>NC_067245.2:104324631-104949631 GCF_019359855.2 Lolium perenne | reverse complement strand
GTTTCACTAGCTAGACGGGCAAACACACATGTGCTGCATAGTAATAATAAAAAGGTAGAAAAATCGATATACGAATCTATAATTAACTAGGTTAAACTAGGGTTTTGCCCAGTACTACAGATCAAGGTTCAAAAAAATCCAACTACGGGGTTCGAACAACACGATTCTAATCCAAGAATTTTTTTCTACCTCATCCAAATGGCCTCAAACTATAGGGTTAGCATCTATCTAGTGCAGTATGTGTGAAAATGTATGCACTATGTGTGCTATAACTTGTATGTCTTTCAAATTTGAACCAAATTTGAATAAGTTTGAAGTATTTGAAAAAGGGGCTTTTGGCTTAAACGTTTGAAACCCAAAACCACTTCTCTTCATGCTTGATTTCATAAGATAGAGTTTAGGGTTAGGGGTTAGATACATGATTTGTCTGGTTTGAATATGTCTAAACCTTGTTCATCAACTTTAATGCTAACTATATGACATAAGAAGACTAGGTGCTTTGGTTTTTCATTTTTTTTGAATTTTATGCCCATATATTAGAATATTGGTCAAATCCTAGGTTTGACAAAGATTTAAACAAGTTTAAAACATGAAAACGAAAAGGGAAGCTTGTATCCCTCTTAATTAGTCACTCTAATGTGAAGATTTTGGGAGGTTTTTGAAATTTCCATGTTTGAAACCCAAAACCACTTCTCTTCAAGCTTGACTTCATAAGACAGAGCTTAGGGTTAGGGGGTAGATACATGATTTGTATGGTTTGAATATGTCAAACCTTGTTAATGCATCAACTTGAATGCTTACTATATGACATAAGAAGACTATGTACTTTGGTTTTTGGTTTTTCTGTTTTTTTTTTGAATTTTGTGCCCATTTGAATCTTTTGGTCAAATCCTAGGTTTGACAAAGATTTAAACAAGTTTAAAATATGAAAATGAAAAGGTAAGCATGGATCCTTCTTAGTCACTCTAAAATAAAGCTTTTGGGAGGTACTTGAAATTTCCATGTTTGAAACCCAAAACGACTTCTCTTCATGCTAGACTTCATAAGATCGACAGGGGTAGATACATGATTTGTGTACGTGGTTTGGATATATCTAGACCTTGTTTATCAACTTTAATGCTTACGATATGACATATAAGACTATGTGATTTGGTTTTTCATTTTTTATGATTTTTTTGAATTTTGTGCCCACCCATTTGTACCTTTGTCAAATCCTAGGTTTGATAATGATTTAAACAAGTTTAAAATATGAAATGCAAAGGTAAGCATGGATCCTTCTTAGTCACTCTAAAATGAAGCTTTTGGGAGGATTTTGAAATTCCCATGTTTGAAACCCAAAACCACTTCTCTTCAAGCTTGACTTCATAAGACAGAGTTTAGGGATAGGGGATAGATACATGATTTGTATGGTTTGAATATGTCCAAACCTTGTTAATTCATCAACTTGAATGCTTACTATATGACATAATAAGACTATATGCTTTTGTTTTTCATTTTTCTGTTTTTTTTTGAATTTTATGCCCATTTGAATCTTTTGGTCAAATCCTAGGTTTGACAAAGATTTAAACAAATTTAAAATATGAAAATGAAAAGGTAAGCATGGATCCTTCTTAGTCACTCTAAAATAAAGATTTTGGGAGGTTCTTGAAATTTCCATGTTTGAAACCCAAAACCACTTCTCTTCATGATTGACTTCATAAGACAGAGTTTAGGGTTAGGGGTAGATATATACATGAGTTGTCTAGTTTGAATATGTCTAGACCTTGTTTATCAACTTTAATGCTTACTATATATATGACATAAGAATGCTATGTGCATTGGTTTTCCATTCTTTTGATTTTTTCTGAATTTTTCTGCCGATTTGAATCTTGGTCAAATCCTAGGCGGTTTGACCAAGATTTAAACAAGTTTAAAACATGAAAATGAAAAGGGCAGTTTGTATCCTTCTTAGTCATCACTCTAAAATGAAGCTTTTGGGATGTTCTTGAAATTTCCATGTTTGAAACCCAAAACGACTTCTCTTCATGCTAGACTTCATAAGATCGACAGGGGTAGATACACATGATTTGTATGGTTTGGGTATATCTAGAGCTTGTTTATCAACGTGAATGCTTACGATATGACATAAGAAGACTATGTGATTTGGTTTTTCATTTTTCTGTTTTTTTTTTGAATTTTGTGCCCACCCATTTGTATCTTGGTCAAATCCTAGGTTTGATAATGATTTAAACATGTTTAAAACATGAAAATGAAAAGGGGAGCATCGATCCTTGTTAGTCACTCTAAAATGAAGCTTTTGGGAGGTTCTTGAAATTTCCATGTTTGAAACCCAAAACCACTTCTCTTCATGATTGACTTCATAAGACAGAGTTTAGGGTTAGGGGTAGATATATACATGAGTTGTCTAGTTTGAATATGTCTAGACCTTGTTTATCAACTTTAATGCTTACTATATATATGACATAAGAATGCTATGTGCATTGGTTTTTCATTCTTTTGATTTTTTCTGAATTTGTATGCCCATTTGAATCTTGGTCAAATCCTAGGCGGTTTGACCAAGATTTAAACAAGTTTAAAACATGAAAATGAAAAGGGAAGTTTGTATCCTTCTTAGTCACCACTCTAAAATGAAGCTTTTGGGATGTTCTTGAAATTTCCATGTTTGAAACCCAAAACGACTTCTCTTCTTGCTAGACTTCATAAGATCGACAGGGGTAGATACACATGATTTGTATGGTTTGGGTATATCTAGAGCTTGTTTATCAACTTTAATGCTTACTATATGACATAAGAAGACTATGTGATTTGGTTTTTCATTTTTCTGTTTTTATTTTATTTTTCTACCCATTTGAATCTTGTTGGTCAAATCCTAGGTTTGACCAAGATTTAGACAAGTTTAACACGTGAAAACGAATAAGTAAGCCTGGATCCTTCTTAGTCACTCCAAAATGTACCAATTGATAGATGTGTTAACTTTGCTTCATGGAAAAAATAATGTCATGTAAATGAGTTAACTTGGATTTCCTAGCCTTGAATCCATAGGAAACTTTGTTCTAATGCACTATAATAATCAACCGAGTTTTTACACCAACAGGTCTGTCACTTACGTGTGGTGCCCACGCGTAAGGTCCCACACTTCAGTGAGCACAAGTCACGTGCAATAATAGGTACGCAAACTCCCAGCCATCTTCTTTGTCAAGAGAAGACGCATCAGGATGCGTATTGGAAGTCTCTGGGTCCTTCAGGATCCTTCGTTTGTCCCTCTCACACAAAAAAAAACAAATCTCTCTCATTCTCGGCCTCGCTCGACTCGCTCGCTCGCTCGCTCGCTCGCACCTCCTCCTGCTCACTGACAAACCCTGCACAATAGTCAACATCGTCACCCGAAAAAGGGGAGACACCATAATGCTCTCCCTTTTTCTGTCCTTCCGAGTGATCCCTCTTCCTCCGAGTTTCACTAGCTAGACGGGCAAACACACATGTGCTGCATAGTAATAATAAAAAGGTGAGTAGAAAAATCGACCTACGAATCTATAATTAAATAGGTTGAACTAGGGTTTTGCCCAGTACTACAGATCAAGGTTCAAAAAAATCCAACTACGGGGTTCGAACAACCCCATTTCTAATCCAAGAATTTTTTCGACCTCATCCAATGGCCTCAAACTATAGGGTTGGCATCTAGTGCAGTATGTGTGAAAATGTATGCACTATGTGTGCTATAACTTGTATGTCTTTCAAATTTGAACCAAATTTGAATAAGTTTGAAGTATTTGAAAAAGGGGCTTTTGGCTTAAACGTTTGAAACCCAAAACCACTTCTCTTCATGCTTGATTTCATAAGACAGAGTTTAGGGTTAGGGGTTAGATACATGATTTTTCTGGTTTGAATATGTCTAAACCTTGTTCATCAACTTTAATGCTAACTATATGACATAAGAAGACTAGGTGCTTTGGTTTTTCATTTTTTTTTTGAATTTTATGCCCACATATTAGAATCTTGGTCAAATCCTAGGTTTGACAAAGATTTAAACAAGTTTAAAACATGAAAACGAAAAGGATAGCTTGTATCCCTCTTAATTAGTCACTCTAATGTGAAGATTTTGGGAGGTTTTTGAAATTTCCATGTTTGAAACCCAAAACCACTTCTCTTCAAGCTTGACTTCATAAGACAAAGCTTAGGGTTAGGGGGTAGATACATGATTTGTATGGTTTGAATATGTCCAAACCTTGTTAATGCATCAACTTGAATGCTTACTATATGACATAAGAAGACTATGTACTTTGGTTTTTCATTTTTCTATTTTTTTTGAATTTTGTGCCCATTTGAATCTATTGGTCAAATCCTAGGTTTGACAAAGATTTAAACAAGTTTAAAATATGAAAATGAAAAGGTAAGCATGGATCCTTCTTAGTCACTCTAAAATAAAGATTTTGGGAGGTTCTTGAAATTTCCATGTTTGAAACCCAAAACCACTTCTCTTCATGATTGACTTCATAAGACAGAGTTTAGGGTTAGGGGTAGATATATACATGAGTTGTCTAGTTTGATTATGTCTAGACCTTGTTTATCAACTTTAATGCTTACTATATATATGACATAAGAATGCTATGTGCATTGGTTTTTCATTCTTTTCATTTTTTCTGAATTTGTATGCCCATTTGAATCTTGGTCAAATCCTAGGCGGTTTGACCAAGATTTAAACAAGTTTAAAACATGAAAATGAAAAGGGAAGTTTGTATCCTTCTTAGTCATCACTCTAAAATGAAGCTTTTGGGATGTTCTTGAAATTTCCATGTTTGAAACCCAAAACGACTTCTCTTCATGCTAGACTTCATAAGATCGACAGGGGTAGATACACATGATTTGTATGGTTTGGGTATATCTAGAGCTTGTTTATCAATGCGAATACTTACGATATGACATAAGAATACTATGTGATTTGGTTTTTCATTTTTCTGTTTTTTTTTAATTTTGTGGCCACACCCATTTGTATCTTGGTCAAATCCTAGGTTTGATAATGATTGAAACATGTTTAAAACATGAAAATGAAAAGGGGAGCATCGATCCTTCTTAGTCACTCTAAAATGAAGCTTTTGGGAGGTTCTTGAAATTTCCATGTTTGAAACCCAAAACCACTTCTCTTCATGATCGACTTCATAAGACAGAGTTTAGGGTTAGGGGTAGATATATACATGAGTTGTCTAGTTTGAATATGTCTAGACCTTGTTTATCAACTTTAATGCTTACTATATATATGACATAAGAATGCTATGAGCATTGGTTTTTCATTCTTTTGATTTTTTCTGAATTTGTATGCCCATTTGAATCTTGGTCAAATCCTAGGCGGTTTGACCAAGATTTAAACAAGTTTAAAACATGAAAATGAAAAGGGAAGTTTGTATCCTTCTTAGTCACCACTCTAAAATGAAGCTTTTGGGATGTTCTTGAAATTTCCATGTTTGAAACCCAAAACGACTTCTCTTCATGCTAGACTTCATAAGATCGACATGGGTAGATACACATGATTTGTATGGTTTGGGTATATCTAGAGCTTGTTTATCAACGTGAATGCTTACGATATGACATAAGAAGACTATGTGATTTGGTTTTTCATTTTTTTATTTTTTTTTATTTTGTGCCCACCCATTTGTATCTTGGTCAAATCCTAGGTTTGATAATGATTTAAACATGTTTAAAACATGAAAATGAAAGGGGGAGCATCGATCCTTCTTAGTCACTCTAAAATGAAGCTTTTGGGAGGGTTTTTGAAATTTCCATGTTTGAAACCCAAAACCACTTCTCTTCATGCTTGACTTCATAAGACAGAGTTTAGGGTTAGGGGTTAGATACCTGATTTGTATGGTTTGAATATGTCCAAACCTTGTTTATCAACTTCAATATGCTTACTATATGACATAAGAAGACTATGTACTTTGGTTTTTCATTTTTCTGATTTTTTTAATTTTCTGCCCATTTGAATCTTTTTCAAATCCTAGGTTTGATAATGATTTAAACAAGTTTAAAACATGAAAATGAAAAGGGAAGCATGTATCCTTCTTAGTCACTCTAAAATGAAGCTTTTGGGAGGTTTTTGAAATTTCCATGTTTGAAACCCAAAACCACTTATCTTCACATGCTTGACTTCATAAGACAGAGTTTAGGGGTTAGGGGGTATAGATACATGATTTGTATGGATTGAATATGTCTAAACGTTGTTCATCAACTTTAATGCTAACTATATGATATAAGAAGACTATGTGCTTTGGTTTTTCATTTTTTTGTTTTTTTTGAATCTTATGCCCACATATTAGAATCTTGGTCAAATCCTAGGTTTGACAAAGATTTAAACAAGTTTAAAACATGAAAACGAAAAGGGAAGCTTGTATCCCTCTTAATTAGTCACTCTAATATGAAGATTTTGGGAGGTTTTTGAAATTTCCATGTTTGAAACCCAAAACCACTTCTCTTCAAGCTTGACTTCATAAGACATAGTTTAGGGTTAGGGGGTAGATACATGATTTGTATGGTTTGAATATGTCCAAACCTTGTTAATTTATCAACTTGAATGCTTACTATATGACATAATAAGACTATATGCTTTTGTTTTTCATTATTCTGATTTTTTATGAATTTTATGCCCATTTGAATATTTTGGTCAAATCCTAGGGTTGACAAGTTTAAAATATGAAAATGAAAAGGTAAGCATGGATCCTTCTTAGTCACTCTAAAATATATAAAGCTTTTGGGAGGTTCTTGAAATTTCAATGTTTCAAACCCAAAACCACTTCTCTTCATGATTGACTTCATAAGACAGAGTTTAGGGTTAGGGGTAGATATATATACATGAGTTGTCTGGTTTGAATATGTCTAGACCTTGTTTATCAACTTTAATGCTTACTATATATATATATGCCATAAGAATGCTATGTGCATTGTTTTTTCATTATTTTGATTTTTTTCTGAATTTGTATGCCCATTTGAATCTTGGTCAAATCCTTGGAGGTTTGACCAAGATTTAAACAAGTTTAAAACATGAAAATGAAAAGGGAAGTCTGTATCCTTCTTAGTCACTCTAAAATGAAGCTTTTGGGATGTTCTTGAAATTTCCATGTTTGAAACCCAAAACGACTTCTCTTCATGCTAGACTTCATAAGATCGACAGGGGTAGATACACATGATTTGTATGGTTTGGGTATATCTAGAGCTTGTTTATCAACGTGAATGCTTACGATATGACATAAGAAGACTATGTGATTTGGTTTTTAATTTTTCTGTTTTTTTTTTTTGAATTTTGTGCCCACCCATTTGTATCTTGGTCAAATACTAGGTTTGATAATGATTTAAACATGTGTAAAACATGAAAATGAAAAGGGGAGCATCGATCCGTCTTAGTCACTCTAAAATGAAGCTTTTGGGAGGGTTTTTGAAATTTCCATGTTTGAAACCCAAAACCACTTCTCTTCATGCTTGACTTCATAAGACAGAGTTTAGGGTTAGGGGTTAGATACCTGATTTGTATGGTTTGAATATGTCCAAACCTTGTTTATCAACTTCAATATGCTTACTATATGATATAAGAAGACTATGTACTTTGGTTTTTCATTTTTCTGATTTTTTTAATTTTCTGCCCATTTGAATCTTTTTCAAATCCTAGGTTTGATAATGATTTAAACAAGTTTAAAACATGAAAATGAAAAGGGAAGCATGTATCCTTCTTAGTCACTCTAAAATGAAGCTTTTGGGAGGTTTTTGAAATTTCCATGTTTGAAACCCAAAACCACTTATCTTCACATGCTTGACTTCATAAGACAGAGTTTAGGGGTTAGGGGGTATAGATACATGATTTGTATGGATTGAATATGTCTAAACCTTGTTCATCAACTTTAATGCTAACTATATGATATAAGAAGACTATGTGCTTTGGTTTTTCATTTTTTTGTTTTTTTTGAATCTTATGCCCATATATTAGAATCTTGGTCAAATCCTAGGTTTGACAAAGATTTAAACAAGTTTAAAACATGAAAACGAAAAGGGAAGCTTGTATCCCTCTTAATTAGTCACTCTAATATGAAGATTTGGGGAGGTTTTTGAAATTTCCATGTTTGAAACCCAAAACCACTTCTCTTCAAGCTTGACTTCATAAGACATAGTTTAGGGTTAGGGGGTAGATACATGATTTGTATGGTTTGAATATGTCCAAACCTTGTTAATTTATCAACTTGAATGCTTACTATATGACATAATAAGACTATATGCTTTTGTTTTTCATTATTCTGATTTTTTATGAATTTTATGCCCATTTGAATATTTTGGTCAAATCCTGGGGTTGACAAGTTTAAAATATGAAAATGAAAAGGTAAGCATGGATCCTTCTTAGTCACTCTAAAATATATAAAGCTTTTGGGAGGTTCTTGAAATTTCAATGTTTCAAACCCAAAACCACTTCTCTTCATGATTGACTTCATAAGACAGAGTTTAGGGTTAGGGGTAGATATATATACATGAGTTGTCTGGTTTGAATATGTCTAGACCTTGTTTATCAACTTTAATGCTTACTATATATATGCCATAAGAATGCTATGTGCATTGTTTTTTCATTATTTTGATTTTTTTCTGAATTTGTATGCCCATTTGAATCTTGGTCAAATCCTAGGAGGTTTGACCAAGATTTAAACAAGTTTAAAACATGAAAATGAAAAGGGAAGTCTGTATCCTTCTTAGTCACTCTAAAATGAAGCTTTTGGGATGTTCTTGAAATTTCCATGTTTGAAACCCAAAACGACTTCTCTTCATGCTAGACTTCATAAGATCGACATGGGCTAGATTAATTATTTGTATGGTTTGGATATATCTAGACCTTGTTTATCAACTTGAATGCTTACGATATGACATAAGAAGACTATGTGATTTGGTTTTTCATTTTTCTGTTTTTTTTTATTTTGTGCCCACCCATTTGTATCTAGGTCAAATCCTAGATTTGATAATGATTTAAACAAGTTTAAAATATGAAATGCAAAGCTAAGCATGGATCCTTCTTAGTCACTCTAAAATGAAGCTTTTGGGAGGTTTTTGAAATTTCCATGTTTGAAACCCAAAACCACTTCTCTTCATGCTTGACTTCATAAGACAGAGTTTAGGGTTAGGGGTTAGATACATGATTTGTATGATTTGAATATGTCCAAACCTTGTTTATCAACTTGAATATGCTTACTATATGACATAAGAAGACTATGTACTTTGGTTTTTCATTTTTCTGATTTTTTAATTTTCTGCCCATTTGAATCTTTGTCAAATCCTAGGGTTGACCATGATTTAAACAAGTTTATAACATGAAATGAAAAGGTAAGCATGGATCCTTCTTAGTCACTCTAAAATGAAGCTTTTTGGATGTGTTCTTGAAATTTCCATGTTTGAAACCCAAAACGACTTCTCTTCATGCTAGACTTCATAAGATCGACCGAGTTTAGGGTTAGGGGTAGATACATGATTTGTATGGTTTCAATATGTCCAAACCTTGTTAATTTATCAACTTGAATGCTTGCTATATGACATACGAAGACTATATGAGTTGGTTTTCATTTTTATGTTTTTTATGAATTTTATGCCCATTTGAATCTTTTGGTCAAATCCTAGGTTTGACAAAGATTTAAACAAGTTTAAAATATGAAAATGAAAAGGTAAGCATGGATCCTTCTTAGTCACTCTAAAATAAAGCTTTTGGGAGGTTCTTGAAATTTCCATGTTTGAAACCCAAAACCACTTCTCTTCATGATTGATTTCATAAGACAGAGTTTAGGGTTAGGGGTTAGATACCTGATTTGTATGGTTTGAATATGTCCAAACCTTGTTTATCAACTTCAATATGCTTACTATATGACATAAGAAGACTATGTACTTTGGTTTTTCATTTTTCTGATTTTTTTAATTTTCTGCCCATTTGAATCTTTTTCAAATCCTAGGTTTGATAATGATTTAAACAAGTTTAAAACATGAAAATGAAAAGGGAAGCATGTATCCTTCTTAGTCACTCTAAAATGAAGCTTTTGGGAGGTTTTTGAAATTTCCATGTTTGAAACCCAAAACCACTTATCTTCACATGCTTGACTTCATAAGACAGAGTTTAGGGGTTAGGGGGTATAGATACATGATTTGTATGGATTGAATATGTCTAAACCTTGTTCATCAACTTTAATGCTAACTATATGATATAAGAAGACTATGTGCTTTGGTTTTTCATTTTTTTGTTTTTTTTGAATCTTATGCCCATATATTAGAATCTTGGTCAAATCCTAGGTTTGACAAAGATTTAAACAAGTTTAAAACATGAAAACGAAAAGGGAAGCTTGTATCCCTCTTAATTAGTCACTCTAATATGAAGATTTGGGGAGGTTTTTGAAATTTCCATGTTTGAAACCCAAAACCACTTCTCTTCAAGCTTGACTTCATAAGACATAGTTTAGGGTTAGGGGGTAGATACATGATTTGTATGGTTTGAATATGTCCAAACCTTGTTAATTTATCAACTTGAATGCTTACTATATGACATAATAAGACTATATGCTTTTGTTTTTCATTATTCTGATTTTTTATGAATTTTATGCCCATTTGAATATTTTGGTCAAATCCTGGGGTTGACAAGTTTAAAATATGAAAATGAAAAGGTAAGCATGGATCCTTCTTAGTCACTCTAAAATATATAAAGCTTTTGGGAGGTTCTTGAAATTTCAATGTTTCAAACCCAAAACCACTTCTCTTCATGATTGACTTCATAAGACAGAGTTTAGGGTTAGGGGTAGATATATATACATGAGTTGTCTGGTTTGAATATGTCTAGACCTTGTTTATCAACTTTAATGCTTACTATATATATGCCATAAGAATGCTATGTGCATTGTTTTTTCATTATTTTGATTTTTTTCTGAATTTGTATGCCCATTTGAATCTTGGTCAAATCCTAGGAGGTTTGACCAAGATTTAAACAAGTTTAAAACATGAAAATGAAAAGGGAAGTCTGTATCCTTCTTAGTCACTCTAAAATGAAGCTTTTGGGATGTTCTTGAAATTTCCATGTTTGAAACCCAAAACGACTTCTCTTCATGCTAGACTTCATAAGATCGACATGGGCTAGATTAATTATTTGTATGGTTTGGATATATCTAGACCTTGTTTATCAACTTGAATGCTTACGATATGACATAAGAAGACTATGTGATTTGGTTTTTCATTTTTCTGTTTTTTTTATTTTGTGCCCACCCATTTGTATCTAGGTCAAATCCTAGATTTGATAATGATTTAAACAAGTTTAAAATATGAAATGCAAAGCTAAGCATGGATCCTTCTTAGTCACTCTAAAATGAAGCTTTTGGGAGGTTTTTGAAATTTCCATGTTTGAAACCCAAAACCACTTCTCTTCATGCTTGACTTCATAAGACAGAGTTTAGGGTTAGGGGTTAGATACATGATTTGTATGATTTGAATATGTCCAAACCTTGTTTATCAACTTGAATATGCTTACTATATGACATAAGAAGACTATGTACTTTGGTTTTTCATTTTTCTGATTTTTTAATTTTCTGCCCATTTGAATCTTTGTCAAATCCTAGGGTTGACCATGATTTAAACAAGTTTATAACATGAAATGAAAAGGTAAGCATGGATCCTTCTTAGTCACTCTAAAATGAAGCTTTTTGGATGTGTTCTTGAAATTTCCATGTTTGAAACCCAAAACGACTTCTCTTCATGCTAGACTTCATAAGATCGACCGAGTTTAGGGTTAGGGGTAGATACATGATTTGTATGGTTTCAATATGTCCAAACCTTGTTAATTTATCAACTTGAATGCTTGCTATATGACATACGAAGACTATATGAGTTGGTTTTCATTTTTATGTTTTTTATGAATTTTATGCCCATTTGAATCTTTTGGTCAAATCCTAGGTTTGACAAAGATTTAAACAAGTTTAAAATATGAAAATGAAAAGGTAAGCATGGATCCTTCTTAGTCACTCTAAAATAAAGCTTTTGGGAGGTTCTTGAAATTTCCATGTTTGAAACCCAAAACCACCTCTCTTCATGATTGACTTCATATATAAGACATAGTTGCGTGGAGGTTCAAACGTAGGACTAAACTATGTAAGATAAAATCAGATGATCGGGGATCGCCAACTACGGAGTACTAGTTTTTATTCCAAATTGTATCCATAGTTAGTGATGTATATGTGCAAAAAAAGTAAAGTGTCCATTTTGTGCAACAATCACAGCAATAAGTGGTGTGTCGTGCAATTTCCTCGGGCCCTTACTAAGTGCCTGGTTTGCTTTTTCTTTTTTTATATCTTGAGATACTCTGAGCACTCCCTCCATCCCAAAATTACTACTACTCAGTACTGTACATAGTACCCCCTCTATAGGAATCTGATTCCACGGAACTTTTTCGATCAGTACATAGTCTCCTCCTTAATTCCCATGCCGACTTAACTCACCCAGCGAGAAAAATCTCCTCTTCGCTCTCTAGTCTCTACCAAGCCGGCCGCCTCGCTACTTCCCTAGCTTCCTCCCTACAGCACACCTCGCCCCCGTACGCGAGCTAGGTCCAGCCGGAGATGGGGCACAGCCGCCCCCGCTGGAAGAATGCTCAGAGGAAGTCCGGGCAGGAGGACAAGGGTGACGCCATCCCGGATGAACTTCTCGGGCTGGTGTTCCTGCGCCTCACCTCACCTCTGGATCTCGTCCGCGCCGCGTTCACCTGCAGGAGCTGGCGCAAGGTCATCGCGTCGGAGAACTTCCGTGTCGTCTCCGCTCTCCACAGCGCGCCATCCTCCATAGTCGCCGGCCACTAGCACATCAGCCTCTCCCATTGTCACTATCGTCCGTCTGGCTTGCTGCCCCACTTCGTTCCCTCTTCCTCGTCATGTTGGGCCGGGTCGCCGCAAATAATCTCGCGCTCGACTTCCTCCCACGGGCGCCAAACGGCGACCTCAGCTTGGAGCTCGCCGACTCTCGGGGCGGCCTCCTACTCCTTGCGGACTTCGACCACACCGAACACGGGAAGCCTTTCGAGCAGCCTTCACGTCTCGTCGTCTGCGATCCCCTGGCAGGTCAGTACGTGACGGTCCCTCCACCCCCTGCTGTTTCGAACACAACATTCGTAAGCTTGTTCGTGGGCGCCGCCCTCCATGGCGAGGACGCTGCGGCGCGCATTAGTCTGTCAAATTACAGGGTAACGTGCCTGATCTATCATGACGGCATCTGCAAGACCTGTGTGTTCTCGCCTGGCCCTGGTGGCCACGCTTGGACCTCCTCCGTCGCCACCGTGCCTCTCGACGCCACGCACACAGGCTTGTCGGATATCCTCTTTGTGGGGTGCAACGCCCGTTTCTTCCAGTGGTACGTGTTCGGTGCGCTCGGAAACTTCATTCTTGCTCTCGATAGAGAATCCGGCGAGCTCTCACGCTTCCAGAGAGCTCGAGACGAGCACTGGCTTCACACCGTGCCGATTGAGATGCTGGGCGGGCCCTCGCGCGTGCTGAATTGGTACGTGCTAGAGCTGCCGTGGCCACCTACCTTTCGAGCTTGCTTATCCTAGGATTCTGGCTTCCTGGGTTGGATTAGTGTCTGTCATGGTGCTGTCGACACGGTCTGGAGGTTGAAGACGAAGGGCATCTCAAGGATTTTGTTGTAATTTCGTTTTTGTTAAGGTGTTTTGTACTATTTGATGTTTCTCTTAATGCCAGAGGGTTTATTTGCACTAGTCAAACTTGAAATAGCTGTACGTTTTGAAGATTACATTTAACTTGTTCATCATGATCCGAACTTCTAACATAATATGGTATAGTACTAGAATAGGAGGAGTGACACTTTTCGCATTTGGGCCAAATATAAAGTACTACGTCCATTTCAAGGAATAAGGCGCACGCGTACTCCAAGACGTATATTTTGGTCAGATTACCATGACCATTGAATTGACAAGACAATACACACAGCATTGGGGCGTGGTCGATGGTGCTAGCTACAGACATGTGATAGGCATCGCGGAAGCGTCGCAAATAGAAAAAAAATCGTATTTTCTGGGGGAGTGATGTTTTGGCTCCTGGGTGCGTATGCTCCCTTTAGTTTGAACTGCAACATCTATATATTTTGAAATGTCAAAAACTTCCAAACAAAAAATTAATCTTTTCATCTTCACATGCTAAGAGCGCATAAAGTCTTTCCATAAAAAACTAAATTGTCATTTGGGCTGTGTAAAGAAGATAAAATTTATTGCTAAAAATAAAGCTGTTTGTAATACTTGCTTTAGTCTTCTTACATCAACCACAAAAAGTATCGGCTTTTCACGAAACTACACGAACACACATAGATTATCGAGGAGTACATGCGAATTTTTTTGTTAGAATTTTTCGAAAATTAAAATACTATGTTTTTTGGGTCGAGGTAGCATATCCGCCCAAGAGCCGAATTAAATTTCCAATTTTTTTTGGACTGACAATTTCATCGGGAAGACATGGATCCGCGCAGGCGGCGTGCAAGGCAAGGCATCGATTTGACCGGACGTACTTAGGGCAGGTCAGGCTGCAGCGTACTTTTTTCGGGCAGGTGAGGTACCAGAACTCGAAGTCCTCTTCAGCGTCTCTCTCTCTCTGTCTTTTCTGAGTGTACTAACACGTGTTCATACTGCACTCTATCAAATGTTCACGGTCAGCGAGAAGACCCGCAGCCCGCTCTACCCGAAGGGGATTCTCTGGCTTGGCCTTTCCTGACTTTGGGTCATTGACAGCCGGGTCCCCCAAATTGTGGGATCTGCATTTCAGGGACTCAAAGTTAGGGAAATGTTTGAGATGCAAAGTAAGAGAATATTTACCAGTATAATTGGTTGATTAGATGATTAAGTGGTGGAATCACAACAGATGGGAGCAGTACATGGTGGAAACCGCAAAATATCCGTCCAAATGTTTTTTTTGTGCAACATACGAAGTATGAGGTGGTGGAACTTGAGGCCAGTGACTTTACTTACTCCAAAATGCAACTTTACGTACATGAGCCATCAGATCAAGATCCAACGGACACATTTGATCCAGAATTTGAAGTCACAATTTAAGTTGCTCGGAAAAAATCGAAAACATTACAGTAAGATATATATCTTTCCTTAAGTATTCTGGTAAAGTTATACTACCTCTGTCCATAAATAGATGCCAAAAGTTTATCTAAATTTGAATGTATCTAGACATGATTTAGTGTATAGATACATCAGAATTTGAATAAATTTTTTGCATCTATTTATGGACGGAGGGAGTACTTCATTTCAGAATTGAGTTTAATTTTAAGTTCAAAATCTGGATCAACAATGTGCGTTAGATCTTGATCGAATGACTCACGTACAAGTCGCAAGTGAAGTCACTGGATCTCTGTCCGTGGTGGAATCTGCAATTCCCTCGCCTATATATATATACAAGTCGAAGACTATGACCCTCTATTCCCATCTCCTTCCCATGCTCTAAATTCATATTCCATTTAGAATGGTTGGGCATGGAGGTTCCCCCTGGTAGCTTTAGAGCTCTTTTTGACGATGCTAAATTGAGAAGACTGCTCACCTGTGGTTTGTGCTCTCAATCCGCACAACCTCCATTTTGGCAGGTTAGTACTTTCTTCACTAGGTTCATCCAGTTGTATTTTAATTTGGGCCAACAGTCGTGTTAATTTCCTTGTATTAAGCAGTGCTGTTCGTGCAAGAAGTTTGCATGCGACAGCTGCGCTAGGAACCTGCCCGGTGGAGCGTGCCCGGGATGCCAGGGCATCTTCCAAGGTGAAAGTCCTCCATTTCAAAGTATGGAATTTTCCCGTGAATGTGTTATGGAAAAGAATGGGGTGAGAAGAACGTTCATCTGCGGTTTGTGCTCTCAAATCGCACGACGTCCACTATACCGGGTTAGTACTTTCTTTACTAGGTTGCACCCAGCTATATTTTTTCTTTGGGCCAACAGTCATGTTAATTTTCTTGTATTAAGCAGTGCATTCGCATGGGGAGCGAGGGCATATTGCATGCGGAAGCTGCTTAAGAAACCTGCCCAGTCTCGTGTGCCCGAACTGCGACGGCATCTACGAAGAGGAAGTAGATTTAATTAGATTTGTCTCCTTGTTTAAGGTGGATTGCAGCAACGATGGTTGCGACATGAGCGGCGACTTGCTCGAATACTTGCAACACGAGGCGACGTGCCCACATGCGCCAACGAGACGGTAGGTGGTTGATCTTGCCGGTCTCGATGGAGAAGATGATCGCGCTTCGAGGCTAAGATCTGAGCTCGGTGGAGAAGGACCGGATGGAGTTTCCTTGTCTAGATATAGAGTTCTTTTTGTACTTTTAGATGTCCTATCCGTAGTTTCCTTTTACTTGGAGGGTCCTCCTTGCAGTCTGTAATCCCACCGTCATCATAATATAAAAGCAGTGTCGCCAGGTCCTTCGGGACTTTTCTGTGTTCAAAAATGAGTACTCATTTTAGACATGTCGTCTATTTATGTGTGCGATGTTGTATCGTCTATTACCGTCATTAGTTTGAGCGTGTCCATGTCCTAGAACAAAACTTCGGCATGATGTACTTGTATGTTTAATTGAATTCGACCATGTATAATGTGGAACCGGTCATTGTGAGCATATGGAGATTGCGAACCGGTAATTGACAGGTGGTACATGCTCCTATATTAATCTTGTTTATCTAATGGTAATTGTGATTTATGCGGTACTGAATTAATTAGTTTTAGTTATAAACAGGGACTCTTTGGACGGGGGCTCCTTTTCGAACTAGATCGAGGAGATTTATGAAGTGCTAGAAGGGAACAAATTAGTACATGAGTGTTTTCCGTGAAATGGTAAAAATTTGTAGTGGCAGATTGCCGCCAATGCAATTTTTTCACGTGGTTGATATGGTAGGATGGACATTTCCAAGATTTCACGAATTATTTCGGTTTGTGACCATATATTAAATTAGTTTTGGGCTCATTTCCATTTAATCTGAAATTTCAACCGAAGTACACAAAGTACAATTTAAAAAGGGGAAACTATATATACATGATGTGCACTAAAGGTGTGGTACCCCCCAAAAAAATGACCAAACATATGCGCTGCATCCAAGTATGTAACACCCATATGGCAAACAAAAGCATTGAGTAGTTGTTTGTGATGTATGTAATCTACATGTATATAAAAAAATACCAAACATGGCACACCAAAATATTTTTTAAAAAAAACTTGCCAGATTTTGGCACCATGCATGTTGGAGTTTTTTTTGACACAATCCTTCTTGGAGTTCGCGTGGCTCTCTTCTGAAGTGAGAGGTGAGTTGGTTAATGCTAGAACCATGGCAAACTTCCGAATGTTAGTAATTTAGCATGGACTCATCATTTGTGATGAACTACCTAGGAACAATGCCAAACATGACACACCTATGTTCTTGAGAATATTCCCTTTCACCGATTTTGGCACCATGTGTGTCTTTAAGTATGTTTGCATGCCTTATTGATTGGATATTGAAATACCATGTCAAACTGTCGATACATGGAAAATTCCTTTGCTACAATCAAATAAACTTCGGGCTCCTTTGATTCAAAGGAATATGGAGGGTGTAGGAATATGAAAGGTGCATGATTGGAATGTTATGCCAAGTTGAATCCTATAGGAACATGATGTGTCTTTGATTGTGGGAAAGGAACTTTTCCATGAGGTATTAGCTAATGTGTTTTTCCTATAGGATTTGCACTATAAGATTTCGATAGGAATAGTTCCTATGAATCAAATGACTTGTATAAGAAATTTTCCCATAAGAACCAAATCCAACATAATTCCTATGTCAATCCTATGAAATGAGCCCGATTCCCATAGGATTCAAGTAGACATGACATCCCAATTCTATTATTTTCCTTTTCCTATACTTTCCATTTCCTATGAACCAAAGGAGACCTAACTACTTGGTCATACTGAAACAATTGCCAAATAAATGTCGTGCATCCTATGGCCCCCGTGAGTTTGACCTAAATTTGAAATCATGGTAAAAGGTGCTTAAAATAGGAAAATAAAAGCATGGAGTCAACTTTTTTTTTGATGTACTAAGGGAAAATACCAAACATGCCATAATGCAAACTGTGTTTTAGAGAGAAGCCCTTCAAAAAAGTTGGCATCCACTTGTTGATTTTACTATCGACATGACAAAATAACTGATCAGATGACCAAGTGGTGAAATTTGCAACATATTAGACCACCACATGGTGGAAACTGCTAAAAATAGTGAAAACTACAAAGAAAAAGTTAAAGTGGTGGTTTGTGCAGCATATGGAGGATTGAGTAGTAAAAGTTGGATGTGCACTACCGTGGGCCTGTGGTAATTTTTCGATAAAGGATGCTTTATTACTTTTGATAAGCAATTACATCCAGCCTCTGCACAACCAGGGTGCACACAGCCGTTTTAGGGCTCCTTTGATTCAAAGGATTTGCATAGGAATTGTGTAGGATTTGGTTCCTATGGGAAAAATTCCTATACATGTTGTTTGATTCATAGGAACATATCCTATAGGAAAATTTCCTATAGGAATCTTGTAGTGTAATTCCTATAGGAAAAAAACATTAGCTCATACCTCATGAAAAATTCCTTTGCTACAATCAAACAAACTTCATCTTCCTATAGGTTTCAAGTAGACATGCCATTCCTATCCTATACCTTTCCTATTCCTATACTTTTCCTATCCTTTAAATCAAAGGAGCCCTTAATAGTCTTAGGATCACAAAAATGTCAAACTAAAGGAGAAAATAGGCGAAATACATATCGAAATGATGAATCATATAACGCCTAAAATGCGGGTGGGGCTTCAATCCGTAGACTATGCTGCCACCCATGTAGGGAAAAAGTATCCCTCGCCGTAGCCTCCAACCATTTACAGAAATACAACCCATGTGGGCCTATGGTAATGTTCACCTATTATGATGATGGCACGAAAAAAATGATGTTTTCTCTGCTGAACTGTCCTGAGCTGATTTGACGAGACAAAATACAGCTACACGGCGTGCACGGGACAGCTATACAGTACATTAGCTTCTTCTCGGGTCACACGCCTGCACCACAGGTGCAGTAAGTGCAGCAGAGACCAGAGAGAGAAGGAACGCCCGTAGTATTTTTGATTTCAATTCACAATGTTTTTTTCCTTGCCTCTCCGTCTTCTTCACCTCCATCTTCTCAGTGTTTTCAAGAGTGATTATCAACTCGTGGGGAAGGGAGACGCAAACGCCGCACCGCATCATTAGTAGCAGTATACCTTTCTCTCCTCGCCCTGGCTGGCCGCCCGCCGCAAACGTTCCTTCCATAGCGCTTGCCGTCTCCTCCAAACCCCCCCAGCGCACTTGCATCCGCCATCCACCTAAATCCACCGCCGAGTACCTTTCTGTCCTCACCACCGCCACTGCGCCTATTCCCCTGTCCAGCAGATCCGCTCCGCTGCCTGCTACACACTTCGAGCAGACGACTGCGACGTTGCGTGTGTCGCCGCCGTGTCAGATGGAGGCGGAGCCGCTCAACTCCCGAAGGCGGGTCGAGCCAGATTGGGCAGAGCCTCCGTCGAGCCTCGACCTCGTCAGCCGCCTCCCCGACGAGATGCTGCACATCATCATCTCCCTCCTGCCCATGATATCCGCTGTAAGGACAACCTTGCTCTCCAAACGGTGGCGCCACCTCTGGCGCTCCGTCCCACTTAACCTCCTCGCCGACGACAACGACCTCATCACCCGCCTCCCCGACCAGATTCTCCACATCATCATCTCCCACCTGCCCACTATATCCGCTGTAAGCACAACCTTGGTCTCCAAACGGTGGCGCCACCTCTGGCACTCCGTCCCACTTAACCTCGAGATCGACGACCAACTCGCCAAGCAAAACCACAAACGCATCGCCGCGGTCTCCAGTATCCTCGCCGCTCACCCTGGCCCCGCCAGAAGCGTATCAATTGACCCCTTCAGAAGCACTTGCAAGGTCGACACCACGCTCGACAGCTGGTTCCGGTCCACCACCCTATCTTGCGTCGAGTACCTCAGATTCGATGGTGGAACAGTGATGCGCTCCTTCTCGCTGTCCGCGCTCCGCTGCGCGCCCACGCTGCGCATTGTCAGCATTTGTACTTGCTATTTGCCCGAGATTTATGCCAACTCCATGCTTCTTTTCCCCCAACTCAAGAAGCTGATGCTCTATGACGTCTACATCTGTAAGGCGGCGAACATCGACCGCCTGTTCAACCGCTGTATTGTGCTCGAGGCACTTCACCTTGAGGGGGTCCACGGGTTCACCCACCTCAACATTCACATGCCAAATCTTCGTAAAATTAGTGTGGCTAGCTATTGGAAACGCAACACCACCGAACTTATTCAGTTAGACACGGTGCAAATTATGGATGCATCTTGCCTTGAGAGATTGGTCATATGTGTTCATGATGTTCCACTACTAATCCAGGTCGCCAACGCACCAAAGTTGATGGTGTTGGGCTTTGCGTCGTACCCTGGCTGCCAACTTGTTATTGGACGCATAAACTTTTTGGTAGAACAGCCTTCTTCTTGTTGAATTAACTCACATTTTTGTTATTTTTTTGACATATGTACCATTGTCCTGTAGAGGATGATGCCCATAAGCTTGGAACATTCTCTGTGCACAGTGAAGAACTTGTTTCTAAAATCTGACGGGCCTAGTCTGGATCAACTACTTGCATTTCTTAGATGCTTTCCCTGCACGGAGAAGCTATATATCAAGGTAAATTCGTTGTTGTTAACTGTTTACCACTATGAGCAAAAAGTGTAGAGTTACATGGAGTTAACCTGTTATTAGCCTAGATCAGTTGAACAATATTTTGTACTAGAAGAACATCCACAATGGAGTTATATTATGTTGGTTCAAAACTAAACTTCTTGTCATACAATGTGTTGTATCTTGTGCATCTGTGAAGTTTTATATAAACACATGATAATATGTGATCTGTGTAAAAAAGATTAGACATATGTAAATAGTGTGACTTACTATTTACACATCATTTGTTCTTTTTTGTGTAGATCACATATTATCATATTTTTGGATGAAACTTCACAGAAGCACATGATAGAACACAATGTATGTCCAGACTTTTAGTTTACATTTTTTTTTTGGAAACTTGGAAGTTTCAAAAGAAAAATGGGGTGCACTTGCAACTAGTTGCGGATTGGAGTTTCCCATGTTGGTAACCTTTCCCCAACTTTACAATGACAATAACAGATGTAAAAAAGTGCATCTATCAAATTGGAACGTGTCAGGGGATTATGTTGTTCCACGGTCCTCAGTTAACACATGATTCAACTCACCTGAGATATTCATTAGTTGACAGCTATGAAGTACTTTGTTATTGTACTGACTACTTAATTTGACTTCTTTGCAGTTTTATAGAACCGGTGATAAGGTTCATGTGCTGCATAATGAGCCAGCCTGTCCCATTGAATGCCTTGATCTCCATGTCAAAGAAATTTTGATTTCTGACTACCGAGGAAGGAGAAATGATGTTATTGTCTCCAGGTTCTTTATGCAGAACACTAGAATGCTCAAAGTAATGAAATTTGGTGTAACAAATTATCACAATAAGATCTGGTGGGATACCCAGTTCAAGTGCCTAGACCTGAAGAACACCGCTTCTAGAGATGTTGATTTTCAGTTTGGATATTTACCATCCTTAGATAAGTTCAGCTTGGACGGTGTTCGTAGCTGCTTGATACATGACTTGTCAGTGGCTGATCCCTTTGCTAGAGAGATATATGCAAGATTTGGGCCAATTTCTGCATAGTGTTACTTTAACTCCCTATATTTTGTACTGGTCTGAACAATATACTTCATCACTTGGTTAATGTACTTCAGACTTGATGTTATTCTTGTGAACATGGTCTAATATTCTAATGCTTTCGGGATGTATGTACTACTAGTGATATATATAGAAGCTAGCAATTGGTTGACAGAATCTACTAAAAAAATCATGTAACGGATGTTCACATTCAGTTCATCAATGCTATATCATGTATGCTTGACGAAGGCGATAATAGAACCGCTGCAGAACACCGACTGAACAAAGATAATCAAAGATCCACATCTTGGGAGAGGCAAAATTCTTACAGATTAGGTGAATACCATAGAATCCATTAACTTCAGACCACACCTCACGTGCATCAGCGTCCTCTTAGTTTCAAAGGCGGCAGGGGATCGAAAAAATGCAAATAGCCAGTAATTACTGTCAAAAATAAACCCAAGAAAGGAAACTTTTATTGTTCATAGAGGCTGACATGTGGGACCCATGAGCCAGCAGCGTCTCAAGGTTTCAAAGGCGCCATGTGATCGAAAGAAAATGGCAAATAGCCTGAAATTATTGGTCAAAAATAAATCCAACAAAGGAAAGGTTTATTGTTCAAAGCGGCTGACATGTGGGACACATGAGCTAGCAGCGTCCTCGACGTTTTAAAGGTGGAATGAGATCGAAAGAAAAAATAAGCCAAACTTCAGTTGGTAAAAAAAACAAGAAAAAACACATTTATCGTTCTGAGGGGATGACATACGGGACCCATGAGGCAGCAGCATCCTCAACGTTTCCAAGGCGGCATGGGATCCAAAAAAAGGCAACTAGTCAGAAATTAGGGGTCAAAAATAAATCAAAGAAAGGAAAGGTTTATTGTTCACATAGGCTGACATGCGGGACCCATGAGCTAGAAGAGTGCTCAACGTTTCAAAGGCAGCAGGGGATCAAAAAAAGAGGAAGTAACCACAAATTAGGGGTAAAAAATAACTCCAAGAAAGGAAAGTATTTTTAGGACGACATGCGGGTCACATTTTGCAGCAGCGGTCTCAGCGTTACAAAGGTGGCACGGGATCGAAAGAAAAAGGCAAGTGACCAAATATCACGAGCCAAAAATAACTCCGAGAAAAGAAACTTTACTGTACATAGAGAATGACATGCGGGTCCCATTTTGCAGTAGCGGTCTCAACGTTTCCAAGGTGGCACGGGATCAAAAGAAAAAGAAGTAGCCAGAAATTAGAGGTAAAAAATAATATATCCAAGAAAGGAAACTTTTATTCTACATAGAGGATGACTTGCGGGACCCACAAGCCAGCAGCTTCCTCAATGTTTCAGATGCAGCATGAGATCGAAAGAAAAAGGCAAGTGACTAAATATCAGGTGCCAAAAATAATCCAAAAAAACTTTTATTGTACATAGAGGATGACATGCGGGTCCCATTTTGCAGCAGCGGTCTCAACGTTTCAAAGTTGACATGAGATCGAAAGAAAAAGGCAAGTGACCAAATATCAGGAGCCAAAAATAATCCACGAAAAGAAACTTTTATTATACATAGAGGATGACATGTCGGCCCCATTTTGCAATAGCGGTCGGCACAGGACCAAAATAAAAAGGAAGTAGCCAAAAATAGGAAAGATTTCAATTGGGCTGCATCTGGACATCTGAGCCTTCGAACTACCCTGCTGGAAGCCTTTTGACTCGTACAATTTAAGCCCACTCCAAAACAGGAAAGTCCTATGCTTGGCAAAAACAAAAAACAAGGAGATTCAACATATAAGTTTGTTTACGTAAAAACAAAGATTTAATTTATCCCTTTGCAATAGCTCAGAGCGAAATACATTGTTTATTGTCTGCAAAATAATCAAGATATCACATGTTTTTTGTACAGGGAGGCTGACATCGGGGCCCGATGAGCCAGCAGCGTCGTCAACGTTATAAAGGCGGCAGGGGATCGAAAGAAAAAATAAACCAAAAATCAGTTGGTAAAAAAATCAAAGAAAATAAACATTTATCGTTCTAAGAGGATGACATGCGGGACCCTTGAGGCAGCAGCTTCCTCAACGTTTCCAAGGAGGCACGGGATAAAAAAAGGCGAAATAGCCGAAATTAGGGGTCAAATAACTCCAAGAAAGGAAAGGTTTGTTGTTTATAGGCTGACATGTGGGACCCATGAGCCAGCAGGTTCCTCAGCGTTTCAAAGGTGGCATCAGATCGAAAGAAAAAGGCAAGTGACCAAATATCAGGACCCGAAAATAATCCAAGAAAAGAAACTTTTATTGTACATAGAGGATGACATGTGGGACCCATTTTGCAGCAGCGGTCTCAACGTTTCCAAAGGCGGCACGGGATCAAAAGAAAAAGGAAGTAGCATCTGGCCAAAATAATCCAAGAAAAGAAAGATTTCAATTGGGCTGGATCTGGCCATCTGGGCCTACGAACTATCCTGCTCGGCCTTTTGTCTCGTACAATTTCAGCCCACTCCAAAACATGAAAGTCCTTTTTTCGATAAAAAACATGAAAGTCCTATGTTTCGCAAAAACAAAAAACAAGGAGATTCAACATATAAGTTTGTTTATGTAAAAATAAAGATTTAATTTATCCGTTTGCAAAGCTCAGAGTGAAATACACTGTTTATTGTCTGCAAAATAATCGAAATATCACATATTTCTTGTACGGGGAGGCTGACATCAGGGACCCATGAGCCAGCAGCGTCGTCAACATTTTAAAGGCGGCAATAGATCGAAAGAAAAAATAAGCCATCAATCAGTTGGTAAACAAAATCCAAGAAAAGAAACATTTACCTTTCTGAGAGGATGACATGCGGGACCCATGAGGCAGCAGCATCCTCAACTATTCCAAGGCGGCAGGGGATCAAAAGAAAAAAAGGAAATAGCCAGAAATTAAGTAGGGTCAAAAATAAATCCATCAAAGGAAACTTTTATTGTTCATAGAGGATGACATGTGGGACCGACCTGCCAACTGCGTCGTCATCGTTTCAAAGGCGGCAGGGGATCAAAAGAAAAAGGCAAATAGCCAGAAATTAGGGGTAAAAAATAAATCCAACAAAGGAAACTTTTATTTTTCATAGAGGATGACATGCGGGACCCATGAGCCAGCAGCTTCCTCAACGTTTCAAACTCGACATGAGATCGAATGAAAAAGGCAAGTGACCAAATATCAGGAGCCAAAAATAATCCAAGAAAAGAAACTTTATTGTACATAGAGGATGACATGCGGGTCCCATTTTGCAGCAGCGGTCTCAACTTTTCCAAGGCGGTGATACGTCTCCGACGTATCGATAATTTCTTATGTTCCATGCCACATTATTGATGTTATCTACATGTTTTATGCACACTTTATGTCATATTCGTGCATTTTCTGGAACTAACCTATTAACAAGATGCCGAAGTGCCGCTTTGTTTTCAAGTTGTTTTTGGTTTCGTAAATCCTAGTAAGGAAATATTCTCGAATTGGACGAAATCAAAGCCCAGGGGCCTATTTTCTCACGAAGCTTCCAGAAGTCCGAAGGAGAGACGAAGAGGGGCCACGGAGGGGCCACACCATAGGCGGCGCGGCCCCCCCCTTGGCCGCGCCGGCCTGTAGTGTGGGGCCCCCGTGCCGCCTCTTGACCTGCCCTTCCGCCTATAAAAAGTCTCCGTGACGAAACCCCCAGTACCGAGAACCACGATACGGAAAACCTTCCAGAGACGCCGCCGCCGCCGATCCCATCTCGGGGGATCCAGGAGATCGCCTCCGGCACCCTGCCGGAGAGGGGAATCATCTCCCGGAGGACTCTACGCCGCCATGGTCGCCTCCGGTGTGATGTGTGAGTAGTCTACCCCTGGACTATGGGTCCATAGCAGTAGCTAGATGGTTGTCTTCTCCCCATTGTGCTATCATTGTCGGATCTTGTGAGCTGCCTAACATGATCAAGATCATCTATCTGTAATTCTATATGTTGCGTTTGTTGGGATCCGATGAATAGAGAATACTTGTTATGTTGATTATCAAAGTTATACTTATGTGTTGTTTATGATCTTGCATGCTCTCCGTTACTAGTAGATGCTCTGGCCAAGTAGATGCTTGTAACTCCAAGAGGGAGTACTTATGCTCGATAGTGGGTTCATGCCTCGCATTGACACCGGGACAAGGATGACAGAAAAGTTCTAAGGTTGTGTTGTGTCGTTGCCACTAGGGATAAAACATTATTTCTATGTTCATGGATGTAGTCAATAGTTACATTACGGACCATAATTAATGCAATTGTCTGTTGTTTGCAACTTAATACTGGAGTGGGTTCGGATGATAACCTGAAGGTGGACTTTTTAGGCATAGATGCAGTTGGATGACGGTCTATGTACTTTGTCGTAATGCCCAATTAAATCTCACTATACTCATCATGATATGTATGTGCATGGTCATGCTCTCTTTATTTGTCAATTGCCCAACTGTAATTTGTTCACCCAACATGATGTTCGTCTTATGGGAGAGACACCTCTAGTGAACTGTGGACCCCGGTCCAATTCTCTTTACTGAAATACAATCTACCGCAATACTTGTTCTAATGTTTTCTCGCAAACAATCATCTTCCACACAATACGGTTAACTCTTTGTTACAGCAAGCCGGTGAGATTGACAACCTCACTGCTTCGTTGGGGCAAAGTACTTTGGTTGTGTTGTGCAGGTTCCACGTTGGTGCCGGAATCACTGGTGTTGCGCCGCACTACATCTCGCCGCCATCAACCTTCAACGTGCTTCTTGGCTCCTCCTGGTTCGATAAACCTTGGTTTCTTTCTGAGGGAAAACTTGCTGCTGTGCGCATCATACCTTCCTCTTGGGGTTGCCCAACGAACGTGTGAAATACACGCCATCAAGCTCTTTTTCTGGCGCCGTTGCCGGGGAACTGAAGAAAAGCTACACCACAGAGAATTGCCTCCCACGGCAACAGCTCTTTTTCTGGCGCCGTTGCCGGGGAGATCAAGACACGCTGCAAGGGGAGTCTCCACTTCTCAATCTCTTTACTTTGTTTTTGTCTTGCTTAGTTTTATTTACTACTTTGTTTGCTGCACTAAATCAAAATACAAAAAAATTAGTTGCTAGTTTTACTTTATTTGCTATCTTGTTTGCTATATCTAAAACACAAAAAAATTAGTTTACTTGCATTTACTTTATCTAGTTTGTTTTATTTACTGTTGCTAAAATGGCCAACGCTGAAAATACTAAGTTGTGTGACTTCACAACCACAAATAATAATGATTTCTTATGCACACCTATTGCTCCACCTGCTACTACAGCAGAATTCTTTGAAATTAAACCTGCTTTACTGAATCTTGTTATGCGAGAGCAATTTTCTGGTGTTAGTTCTGATGATGCTGCTGCCCATCTTAATAATTTTGTTGAATTATGTGAAATGCAAAAATATAAAGATGTAGATGGTGATATTATTAAACTAAAATTGTTCCCTTTCTCATTAAGAGGAAGAGCTAAAGATTGGTTGCTATCTCTCGCCTAAGAATAGTATTGATTCATGGACTAAATGCAAGGATGCTTTTATTGGTAGATATTATCCCCCTGCTAAAATTATATCTTTGAGGAGTAGCATAATGAATTTTAAACAATTAGATACTGAACATGTTGCTCAAGCTTGGGAAAGAATGAAATCTTTGGTTAAAAATTGCCCAACCCATGGACTGACTACTTGGATGATCATCCAAACCTTCTATGCAGGACTAAATTTTTCTTCGCGGAATTTATTGGATTCAGCTGCTGGAGGTACCTTTATGTCCATCACTCTTGGTGAAGCAACAAAGCTTCTTGATAATATGATGATCAATTACTCTGAATGGCACACGGAAAGAGCTCCACAAGGTAAGAAGGTAAATTGGTCGAAGAAACCTCTTCCTTGAGTGATAAGATTGATGCTATTATGTCTATGCTTGTGAATGATAGGACTAATATTGATCCTAATAATGTTCCATTAGCTTCATTGGTTGCACAAGAAGAACATGTTGATGTAAACTTCATTAAAAATAATAATTTCAACAACAATGCTTACCTAACAATTCTAGTAACAACTATAGGCCATATCCTTATAATAATGGCAACGGCTATGGTAATTCTTATGGGAATTCTTACAAAAATAATAGGAGTTCACCCCCTGGACTTGAAGCCATGCTTAAAGAATTTATTAGTACACAAACTGCTTTTAACAAATCTGTTGAAGAAAAGCTTGGGAAAATTGATATACTTGCTTCTAAAGTCGATAGTCTTGCTGCCGATGTTGATCTTTTGAAATCAAAAGTTTTGCCTAATGAGAATCATCATAATAAAATTACTACTACAGCAAATGCCATTCAAGTTAGAATTAATGAGAATATAAGATTAATGGCTGAACTGCGTGCTAGGTGGGATAGAGAAGAAAATGAAAAACTAGCTAAAGAAAAGAATATAGCTAAAGTTTGGACTATTACCACCACTAGTAATGCTAATGCTACACATGTTGCTGCACCTCCCACTAATACTAATAAAAGAATTGGTGTTAGCAATGTTTCCACTTCTAATGCAAAGCGCTAAAAACCGCCAAACTGCTAAAATCATTAAATCGCCTCGTGATAAAGCTGCTGAAATTTTTTCCAACATTGGGGATGATGATCCCATTGCTTTAGATTATAATGGTTTGAATTTTGATGATTGCCACATCTCTGAAGTTATAAAGTTCTTGCAAAAACTTGCTAAAAGTCCTAATGCTAGTGCTATAAATTTGGCTTTTACACATCATATTACAAATGCTCTTATAAAAGCTAGAGAAGAGAAACTAGAGCGCGAAGCCTCTATTCCTAAAAAGCTAGAGGATGGTTGGGAGCCCATCATTAAGATGAAGGTTAAAGATTTTGATTGTAATGCTTTATGTGATCTTGGTGCAAGTATTTCTGTTATGCCTAAGAAAATTTATAATATGCTTGACTTGCCACCGCTGAAAAATTGTTATTTGGATGTTAATCTTGCTGATCATTCTACAAAGAAACCTTTGGGGAAAGTTGATAATGTTCGCATTACCGTTAACAATAACCTTGTTCCCGTTGATTTTGTTGTCTTGGATATTGAATGCAATGCATCTTGTCCCATTATATTGGGAAGACCTTTTCTTCGAACTGTTGGTGCTATTATTGATATGAAGGAAGGTAATATAAAATATCAATTTCCTCTCAAGAAAGGTATGGAACACTTCCCTAGAAAGAGAATGAAGGTACCTTTTGATTCTATTATGAGAACAAATTATGATGTTGACACTTCGTCTCTTGATAATACTTGATACACACTTTCTACGCCTAGCTGAAAGGCGTTAAAGAAAAGCGCTTATGGGAGACAACCCATGTTTTACCTACAGTACTTTGTTTTTATTTTGTGTCTTGGAAGTTGTTTACTACTGTAGCAACCTCTCCTTATCTTAGTTTTGTGTTTTGTTGTGCCAAGTTAAGCCGTTGATAGAAAAGTAAGTACTAGATTTGGATTACTGCACAGTTCCAGATTTCTTTGCTGTCACGAATCTGGGTCCACCTCCCTGTAGGTAGCTCAGAAAATTAAGCCAATTTACGTGCATGATCCTCAGATATGTACGCAACTTTCATTCAATTTGAGAATTTTCATTTGAGCAAGTCTGGTGCCATTTTAAAATTCGTCAATACGAACTGTTCTGTTTTGACAGATTCTGCCTTTTATTTCGCATTGCCTCTTTCGCTATGTTGGATTAATTTCTTTGATCCATTAATGTCCAGTAGCATTATGCAATGTCCAGAAGTGTTAAGAATGATTGTGTCACCTCTGAATATGTCAATTTATATTGTGCACTAACCCTCTAATGAGTTGTTTTGAGTTTGGTGTGGAGGAAGTTTTCAAGGATCAAGAGAGGAGTATGATGCAACATGATCAAGGAGAGTGAAAGCTCTAAGCTTGGGGATGCACCCGGTGGTTCACCCCTGCATATATCAAGAAGACTCAAGCTGTTTAAGCTTGGGGATGCCCAAGGCATCCCCTTCTTCATCGACAACATTATCAGGTTCCTCCCCTGAAACTATATTTTTATTCCATCACATCTTATGTGCTTTTTCTTGGAGCGTCGGTTTGTTTTTGTTTTTTGTTTTGTTTGAATAAAATGGATCCTAGCATTCACTTTATGGGAGAGAGACACGTTCCGCTGTAGCATATGGACAAGTATGTCCTTGGTTTCTACTCATAGTATTCATGGCGAAGTTTCTCCTTCGTTAAATTGTTATATGGTTGGAATTGGAAAATGATACATGTAGTAATTGCTATAAATGTCTTGGGTAATGTGATACTTGGCAATTGTTGTGCTCATGATTAAGCTCTTGCATCATATGCTTTGCACCCATTAATGAAGAAATACATAGAGCATGCTAAAATTTGGTTTGCATATTTGGTTTCTCTAAGGTCTAGATAATTTCTAGTTTTGAGTTTGAACAACAAGGAAGACGGTGTAGAGTCTTATAATGTTTTCAATATGTCTTTTATGTGAGTTTTGCTGCACCGGTTCATCCTTGTGTTTGTTTCAAATAAGCCTTGCTAGCCTAAACCTTGTATCGAGAGGGAATACTTCTCATGCATCCAAAATACTTGAGCCAACCACTATGCCATTTGTGTCCACCATACCTACCTATACTACATGGTATTTTTCCGCCATTCCAAAGTAAATTGCTTGAGTGCTACCTTTAAAATTCCATCATTCACCTTTGCAATATATAGCTCATGGGACAAATAGCTTAAAAACTATTGTGGTATTGAATATGTAATTATGCACTTTATCTCTTATTAAGTTGCTTGTTGTGCGATAACCATGTTCACTGGGGACGCCATCAACTTTTCATTGTTGAATTTCATGTGAGTTGCTAAGCATGTTCGTCTTGTCTGAAGTAAGAGAGATCTACCACCATATGGTTAAGCATGCATATGTTAGAAAAGAACATTGGGCCGCTAACTAAAGCCATGCTCCATGGTGGAAGTTTCAGTTTTGGACAACAATCCTCAAATCTCAAATGAGAAAATTATTAATTGTTGGTATATGCTTATGCATAAAAGAGGAGTCCATTATCTGTTGTCTATGTTGTCCTGGTATGGATGTCTAAGTTGAAGAATAATCAATAGCGAGAAATCCAATGCGAGCTTTCTCCTTAGACCTTTGTACAAAGTGCATAGAGGTACCCCTTTGTGACACTTGGTAAAAACAATGCATTGTGATGACCCGGTAGTCCAAGCTAATTAGGACAAGGTGCGGGCACTATTAGTACACTATGCATGAGGCTTGCAACTTATAAGATATAATTTACATGATGCATATGCTTTATTACTACCGTTGACAAAATTGTTTCATGTTTTCAAAATCAAAGCTCTAGCACAAATATAGCAATCGATGCTTTTCCTCTATGGAGGACTATTCTTTTACTTTCAATGTTGAGTCAGTTCACCTATTTCTCTCCACCTCAAGAAGCAAACACTTGTGTGAACTGTGCATTGATTCCTACATACTTGCTTATTGCACTTATTATATTACTCTATGTTGACAATATCCATGAGATATACATGTTACAAGTTGAAAGCAACCGCTGAAACTTAATCTTCTTTTGTGTTGTTTCAATGCCTTTACTTTGAATTATTGCTTTATGAGTTAACTCTTATGCAAGACTTATTGATGCTTGTCTTGAAGTGCTATTCATGAAAAGTCTTTGCTATATGATTCACTTGTTTACTCATGTCATATACATTGTTTCGATCGCTGCATTCACTACATATGCTTTACAAATAGTATGATCAAGATTATGATGGCATGTCACTCCGTAAATTATCTCGTGTTATCGTTTTACTCGCTCGGGACGAGCAGAACTAAGCTTGGGGATGCTGATACGTCTCCGACGTATCGATAATTTCTTATGTTCCATGCCACATTATTGATGTTATCTACATGTTTTATGCACACTTTATGTCATATTCGTGCATTTTCTGGAACTAACCTATTAACAAGATGCCGAAGTGCCAGTTGCTGTTTTCTGCTGTTTTTGGTTTCAGAAATCCTAGTAAGGAAATATTCTCGGAATTGGACGAAATCAAAGCCCAGGGGCCTATTTTCTCACGAAGCTTCCAGAAGTCCGAAGGAGAGACGAAGAGGGGCCACGGAAGGGCCACACCATAGGGCGGCGCGGCCCCCTTGGCCGCGCCGGCCTGTAGTGTGGGGCCCCGTGCCGCCTCTTGACCTGCCCTTCCGCCTATAAAAAGTCTCCGTGACGAAACCCCGCACCGAGAACCACGATACGGAAAACCTTCCAGAGACGCCGCCGCCGCCGATCCCATCTCGGGGATCCAGAGATCGCCTCCGGCACCTGCCGGAGAGGGGAATCATCTCCGGAGGACTCTACGCCGCCATGGTCGCCTCCGGTGTGATGTGTGAGTAGTCTACCCCTGGACTATGGGTCCATAGCAGTAGCTAGATGGTTGTCTTCTCCCCATTGTGCTATCATTGTCGGATCTTGTGAGCTGCCTAACATGATCAAGATCATCTATCCGTAATTCTATATGTTGCGTTTGTTGGGATCCGATGAATAGAGAATACTTTATATTTTGATTATAAAAGTTATACTTATTTGGTGTTTATGATCTTGCATGCTCTCCGTTACTAGTAGATGCTCCGGCCAAGTAGATGCTTGTAACTCCAAGAGGGAGTACTTATGCTCGATAGTGGGTTCATGCCCGCATTGACACCGGGACAAAGGATGTAAAAGTTCTAAGGTTGTGTTGTGCTGTTGCCACTAGGGATAAAACATTAGTGCTATGTTCAAGGATGTAGTCACTAGTTACATTACGCACCATACTTAATGCAATTGTCTGTTGTTTGCAACTTAATACTGGAGGGGGTTCGGATGATAACCTGAAGGTGGACTTTTTAGGCATAGATGCAGTTGGATGACGGTCTATGTACTTTGTCGTAATGCCCAATTAAATCTCACTATACTCATCATGATATGTATGTGCATGGTCATGCTCTCTTTATTTGTCAATTGCCCAACTGTAATTTGTTCACCCAACATGCTGTTCGTCTTATGGGAGAGACACCTCTAGTGAACTGTGGACCCCGGTCCAATTCTCTTTACTGAAATACAATCTACTGCAATACTTGTTCTACTGTTTTCTGCAAACAATCATCTTCCACACAATACGGTTAACTCTTTGTTACAGCAAGCCGGTGAGATTGACAACCTCACTGTTTCGTTGGGGCAAAGTACTTTGGTTGTGTTGTGCAGGTTCCACGTTGGCGCCGGAATCACTGGTGTTGCGCCGCACTACATCTCGCCGCCATCAACCTTCAACGTGCTTCTTGGCTCCTCCTGGTTCGATAAACCTTGGTTTCTTTCTGAGGGAAAACTTGCTGCTGTGCGCATCATACCTTCCTCTTGGGGTTGCCCAACGAACGTGTGAAATACACGCCATCAGGCGGCACAGGACCAAAAGAAAAATGAAGTAACCAGAAATTAGGGGGTGAAAAAAATCCAAGAAAAGAAAGATTTCAATTTGGCTGCATCTGGATTCTGGGCCTTCGAACTATCCTGCTTGGCCTTTTGTCTCGTACAATTTCAGCCCACTCCAAAACAGGAAAGTCGGATTTATCTAAAAAAAACAGGAAAGTCCCATGCTTCGCAAAAAACAAAAAACAAGGAGATTCAACATATAAGTTTGGTTATGAAAAATAAATATTTAATTTATCCATTTGCAATAGCTCAGAGCGAAGTACACTGTTTATTGTCTGCAAAATAATCAAGATATCACATGTTTCTTGTACGGGGAGGCTGACATCGGGGACCCATGAGGCAGCAGCATCGTGAACGTTTTAAAGGCGGCAGGAGATCGAAATAAAAAATAAGCCAAAAATCAGTTGGTAAACAAAATCCAAGAAAAGAAACATTAACCTTTCTGAGAGGATGACATGCGGGACCCATGAGGCAGCATCCTCAACTATTCCAAGGCGGCAGGGGATCAAAAGAAAAAAGGAAATAGCCAGAAATTATGTAGGGTCAAAAATAAATCCATCAAAGGAAACTTTTATTGTTCATAGAGGATGACATGTGGGACCGACCTGCCAGCTGCGTCGTCATCGTTTCAAAGGAGGCAGGGGATCAAAAGAAAAAGGCAAATAGCCAGAAATTAGGGGTAAAAAATAAATCCAACAAAGGAAACTTTTATTTTTCATAGAGGCTGACATGCGGGACCCATGAGCCAGCAGGTTCCTCAATGTTTCAAACTCGGCATGAGATCGAAAGAAAAAGGCAAGTGACCAAATATCAGGAGCCAAAAATAATCCAAGAAAAGAAACTTTATTGTACATAGAGGATGACATGCGGGTCCCATTTTGCAGCGGTCTCAACTTTTCCAAGGCGGCACAGGACCAAAATAAAAATGAAGTAACCAGAAATTAGGGGGTGCAAAAAAATCCAAGAAAAGAAAGATTTCAATTGGGCTGCATCTGGACATCTGGGCCTTCGAACTATCCTGCTAGGCCTTTTGTCTTGTACAATTTCAGCCCACTCCAAAACAGGAAAGTCAGATTTATCTAAAAAAAACAGGAAAGTCCTATGCTTCGCAAAAAAAAAACAAGGAGATTCAACATATAAGTTTGTTTATGAAAAATAAATATTTAATCTATCCGTTTGCAATAGCTCAGAGCGAAGTACACTGTTTATTGTCTGCAAAATAATCAAGATATCGCATGTTTCCTGTACGGGGAGGCTGACATCGGGGACCCATGAGCCAGCAGCGTCATCAATGTTTCAAACGTGGCATGAGATCGAAAGAAAAAGGAAATAGCCAAAAATCAGAGGGTGAAAAAAACCCAAGAAAATAAACTTTTATAGCACATAGAGGATGACATGCGGGTCCCATGAGCCAGCAAGGTTCCTCAACGTTTCAAACGTGGCATGAGATCGAAAGAAAAAGGCAAGTGACCAAATATCAGGAGCCAAAAATAATTCAAGAAAAGAAACTTGATTGTACATAGAGGATGACATGCGGGTCCCATTTAGCAGCAGCGGTATCACCGTTTGAGAGGCTGCACGGGATCGAAAGAAAAAGGCAAGTGACCAAATATGAGGTTCCAAAAAAAATCCTAGAAAAGAAAGTTTTATAGTACACAGAGAATGACATGCGGGTCCCATTTAGCAGCAGCGGTGTCAACGTTTCCAAGGCGGCAAGGGATCAAAAGAAAAAGGAAGTAGCCAGAAATCAGGGTGTCAAAAAAATCCAAGAATAGAAAGAATTTTGGTTCATTGAGGATGACATGCGGGACCCATGATCCTGCATCGTAAAAGGCTCGATCGGAGAGCGTTGAAGTAGCCAGAAATCAGGGGGTGAAAAAAATCCAAGAAGAAAGATTTCAATTGGGCTGCATCTGGACATCTGGGCCTTCGAACTATCCTGCTTGGCCTTTTAACTCGTACAATTTCAGCCCACTCCAAAACAGGAAAGTTCCGAATTTTCTAAAAAAACATGAAAGTCCTATGCTTCGCAAAGACAAAAAAAACAAGGAGATTCAACATACAAGTTTTTTATGTAAAAATAAAGATTTAATTATCCGTTTGATATAGCTCAGAGCGCAATACACTGTTTATTGTTTGCAAAATAATCAAGATATCATATGTTTCTTGTTCGGGGAGGCTGACATCGGGGACCCATGAGCCAGCAGCGTCGTCAACGTTTTAAAGGCAGCAGGGGATGGAAAGAAAAAATAAACCAAAAATATGTTGGTACAAAATCCAAGAAAAGAAACATTTTCGTTCTAAAAGGATGACATGCGGGACCCATGAGGCAGCAGCATCCTCAGCGTTTATTGTTCATAGAGGCTGACATGTGGGACCCGTGAGCCAGCAGCGTCCTCAACATTTTAAAGGCGGCAGGAGATCGAAAGAAAAAATTAGCCAAAAATCATTTGGTAAACAAAATCCAAGAAAAGAAACATTTACCGTTCTGAGAGGATGACATGCGGGACCCATGAGACAGCAGCATCCTCAACGATTACAAGGCGGCAGGGGATCAAAGAAAAAAAAAGGAAATATCCCAAAATTAACTAGGGGTTCAAAATAAATCCATCAAAGGAAACTTTTATTGTTCACAGAGGATGACATGTGGGACCGACCTGCCAACAGCGTCCTCATCGTTTCAAAGGGGGCAGGAGATCAAAAGAAAAAGGCAAATAGCCAGAAATTAGGGGTCAAAAATAACTCCAAGAAACGAAACTTTTATTGTTCGTAGAGGATGACATGCGGGACCCATGAGCCAGCAGCTTACTCAACGTTTCAAAGGCGGCTTGAGATCGAAAGAAAAAGGCAAGTGGCAAAATATCAGGAGCCAAAGATAATCCAAGAAAAGAAACTTTATTGTACATAGAGGATGACATGCGGGTCCCATGAGTCAGCAGCTTACTCAACGTTTCCAAGGCGGCAGGGGATCAAAAGGAAAAGGAAATAGCCAAAAATCAGAGGGTGAAAAAAAACCCAAGAAAATAAACTTTTATAGCACATAGAGGATGACATGCGGGTCCCATGAGCCAGCAAATTCCTCAATGTTTCAAACGTGGCATGAGATCGAAAGAAAAAGGCAAGTGACCAAATATCAGGAGCCAAAAAGAATCCAAGAAAAGAAAGTTTTATAGTACATAGAGGATGACATGCGGGTCCCATGAGCCTGCAGGGTCCTCAACGTGGCATGAGATCGAAAGAAAAATGCAAGTGACCAAATATCAGGAGCCAAAAATAATTCAAGAAAAGAAACTTGATTGTACATAGAGGATGACATGCGGGTCCCATTTAGCAGCAGCGGTATCACCGTTTGAGAGGCTGCACGGGATCGAAAGAAAAAGGCAAGTGACCAAATATGAGGTTCCAAAAAAAATCCTAGAAAAGAAAGTTTTATAGTACATAGAGGATGACATGCGGGTCCCATTTAGCAGCAGCGGTCTCACCGTTTGAGAGGTGGCAAGGGATCGAAAGAAAAAGGTAAGTGACCAAATATGAGGTGCCAAAAAAAATCCAAGAAAAGAAAGTTTTATAGTACATAGAGGATGACATGCGGGTCCCATTTAGCAGCAGCGGTATCACCGTTTGAGAGGCGGCAGGGGATCGAAAGAAAAAGGCAAGTGACCAAATTTGAGGTGCCAAAAAAAACTCCAAGAAAAGAAAGTTGATTGCTCATAGAGGATGACATGCGGGTCCCAATTAGCAGCAGCGATCTCAACGTTTCCAAGGCGGCAAGGGATCAAAAGAAAAAGGAAGTAGCCAGAAATCAGGGTGTCAAAAAAAATCCAAGAATAGAAAGAATTTTGGTTCATAGAGGATGACATGCGGGACCCATGATCCTGCATCGTAAACGGCTCGATCAGAGAGCGTTGAACGAGATGGCGCGATCGAGAAAAAAATCAATGCCAGAGAGGCTGCCATCTGGGCCCTACATCCCTCGGCGGTGCGGATTTGCGTTGACTCGGCCGGCGAACCCGAGAATTCGAGATGCACCACGTCCCGGGCCACCATACGCAATGTTTTGGCCGATTTCGTCGGGCTAGGTGGCCTCAAAAACGAGAAAAAAAACGTTTTGACATGCACAACGGTCAGACCCAAAATCGTCGGCCATGGTACACCAGCAACCACGGCGCGACTTCAACTTCGTCGGCCATGGCAACTTTTCTTGTAGTGTTGAGAGAAGCACAAATAGGACATAAGAACATATATAGTGGTCAAGATACTTACGTCGTCCAAGGGAACAGTTGTCAAACTCATAGTCAAAGGAGCTTTTTCTTGACCAAGTTCAACCCTTGCCCTTTTCGGCGAGGGGGCTTGGGGGCTGATGGTAGGAGTCGACGTTTGCAAATTTTGTGGAGGGGGGAGTTTTCCTCCGCTTTTTGATGAGTCTCCGAGAGAACCAATGTCTGCGACGTGCTCGTGGGAGCAGTCACATTGATAGGGGGCTCTTCTTCTTCATCGCCACTGAGCGTAGAAAATGTTATGAGAACATTCAAAGCAGTAATGCATTAAGCGAAAAGGATGACAGATACTTACGAACTAACGAGGGTATCACTGTAAGGATTGAAAGCTTCCTCTTCATCGAGGGAAGTTTCTTCGGCAGGAGATTTGCTGGCTTTAGAGGTGTCGGAGTCTGCAATCTCATCCCGTTTCCTTTTTTTCGTTGGAGAAGCTGCGGAAGGGAGAGAACGCACGGACTCGGTGGCCTCAGAATCAGCTTCTCTTTCAGAGGAAGCCGTGGATTTGTGAGAACCCGCAACTTCACTCTCAGGGCGAGAAGTACCCTGAACATCGTCCGTAACGACGTCTCGATCATCGACCTCCCCACCTTAAGGTAAAGGAGGCAACGACGAAGTAATTTGGTGGTTTTGTAAAAGGAATGGAAATAGCGAGAGAAATTTGAGGACAAAAATCAACAGCAAAAATAACAAGATAGCAGTCGAAGTTTCCACCGCTGTCGACAAAACAAGGTAGGAAAGACAACAATTCGAAAGGTAAGTTGACTTACTTGGGGAAGAGCATGGGTACCACTATATGGTACCACACGGCAGGCGGTTGGGACTGGATCTTTCTTGCTCAAAGACGAAACACGTCGAACAAGTTTTTCCAAGTCCTTCACAGAGAGGTCTTGGGAGATACGGTCAACATCTTCCTCGCCAGCGTACAACCACATGGGATTTTTGCGAGCCTGAAGAGGCTGCACCCTAATCCTAACAAAATAGGCAGTGATTTGGATACCCGATAGTTCCTTGCCTCGAGCATTTTGCAAAGCGCCTCTGTCGCCGTTTTTTCTTCCTCTGTAGCTTCTGCGTCCCAGGAACGGCGGCGAAGAATGTTTGCGTTTCCGTCAAAAGGAGCGATGTTGTATTCCTGCGAGGCGGAACTTTCCTTGCGGACATAGAGCCATCTTCTGCGCCATCCTTGAACGGAGTCGGGGAATTTGACGTCGAAATACTCGACATCAGGGCGGACACAGATAACAACACCACCTATGTTATAGGCGATGTTGTGGGAGCCGTTGCGGCGAGAAGAAGATGCGTTTGCAAAGGGCCCAATTTGGTGGGGTCCCGAGAAAGCACTCACAAAGAGTGATAAAAATCGAGACGTGGAGAATAGAGTTGGGAGTCAGCTGGTGCAGTTGCAGCCCATACACAAAGAGCAATCCACGAAGGAATTCATGGATGGGGGTGATACGCGTACAGCACGCGTCCGTTGGGAACCCCAAGTGGAAGGTGTGATGCGTACAGCAGTAAGTTTCCCTCAGTAAGAAACCAAGGTTTATCGAACCAGTAGGAGCCAAGAAGCACATTGAAGGTTGATGGCGGCGGAGTGTAGTGCGGCGCAACACCAGGGATTCCGGCGCCAACATGGAACCTGCACAACACAACCAAAGTACTTTGCCCCAACGTAACAGTGAGGTTGTCAATCTCACCGGCTTGTTGTAACAAAGGATTAGATGTATAGTGTGGATGATGATGTTTGCAAAGAACAGTAAGAACGAGTATTGCAGTAGATTGTATTCGATGTAAAGGATGTACCGGGGTCCACAGTTCACTAGTGGTGTCTCTCCAATAAGAAATAGCATGTTGGGTGAACAAATTACAGTTGGGCAATTGACAAATAAAGAGGGCATAACAATGCACATACATATTATGATGAGTAGTGTGAAATTCAATTGGGCATTACGACAAAGTACATAGACCGCTATCCAGCAAGCATCTATGCCTAAAAAGTCCACCTTCAGGTTAGCATCCGCACCCCTTCCAGTATTAAGTTGCAAGCAACAGACAATTGCATTAAGTATGGTGCGTAATGTAATCAACACAAATATCCTTAGGCAAAGCATTGATGTTTTATCCCTAGTGGCAACAACACATCCACAACCTTAGGGGTTGCTGTCACTCCCCCAGATTTAATGGAGACATGAACCCACTATCGAGCATAAATACTCCCTCTTGGAGTTACAAGTATCAACTTGGCCAGAGCCTCTACTAGCAACGGAGAGCATGCAAGATCATAAACAACACATATATAGATTGATAATCAACATAACATAGTATTCCATATTCATCGGATCCCAACAAACGCAACATGTAGCATTACAAATACATGATCTTGATCATCTTAGGCAGCTCACAAGATCGAACAATGATAGCACAATGAGGACAAGACAACCATCTAGCTACTGCTATGGACCCATAGTCCAGGGGTGAACTACTCACACATCACTCCGGAGGCGATCATGGCGATGAAGAGTCCTCCGGGAGATGATTCCACTCTCCGGCAGGGTGCCGGAGGCGATCTCCTGAATCCCCCGAGATGGGATTGGCGGCGGCGGCGTCTCTGGAAGGTTTTCTGTATCGTGGCTCTCGGTACTGGGGTACTCTCGACGAAGGCTTTAAGTAGGCGGAAGGGTAGGTCAGGGGGCGACGCGAGGGGCCACACACTAGGGCAGCGCGGGCCCCCCTAGGCCGCGTGGCCCTAGTGTGGCGGCGCCTCGTTGACCCACTTCGTATCTCCCTCGGTCTTCTGGAAGCTTCGCGGAAAAATAAGACCCTGGGCGTTGATTTCGTCCAATTCCGAGAATATTTCCTTTGTAGGATTTCTGAAACCAAAAACAGAAGAAAACATCAACTGGCTCTTCGGCATCTTGTCAATAGGTTAGTGCCGAAAAATGCATAAATATGACATAAAGTGTGTATAAAACATGTGAGTATCATCATAAAAGTACCATGGAACATAAGAAATTATAGATACGTTTGAGACGTATCAAGCATCCCCAAGCTTAGTTCCTACTCGTCCTCGAGTAGGTAAACGATAACAAAGATAATTTCTGAAGTGACATGCTATCATAATCTTGATCAATACTATTGTAAGCACATGAGATGAATGCAGCGATTCGAAGCAATGGTAAAGACAATGAGTAAACAATTGAACCATATAGCAAAGACTTTTCATGAATAGTACTTTCAAGACAAGCATCAATAAGACTTGCATAAGAGTTAACTCATAAAGCAATAAATTCTTAGTAGAAAGCTTTGAAGCAACACAAAGGAAGATATAAGTTTCAGCGGTTGCTTTCAACTTCAACATGTATATCTCATGGATATTTGTCAACATAAAGCAATATAACAAGTGCAATAGGTAAACATGTAAGAATCAATGCACAATTGACACAGGTGTTTGCTTCTAAGATAGAAAGAAGTAGGTAAACTGACTCAACATAAAGGTAGAAGAATGGCCCTTCGCAGAGGGAAGCATGGATTACTATATTTGTGCTAGAGCTTTTATTTTGAAAACAAGAAACAATTTTGTCAACGGTAGTAATAAAGCATATGTGTTATGTATAAGGCATCTTATAAGTTGCAAGCCTCATGCATAGATTACCAATAGTGCTCGCACCTTGTCCTAATTAGCTTGGATTTACATAGATTATCATTGCATAGCATATGTTCTAACCAAGTGTCACAAAGGGGTACCTCTATGCCGCCTGTACAAAGGTCTAAGGATAAAGCTCGCATTGGATTTCTTGCTTTTGATTATTCTCAACTTAGACATCCATACCGGGACAACATAGACAACAGATAATGGACTCCTCTTTAATGCATAATCATTCAACAATAATTAATATTCTCATAAGAGATTGAGGATTGTTGTCCAAACTGAAACTTCCACCATGGATCATGGCTTTAGTTAGCGGCCCAATGTTCTTCTCTAACAATATGCATACTCAAACCATTTGATCATGATAAATCACCCTTACTTCAGACAAGACGAACATGCATAGCAACTCACATGATATTCAACAAAGGTAATAGTTGATGGCGTCCCCAGAAACATGGTTACCGCTCAACAAGCAACTTATTAAGAAATAAGATACATAAGTACATATTCAATACCACAATAGTTTTTAAGCTATTTTCCCATGAGCTATATATTGCAAAGACAAGGAATGGAATTTTAAAGGTAGCACTCAAGTAATTTACTTTGGAATGGCGGAGAAATACCATGTAGTAGGTAGGTATGGTGGACACAAATGGCATAGTTTTTGGCTCAAGGATTTGGATGCATGAGAAGTATTCCCTCTCAATACAAGGCTTAGGCTAGCAAGGTTGTTTGAAGCAAACACAAGTATGAACCGGTGATACGTCTCCAACGTATCTATAATTTCTTATGTTCCATGCTACTTTTATGATGATACTCACATGTTTTATACACACTTTATGTCATTATTATGCATTTTCCGGAACTAACCTATTGACGAGATGCCGAAGTGCCAGTTCCTGTTTTCTGCTGTTTTTGGTTTCAGAAATCCTAGTAAGGAAATATTCTCGGAATTGGACGAAATCAAGGCCCATGATCTTATAATTCCACGAAGCTTCCAGAACACCGAACAGGGACCAGAGGGGAGGCCCAGGGCCACCACACATGGTGGCGGCGCAGCCAAGAGGGGGGCCGCGCCCCCCTGTTGTGTGGAGCCCCTGTGGCCCTTCCGACTCCGACTCTCCGCCTATTTAAGCCGTCCTGACCTAAATCTTCAAGAGGAATAAGCCACGGTACGAGAAACCTTCCAGAGCCGCCGCCATCACGAAGCCAAGATTCGGGGGACAGAAGTCTCTGTTCCGGCACGCCGCCGGGACGGGGAATTGCCCCCGGAAGCCATCTCCACCGCCATCTTCACCGCCATCGCTGTCTCCATGATGATGAGGGAGTAGTTCTCCCCCGAGGCTGAGGGCTCTACCGTAGCTATGTGGTTCATCTCTCTCTTTGTGATCTAGTTGAATATCATCTATCTGCTACTCTAGTGATGTTATTAAAGTACTCTATTCCTCCTCCATGATGTAATGGTGACAGTGTGTCAACACCCGGATTTTTAAGTCCGGATGCCTATTATGTCATACATCGCAATCCCAGGAATATTGTTGTTGCGAGGCATAATAGTTAAGTATCACAGTCATCATTCATTACAAACCATAAGGTCTTACAAATTGGAATCACATGATCCATATTACACGAATAGTTGATCTATCGATCAATGAACAAACACAAGTTCATAGCGGAAGTGTAAGATACAAGGACTCTCTAGTCCACAGGCCAACGCTTGACGTCGGAAGACTCCTAGTTGTCGTAGGCGTCCTGCTGGTCATCTCCTTGTTCATCTTCATACTCTGGCCATTTGAATAGCCAGGGACAAAGCCGTGAGTACTTCAAGTACTCGCAAACTAATACTAATGTAAGTGCTAGACATTCTAGTAAGGTTTGTTAAGCTCTAGTTTATTTGCATAAAGCCAATTTTAGTTCACAAGTATTTGAGAAAAACTTATTCAAGTGCTAACTAACTCAAGTGGGAACATTAGTGTCATTCCCACCATTCAAGTGGTGATTTCAATTCAATTCACCACAAGTCATTTCACCATCTTCTTTCAACATCATTTTCAAAGATATGACATCGGAAACTGTATGGCCTTTCCAACCGTCCGTAACCGTGGACGCGGCTATTCAAATAGATTTACACTCTGCAGAGGTTGCACACTTGTGCCACAACATTTGATTTCATCCGTCGGGATTACCCCGAATCATCGTAACACAGTACGCGGATCATCAACCATAACCTTTCACTTACAAATCCTAGTATGAGCACCTCTCCCCATGAGCTTGGCCTCCCAGTGAAGACCAACTGTCAACCTGGGAACTGCACAGGGCTTGGCCGTACAATTCACCTCAATTTCACATCATTTCTCAACAACGGAGGCAGCCTCAAGCGTAACCCCTATGACATGTGTTCAGAGGGAACCCATACTAAGATGCATAAACTTCCAGTTAAGCCCTACCCATAATCAGGTATTGTGGGGGTACTTAATATTGGAAGGTATCGCATTCAAACCGATATCATGTTTATCAAAAATCACCATCTTCTCTTTGTCATATTCACCTTCAAAAATCATTCAATGGAATGCTTCATCATTCCAAGGTTTCAAATTCATTTCAAGTCACATTGTTCCCATCTAGAGTAGTCAAGTTTTATTCATTAGCACTAGCTCTAAATCATGAGGGGTGCTATCTTGCTTTGCTTGATGGAGACTAACTTTACTACTCTAGTAAACTTCTTTACTTTGACCAAAGTTAACTATAAAAGCAACTCCTTGAGAAAACAAGTAACAACTTGTAATGTATAAACTTGGGATAGGCCTATGTCAGAAAAGGTAAGACTCATGGTGCCTTGCCCCAAAGGGGCTTTGCACTTTGCAAGAATATTAGCTTGCCTTGGTAGTTCTCAAAATTCTCCTCCTCCTCCTCCTAGTAGCAACCTTCTTCTTCCGTGTACTCTCCGGTGCTAGCGTCTAAATTTGAATACGAGTATAATTACTCACTAATTAAATGGCTATTCCATACATCACATATAATCACACAAACTATTCTATGCACACAAATACTCTAATTAGGGTGCATGGGTTGTGTTGCTTGAGGAGAATTTACTTCTTTTTATTTAATATGTAAATGATAGTTTCCATTGGGTTCTTGAGAAGTAATTTCCTCTCATTGAAATCTTCTTAAGATTTAATTTCTCAAACAATCATATCTGAACCTATATTGACCTAAGTCAAACATTCATCATTATCATTTGAGAAAAATGATTTAAATGAGGTAGATCACCTCATATCATTTAATAATACTACTTATGATTTAAATCCCTATGTAATTCATATAAGAGAGTTTGGGCCAGGGGTCCAAACATCACATGAATTCATTTGAGACAAGGTTTAATTGAAGTATAAGACTTCATATGATTTACTTAATAGTTTTGGACAATATCAACTACATAAACTAGCCATATTGTCCATTAATTAAACTAGGGCATGATCATGCAAAGTGACCACACTATTTTCTTGCATAAACAATTTGTGTAAGTCAAATGTGAACTATTAGAGTTGGAATTAACTTAATATCTATTTTAGTTGATTTTTAATAATTATTTGAATAGGGAAAATTCCCTGCCTTCTTCTTTTTTATCAGATTAAAATCTGGTCATGGGACCAGTGGCATTCTTTAGATCTTTTTACTAGCTTTCCAACCATATAAAATTTATTGAATTTGCTTAAGCCAATTTGAATCTATGGATTTTCAAAGTTTGGACAGTATTGAAATTATTTGGATTTGTTTAAATGGAGTTTGAATTAAAAGGGCCGGGGGGAAAGCTAACGGGCCGAAATTCAAATTTAAACGGCCTTCCCAGCCCACCACGGTCCACAGACGCGTGGGCTGCCTGACAGGGTGGGGTCCGCCTGCCAGCGGCTCACCACACCCGAATCGGTACGGGGCGACGTGGAGCGTTAGATTAGAAAGGGATCCAACGGCCTAGGTTCATCGTCTCGCCGGCGAGAGAGGGTTCACTGGCACGGCGGCGCTAGGGGGCGGAGAGCTCACCGTGGCTCCAGCTAGGGTGGGCAGTGTGCTCGGGGACGATGTCGACGACAGCGAGGCTCCTGGTACCGTCGGCTTGTCCTGGGGCGGCTCCAATCGACGGCGAGCTTCGGCGGCGGGCACGGGCAGTGAGGCTTCAATTGGGCGGCGGCGGTGGCTAATCGAGGTAGTGGAGTGGCTCTGGTGGTCGAGGGACAAGAGGGGAAGACGATGGTGTGCTTGGATTGGCGCAGGGAGTGCTCTATTTATAGCGACGCGAGGGTGTTGCGGGGCAGTGAGGAAGGCGACCATGGCGCGGCTTCTCCGGCGAGCTAGCGAGCTAGGTGAGGGCGCGGCGCTGTTCTGCGGTTCCTGGCGAAGCGTTTGGCGGCGACAGCGCGGTCGGGCGGTGGCTGGATTGGTCGCGTTGCTTCCGTGTCGAGCGCGTCTGCGGCGGGTCAGGGTTTCCTTCTCCGGCGCCGGCGGTCACGGGTTGGCTTGGTGAGCGTGTCGGGCGCGTCCGCGGTGGCACGGTGACGCTCAACGTGCTCGCAGGGGGTCCAGGGCTTGCGTGAGGCGGTGGCGTTGCACGTGGCCAGTGCGCGTCTGTGGCGTGCACACGTGTGACGCGAGCGGCATGCTGGCCGCCATGGGCGCGAGCTAGTCTAGCGCGTCCAGTGCTCCTCCTCGACAATGTCCGTTGCTAGGTGGTGTAGGAGTGCGAGGTGGCGCGATGGGGCACGGTGGCCGTGGCTGAGGAAGAAAGGAGAGGGGTGGAGCTCGACGTGTGGAGCATGGCCGGCATGGCCATGTCCATGTCTTCTTAGCTCTCTCCTAGGGTTTCTATTTGGCATTGATGGTTTAGAGGGAACCAGGGGACCATTTGGTGTAGGTTGGGGTAGATTAGATGGGGTAGATCACTATAGCAAATAGTGTCAAATAGTTACATAGATGCCATTTTTGAATTTTGTCCAAATTTGATTTAATTCAAATGGTTGCAAGTTTTGAATTGTGAGTATTTCATTTAGTTAGAAATGACCAGAGGTGGTGGAGTGTGGTGGTGGAATTGTTAAATTCAAAGTTTGGCAAATTTGGCTAAGTGTGAGATTGTTGCACATATTAAAATGTTGCAACTTTGGTTGAGCATAGCTAATGATCAAGAAAGAATTTGGCATGGTGATCTTTACAAATAGTGTTCACCTTGATGTTGACTTGGATGTGGTGCAAAGAGTTAGCAAGATTTAGTTTGAGAAATTTGAATTGCAAGGGCTCAAAGTAGTGATCAGACTATAATTGGCAGATTTGACCATTATCATATGTGAGCAAGTTTTGTATTTGAAATCCATTTGATTTGTGATTCTTTGATTCCAAAAGTTGTAATAAGTGTTTAGTAACATTATTCAACTAATGGTGAAGACCAAATTGGTCTAGGGTCAAAATTTATAAAAATGCCATAGAGCATATGTGAGGGTTTTTAGGGTTTTTCATTTATTTGATTTTCTTCCTCTTTTTGATTTATTTGGTTTGTGATCTTCTCATGATCACATTAGGGTTTTAGGGTTTAGCTTATACACCTAATAACAATCATCATGGCATATCAATCAAATGCACAAGTCCTATGCATGGCACTATATGCAATTTGAAAAGTTTTTGTTGGTTTGAAATTTTGCTCTCTGGAATTCTTCTAACTTTCTTTTATTGAAATTTGGGATGTTACAAACCCTTCCCCCTTACAAAAGATCTCGTCCCGAGATCGAAAAGAAAGTTAGGTACTAAAGAGATCTGGGTACTCCTTCTTCATGAAGTCTTCGCGTTCCCATGTGGCTTCATCCTCGGTATGATTGCTCCATTGTATCTTCAGAAACTTGATGCTTCGGGTGCGGGTGGTTCGGTAAGCTTCCTCCAGGATGCGAATCGGCACTTCGCGGTATGTCAGGTCCTGGTTGATATCCACCGATCAGTGATCGATGTTCTTGAACACTTCGGTCTTCTCAGGGACTTCAAGGCACTTCCGGAGGAGTGAGATATGAAACACGTCGTGCACAGCCGACATTTCTTCAGGCAACTCCAGTTGATAAGATACTTCGCCTTGGCGACTCAGAACTTTGAAAGGTCCGACATATCGGGGTGCGAGCTTTCCTTTCAGCTGGAATCTCTGCATTCCTTTCAAGGGGGATACCTTGAGATAGACGAAGTCTCCGATCTCGAAGGTCATCTCCCGACGTCTCTTGTCGGCGTAGCTCTTCTGTCTTGATTGCGCCATCTTGAGGTACTCTCGGATCTTGTGTACTTTCTCTTCGGCTTCACGAAGAACATCTGGGCCAAAAACTTGGCTTTCTCCTACTTCCGACCAGTTCAGGGGGGTACGGCATTTCCTTCCGTACAAGGCTTCGAAGGGGGCCATCTGCAGGCTAGCTTGATAGCTGTTGTTGTAAGAGAATTCTGTGTAAGGTAAGCAGTCTTCCCACTTGGATCCATATTCCAGTACACATGCTCTCAGCATGTCCTCCAGTATCTGGTTGACTCTCTCAGTCTGTCCGTCGGTCTGAGGGTGATAGGCGGTGCTGAAATTCAGACGGGTTCCTAGTCCTTCATGCACTTTCTGCCAGAATCTTGAGGTGAACTGTGATCCTCTATCTGATACTATCGACTTCGGGGTTCCGTGCAGGGCGACTATTCTGGAGATGTATAGTTCGGCTAACTTTGGGCCTTGGTAGGTGGTTTTGACGGCGATGAAATGGGCGACTTTGGTTAATCTATCGACGACTACCCATATTGAGTCATTGCCTTTGCTGGATTTGGGCAGTCTGGTGATAAAGTCCATTCCTACGGAGTCCCATTTCCATTCTGGAATCTGCAGTGGTTGTAGCAGTCCGGCGGGTCGTTGATGTTCTGCCTTGACTCTCTGGCAGATGTCACACTTGGCGATGTAGCTGCCGATTTCTCTCTTCATTCCGTGCCACCAGAATTGCTCCTTCAGGTCTTGGTACATCTTGGTACCTCCGGGGTGGATTGAATAAAGGGTGTCATGGGCTTCTTGCAGGATGACTTGCTTCAAGTCTGAGTCTGATGGTACGCAGAGACGTTCTTTGTACCAAAGAACTCCGGCTTCGTCTACGGTGAATCCGGGGGCTTTTCCTGCGGCTATCTGTTTCTTGATTCCGTCAATGCTAGCGTTGTCCTTCTGGGCTTCCTTGATCTGGCTAACCAAGGTAGGTTGTAGTTCGATGCTGGCTAGGAATCCTTCGCTAACCAGTTCTAGTCTGAACTGTTCAAACTCTTGATGTAAGCTGGGCTGTTCGGTTGCGAGCATGGAGTTCAACTGGCACGGCAGTCGACTCAAAGCATCCGCTACCACATTGGCCTTGCCGGGGTGGTAGTGAATCTCCATGTCGTAATCCTTGATCAATTCAATCCATCGGCGTTATCTCATGTTCAGCTCCTTCTGGGTGAATATGTATTTGAGACTCTTGTGGTCGGAGTAGATCTCGCATCGATTACCCATGAGGTAATGACGCCAAACTTTCAAGGCTAAGACCACGGCTGCAAGCTTGAGGTCATGGGTTGGGTAGTTCTGTTCATGTTGCTTCAGTTGTCTTGAAAGATAGGATACGACTTTGCCTTCTTGCATAAGTACACATCCAAGACCAGTCTTGGAGGCGTCGCAATATACGTCAAAGGGCTTGGTGATATCTGGCATGATCAGGATTGGGGCGGTTGTCAATCTACTCTTGAGCTGTTGAAAGCTCTCTTCACATTTGTCGGTCCACTCAAACTTCCGGTCCTTTTTCAGCAGTTGGGTCATTGGTCGAGCGATGCTCGAAAAACCTTCTACAAACTGCGGTAATATCCAGCTAATCCAAGAAAAGCGCGGACCTCGGTTTGGGTGGTTGGGGCTTTCCATTCCATAACGGTCTTGATCTTGGCGGGATCTACGGCAATTCCTCCTGCAGACAAGATGTGTCCCAGGAATCCAACTTCTTCCAACCAAAACTCACACTTGCTGAACTTAGCGTACAACTTGTGATGTCTAAGGGTTTCTAGGACAGTCTCCAGGTGCTGTTCATGTTCCTCTTCGGACTTGGAGTATACGAGAATGTCATCGATGAAGACAACGACAAACTTGTCCAAAAAGTTCATGAAGATCTTATTCATGAGATTCATGAAATAAGCGGGGGCATTGGTCAGTCCAAATGACATGACGTTGTACTCATACAACCCATATCTGGTGGTAAAGGCAGTTTTTGGAATGTCGGTGGCTCGGATTTTCAGCTGATGGTATCCAGTTCTCAGGCCGATCTTGGAGAAAACTTTGGCTCCGGTTAGTTGATCAAACAAGTCTTCTATCTTGGGTAGGGGGTATTTGTTTTTGATGGTGACATCGTTAAGTTTATGATAGTCCGTACATAAACGATTTGCACCGTCCTTCTTGTCCAAAAACAAGACGGGGGATCTCCAGGGGGATGCACTTGGTCTAATCAGACCTTTGGCCAACATATCATCTATCTATTTCTTCAGCTCCACAAGCTCGGTTGCGTTCATGTTGTAGGCTCTCTGGGCTATGGGTCCAGTTCCGGGGATTAACTCGATGATAAACTCGATATCCCGATCCGGGGGCATACCGGGTAGATCATCCGGAACACATCAGGGTAGCGACAAACGACCCTGATTTGATCCAGAGTTGGCTTGGATACACTTTGGTTGCAGGTAAATTTTCTGGGTAGTTTTTCAGAGATATGCTCTACTACGATACCGGTGCTGCTGGTCATGGTTATGGCTTTCTTGGCACAGTCTATCAATCCATTGTGTTTTGACATCCAGTCCATTCCTAGGATGACTTCCAAACCTTTGGTTCCCAGAATGATTAGATTGGCATAGAAATCTACATCATGGATTTTGATTGGTACATTTTTGCAAAATTTCCTGGCTTTGGTGGTTGATCCGGGGATTTGAACTATCATAACATGCTTCAAACTGAGGGGTTGAATTTTACTTGTTGATGCAAAGTCTTCGGTGACAGAAAACATACCCAGTACAACATCTGGTGCTTCCTGGGCTTCTTCGGCGTTCATGTGGTAGAGGCGGCCGTTGCGGTTATTGGGGTTGTTGGGGGCGAACTTCTTGCCGGTGGAGACACGGCGTTGCTGCTGAGCAGGTGCAGTGGTGTTGCCGGCGAGCTTGGCGAGACGCTTGGGACACTCGTTGGAGTAGTGCCCCACTACACCACACTCATAACAAGTGATGGTGGTCTTGTCCTGCTTGTTCACAACGGGGATCGCGTTGCTTCCGGTTCTGGGAGCGGTGTTGGTGTTGTTGTTGTTGTTGGGGGCTCTGGGCGGAGCGCGGTTGTAGTTGTTGTTGTTGTTGTTGTTGTTGTAGCCTCCTGGCTTGGAGTTTCCTCCACTCCGGTTCTGATAACCGGGGCGCGAGTTCTGCATCGGTGGCTTGTTGTTTCTCGGAGTGAAACCTCCGCTTGAGCTGGGGCGAAACTTCTGGGTATGGCTAGACCCACTTTGATTCGCCATGCGGCGCTTGCGGTTCTCATTGGCTTGGTTCAACTTGCCCTCCATCTGGATGGCGGAGTCGACAAGGGCTTCAAGGTCGGGGAAGGGGATGTTGACAAGGACAGTCTACATCTCATCATGCAGTCCGTTCAGGAATCTCTCCTTCCTCTTCTCAACGGTGTCGGTCTCATCAGGGGCGTACCTCGACAGTGTAAGAAACTTGTCGCGGTATTCTACCACCGTCATGTGACCTTGTTTCAGTTCACGGAACTCATCCCTCATCTTTTTGATAAGACCCGGGGGTACATGGTACTTGCTGAACTTTAGCTTGAAATCCTCCCAAGTCATGAACTGACCTCCGTTCATGGCACGGGTGCTTGTCCACCAAGCGCGGGCTGGTCCAGCGAGATAGTGGGTTGCAAACAAGACCTTCTCGTTGGCTTCTACTCCAGCTACTTCCAGGTTGTTCTCCATAGTCTGGAGCCAGTCGTCGGCGTCGAAGGGTTCCTCCGTCTTGCTAAACACCGGGGGATTGGTGTTCTGGAAGTTCTTGAGTTTGGATCCGGGGTGGTCATAATTTCCATGGCCTTGGTTGGCAATGTTCTGCAAGGCGGTGATGTTGGCTTGGCGTTCGGCTCTTTCTGTTTCCCTGTCGGCAAGCAGGGTTTGCAGCAGTTGCATCATTGCATCGTTGGTGCGATTGGGAGGGGCCATCTGAAGATAGAGAAGATCATGAGATAAGAGGGAACATTTCTATGGTTTATTTTGGGTAAGTTTGAAAACATTTGAAACTTGTAATCTTTTCATGACAAACATAACATTCATTCATTCATTCAACACACATTACAAACTAACACACTCATACTCACATGGTTTTAGGAACCATTCTCATGCTACGATACAAAGGACGGGATACAACTCACACCTACATAAGTGAATCTAGTGCAACTACTCCTCATCCTCGACGTCGATCGGGACGTAGTCGTCAGGTCCTGCCTCCAGGAACTCGTAGTCCTCCTCCTCAGTGAACTCGTCCTCCTCAAAGTCGTCGTCGTCGCTCAGGAAGGCTCCTCCTCCCTGAAGGTCAATACCTCCGTCGTCATCCTCCATCTCTCTAAGCTTGTCTTCCTGGGCCTTGACAGTGGCCTCAAGTGACGCGATCTTGGCGCGAAGGCGCTCAATTGTAGCGTCCTTCCTGGCACGCTGCTGGCGAAGGCTCTTGCGGTCGTTGTTGAGTAGCTTGATCGCCTCACCCTGCTCGATGATGTGAGCATGGGTCTGGTTCGCGTAAGCGCGAGTGGCGTCGAGGTCCTTCTGAGTCTGGTAGAGCATGAAGTCCAGGTGCTCAGCGTGGTGCCTCAACTCCGGGTGCGGCTGCAGCTCCATGGGCACTCCCATGGCATCACGCCTCACGAGATGCGCGAAGCGAGAGGCGAGGATGCGCACCACGTTCTGTCCACAGAGGCGTGCAAGTGCCTCCTGAAGGCCACGTGCGAGTCCGTCGAGCCAGTTGCTCTCGCGGAAGGAGAAGAGGATCCTCTCCGAGGTGGGAGGCTCCATCTTGCCCCTCAAGTCGGCAGTGATCACCCACTGCAACTCTCCTCCGGGCTTGTCGTCCAACTGAACCCCGTGGAACTCGGGGTGTGGGCGCCCAAGGAAGTCAGAGACGGCGTTGAGGTCGTGCTCGAAGATCAAGCTCCCTCCGTTCCCAAGCTGGTAAAACTTGGTGTTGATGGGTTCATTCGGCTCCATCTGAAAGAGAATTGGATAAGTAAGTTAGAGAGTGCAAAAATAAGATAGAACATGATTCATCAAATTTTGGCAAAGTCTCAAAGACAAGAGTGTAAGTAAATTTTCACAAATATTTTCTTTCATTTGATTTCAAAGTTAAGTTTTTCAGAACGCCCATTCTAACTAAGGTCTTCTAAGGACAAACAATGGCTCTGATACCAACTTGTCAACACCCGGAATTTTAAGTCCGGATGCCTATTATGTCATACATCGCAATCCCAGGAATATTGTTGTTGCGAGGCATAATAGTTAAGTATCACAGTCATCATTCATTACAAACCATAAGGTCTTACAAATTGGAATCACATGATCCATATTACACGAATAGTTGATCTATCGATCAACGAACAAACACAAGTTCATAGCGGAAGCGTAAGATACAAGGACTCTCTAGTTCACAGGCCAACGCTGGACGTCGGAAGACTCCTAGTTGTCGTAGGCGTCCTGCTAGTCATCTCCTTGTTCATCTTCATACTCTGGCCATTTGAATAGCCAGGGACAAAGCCGTGAGTACTTCAAGTACTCGCAAACTAATACTAATGTAAGTGCTAGACATTCTAGTAAGGTTTGTTAAGCTCTAGTTTATTTGCATAAAGCCAATTTTAGTTCACAAGTATTTGAGAAAAACTTATTCAAGTGCTAACTAACTCAAGTGGGAACATTAGTGTCATTCCCACCATTCAAGTGGTGATTTCAATTCAATTCACCACAAGTCATTTCACCATCTTCTTTCAACATCATTTTCAAAGATATGACATCGGAAACTGTATGGCCTTTCCAACCGTCCGTAACCGTGGACGCGGCTATTCAAATAGATTTACACTCTGCAGAGGTTGCACACTTGTGCCACAACATTTGATTTCATCCGTCGGGATTACCCCGAATCATCGTAACATAGTACGCGGATCATCAACCATAACCTTTCACTTACAAATCCTAGTATGAGCACCTCTCCCCATGAGCTTGGCCTCCCAGTGAAGACCAACTGTCAACCTGGGAACTGCACAGGGCTTGGCCGTACAATTCACCTCAATTTCACATCATTTCTCAACAACGGAGGCAGCCTCAAGCGTAACCCCTATGACATGTGTTCAGAAGGAACCCATACTAAGATGCATAAACTTCCAGTTAAGCCCTACCCATAATCAGGTATTGTGGGGGTACTTAATATTGGAAAGGTATCGCATTCAAACCAATATCATGTTTATCAAAAATCACCATCTTCTCTTTGTCATATTCACCTTCAAAAATCATTCAATGGAATGCTTCATCATTCCAAGGTTTCAAATTCATTTCAAGTCACATTGTTCCCATCTAGAGTAGTCAAGTTTTATTCATTAGCACTAGCTCTAAATCATGAGGGGTGCTATCTTGCTTTGCTTGATGGAGACTAACTTTACTACTCTAGTAAACTTCTTTACTTTGACCAAAGTTAACTATAAAAGCAACTCCTTGAGAAAACAAGTAACAACTTGTAATGTATAAACTTGGGATAGGCCTATGTAAGAAAAGGTAAGACTCATGGTGCCTTGCCCCAAAGGGGCTTTGCACTTTGCAAGAATATTAGCTTGCCTTGGTAGTTCTCAAAATTCTCCTCCTCCTCCTCCTGGTAGCAACCTTCTTCTTCCGTGTACTCTCCGGTGCTAGCGTCTAAATTTGAATACGAGTATAATTACTCACTAATTAAATGGCTATTCCATACATCACATATAATCACACAAACTATTCTATGCACACAAATACTCTAATTAGGGTGCATGGGTTGTGTTGCTTGAGGAGAATTTACTTCTTTTTATTTAATATGTAAATGATAGTTTCCATAGGGTTCTTGAGAAATAATTTCCTCTCATTGAAGTCTTCTTAAGATTTAATTTCTCAAACAATCATATCTGAACCTATATTGACCTAAGTCAAACATTCATCATTATCATTTGAGAAAAATGATTTAAATGAGGTAGATCACCTCATATCATTTAATAATACTACTTATGATTTAAATCCCTATGTAATTCATATAAGAGAGTTTGGGCCAGGGGTCCAAACATCACATGAATTCATTTGAGACAAGGTTTAAATGAAGTATAAGACTTCATATGATTTACTTAATAGTTTTGGACAATATCAACTACATAAACTAGCCATATTGTCCATTAATTAAACTAGGGCATGATCATGCAAAGTGACCACACCATTTTCTTGCATAAACAATTTGTGTAAGTCAAATGTGAACTATTAGAGTTGGAATTAACTTAATATCTATTTTAGTTGATTGTTAATAATTATTTGAATAGGGAAAAGTCCCTACCTTCTTCTTTTTATCAGATTAAAATCTGGTCATGGGACCAGTGGCATTCTTTAGATCTTTTTACTAGCTTTCCAACCATATAAAATTTATTGAATTTGGTTAAGCCAATTTGAATCTATGGATTTTCAAAGTTTGGGCAGTATTGAAATTATTTGGATTTGTTTAAATGGAGTTTGAATTAAAAGGGCCGGCGGGAAAGCTAACGGGCCGAAATTCAAATTTAAACGGCCTGCCCAGCCCACCACAGTCCACAGACGCGTGGGCTGCCTGACAGGGTGGGGTCCGCCTGCCAGCGGCTCACCACACCCGAATCGGTACGGGGCGACGTGGAGCGTTAGATTAGAAAGGGATCCAACGGCCTAGGTTCATCGTCTCGCCGGCGAGAGAGGGTTCACTGGCACGGCGGCGCTAGGGGGTCGGAGAGCTCACCGTGGCTCCAGCTAGGGTGGGCAGTGTTCTCGGGGACGATGTCGACGACGGCGAGGCTCCTGGTACCGTCGGCTTGTCCTGGGGCGGCTCCAATCGACGGCGAGCTTCGGCGGCGGGCACGGGTAGTGAGGCTTCAATTGGGCGGCGGCGGTGGCTAATCGAGGCAGTGGAGTGGCTCTGGTGGTCGAGGGAGAAGAGGGGAAGACGATGGTGTGCTTGGATTGGCGCAGGGAGTGCTCTATTTATAGCGACGCGAGGGTGCTGCGGGGCAGTGAGGAAGGCGACCATGGCGCGGCTTCTCCGGCGAGCTAGCAAGCTAGGTGAGGGCGCGGCGCTGTTCTGCGGTTCCTGGCGAAGCGTTTGGCGGCGACAGCGCGGTCGGGCGGTGGCTGGATTGGTCGCGTTGCTTCCGTGTCGAGCGCGTCTGCGGCGGGTCAGGGTTTCCTTCTCCGGCGCCGGCGGTCACGGGTTGGCTTGGCGAGCGTGTCGGGCGCGTCCGCGGTGGCACGGTGACGCTCAACGTGCTCGCAGGGGGTCCAGGGCTTGCGTGAGGCGGTGGCGTTGCACGTGGCCAGTGCGCGTCTGTGGCGTGCACACGTGCGATGCGAGCGGCATGCTGGACGCCATGGGCGCGAGCTGGTCTGGCGCGTCCAGTGCTCCTCCTCGACAATGTCCGTTGCTAGGTGGTGTAGGAGTGCGAGGTGGCGCGATGGGGCACGGTGGCCGTGGCTGAGGAAGAAAGGAGAGGGGTGGAGCTCGACGTGTGGAGCATGGCCGGCATGGCCATGTCCATGTCTTCTTAGCTCTCTCCTAGGGTTTCTATTTGGCATTGATGGTTTAGAGGGAACCAGGGGACCATTTGGTGTAGGTTGGGGTAGATTAGATGGGGTAGATCACTATAGCAAATAGTGTCAAATAGTTACATAGATGCCATTTTTGAATTTTGTCCAAATTTGATTTAATTCAAATGGTTGCAAGTTTTGAATTGTGAGTATTTCATTTAGTTAGAAATGATCAGAGGTGATGGAGTGTGGTGGTGGAATTGTTAAATTCAAAGTTTGGCAAATTTGGCTAAGTGTGAGATTGTTGCACATATTAAAATGTTGCAACTTTGGTTGAGCATAGCTAATGATCAAGAAAGAATTTGGCATGGTGATCTTTACAAAAAGTGTTCACCTTGATGTTGACTTGGATGTGGTGCAAAGAGTTAGCAAGATTTAGTTTGAGAAATTTGAATTGCAAGGGCTCAAATTAGTGATCAGACTATAATTGGCAGATTTGACCATTATCATATGTGAGCAAGTTTTGTATTTGAAATCCATTTGATTTGTGATTCTTTGATTCCAAAAGTTGTAATAAGTGTTTAGTAACATTATTCAACTAATGGTGAAGACCAAATTGGTCTAGGGTCAAAATTTATAAAAATGCCATAGAGCATATGTGAGGGTTTTTCATTTATTTGATTTTCTTCCTCTTTTTGATTTATTTGGTTTGTGATCTTCTCATGATCACATTAGGGTTTTAGGGTTTATCTTATACACCTAATAACAATCATCATGGCATATCAATCAAATGCACAAGTCCTATGCATGGCACTATATGCAATTTGAAAAGTTTTTGTTGGTTTGAAATTTTGCTCTCTGGAATTCTTCTAACTTTCTTTTATTGAAATTTGGGATGTTACACAGTGTGTGCATCATGTAGTACTTGGCGTAGTTTATGATTGTGATCTCTTGTAGATTATGAAGTTAACTATTACTATGATAGTATTGATGTGATTTATTCCCCCTTTCATAGCTTGATGGTGACAGTGTGCATGCTATGTTAGTACTCGGTATATTTGCGTTGGTCTATCATGCACTCTAAGGTTATTTAAATATGAAAATCGAATGTTGTGGAGCTTGTTAACTCCGGCATTGAGGTACTCTTGTAGCCCTACACAATTAATGGTGTTTGTCATCCAACAAGAGAGTGTAGAGTAGTTTCAGTTATGTGATCAATGTTGAGAGTGTCCACTAGTGAAAGTATGATCCCTAGGCCTTGTTTCCACACATCGAATCGCTGTTTATTTACTGTTTTACTGCATGTTTACTCGCTGCCATATTTTATTCAGATTGCCATTACCACTCATATTCATCCATATCACTTGCATTTTACTATCTCTTCGCCGAACTAGTGCACCTATACATCTGACAAGTGTATTAGGTGTGTTGGGGACACAAGGGACTTCTTGTATCGTGATTGCAGGGTTGCTTGAGAGGGATATCTTTGACCTCTTCCTCCCTGAGTTCGATAAAACCTTGGGTGATCCACTTAAGGGAAAACTTGCTGCTGTTCTACAAACCTCTGCTCTTGGAGGCCCAACACTGTCTACAGGAAAAGAAGCCAGTTGTGGATAGCAAGCTATTTTCTGGCATCGTTGCCGGGGAACGAAGAAAAGCTACACCACAGAGATTTCTACCTCCCATGTCAACCACGCGCCAGTTGTAGACTCTAAGCTATTTTCTGGCGCCGTTGCCGGGGAGGAAAGGTAAAAGGCACTCACACTCCGGAGTCCGGATTCCAGCAACTAAGCTATTTTCTGGGTGAGTGCTCGAAGCTATTTCCTTTAGATCCTGCAATTGCATCTTTTTGTTTCTTGTTAAACACTAGTAAGGCATAATGGAAAACAACTGTGAGCTTTTTAATCTATTTCATGAGTTAAGACATAAATGGTGTGTTGCAAAAATTAAAAAACCTATGGAGCCTTATTTGCATGCTAATGGCAATGTTATTAGTATGAATGCTTTGAACACCATTGTTGCTAATGATATGGAAAATTCTAAGCTTGGGGAAGCTACCTTTGATGAGCATGATATTTTTAGTCCCCCAAGCATTGAGGAGAAAATTTTCTTTGATGATACTTTGCCTCCTATTTATGATGATTATAATGATAGTAGTCTTTTAGTGCCACCTACTATGGAGGATAAAGTTTATTATGATTATACTATGCCTCCTACACTTGATGAGAATAATAATGATAGCTACTTTGTTGAATTTGCTCCCACTACAAATGATTATGCTTATGTGGAGAGTAATGATACTTTTATGCACGTGAATAAGAATGCTTTATGTGATAGTTATATTGTTGAGTTTGTTCATGATGCCACTGGAAATTATTATGAGAGAGGAAAATATGGTTGTAGAAGTTTTCATGTTACTAAACCACCTCTCTATATGCTGAAATTTTTGAAGTTACACTTGTTTTGTCTTCCTATGCTACTCACTTTGTTCTTCATTGACTTGTTTATTTACAAGATTCCTATGCATAGGAAGCATGTTAGGCTTAAATGTGTTTTGAATTTTCTTCTTGATGCTCTCTTTTGCTTCAACTCTTATTTCTTGCGAGTGCATCATTAAAATTGCTGAGCCCATCTTAATGGCTATAAAGAAAGCACTTCTTGGGAGATAACCCATGTTTTCATTTTGCTACTGTTTTGTTGTGTCTTGGAAGTCGTTACTACTGTAGCAACCTCTCCTTATCTTTATTTTATTGCATTGTTGTGCCAAGTAAAGTCTTTGATAGTAAGGTTCATACTAGATTTGGATTACTGCGCAGAAACAGATTTCTGTTTGTCACGAATTTGGGCAGTGTTCTCTGTAGCTAACTAAGAAAAATCTACCAAATTACGTGAGTGATCCTCAGATATGTACGCAACTTTCATTCAATTTGAGCATTTTCATTTGAGCAAGTCTGGTGCCTCTAAAAAATTCGTCTTTACGGACTGTTCTGTTTTGACAGATTCTGCCTTTTATTTCGCATTGCCTATTTTGCTGTGTTGAATGGATTTCTTTGTTCCATTAACTTCCAGTAGCTTTGTGCAATGTCCAGAAGTGTTAAGAATGATTGTGTCACCTCTGAACATGTGAATTTTTGATTATGCACTAACCCTCTAATGAGTTTATTTTGAGTTTGGTGTGGAGGAAGTTTTCAAGGGTCAAGAGAGGAGGATGATATATGATTAAGAAGAGTGAAAAGTCTAAGCTTGGGGATGCCCCCGTGGTTCATCCCTGCATATTTCAAGAAGACTCAAGCATCTAAAATTTGGGATGCCCAAGGCATCCCCTTCTTCATCAACAATTTATCAGGTTTCTTCTCTTGAAACTATATTTTTATTCGGTCACATCTTATGTGCTTTACTTGGAGCGTCTGTGTGTTTTTATTTTTGTTTTGTTATTTTCATTCTCTGAATAAATGCTTGTGTGGGAGAGAGACACGCTCCGCTGGTTCATATGAACACATGTGTTCTTAGCTTTATTCTTAATGTTCATGACGAAGGTTGAAACTGCTTCGTTAATTGTTATATGGTTGGAAACGAAAAATGCTACATGTGGTAAATGGTATAATGTCTTGAATAATTTGATACTTGGCAATTTTTGTGCTCATATAGATCATGTTTAAGCTCTTGCATCATATACTTTGCACCTATTAATGAAGAACTACATAGAGCTTGTTAAAATTTGGTTTGCATGATTGGTCTCTCTAGAGTCTAGATATTTTCTGGTGAGGTGTTTGAACAACAAGGAAGACGGTGTAGAGTCTTATAATGCTTGCAATATGTTTTTATGTAAGTTTTGCTGTACCAGTTCATACTTGTGTTTGCTTCAAACAACATTGCTAGCCTAAGCCTTGTATTGAGAGGGAATACTTCTTGTGCATCCAAAATCCTTGAGCCAAAAACTATGCCATTTGTGTCCACCATACCTACCTACTACATGGTATTTCTCTGCCATTCCAAAGTAAATTGCTTGAGTGCTATCTTTAAACACTTCAAAAGTTATTACCTCTTATTTGTGTCAATGTTTTATAGCTCATGAGGAAGTATGTGGTGTTAATCTTTCAATCTTGTTGGGCAACTTTCACCAATGGACTAGTGGCTTCATCCGCTTATCCAATAATTTTGCAAAAAGAGCTGGCAATGGGGTTCCCAGCCCTAAATTAATTAACTTTCATAATTTTACAAATAGACACTCCTCCATGGTATGTGATTGTTGGACAGCACCCGAGGATTCGGTTAGCCATGGCTTGAGAAAGCAAAGGTGGGGAGGAGTGTCATCTAAATAAAAACTAAAATAAAAGGCACTCCTTCATGGTATGAGATTGTTGGCAGGCACCCAAGGATTTGGTTAGCCATGGTTTGTGAAAGCAAGGTTGGAAGGAGTGCCACCCAAAAATAAAAATCTTTCATGGGAGCCGCTCTTTGAAAGTCTGTCTGGCAAGGGGGTTAGAGTGCCCATTACCATTCGTTGACAACAACAAACACCTCTCAAAACTTTACTTTTATGCTCTCTTTATGTTTTCAAAATAAAAGCTCTAGCACAAATATAGCAATCAATGCTTCCCTCTGCGAAGGGCCATTCTTTTACTTTTATGATTGAGTCAGTTTACCTACTTCCTTCCATCTTAGAAGCAAACACTTGTGTTAACTGTGCATTGATTCCTACATACTTGCTTATTGCACTTGTTATATTAATTTGCGTTGACAATTATCCATGAGATATGCATGTTGGAAGTTGAAAGCAACTGCTGAAACTTAATCTTTCTTTGTGTTGTTTCAATGCCTTTACTTTGAATCTATTGCTTTATGAGTTAACTCTTATGGAAGACTTATTGATGCTTGTCTTGAAAGTACTATTCATGAAAAGTCTTTGCTATATGATTCAGTTGTTTAATCATTGTATTTACCATTGTTTTGAATCACTTCATTCATCTCATATGCTTTGCAATAGTATGATCAAGATTATGTTGGTAGCATGTCACTTCATAAATTATTCTTGTTATCGTTTACCTACTTGAGGATGAGTAGGAACTAAGCTTGGGGATGCTGATACGTCTCCAACGTATCTATAGTTTCTTATGTTCCATGCTACTTTTATGATGATACTCACATGTTTTATACACACTTTATGTCATTATTATGCATTTTCCGGAACTAACCTATTGACGAGATGCCGAAGTGCCAGTTCCTGTTTTCTGCTGTTTTTGGTTTCAGAAATCCTAGTAAGGAAATATTCTCGGAATTGGATGAAATCAAGGCCCATGATCTTATAATTCCACGAAGCTTCCAGAACACCGAAGAGGGACCAGAGGGGAGGCCCAGGGCCACCACACATGGTGGCGGCGTGGCCAAGAGGGGGGTCGCGCCCCCTGTTGTGTGGAGCCCCCGTGGCCCTTCCGACTCCGACTCTCCGCCTATTTAAGCCGTCCTGACCTAAATCTTCGAGAGGAATAAGCCACGGTACGAGAAACCTTCCAGAGCCGCCGCCATCGCGAAGCCAAGATTCGGGGGACAGAAGTCTCTGTTTCGGCACGCCGCCGGGACGGGGAATTGCCCCCGGAAGCCATCTCCACCGCCATCACTGTCTCCATGATGAGGAGGGAGTAGTTCTCCCCTGAGGCTGAGGGCTCTACCGTAGCTATGTGGTTCATCTCTCTCTTTGTGATCTAGTTGAATATCATCTATGTGCTACTCTAGTGATGTTATTAAAGTACTCTATTCCTCCTCCATGATGTAATGGTGACAGTGTGTGCATCATGTAGTACTTGGTGTAGTTTATAGTTGTGATCTCTTGTAGATTATGAAGTTAACTATTACTATGATAGTATTGATGTGATCTATTCCCCCTTTCATAGCTTGATGGTGACAGTGTGCATGCTATGTTAGTACTCGGTATAATTGCGTTGGTCTATCATGCACTCTAAGGTTATTTAAATATGAACATCGAATGTTGTGGAGCTTGTTAACTCCGGCATTGAGGTGCTCTTGTAGCCCTACACAATTAATGGTGTTTGTCATCCAACAAGAGAGTGTAGAGTAGTTTCGGTTATGTGATCAATGTTGAGAGTGTCCACTAGTGAAAGTATGATCCCTAGGCCTTGTTTCCACACATCGAATCGCTGTTTATTTACTGTTTTACTGCATGTTTACTCGCTGCCATATTTTATTCAGATTTCCATTACCACTCATATTCATCCATATCACTTGCATTTTACTATCTCTTCGCCGAACTAGTGCACCTATACATCTGACAAGTGTATTAGGTGTGTTGGGGACACAAGAGACTTCTTGTATCGTGATTGCAGGGTTGCTTGAGAGGGATATCTTTGACCTCTTCCTCCCTGAGTTCGATAAAACCTTGGGTGATCCACTTAAGGAAAAACTTGCTGCTGTTCTACAAACCTCTGCTCTTGGAGGCCCAACACTGTCTACAGGAAAAGAAGCCGGTTGTGGACAGCAACCGGTACAGCAAAACTTACATAAGAACATATTGCAAGCATTATAAGACTCTACACTGTCTTCCTTGTTGTTCAAACACCTCACCAGAAAATATCTAGACTCTAGAGAGACCAATCATGCAAACCAAATTTTAACAAGCTCTATGTAGTTCTTCATTAATAGGTGCAAAGTATATGATGCAAGAGCTTAAACATGAGCACAACAATTGCCAAGTATCAAATTATTCAAGACATTATACCATTTACCACATGTAGCATTTCCCGTTTCCAACCATATAACAATTAACGAAGCAGTTTCAACCTTCGCCATGAACATTAAGAATAAAGCTAAGAACATATGTGTTCATATGCAACAGCGGAGCGTTTCTATCTCCCACACAATGAATGATAGGATCCAATTTATTCAAACAAAAACAAAAACAAAAACATAAAGACGCTCCAAGTAAAGCACATAAGATGTGACGGAATAAAAATATAGTTTCACAAGAGGTGACCTGATAATTTTGTCGATGAAGAAGGGGATGCCTTGGGCATCCCCAAGCTTAGATTCTTGAGTCTTCTTGAAATAAGCAGGGATGAACCACGGGGGCATCCCCAAGCTTAGAGCCTTCACTCTCCTTGATCATATTGTATCATCCTCCTCTCTTGACCCTTGAAAACTTCCTCCACACCAAACTCAAAACAAACTCATTAGAGGGTTAGTGCATAATCAAAAATTCACATGTTCAGAGGTGACATAATCATTCTTAAAACTTCTGGACATTCCACAAAGCTACTGAAAGTTAATGGAATAAAGAAATCCATCAAACATAGCAAAACAGGCAATGCGAAATAAAAGGTAGAATCTGTCAAAACAGAACAGTCCGTAAAGACGAATTTTTCAGGGGCACCAAACTTGCTCAGATGAAAATTCTCAAACTGAATGAAAGTTGCGTACATATCTGAGGATCACTCATGTAAATTGGCAGATTTTTCTGAGTTACCTACAGAGAATACTACTCAAATTCGTGACAGCAAGAAATCTGTTTCTGTGCACTAATCCAAATCTAGCATGAACCTTACTATCAAAGACTTTACTTGGCGCAACAATGCAATAAAATAAAGATAAGGAGAGTTTGCTACAGTAGTAACAACTTCCAAGACTCAAATATAAAATAAAAGTTCATAAGTAAAATCATGGGTTGTCTCCCATAAGCGCTTTTCTTTAACGCCTTTCAGCTAGGCGCAGAAAGTGTGAATCAAGTATTATCAAGAGATGAAGCATCAACATCATAATTTGTTCTAATGATAGAATCAAAAGGTAACTTCATTCTCTTTCTAAGGAATTGTTCCATACCTTTCTTGAGAGGAAATTGATATTTAATATTGCCTTCCTTCATATCAATAATAGCACCAACAGTTCGAAGAGAAGGTCTTCCCAATATAATGGGAAAAGATGCATTGCATTCAATATCCAAGACAACAAAATCAACGGGGAAAAGGTTATTGTTAACCGTAATGCGAACATTATCAATCCTCCCCAAAGGTTTCTTTGTAGAATTATCAGCAAGATTAACATCCAAATAACAATTTTTCAATGGTGGCAAGTCAAGCATATCATAGATTTTCTTAGGCATAACAGAAATACTTGCACCAAGATCACATAAAGAATTACAATCAAAATCATTGACCTTCACCTTAATGATGGGCTCCCAACCATCTTCTAACTTCCTAGGAATAGAAGTTTCAAGTTTTAGTTTCTCTTCTCTAGCTTTTATGAGAGCATTTGTAATATGTTTTGTAAAGGTCAAATTTATAGCACTAGCATTGGGACTTTTAGCAAGTTTTTGTAAGAACTTTATAACTTCAGAGATGTGACAATCATCAAAATCTAAACCATTATGATCTAAAGCAATGGGATCATTGTCCCCAATATTTGAAAAAAAATTCAGCAGTTTTATCACAAGCAGTTTCAGCAGTTTTAGCAGTTTCAGGCAGTTTTGCACGCTTTGCATTAGGAGTAGAAACATTGCCAACACCAATTATTTATCATTGATAGTAGGAGGTGTATCAACATGTGAAGCATTATCATTACTAGTGGTGGTAATAGTCCAAACTTTAGCTATATTATTCTCTTTAGCATTTTCTTCTTTTTCCCACCTAGCACGCAATTCGGCCATCAATCTAATATTCTCATTAATTCTAACTTGGATAGCGTTTGCTGTAGAAAATGACTTAATATCTTTATTTTCATTAGGCATAACTTTCAATTTCAAAAGACCAACATCAGCAGCAAGACTATCGACCTTAGAAGCAAGAATATCAATTTTACCAAGCTTTTCTTCAACAGATTTGTTAAAAGCAGTTTGTGTACTAATAAATTCTTTAAGCATGGCTTCAATACCAGGGGGTACATTCCTATTATTGTTGTAAGAATTACCATAAGAATTACCATAACCATTACCATTATTAGAAGGATATGGCCTATAGTTGTTACTAGAATTATTCCTATAAGCATTGTTGTTCAAATTATTATTTTTAATGAAGTTCACATCAACATGCTCTTCTTGAGCAACCAATGAAGCTAAAGGAACATTATTAGGATCAACATTAGATCTACCATTCACAAGCATAGACATAATAGCATCAATCTTATCACTCAAGGAGGAGGTTTCTTCAACAGAATTTACCTTCTTACCTTGTGGAGCTCTTTCCGTGTGCCATTTAGAGTAATTAATCATCATATTATCAAGAAGCTTTGTTGCGGTGCCTAGAGTGATGGACATAAAAGTACCTCCAGCATCTGAATCCAATAAGTTCCACGAAGAAAAATTCAATCCTGCATAAAAGGTTTGGATGATCATCCAAGTAGTCACTCCATGGGTAGGGCAATTTTTAACCAAAATTTCATTCTTTCCCATGCTTGGGCAACATGCTCATTATCCAATTTCTTAAAATTCATTATGCTACTTCTCAAAGATATAATTTTAGCAGGAGGATAATATCTACCAATGAAAGCATCCTTACATTTAGTCCATGAATCAATACTATTCTTAGGCAAAGATAGCAACCAATCTTTAGCTCTTCCTCTTAATGAGAAAGGAAACAATTTTAATTTTATAATGTCACCATCTACATCCTTATACTTTTGCATTTCACATAGTTCAATAAAATTATTAAGATGGGCAGCAGCATCATCAGAACTAACACCAGAAAATTGCTCTCTCATAACAAGATTTAGTAAAGCAGGTTTAATTTCGAAGAATTTTGATGTAGTAGCAGGTGGAGCAATAGGTGTGCATAGTAAATCATTATTATTTGTGCTTGTGAAGTCACACAACTTAGTATTTTCAGGAGTACCCATTTTAGCAGTAATAAATAAAGCAAACTAGATAAATTAAATGCAAGTAACTAATTTTTTTGTATTTTTGATATAGAGCAAACAAAGCAGTGAATAAAATAAAGTAAAGCAAGACAAAAACAAAGTGAAGAGATTGGAAGTGGAGACTCCCCTTACAGCGTGTCTTGATCTCCCCGGCAACGGCCCCAGAAATTTAGCTTGATACGCGTACAGCATGCGTCCGTTGGGAACCCCAAGTGGAAGGTGTGATGCGTACAGCAGTAAGTTTCCCTCAGTAAGAAACCAAGGTTTATCGAACCAGTAGGAGCCAACAAGCACGTTGAAGGTTGATGGCGGCGGAGTGTAGTGCGGCGCAGCACCAGGGATTCCGGCGCCAACGTGGAACCTGCACAACACAACCAAAGTACTTTGCCCCAACGTAACAGTGAGGTTGTCAATCTCACCGGCTTGTTGTAACAAAGGATTAGATGTATAGTGTGGATGATGATGTTTGCAAAGAACAGTAAGAACGAGTATTGCAGTAGATTGTATTCGATGTAAAGAATGGACCGGGGTCTACAGTTCACTAGTGGTGTCTCTCCAATAAGAAATAGCATGTTGGGTGAACAAATTACAGTTGGGCAATTGACAAATAAAGAGGGCATAACAATGCACATACATATTATGATGAGTAGTGTGAAATTCAATTGGGCATTACGACAAAGTACATAGACCGCTATCCAGCATGCATCTATGCCTAAAAAGTCCACCTTCAGGTTAGCATCCGCACCCCTTCCAGTATTAAGTTGCAAACAACAGACAATTGCATTAAGTATGGTGCGTAATGTAATCAACACAAATATCCTTAGACAAAGCATTGATGTTTTATCCCTAGTGGCAACAGCACATCCACAACCTTAGGGGTTGCTGTCACTCCCCCAGATTTAATGGAGACATGAACCCACTATCGAGCATAAATACTCCCTCTTGGAGTTACAAGTATCAACTTGGCCAGAGCCTCTACTAGCAACGGAGAGCATGCAAGATCATAAACAACACATATATAGATTCATAATCAACATAACATAGTATTCCATATTCATCGGATCCCAACAAACGCAACATGTAGCATTACAAATAGATGATCTTGATCATGTTAGGCAGCTCACAAGATCGAACAATGATAGCACAATGAGGAGAAGACAACCATCTAGCTACTTCTATGGACCCATAGTCCAGGGGTGAACTACTCACACATCACTCCGGAGGCCATCATGGCGATGAAGAGTCCTCCGGGAGATGATTCCCCTCTCCGGAAGGGTGCCGGAGGCGATCTCCTGAATCCCCCGAGATGGGATTGGCGGCGGCGGCGTCTCTGGAAGGTTTTCTGTATCGTGGCTCTCGGTACTGGGGTATTCTCGACGAAGGCTTTAAGTAGGCGGAAGGGTAGGTCAGGGGGCAACGCGAGGGGGGCACACACTAGGGCGGCGCGGGACCCCCTAGGCCGCGCGGCCCTAGTGTGGCGGCGCCTCGTCGCCCCACTTCGTATATCCCTCGGTCTTCTGGAAGCTTCGTGGAAAAATAAGACCTTGGGCATTGATTTCGTCCAATTCCGAGAATATTTCCTTTGTAGGATTTCTGAAACAAAAAACAGCAGAAAACAACAACTGGCTCTTCGGCATCTTGTCAATAGGTTAGTGCCGGAAAATGCATAATATGACATAAAGTGTGTATAAAACATGTGAGTATCATCATAAAAGTAGCATGGAACATAAGAAATTATAGATACATTTGAGACGTATCAGGGGGCAGAGAGACCGCGGATGAGGTGGTCGACGAAACTAACCCGATATTGGATGGGGGCGCTGCAAAGCTCTCCTCGCTGGGGAAGAGTAGCGCCTCTTTTTTCTTCATCAGGCCGAGCTTTTTCATCAGATTGGCATCCTGGTTGGAGATCTTAGATCTCTCCCACTCAGTAGCTCCTAGATCTTGTGCCGCCATACTCGCTTCGGGAGTACTGTGCTTGGTAAGCCTTGACCGCGACGGCATTCAAAGGGCCTGATTGCAAGGAGGAAGCAGGCACAGGCATAGGAGTTTTTGTGGCAATGGGGGATTTTGGAAAGAGATGGAGTAGAGGAGCGGCGCAGCGAAAGGATGAACAGAGGAAGAAGAAGGTCTTATATAGTTAATTTGCGAAACGACGCACCGTCGGATGCATCAAGAATGGGCTTGATGCTTTACACGTGGATCAAGGGGTAAAACGTATTTTTACTATGATGGAACTGGACAGGCGCTACAGTACGCGTGCCAGAAAAAGCGGATGATGTCACTACAATAAAAGTTGCCAAGGCCAACGAAGTTGAAGTCGCGCCGTGGTTGCTGGTGCACCATGGCCGACGATTTGTGGTCTCTCCGTTGTGCATGTCAAAACATTTTTTTCTCGTTTTTGAGGCCACCTAGCCCGATGAAAACGGCCAAAACGTTGCGTATGGTGGCCCGGGACGTGGTGCATCTCGAATTCTCGGGTTCGCCGGCCGAGTCAACGCAAATCCGCACCGCCCAGGGATGTAGGGCCCAGATGGAAGCCTCTCTGGCATTGTTTTTTTTCTCGATCACGCCATCTTGTTCAACGCTCTCTGATCGAGCCGTTTACGATGCAGGATCATGGGTCCCGCATGTCATCCTCTATGAACCAAAATTCTTTCTATTCTTGGATTTTTTTGACCCCCTGATTTCTGGCCACTTCCTTTTTCTTTTGATCCTTTGCCGCCTTGGAAACGTTGAGACCGCTGCTGCTAATTGGGACCCGCATGTCATCCTCTATGAGCAATCAACTTTCTTTTCTTGGATTTTTTTTGGCACCTCAAATTTGGTCACTTGCCTTTTTCTTTCGATCCCCTGCCGCCTCTCAAACGGTGATACCGCTGCTGCTAAATGGGCGGCGCATGTCATTCTCTATGTACTATAAAACTTTCTTTTCTTGGATTTTTTTGGCACCTCATATTTGGTCACTTGCCTTTTTCTTTCGATCCCTTGCTGCCTCTCAAACGGTGATACCGCTGCTGCTAAATGGGACCCGCATGTCATCCTCTATGTACTATAAAACTTTCTTTTCTTGGATTTTTTTTGGCACCTCATATTTGGTCACTTGCCTTTTTCTTTCGATCCCCTGCTGCCTCTCAAATGGTGATACCGCTGCTGCTAAATGGGACCCGCATGTCATCCTTTATGTACAATCAAGTTTCTTTTCTTGAATTATTTTTGGCTCCTGATATTTGGTCACTTGCCTTTTTCTTTCGATCTCATGCCACGTTTGAAACGTTGAGGAACCTGCAGGCTCATGGGACCCGCATGTCATCCTCTATGTACTATAAAACATTCTTTTCTTGCATTTTTTGGCACCTCATATTTGGTCACTTGCCTTTTTCTTTCGATCCCCTGCCGCTTCTCAAACAGTGATACCGCTGCTGCTAATTGGGACCCGCATGTCATCCTCTATGTACAATCAAGTTTCTTTTCTTGAATTATTTTTGGCTCCTGATATTTGGTCACTTGCCTTTTTCTTTCGATCTCATGCCACGTTTGAAAAGTTGAGGACCCTGCTGGCTCATGGGACCCGCATGTCATCCTCTATGTGATATAAAAGTTTATTTTCTTGGGTTTTTTTTCACCCTCTGATTTTTGGCTATTTCCTTTTTCTTTTGATCCCCTGCCGCCTTGGAAACGTTGAGTAAGCTGCTGACTCATGGGACCCGCATGTCATCCTCTATGTACAATCAACTTTCTTTTTTCTTTTGATCTCAAGCCGCATTTGAAACGTTGAGATCGCTGCTGCTAATTGGGACCCGCATGTCATCCTCTATGTACAATAAAGTTTTTTTCTTGGATTATCTTTGGCTCCTGATATTTTGTCACTTGCCTTTTTCTTTCGATCTCATGCCGCCTTTGAAACATTGAGTAAGCTACTGGCTCATGGGTCCCGCATGTCATCCTCTACGAACAATAAAAGTTTCCTTTCTTGGAGTTATTTTTGACCCCTAATTTCTAGCTATTTGCCTTTTTCTTTTGATCTCCTGCCCACTTTGAAACGATGAGGACGCTGTTGGCAGGTCGGTCCCACATGTCATCCTCTGTGAACAATAAAAGTTTCCTTTGATGGATTTATTTTGAACCCCTAATTAATTTCTGGATATTTCCTTTTTTTAATTTGATCCCCTGCCGCCTTGGAATCGTTGAGGATGATGCTGCCTCATGGGTCCCGCATGTCATCCTCTCAGAACGGTAAATGTTTCTTTTCTTGGATGTTGTTTACCAAATGATTTTTGGCTTATTTTTTCTTTCGATCTCCTGCCGCCTTTAAAACGTTGAGGACGCTGCTGGCTCACGGGTCCCACATGTCAGCCTCTATGAACAATAAACGCTGAGGATGTTGCTGCCTCATGGGTCCTGCATGTCATCCTCTTAGAACGAAAATGTTTCTTTTCTTGGATTTTGTACCAACATTTTTTTGGTTTATTTTTTCTTTCCATCCCCTGCCGCCTTTAAAACGTTGACGACGCTGCTGGCTCATGGGTCCCCGATGTCAGCCTCCCTGTACAAGAAACATGTGATATCTTGATTATTTTGCAGACAATAAACAATGTATTGCGCTCTGAGCTATTGCAAACGGATAAATTAAATATTTATTTTTACATAAACAAACTTATATGTTGACTCTCCTTGTTTTTTTGTTTTTGCGAAGCATAGGACTTTCCTATTTTTTTTAGAAAATTCTGAACTTTCCTATTTTGGAGTGGGCTGAAATTGTACGAGTCAAAAGGCCAAGCAGGATAGTTCGAAGGCCCATATGTCCAGATGCAGCCCAATTGAAATCTTTCTTCTTGGATTTTTTTTCACCCCCTGATTTCTGGCTACTTCATTTTTCTTTTGGTCCTATGCCGCCTTGGAAACGTTGAGACCGCTACTGCAAAATGGGACCCGCATGTCATCCTCTATGTACAATAAAATTTATTTTCTTGGATTATTTTTGGCTCCTGATATTTGGTCACTTGCCTTTTTTGTTTCGATCCCGTGCAGCCTCTCAAACGGTGATACCGCTGCTGCTAAATGGGACCCGCATGTCATCCTCTATTTACAATCAAGTTTCTTTTCTTGAATTATTTTTGGCTCCTGATATTTGGTCACTTGCCTTTTTCTTTCGATCTCATGCCACGTTTGAAACGTTGAGGAACCTGCAGGATCATGGGACCCGCATGTCATCCTCTATGTACTATAAAACTTTCTTTTCTTGAATTATTTTTGGCTCCTCATATTTGGTCACTTGCCTTTTTCTTTCGATCTCATGTCACGTTTGAAACATTGAGGAACCTGCTGGCTCATGGGACCCGCATGTCATCCTCTATGTGCTATAAAAGTTATTTTCTTGTATTTTTTTCACCCTCTGATTTTTGGCTATTTCCTTTTTCTTTTGATCCCCTGCTGCCTTGGAAACGTTGGGTAAGCTGCTGACTCATGGGATCCGCATGTCATCCTCTATGTACAATCAACTTTCTTTTTCTTTTGATCTCAAGCCGCATTTGAAACGTTGAGACCGCTGCTGCTAATTGGGACCCGCATGTCATCCTCTATGTAAAATAAAGTTTCTTTTCTTGGATTATTTTTGGCTCCTCATATTTGGTCACTTGCCTTTTTCTTTCGTTCTCATGCCGCCTTTGAAACGTTGAGGAAGCTGCTGGCTCATGGGTCCCGCATGTCATCCTCTATGAACAATAAAAGTTTCCTTTCTTGGAGTTATTTTTTACCCCTAATTTCTGGCCACTTCCTTTTTCTTTTGATCCCCTGCCGCCTTTGAAACGTTGAAGACTTTGCTGGCTCATGGGACCCACATGTCAGCCTCTATGAACAATAAACATTTCCTTTCTTGGAGTTATTTTTTACCCCTAATTTCTGGCTATTTGCCTTTTTTCTTTCGATCCCCAGTCGCCTTCGAAACGTAGAGGACGCTGCTGGCTCATGGGTCCCAGATGTCAGCCTATATGAACAATAAACCTTTCCTTTGTTGGATTTACTTTTCACCCTCTGATTTTTGGCTATTTCCTTTGTTCTTTTGATGCACGGCCGCCTTGGAAACGTTGAGTAAGTTGCTGACACATGGGGCCCGCATGTCATCCTCTTTGTACAATCAACTTGCAAGATCTTGGAGTGAAAGAGCTTGTATTAGTGGGACCCATATGTCATCCTCTATGTACAATATAAGTTTCTTTTCTTGGATTATTTTTTGCTCCTGATATTTGGTCACTTTCCTTTTTTCTTTCGATCTCATGCCGCCTCTGAAACGTTGAGGAAGCTGCTAGCTCATGGGTCCCGCATGTCATCCTCTATAAACAATAAAAGTTTCCTTTGTTGGAGTTATTTTTTACCCCTAATTTCTGGCTACTTCCTTTTTCTTTTGATCCCCTGCCGCCTTTGAACGTTGAGGACTCTGCTGGCTAATGGGTCCCACATGTCAGCCTCTATGAACGATAAACCTTTCTTTTCTTGGAGTTATTTTGACCCCTAATTTCTGGCTATTTTGCCTTTTTTTGGATCCCTTGCCGCCTTGGAAACGTTGAGGATGCTGCTGCCACATGGGTCCCGCATGTCATCCTCTCAGAACGATAAATGTTTCTTTTCTTCGATTTTTTTACCAACTGATTTTTGATTTATTTTTTCTTTCGATCCCCTGCCGCCTTTAAAACTTTGACGACGCTGCTGGCTCATGGGTCCCGATGTCAGCCTCCCCGTACAAGAAACATGTGATATCTTGATTATTTTGCAGATGATAAACATTGTATTTCGCTCTGAGCTATTGCAAACGGATAAATTAAATATTTATTTTTACATAAACAAACTTATAAGTTGAATCTCCTTGTTTTGTGTTTTTGCGAAGCATAGGACTTTCCTGTTTTTTTTAGATAAATCCTAACTTTCCTGTTTTGGAGTGGGCTGAAATTGTACGAGTCAAAAGGCCCAGCAGGATAGTTCGAAGGCCCAGATGTCCAGATGCAGCCCAATTGAAATCTTTCTTTTCTTGGATTTTTTTCACCCCCTGATTTCTGGCTACTTCATTTTTCTTTTGGTCATGTGCCGCCTTGGAAACGTTGAGACCGCTGCTGCAAAATGGGACCCGCATGTCATCCTCTATGTACAATAAAATTTCTTTTCTTGGATTATTTTTGGCTCCTGATATTTGGTCACTTGCCTTTTTCTTTCAATCTCATGCCGAGTTTGAAACGTTGAGGAACCTGCTAGCTCATGGGTCCCGCACGTCATCCTCTATGAACAATAAAAGTTTCTTTTGTTCGATTTATTTTTTACCCCTAATTTCTGGCTATTTGCCTTTTTCTTTTGATCCCCTGCCCCCTTTGAAACGATGACGACGCAGCTGGCAGGTCGGTCCCACATGTCATCCTCTATGAACAATAAAGGTTTCCTTTGATAGATTTATTTTTGACCCTAATTAATTTCTGGCTATTTCCTTTTTTTATTTTGATCCCCTGCCGCCTTGGAATAGTTGAGGATGCTGCTGCCTCATGGGTCCCGCATGTCATCCTCTCAGAAAGGTAAATGTTTCATGTCTTGGATTTTGTTTACCAACTGATTTTTGGCTTATTTTTTTGTTTCGATCTCCTGCCGCCTTTAAAACGTTGACGACGCTGCTGGCTCATGGGTCCCCAATGTCAGCCTCCCCGTACTGCAAATCCTCTTTCTGCAAAGGTTGTATTTCTAGCTAGATAGCTAAGGTGGATTCGACCGCCGTGGTTCAGCAGCTCAGGTAAGCCTTCTTGCACTGATTAATGGAACTAGTGTATAGCAAGGTCAAGACATGTGGCTCGGTGTAATGAATCTATTTGAATCATGTTGTGGATTCAATCTGATAGTTCTCTAACAGGTCAGCCAAAATAGAAATTAAGTTTTTTTCTAAAACGGAAATGCAAATTAAGATGAACACAAACATTAGTTATCATAATAGCTGATCATACATACATACTTGCTAAGAGCAAAAGCTTGCCAGAGTTTTACCACCCATACAATTAATTAGTAGTTCAGATAAGATAACCTTATATAAGTATAACTACAAATGCATTTGCTAGGGGCTCATGGGACAACAGAACTAGACAACCGCAAACTTTATGACCAGCATGTCACAGCGGCATCGAAAGATCTTGACCTTCAACTTTGATCCAATGCGAAGTTTGGCACCGTCAATGAACTTTTTCCACCTGGAAGTAATAGCCAAGCGGCCATCTGTAGGACTGACGGAGTACCGTCCCTCCACGGTGAGACCTTCACTCTCCATGACGAGGGAAATCTTGCCCCTTCGTCCAGCATTGAGATCCTTGGAGATACTTTTAGGCAATTTCTGATTCAAAGCAAGAGATACCACCAAAAATTAGTCAATGGCACCAATGCACTAAAGACTGAACCATGTGAGACTTTGAGCAGAGAAGACATCAAGATAAGAGCAGTTACGCTGTCATATACTCACGAACATAGCCTTTAGATGCGTCCTGGTCACCACACGGGTGGCCACAGCAATGAGCTGAGACCTCGGTGATCTGGCTGGGGCAGGTGCAGGAGCCTGGGCTGGTACACGAGCTGGTGCTGATGCAGGAGACTGCTGGGCAGGTGCAATAAACGGTGCCTCTAGAGGAACCGATGCTGATGCAGGAGACTGTTGGGCAGGTGCAGAACGGTGCAGCTAGAGGAACCAAGATCGATGCAAGAGCCTGCTGGGCAGGTGTAGTATATGGGGCCTCTACAGGAACCAATGCTGATGTAGGGGCCTGCTGGGTAGATGCAGTAAACGGAGCTGGTACAGGAACCGGTGCTGATGCAGGAGAGTGGGAAGTCGGTGCCGGTGCTGGTGTGGGTGCCCTTTGTGACATCCGCTCCTGTTCCATCAGGGTATCTGCAGCTTTGATCATGTTAAACCCAGCAAGCTAGAATAGAGGGAATGGTTTAGAACAACTGCTCAGAATGCAGTAATCAAAGGATATGAGTACAAAAAAGTTACATATTATATATTTGGAAGTGTCTCCAACTCTGTAAGCAGTTACGTATATCCGCCCGTTTGAGTTTACGATCCTCAGCTCGTCGCCCTTCTTCAGACCGTAGTCAAAAGCAAACTTTCTCCAATCATGTCCATACAAATATGTGATGGCCTGCGTCTTGTAGACATACACCTCATAGACCGTGTAGGTGTTCATCAATTTGCCATTGCCATGCATAGTGAAAGACCCTTCATGCGGACACATCTGGTTAATCATTGGACGAAGTTCACAAGGTACAGTCTGCATGTGAAAATTGATACTAATGTAAGAAGCGGGAAGACTAAAAACAAGACTTTACTATATGCCAATTCATGCTAAACCACTGAGAATACATATCTATAACTCTGTGAAGGAGTTATTAGAAAGGTAGATAGAGCCATAGGAGGTGTTATATGCGGGGTATGTACATGGGCCCGCCATATTCCCGCAAGCTCGGAATCGGGATGGTGAAGGAAACATGGGAGGTACTACTGGTGCGTAGCGCTGAATGTAAGTGGAAGAATTAGGTTGTGTAAAGTGCATAGTTCAGAGCAATGCAAATGTTGACAAGCGAGTGCATAACACTATGTTACAAACTGAACAGTCAAAATTTAGTGTATGATGAATATAAGCATGCTAATTTGGCGTTTCCGAATTCCAAAAAGCATTAGACAGAGCCGGTGATAATATCAGACATAAATCATGGCATGTATATGTGGCTTAAGAAAATATACCCGAACCCTTGGATGGTTACGGCCCGGCTGGTCCTTGGACTTGAGCTTATATAAGCATCCAGAAGGTGGGGCTGACAGTAACTTGGTGGCACCCTCTGCAGATGCCTCATCAGCAGCAGTTGCAATCCTTTTGACCAATGAAGGCTTAGCAGTTTCAGTCTGCATATGAAAATTGAAGAGCAATAGACATCAGCAGTGATATATAAAATGAATCTATGAGACACTGATGCATATAGTGCTGGATGTAAGTGGAAGAATAGGGTTGTGTGTGTTTCTGAACTATTGGTAAGCATTAGACAAAGCTGGCAATAAACAGACAAATCAAATCATGTATGAGGATTAAGAAAATATACCTGCTTACTGAAAAGGATACCACCCAGCTGGCCCGTGGCCTTGTGCTTGAGGAGGTTTTCAGAAGATGGTGGCGGCACCATCGTCTTCACAGCAGCCTCATCGGGATTATTTTTTTCCATTTGAGTAGAGGCACAGAAGCTTCATCCTGCATATGAATAGCAACAGAACTCATCATTGATATTTAATAAATCTATGAGATAGACTGATGCAAATAGTGCGGGATGTAAGTGGAAGAATAGGGTTGTGCATAGACAACAGTTGACAATAATGCAAATGATTACAAAAGAAGCCAACGGAACTCAACAGTTTATATACTAGATGAGACAGACAGAAAAGTGAAAATTTTGTGTATGATGATTGTAAGCAAACGCAGTGTTTCTGAACCTTTGTTAAGCATTAGGCAAAGCCAACAGTAATTAAACAGATAGTAATAAAATCATGTATGTGGATTAAGAAAATATACCAGATTCATTAAAAGGTCACCACCCAGCTAGCCCATGGCCTCGTGCTTGTAGAGGTTTTCGGATGATGGTGGCGGCACCATCGTCCTCACAACAGCCTCATCAGCTTCATTTTGCATCCACTTGAGTAAAGGCGCAGCAGTTTCAGCCTGCATAAGAATGGGAACAGATCTCAGCAGTGATATTGAATGACTCTAAGACAGACTGATGCATATAGTGCTGGATGTAAGTGGAAGGGTATGGCTGTGTATGGACAACAGTTCACAACAATGCAAGGGTGTGTTCGGTTCTGAAACAGCGTGGAATGGAATGGAATGGTTCCATTTCAGAGGAATGGAATGGTTACATTTTTTCGGTTGGGAAAAATGGAGAGCAGAACAGATCGAGGTTAAACTAATCATTTGTCTCAAAATTGTAATTAGCAATTGCAAATGACATTTTAATCTCAAAGTCGTAATTAACATCGCCTAATGGTGCTCTTTTAATCATAAAATCGTAATTAACATCATTTTTTGTTGGGTTAGGGGAACTGGAGAGTAGATGAACATTACTGTATGATGATTGTAAGCAAACGAATTTGGTGTTTCTAAACTTTTGGCTTCGAGATCTTATGGGCTTCAACTCTAGCCTACCCCAGCTTGTTTGAGACTGAAAGGCTTGGTTGTTGTTATTGTTGTTGTAAACTTTTGGCAAGCATTAGAAAAAACCGACAATAAACAGACAAAAATCAAGGCATGTTTTGTGGATTAAGAAAATATACCATATTCATTAAAAGATCACCACCCAGCGGGCGCGTTGCCTTGTGCATGTAGAGGCATTTAGAAGATGGGGGCAGCATCAACATACTAGCAGCCTGATCAGCCGCAATTTTGATCTTCCTTTTGAGTAAAGGCCCTAAAGTTTCAGTCTGCATATGAATAGCAAACCAAAAGGCAGACCTCAGCAGTGATATTGAATTACTGTATGAGATAGACTGATGCATATAGTGGATGCTCTTAGCTTTTTGCACCATGAACACTAGCTATGGACAGACAAAAAAACTAGTTGACTCAGCTTTGTCTAGATACCTCCATCCCAAAGCTTAAGGCTTATTTATTTTTGAGAAATCAAAACAAGTAAAGTTTGACCAAAATTTTAGAACATTCTATCAACAAATATAATATTGTGTAGATACCGTAGGAAAATATATTTCACAACCTATTTAATGATATTAATTTTGTATTTTGCATGTTAATGATTTTTGGTAAAAGCTTAGTCAAATATGGTATAGTTTGACTTTCTAAAAATAATATAAGCCCTAAGCTTTGGGATGGAGGTAGTAGTATGTAGAGCTAAAACACGTCTAGATACATCCGTATCTACAGATAGTTGAGTCAATTAATTTGGATCTGAGGGAGTATCAGATTTAGACTTCATCATGGTAAGTTGGTTAAAAAAAATTACCCCTGGGCGGTCCCTGCCCAGCTCGGCAGTGGCATTTCGCTTCTTGTGCTGCAGATCTAGCCATGCTCCTGCAGCAGGTGGGGCGCTATTGTTCCCCATAGCCTCAGCACGGAACCTGGAGGTACCAACCTGATATAGAGAATATAGAGCATGGTGTCACAGAGGCTTTACGCACAAACAGCTGAAGACATGTGCTACTTTAAGCATTCTCCAGAACAGGAACAGATTGAGGATGCAGATAGATAGATTGGATAAGCAAACAGAGTACCTGCTTTGCGGGGCTGGGGACGCAGCTCAGGCTCAGCCAACTGCCCACATGTGTGGTGGCCTTACGCTCCATTGCCCCCCCACCACCACCGAGGTCTTTCCTTTCCTGTACAAGCTGATAAAAGATACAGTGAGGATCAGCAAAAACTACAAAGGTTGCAAATGTCGACAAATAAAGGAAGAACACCCCAATCCAAGCAAAGGTAGCCCCCGCCCCCCACCCCTATCAATCACTCCCAGCGCGAGGGTGACCAGAAAGACACCCCTTCGCCCAGAATAGGAAATAGATGCGCAAGATATCGAGGTGAGGAAAAAAGAACCGATCTCGAGAAAGGAAAGAACATTAATAGTACTACCTAATCCGCTTGGTCTAGATGTAGCTTGCCCCTCCAAGCTGGATGCCTGGACGGTGGAGGCGAAAGGAGGGGATCGAGCTAGCGGCTTGCATCCATCGGCTGTCGGCACTCGATCGGGAGAGACAAGGGGGGCTACATAAAGGGGAGGGGTAACATATTTTATTACACAGTGAACTTACTAATGTGACTAGTCATTACATTTTTTCGACAAAGACTAGTCATTACATGTCTCACTTAAACTGGGGCCCATAGTGTGGCACCCCAAATTCACTTGAACCTGCCCGGCGGGACGCATTGGCGCGTCAAGAAAACCCCTGAATTGTAGCGGGGAAATGAAACATTTCACAAAAAATCGAAATTCAAGCACACTACCACGCGCCAAGCACGCGGGTTGTTCCTTCCTCTTCCTCGGTTCCTCCTCCCCTATCCGAAAAAACCCCAAATCCCAAGCTCAAACAACAACAAAAAAAACCCCAAATCCCCTGGCCGCCATGCACGTCCTCGTTAACCCGCTGGAGATCGTTCCCGGACAAGGCGGACTCCCCGCCCTGAGATCCCGAGTTCGTCCGTTCCGTCCACCTCGAGGCATTGCGTGCTGTCTCGCAGCGGCGGTTTGAGGGCGCTGCAGAGGAAGTTCCGCCGGAAAGTGCTCATGGCAACCGTGCAAGCTCACCGGCGTGTTGTATCCCGGGAGGAACTGGTCAAAGCTTTGCTATTCGCAAAAAAAAAAGTGGGCCAAGATCTGGTCAAAGCTTCGTCGATGGCTTGCCGCGAGAGGCTTGGAGTCTGATACGTCTCAAACATATCTATAATTTCTTATGTTCCATGCTACTTTTATGATGATACTCACATGTTTTATACACACTTTATGTCATATTTATGCATTTTCCGGCACTAACCTATTGACAAGATGCCGAAGAGCTAGTTGCTGTTTTCTGATGTTTTTGGTTTCACAAATCCTACAAAGGAAATATTCTCGGAATTGGACGAAATCAACGCCCAGGGTCTTATTTTTCCACGAAGCTTCCAGAAGACCGAAAGGGAAATGAAGTGGGGCGACAAGGCACCGCCACAACAGGGCCGCGCGGCCAGGGATGGGGCCGCGCCGCGCTGGCGTGTGGGCCCTCGCGTCGCCTCCTGACCTACCCTTCCGCCTACTTAAAGCCCTCGTCGAGAATACCCCAGTACCGAGAGCCACGATATGGAAAACCTTCCAGAGACGCCGCTGCCGCCAATCCCATCTCGGGGGATTCAGGAGATCGCCTCCAGCACCCTGCCGGAGAGGGGAATCATCTCCCGGAGGACTCTTCATCGCCATGATCGCCTCCGGAGTGATGTGTGAGTAGTTCACCCCTAGACTATGGGTCCATAGCAGTAGCTAGATGGTTGTCTTCTCCTCATGTGCTATCATTGTTCGATCTTGTGAGCTGCCTAACATGGTCAAGATCATCTATTTGTAATGCTACATGTTGCGTTTGTTGGGATCCGATGAATATGGAATACTATGTTATATTGATTATCAATCTATCTATGTGTTGTTTATGATCTTGCATGCTCTCCATTGCTAGTAGAGGCTCTGGCCAAGTTGATACTTGTAACTCCAAGAGGGAGTATTTATGCTCGATAGTGGGTTCATGTCTCCATTAAATCTGGGGGAGTGATAGCAACCCCTAAGGTTGTGGATGTGCTGTTGCCACTAGGTATAAAACATCAATGCTATGTCTAAGGATATTTGTGTTGATTACATTACGCACCATACTTAATGCAATTGTCTGTTGTTTGCAACTTAATACTGGAAGGGGTGCGGATGCTAACCTGAAGGTGGACTTTTTAGGCATAGATGCATGCTAGATAGCGGTCTATGTACTTTGTCTTAATGCCCAATTGAATTTCACACTACTCATCATAATATGTATGTGCATTGTTATGCCCTCTTTATTTGTCAATTGCCCAACTGTAATTTGTTCACCCAACATGCTATTTCTTATTGGAGAGACACCACTAGTGAACTGTGGACCCCGGTCCATTCTTTTACATCGAATACAATCTACTGCAATACTCGTTCTTACTGTTCTTTGCAAACATCACCATCCACACTATACATCTAATCCTTTGTTACAGCAAGCCGGTGAGATTGACAACCTCACTGTTACGTTGGGGCAAAGTACTTTGGTTGTGTTGTGCAGGTTCCACGTTGGCGCCGGAATCCCTGGTGTTGCGCCGCACTACACTCCGCCACCATCAACCTTCAACGTGCTTCTTGGCTCCTACTGGTTAGATAAACCTTAGTTTCTTACTGAGGGAAACTTACTGTTGTACGCTTCACACCTTCCACTTGGGGTTCCCAACGGACGCGTGTTGTACGCGTAGCAAGCTAAATTTCTGGCGCCGTTGCCGGGGAGATCAAGACACGCTGAAAGGGGAGTCTCCACTTCCAATCTCTTTACTTTGTTTTTGTCTTGCTTTACTTTACTTTACTTTATTTACTGCTTTGTTTGCTCACTATATCAAAATTACAAAAAAATTAGTTACTTGCTTTACTTTATTTACTATCTTGTTTGCGTTCTCCATATTAAAAACACAAAAAAAATAGTTACTCGCATTTACTTTACTTATTTCATCATGTTTCCTGCTAAGTTCACTCTTAAAGATGTACCGGTAGGACGAGGGTCTATCATTGGAAAAGACAATATAGAAGATTTTTTCACTCATATTAGTACGGTTGAATATTTTGAAGATAGACACTTGGTAGAACTTGCTCCTACTTATGAAATCGCTGTTGCTTCTTTAGTACACATGTTAGAAGCTAGATTTGTTAATCTCAACCCTGTAATGCAACATATGTTTCTTACACTCTGTGATATGGAAGAAGGAGAAAAGAAAGATTTTGTCTTAGAAACCCTTCTTAAAGAATTTGGTGATGTAGCAAGAGAAGCTAGAAAAGTCTTTACTAAATATAAGATGCTTGGCTCTTATACCAAATTTGCTAGTACTCTTGAAAGATGGAAAGAGATAGACAAAATTACACTAATAAGGCTAATTATTAGGGGGATATTAAAACATCAATACCTTGCAAGCTCTTAGGAATGTGCGAGGCATTAGAAAAGAATTTTGATTGGATTGTTCCTGAAATTTTGTTTGATGAGAATAGCAAGCCTAAGAGTAATGAAAAAGGAGCCTCTGAAACTTACATATACAAGATACAATGCATAGTTGAGAAAACTCCAAACCCATCTGTTGATGCTTCATCTCTTGATAATAATTGATTCACACTTTCTGCGCCTAGCTGAAAGGCGTTAAATAAAAGCGCTTATGGGAGACAACCCATGATTTTACTTCTGCACTTTTATTTTATATTTGAGTCTTGGAAGTTGTTACTACTTTAGCAACCTCTTCTTATCTTTATTTTATTGCATTGTTGTGCCAAGTAAAGTCTTTGATAGTAAGGTTCATACTAGATTTGGATTACTGCGCAGAAACAGATTTCTTGCTGTCACGAATTTGAGTAGTATTCTCTGTAGGTAACTCAGAAAAACCTGCCAATTTACGTGAGTGATCCTCAGATATGTACGCAACTTTAATTCAATTTGAGCATTTTCATCTGAGCAAGTCTGGTGCCCCTGAAAAATTCGTCTTTACGGACTGTTCTGTTTTGACAGATTCTGCCTTTTATTTCGCATTGCCTATTTTGCTATGTTTGATGGATTTCTTTGTTCCATTAACTTTCAGTAGCTTTGTGCAATATCCAGAAGTGTTAAGAATGATTATGTCACCTCTGAAGATGTGAATTTTTGATTATGCACTAACCCTCTAATGAGTTTGTTTTGAGTTTGGTGTGGAGGAAGTTTTCAAGGGTCAAGAGAGGAGGATGATACAATATGATCAAGGAGAGTGAAATCTCTAAGCTTGGGGATGCCCCCGTGGTTCATCCCTGCATATTTCAAGAATACTCAAGCATCTAACCTTGGGGATGCCCAAGGCATCCCCTTCTTCATCGACAAATTATCAGGTCACCTCTAGTGAAACTATATTTTTATTCCATCACATCTTATGTGCTTTACTTGGAGCATCTTTATATTTTTGTTTTTGTTTTTGTTTGAATAAATTGGATCCTAGCATTAATTGTATTGGAGAGAGGCACGCTCCGCTGTTGCATATGAACACATATGTTCTTAGCTTTATTCTTAATGTTCATGGCGAAGGTTGAAACTGCTTCGTTAATTGTTATATGGTTGGAAACGGAAAATGCTACATGTGGTAAATGGTATAATGTCTTGAATAATTTGATACTTGACAATTGTTGTGCTCATGTTTAAGCTCTTGCATCATATACTTTGCACCTATTAATGAAGAACATAGAGCTTGTTAAAATTTGGTTTGCATGATTGGTCTCTCTAGAGTCTAGATATTTTCTGGTGAGGTGTTTGAACAACAAGGAAGACAGTGTAGAGTCTTATAATGCTTGTAATATGTTTTTATGTAAGTTTTGTTGTACCGGTTCATACTTGTGTTTGCTTCAAACAACCTTGCTAGCCTAAGCCTTGTATTGAGAGGGAATACTTCTCGTGCATCCAAATCCTTGAGCCAAAAACTATGCCATTTGTGTCCACCATACCTACCCACTACATGGTATTTCTCCGCCATTCCAAAGTAAATTACTTGAGTGCTACCTTTAAAATTCTATTCTTTGTCTTTGCAATATATAGCTCATGGGAAAAATAGCTTAAAAACTATTGTGGTATTGAATATGTACTTATGTATCTTATTTCTTAATAAGTTGCTTGTTGAGTGGTAACCATGTTTCTGGGGACGCCATCAACTATTACCTTTGTTGAATATCATGTGAGTTGCTATGCATGTTCGTCTTGTCTGAAGTAAGGGTGATTTATCATGATCAAATGCTTTGAGTATGCATATTGTTAGAGAAGAACATTGGGCCGCTAACTAAAGCCATGATCCATGGTGGAAGTTTCAGTTTGGACAATCAATCCTCAATCTCTTATGAGAATATTATTTGTTGTTGAATGCTTATGCATTAAAGAGGAGTCCATTATTTGTTGTCTATGTTATCCCGGTAAGGATGTCTAAGTTGAGAATAATCAAAAGCGAGAAATCCAATGCAAAATTTCTCCTTAGACCTTTGTACAGGCGGCATAGAGGTACCCCTTTGTGACACTTGGTTAAAACATATGCTATGCAATGATAATCCATGTAAATCCAAGCTAATTAGGACAAGGTGCGAGCACTATTGGTAATCTATGCATGAGGCTTGCAACTTATAAGATTTCTTATACATAACACATATGCTTTATTACTACCGTTGACAAAAAAAATTCTTGTTTTCAAAATAAAAGCTCTAGCACAAATATAGTAATCCATGCTTCCCTCTGCGAAGGGCCATTCTTTTACTTTATGTTGAGTCAGTTTACCTACTTCCTTCTATCTTAGAAGCAAACACTTGTGTCAACTGTGCATTGATTCTTACATGTTTACCTATTGCACTTGTTATATTGCTTTATGTTGACAAATATCCATGAGATATACATGTTGAAGTTGAAAGCAACCGCTGAAACTTATATCTTCCTTTGTGTTGCTTCAAAGCTTTCTACTAAGAATTTATTGCTTTATGAGTTAACTCTTATGCAAGTCTTATTGATGCCTGTCTTGAAAGTACTATTCATGAAAAGTCTTTGCTATATGGTTCAATTGTTTACTCATTGTATTTACCATAGCTTCGAATCGCTGCATTCATCTCATGTGCTTACAATAGTATTGATCAAGATTATGATAGCATGTCACTTCAGAAATTATCTTTGTTATCGTTTACCTACTCGAGGACGAGTAGGAACTAAGCTTGGGGATGCTTGATACGTCTCAAACGTATCTATAATTTCTTATGTTCCATGCTACTTTTATGATGATACTCACATGTTTTATACACACTTTATGTCATATTTATGCATTTTCCGGCACTAACCTATTGACAAGATGCCGAAGAGCCAGTTGTTGTTTTCTGCTGTTTTTGGTTTCATAAATCCTACAAAGGAAATATTCTCGGAATTGGATGAAATCAACGCACAGGGTCTTATTTTTCCACGAAGCTTCTAGAAGACCGAAAGGGAAACGAAGTGTGGCGACGAGGCGCCGCCACAACAGGGCCGCGCAGCCAGGGCTGGGGCCGCGCCGCCCTGGCGTGTGGGCCCTCGCGTCGCCTCCTGACCTACCCTTCCGCCTACTTAAAGCCCTCGTCGAGAATACCCCAGTATCGAGAGCCACGATACGGAAAACCTTCCAGAGACGCCGCCGCCGCCAATCCCATCTCGGGGGATTCAGGAGATCGCCTCCGGCACCCTGCCGGAGAGGGGAATCATCTCCCGGAGGACTCTTCATCGCCATGATCGCCTCTGGAGTGATGTGTGAGTAGTTCACCCCTGGACTATGGGTCCATAGCAGTAGCTAGATGGTTGTCTTCTCCTCATGTGCTACCATTGTTCGATCTTGTGAGCTGCCTAACATGATCAAGACCATCTATTTGTAATGCTACATGTTGCGTTTGTTGGGATCCGATGAATATGGAATACTATGTTATGTTGATTATCAATCTATATATGAGCTATATATTGCAAAGGTGAATGATGGAATTTTAAAGGTAGCACTCAAGCAATTTACTTTGGAATGGCGGAGAAATACCATGTAGTAGGTAGGTATGGTGGACACAAATGGCATAGTGGTTGGCTCAAGTATTTGGATGCATGAGAAGTATTCCCTCTCGATACAAGGTTTAGGCTAGCAAGGCTTATTTGAAACAAACACAAGGATGAACCGGTGCAGCAAAACTCACATAAAAGACATATTGAAAACATTATAAGACTCTACACCGTCTTCCTTGTTGTTCAAACTCAATACTAGAAATTATCTAGACCTTAGAGAAACCAAATATGCAAACCAAATTTTAGCATGCTCTATGTATTTCTTCATTAATGGGTGCAAAGCATATGATGCAAGAGCTTAAACATGAGCACAACAATTGCCAAGTATCACATTACCCAAGACATTTATAGCAATTACTACATGTATCATTTTCCAATTCCAACCATATAACAATTTAACGAAGGAGAAACTTCGCCATGAATACTATGAGTAGAAACTAAGGACATACTTGTCCATATGCTACAGCGGAGCATGTCTCTCTCCCATAAAGTGAATGCTAGGATCCATTTTATTCAAACAAAACAAAAAAACAAAAACAAACCGACGCTCCAAGCAAAGCACATAAGATGTGATGGAATAAAAATATAGTTTCAGGGGAGGAACCTGATAATGTTGTCAATGAAGAAGGGGATGCCTTGGGCATCCCCAAGCTTAGACGCTTGAGTCTTCTTGATATATGCAGGGGTGAACCACCGGGGCATCCCCAAGCTTAGAGCTTTCACTCTCCTTGATCATGTTGCATCATACTCCTCTCTTGATCCTTGAAAACTTCCTCCACACCAAACTTAGAACAACTCATTAGAGGGTTAGTGACAATAAAAATTAACATATTCAGAGGTGACACAATCATTCTTAACACTTCTGGATATTGCATAAAGCTACTGGACATTAGTGGATCAAAGAAATTCATCCAACATAGCAAAAGAGGCAATGCGAAATAAAAGGCAGAATCTGTCAAAACAGAACAGTTCGTATTGACGAATTTTATTAGGCCACCAGACTTTCTCAAATGAAAATGCTCAAATTGAATGAAAGTTGCGTACATATCTGAGGATCATGCACGTAAATTGGCTTAATTTTCTGAGCTACCTACAGGGAGGTAGACCCAGATTCGTGACAGCAAAGAAATCTGGAACTGCGCAGTAATCCAAATCTAGTACTTACTTTTCTATCAACGGCTTTACTTGGCACAATAAAACACTAAACTAAGATAAGGAGAGGTTGCTACAGTAGTAAACAACTTCCAAGACACAAAATAAAAACAAAGTACTGTAGGTAAAAACATGGGTTGTCTCCCACAAGCGCTTTTCTTTAACGCCTTTCAGCTAGGCGCAGAAAGTGTGTATCAAGTATTATCAAGAGACGAAGTGTCAACATCATAATTTGTTCTCATAATAGAATCAAAAGGTAACTTCATTCTATTTCTAGGGAAGTGTTCCATACCTTTCTTGAGAGGAAATTGATATTTTATATTACCTTCCTTCATATCAATGATAGCACCAACAGTTTGAAGAAAAGGTCTTCCCAATATAATGGGACAAGATGCATTGCATTCAATATCCAAGACAACAAAATCAACGGGGACAAGGTTATTGTTAACGGTAATGCGAACATTATCAACTTTCCCCAAAGGTTTCTTTGTAGAATGATCAGCGAGATTAACATCCAAATAACAATTTTTCAGCGGTGGCAAGTCAAGCATATTATAAATTTTCTTAGGCATAACGGGAATACTTGCACCAAGATCACATAAAGCATTACAATTAAAATCTTTAACCTTCATCTTAATGATGGGCTCCCAACCATCCTCTAGCTTTCTAGGAATAGAGGCTTCGCGCTCTAGTTTCTCTTCTCTAGCTTTTATGAGAGCATTTGTAATATGTTGCGTGAAAGCCAAATTTATAGCACTAGCATTAGGACTCTTAGCAAGTTTTTGCAAGAACTTTATAACTTCAGAGATGTGGCAATCATCAAAATTCAAACCATTATAATCTAAAGCAATGGGATCATCATCCCCAATGTTGGAAAAAATTTCAGCAGTTTTATCACAGTTTCAGCAGCTTTAGCAGTTTCAGTTTCTCGCTTTGCATTAGAAGTGGAAACATTGCTAACACCAATTCTTTTATTATTATTAGTAGGAGGTGCAGCAACATGTGTAGCATTAGCATTACAAGTGGTGGTAATAGTCCAAACTTTAGCTACATTCTTCTCTTTAGCTAGTTTTTCATTTTCTTCTCTATCCCACCTAGCGCGCAGTTCAGCCATTAATCTTATATTCTCATTAATTCTAACTTGGATGGAATTTGCTATAGTAGTAATTTTGTCATGATGATTTCCATTAGGCAAAACTTTCGATTTCAAAAGATCAACATCAGAGGCAAGACTATCGACTTTAGAAGCAAGTATATCAATTTTCTCAAGCTTTTCTTCAACAGATTTGTTAAAAGCAGTTTGTGTACTAATAAATTCTTTAAGCATGGCTTCAAGTCCAGGGGTGAATTCCTATTATTGTTGTAAGAATTCCCATAAGAATTACCATAGCCGTTGCCATTATTATGAGGATATGGCCTATAGTTGTTACTAGAATTGTTCCGGTAAGCATTGTTGTTGAAATTATTATTTTTAATAAAGTTTACATCAACATGTTCTTCTTGTGCAACCAATGAAGCTAACGGAACATTATTAGGATCAATATTAGTCCTATCATTCACAAGCATAGACATAATAGCATCAATCTTATCACTCAAGGAAGAGGTTTCTTCGACAGAATTTACCTTCTTACCTTGTGGAGCTCTTTCCGTGTGCCATTCAGAGTAGTTGATCATCATATTATCAAGAAGCTTTGTTGCTTCACCAAGAGTGATGGACATAAAGGTACCTCCAGCAGCTGAATCCAATAAATTCCGCGAAGAAAAATTCAGTCCTGCATAAAAGGTTTGGATGATCATCCAAGTAGTCAGTCCATGGGTTGGGCAATTTTTAACCAGAGATTTCATTCTTTCCCAAGCTTGAGCAACATGTTCAGTATCTAATTGTTTAAAATTCATTATGCTACTCCTCAAAGATATAATTTTAGCAGGGGGATAATATCTACCAATAAAAGCATCCTTGCGTTTAGTCCATGAATCAATACTATTCTTAGGCAGAGATAGCAACCAATCTTTAGCTCTTCCTCTTAATGAGAAAGGGAACAATTTTAATTTTATAATGTCACCATCTACATCTTTATACTTTTGCATTTCACATAGTTCAACAAAGTTATTAAGATGGGCAGCAGCATCATCAGAACTAACACCAGAAAATTGCTCTCGCATAACAAGATTTAGTAAAGCAGGTTTAATTTCAAAGAATTCTGCTGTAGTAGCAGGTGGAGCAATAGGTGTGCATAAGAAATCATTATTATTTGTGGTTGTGAAGTCACACAACTTAGTATTTTCAGGGTTGGCCATTTTAGCAACAGAAAATAAAGCAAACTAGATAAAGTAAATGCAAGTAACTAATTTTTTTGTGTTTTTGATATAGCAAACAAGATAGCAAATAAAGTAAAACTAGCAACTAATTTTTTTGTATTTTGATTTAGTGCAGCAAACAAAGTAGTAAATAAAACAAAGCAAGACAAAAACAAAGTAAAGAGATTGAGAAGTGGAGACTCCCCTTGCAGCGTGTCTTGATCTCCCCGGCAACGGCGCCAGAAAAAGAGCTTGATGGCGTGTAACTCACACGTTCGTTGGGAACCCCAAGAGGAAGGTATGATGCGCACAGCAGCAAGTTTTCCCTCAGAAAGAAACCAAGGTTTATCGAACCAGGAGGAGCCAAGAAGCACGTTGAAGGTTGATGGCGGCGGGATGTAGTGCGGCGCAACACCAGGGATTCCGGCGCCAACGTGGAACCTGCACAACACAACCAAAGTACTTTGCCCCAACGAAACAGTGAGGTTGTCAATCTCACCGGCTTGCTGTAACAAAGGATTAATCGTATTGTGTGGAAGATGATTGTTTGCAGAAAACAGTAGAACAAGTATTGCAGTAGATTGTATTTCAGTATAGAGAATTGGACCGGGGTCCACAGTTCACTAGAGGTGTCTCTCCCATAAGATAAACAGCATGTTGGGTGAACAAATTACAGTTGGGCAATTGACAAATAAAGAGGGCATGACCATGCACATACATATCATGATGAGTATAGTGAGATTTAATTGGGCATTACGACAAAGTACATAGACCGCCATCCAACTGCATCTATGCCTAAAAAGTCCACCTTCAGGTTATCATCCGAACCCCCTCCAGTATTAAGTTGCAAAGCAACAGACAATTGCATTAAGTATGGTGCGTAATGTAATCAACAACTACATCCTTAGACATAGCATCAATGTTTTATCCCTAGTGGCAACAGCACAACACAACCTTAGAACTTTCATCACATCGTCCTGTATCAATGCAGGCGCCATGAACCCACTATCGAGCATAAATACTCCCTCTTGGAGTTACAAGCATCTACTTGGCCAGAGCATCTACTAGTAACGGAGAGCATGCAAGATCATAAACAACACATAGATATAACTTTGATAATCAACATAACAAGTATTCTCTATTCATCGGATCCCAACAAACGCAACATATAGAATTACAGATAGATGATCTTGATCATGTTAGGCAGCTCACAAGATCCGACAATGATAGCACAATGGGGAGAAGACAACCATCTAGCTACTGCTATGGACCCATAGTCCAGGGGTAGACTACTCACACATCACTCCGGAGGCGACCATGGCGGCGTAGAGTCCTCCGGGAGATGATTCCCCTCTCCGGCAGGGTGCCGGAGGCGATCTCCTGGATCCCCCAAGATGGGATCGGCGGCGGCGGCGTCTCTGGAAGGTTTTCCGTATCGTGGCTCTCGGTACTGGGGGTTTCGCGACGGAGGCTTTAAGTAGGCGGAAGGGCAGGTCAGGAGGCGGCACGAGGGCCCCACACCACAGGGCCACGCGACCAAGGGGGGGCCGCGCCGCCCTATGGTTTGGGCGCCTCGTGGCCCCACTTCGTCTCCTCTTCGGACTTCTAGAAGCTTCGTGGCAAAATAGGCCCCTGGGCGTTGATTTCGTCCAATTCCGAGAATATTTCGTTACTAGGATTTCTGAAACCAAAAACAGCAGAACAAAGAATCGGCACTTCGGCATCTTGTTAATAGGTTAGTTCCAGAAAATGCATGAATATGACATAAAGTGTGCATAAAACATGTAGATAACATCAATAATGTGGCATGGAACATAAGAAATTATCGATACGTCGGAGACGTATCAGTTATCAGTACTTATATATATAATTAATTGAATTATCAGTACTTACTATATAATTAATGAATCCCAATAATGTCTATATATATATATGATCGATATAGGCCATATATATTAATTGGGGTTATATAATCTAGGGTTTACTAGCTATATAGCAAGGTTTTATTTGATTGGGTTATTAATTAGCTTGGGGTTATGTGTTTTAACGAGGGTTTGATTAGCTAATTAAGGTTAGTTTTCTATATATATACGGTTTAGGGTTTAGGGTTAATGGCACATATATTTAATTAGAGGACCGCGAGGACCCCTGGCCTGCTTGATGCGCAATTAAGGGTCGTCGTTGGCCTATAGCTAGCTATATAGGGTTTTATGGTTTATTTAGAGGGTTTATGTGTTAGGATTAATTATAACTTGTTGTGAATTAAATTACAACTTTTTTATTAGTGTGCTACACAATTAGTCAAAACTCTAGCTAGATCGATCGAGTGTGCACAGACATGCACTATTAGAGGCACCCGCCTTTGCGCGTAAAGTGCAAGCATAATGTGTGTCGTTGCGCTGGCCACACCAATCGATAAAGATAGAGATAGAGATGAGAGATTATTGAAATCGCCAAGAATGTTCAAATATATATATATATATGCATGCATGGTAGGCCATGCATGCATGCACACTAATTATATATATATATTGTGAGGCAACTTAATCAAATGTACGTGTTTTTCATTCGAAAACTTGTCAAAATTCAAGTTAATTAATTTATCAGCGCTAATTAGTTGGTCGCCTGCTTGATGCACAATTAAGTGTCGTTGGCCTATATATATATGTAGGGTTTAATTAGTGTTTAGTGTTTAGGGTGTTTAGGGTGTACGTTTAGGGTTTAGGGTTTAGGGTGTTTAGGGTGTTTAGGGATTAGGGTTTTAGGGTTGTATGGTTTAAGGTTTAGGGATCATCGATCGATTGCACACACACATTATTATTAGAGGTACCCGCGCCTTTGCGCATAAAGTGCATGCGTATATAAGTGTGTTTTTTGGCCACCAACGATATATAGATCAAGAGAGAGATTGAACTATATATATATCCCCAAGAATATGTTCAAATATATATATTGAAATATATGCACGAATGATATGCAAGCTAGGTATGCCATGCGCGCATGCACACTAATTATATATATATTATGAGGCAACTTAATCAAATGTGTTTTCATTCGAGAGAACTTGTCAAAAATCAAGTTAATTAATTTATTAGCGCTAATTAGTTGGTCGCCTGCTTGATGCACAATTAAGTGTCGTTGGCCTATATATGTAGGGTTTAATTATAGGGTTTAGGGTTTAGTGTTTAGGGTTTAGGGTGTAGTGTTTAGGGTTTAGAGTCTAGGGTTTAGGGTTTAGTGTTTAGAGTGTTTAGGGTGTGCGTTTAGGGTATAATTAGGGATTAGGGTTTTAGGGTTTAAGGTTTAGGGATCATCGATCGAGTGCACACACACATTATTAGAGGCACCCGCGCCTTTGCGCATAAAGTGCATGCGTATATATGTAAGTGTGTTTCTTGGCCACCAATGATATATATATAGATCTAGAGAGAGATTGAAATATATTTAGGGTTTAGGGTTTACGGTCTAGGGTTAGGGTTTAGGGTTTAGTGTTTAGGGTTTAGGGTTTAGGGTGTAGTGTTTAGGGTTTAGGGACTAGCTAGGGTTTAGGGTCTAGCTAGGGTTTAGGGTTTAGTGTTTAGGGTGTTTAGGGTGTACGTTTAGGGTATAATTAGGAATTAGGGATTAGGGTTTCAGGTTTTAAGGTTTAGGGATCATCGATCGAGTGCACACACACATTATTAGAGGCACCCGCGCCTTTGCGCATAAAGTGCATGCGTATATATAAGTGTGTTTCTTGGCCACCAACGATATATAGATCGAGAGAGAGATTGAAATATATATATATCCCCAATAATATGTTCAGATATATATTGAAATATATGCACGAATGATATGTGCAAGGTATGCCATGCGCGCATGCACACTAATGGTATATATATATATTATGAGGCAACTTAATCAAATGTGTTTTCATTCGAGAGAACTTGTCAAGATTCAAGTTAATTAATTTATGAGCGCTAATTAGTTGGCCGCTTGCTTGATGCGCAATTAAGTGTCGTTGGCCTATATATATATATATATGTAGGGTTTAATTAGGGTTTAGGGTTTAAGGTTAGCTAGCTAGGGTTTTAGGGTTAGGGTTAATTAGGGTTTAGGGTCTATATAGGGTTTAGGGTTTAGGGTTTGGGGTTTAGTGTTTAGGGTTTATGGTCTAGGGTTAGGGTTTAGTGTTTAGGGTTTAGGGTTTAGGGTGTAGTGTTTAGGGTTTAGGGTCTAGGGTTTAGGGTTTAGTGTTTAGGGTGTTTAGGGTGTACGTTTAGGGTATAATTAGGGTTTAGGGTTTTAGGGTTTAAGGTTTAGGGATAATCGATCGAGTGCACACACACATTATTAGAGGCACCCGCGCCTTTGCGCATAAAGTGCATGCGTATATATATAAGTGTGTTTCTTGGCCACCAACGATATATAGATCTAGAGAGAGATTGAAATATATTTAGGTTTATGGTTTAGGGTTTATGGTCTAGGGTTAGGGTTTAGTGTTTAGGATTTAGGGTTTAGGGTCTAGGGTTTAGGGTTTAGTGTTTAGGGTGTTTAGGGTGTATGTTTAGGGTATAATTAGGGATTAGGGACTAGGGTTAATTTAGGGTTTAAGGTTTAGGGATCATCGATCGAGTGCACACACACATTATTAGAAGCACCCGCGCCTTTGCGCATAAAGTGCATGCGTATATATATATAAGTGTGTTTCTTGGCCACCAACGATATATATATAGATCTAGAGAGAGATTGAAATATATTTAGGGTTTAAGGGTTAGGGTCTAGGGTTAGGATTTAGGGTTTAGTGTTTAGGGTTTAGGGTGTAGTGTTTAGGGTTTAGGGTCTAGCTAGGGTTAGGGTTTAGTGTTTAGGGTGTTTTGCGTGTACGTTTAGGGTATAATTCGGAATTAGGGATTAGGGTTTTAGGGTTTAAGGTTTAGGGATCATCGATCGAGTGCACACACACATTATTAGAGGCACCCGCGCCTTTGCGCATAAAGTGCATGCGTATATATAAGTGTGTTTCTTGGCCACCAACGATATATAGATCGAGAGAGAGAGATTGAAATATATATATATCCCCAAGAATATGTTCAAATATATATTGAAATATATGCACGAATGATATGCAAGGTATGCCATGCGCGCATGCACACTAATTATATATATTATGAGACTACGTAATCAAATGTGTTATCATTCGAGATCGAGAACTTGTCAAAATTCAAGTTAATTAATTTATCAGCGCTAATTAGTTGGTCGCCTGCTTGATGCGCAATTAAGTGTCGTTGGCCTATATATATGTAGGGTTTAATTAGGGTTTTGGGTTTAGGGTTAGCTAGCTAGGGTTTTAGGGTTACGGTTAGGGTTAATTAGGGTTTAGGGTCTATATAGGGTTTAGGGTTTGGGGTTTAGTGTTTAGAGTTTAGGGTTTAGGGTTTAGGGTTTAGGGCATGGATTTGGGGCATGATTTGGCACCCTTGTGCACATTGTGATATTACACCTTGCTTGCTATGGGTTTTGATTTTTTGGAGTTGGTGGCTTGGTGTCCCCATGGTGGACATGTGTCGAAAGAGGGTTTTTCGGACGAAAAGAGGGGAAAATCGCCAAAAACTCACCAAACCACCATGGATTTGGGGCATGATTTGGCACCCTTGTGCACATTGTGATATGACACCTTGGTTGCTATGGGTTTTGATTTTTTGGAGTTGGTGGCATGGTGTCCCCATGGTGGACATGTGTCGAACGAGGGGTTTTCGGACGAAAAGAGGGGGAAATCGCCAAAAACTGACCAAACCACCATGGATTTGGGGCATGATTTGGCACCCTTGTGCACATTGTGATATGACACCTTGCTTGCTATGGGTTTTGATTTTTTGGAGTTGGTGGCATGGTGTCCCCATGGTGGACATGTGTTGAGCGAGGGGTTTTCGGATGAAAAGAGGGGAAAATCGCCAAAAACTGACCAAACCACCTTGGATTTGGGGCATTTAAAGTCACCACATTACCCTACAACAGAAGTTTCACTTGGAAAAAGGTTTGACAACCTCTTAGTGCAATTAGGTCAACCTAGGTTTCACCAAACACTCAAACTTTCATATAAAATTGAAAATTTGTTGAAATCTTTCCAAACCTTGTGTATTGGCCAATGTGTGGCTAACACTTTCCATGGAAAATAACAAACTAGAAAAAAAATTGTTTCCCTACCAAAGCACTCACAAAAGTGAGGTGCGTAGTGAAAGATTATGCCCGTCTACCTCGAACGGGCAGTTCTTGACCATTTTTTGAGGTACATAACTTGAAATGGACTGAAATTTGGCATAAGGGTGCATCAACATGTGGGTAATGACGCTAGCATGCTATCTTGGCAGTTTGGTTTGAAAATTTTCAAAAATTCATCCCCTAAACTCAAGAAGAGGCTATGTGTGATCACTAATTCGTATTTCAAATATTTTAGAGTTTTTAATACCCATACTGAAAATTCTGTGCCAACCCATCCGTCATGCGTGGGACCCATGTCAAAGTAATGGGAAAGTGGACTGACTACATGCAGCAATCCACGTTTTCACACCCACGCGTCAGACAGAGGAACCCAAACGGCAGCACCTACTGTATATCCATCGGCCCCATCGTCTCTCCCACCCGCAACTTCTATTCCCCAATCTCTGGCGAAAAACCCTGCTTGCACCTCCACCAGCGCAACATCGACCTCCCCTTCCACCGAAGATCCCGAAGATGAAGCGTGTTCGCGGAGACGAGCCGGAGGCGAGTGCGGTCGTCAACGTCGACAGAGGCGACGGCGAGGGTCCGGTAGTAGTCGACGTCGCGGAGGCGGGATCTTCTTCGGGAACTGGAGCCACTCTTCGCCGCGCCGTGACCGTGGAGGGCTCCGCCCAACCGGCCGTCGTCGCCGTCGCTGATGAGGCCAAGGGAGACGTCCTCGCTCCCGCGGCACAAGCAGATGACCAGGGCTTCGATCCGAATGACCCGTTCTACCGCCACCTGTGCAGTACCGCGAGCTATATGGCCCCGAGAGAGTGCGACGAGTTCGAAGAGGAGGCCTCCGACAACCGCAGCGAGGTACTCTACTATTCCGATCGATCCCCTGTTTTTCTTGATCTTACTGTTCACCATAGGGTTTGCTCATAGGGTAGATTGATTTGCCCTGTCTGCGACTTCTTGTACAAATTGATGATTCTGGGGTTCTTGCTCATCTGATTTATGGTTTGTAGTTACTAGATCTGTAATATTTGATGCACATCTTGATTCAACTGTAATGATTCCTTTTGTGTGATGAATCATACCTGCTTAGTGTAACGCTCACTGCATTTCAAACTTAAATTCATCCGAATATGAATCATACCAGAGTGATTATGATTACAAGAATTATATTATAGGTACTATTAATTGATCTGATGCATGGATTTTATAATCACCATTTGTCTTAAACTGGTGCTTATTTATACGATGAAACCATAGTGTGTACATCATTTTTATTTGGGGAACAGATGAATTATCAGTTGCATGTAATTTATGACCATAATTTTTGTTCAATTCCTGCTTATTGACGTCATGAATCCATATTGTTTTATGAATCAGTACATCTTCAGGTAACAAATGATTGATCCCTGATCCATGAAATTTATAATCACCATTTTCTCTTAAATTGGTGCTTAGTTATAATACTGAAATAATGATTGGACTACCCATGAACAAGTTGTGACAACAGTTTAAATTGGTGGTTATTTATATTAGTGAAGTAATTATGTATGGTTGGATCTGGATCATAAATGTTGATTCTACATGATTAATTCTTAATAATGTTCATACAAAAATATTTAATGCTTCAATTGTATTTCAGTTAATTTCCTTCTCTCACTTCTTCTTTACTTTCAAAATCGCAGGAAGACTCTGAGGACGTTGACAGCGACAAGGAGGACCGGGACCGGAAGAGCCGCTTCGTTACGAAGAAGTCGAAGATCGCCAGATCCCTTTCCATCGTAACGGAAAGCCACATTGCCCATTCTGCAGCAGGTTTTCCCGAACGATCACGAGTGTCCGATCCAAAGACGCGACGGAGTTGGAAAAGGTAGCAAGCGTAAGCACAAGCCTGCTAGCAAGGCGAAGCACGCTGCCTGTGGCAAGTTCCTCAGTGAATACGTCAGATCGGCCTCATCCCGCTCGTCGGTCCAGTCGTTGGCCCTCATGTTCTCCACTAAATTTAGTTTCGTTTAGTTGTTCCCATGGAGGTTCATGGTTAAACTATGTCATGTTTCAAAGACTATGTTCTACTTTTGTTATTTGGAACCTGGGCAATCATACCAGTTGTTTAACTTCCAGCCTAGTGGGCTTGTTCTGCTTTTTCCCAAGGCCCAGGGAAGTACATATTAATTTGCAAAAAATGAACAATTAAAATCAGTGAAAATTGAACCGGCAAGAGAAAAATGCAGGACCAAATAGTCAATCGTAAAGTGTACCCCCTACATAATCCCACTATACAATCCCTTCACACAAGAGCGGCCAGGGTAGCGAAATGACATAAACACACAATGGGCACACACAAATTGTAGACTAAAACAATTATATCATATGATAAAGATTATATCATATGATATCAACTGAAACTTCAATACCACCACGGCCGCCCTGGTTGAAAAGAATGAGAACAACATTCCCAGATTCAAAGTTATACTCCTTAGTAAACTCCGACCAGCAGGAATCGAACTTCATCCTTCCATCAGTAGTAGTGTAGTATGCACCCTGAGGGTGGTAGCCATAGTCATCAACAAAAAAACATGCCTCCCCGCTTTCAGAGATATTCAAGGACCTAACAACTTCCTTCGGTATACGCTGAATAATAAAAATTAAATTATATATGGGAAGGATATAAAGGATAACTAAGATTACATAAAGAAAAGGAGAATTATACCAGTCCATTGCCCTTCAAATCAGTATTCGTCAAGGTGTGCACAAAAACAACACCAGGACCAAGACCACGCTCACGGAGAAGTTGTTCCTTCTTCAATGTTTGAGCAGTAGTAAGCATAACACCTTTAGTGTGGACAACTGCAGTTGGAATTTCTGCATACAAATTTAAAATTAATAAAAGAATAAAAAAAGAGGAGATATAACATCAGTTATATTAAAAAAATGGGCCATCAGGACACGATGCTTTTCAGTGCCATCAGGACCTTCTGCAAAAATCCCAAATAGTTCAGGAGCACTATCAAACCCAAACATGATACAGTCACCAACTTTCAGGTCGTAGTCATGAAGAAATTTTTGGTATCCACTACCAAAAACACGTGTCTTCGAACTGCCTTTCTTAACATGAAATTTGTACTTCACTTCATCCGATGTAACGACAAAAAAGATATTACCAACAAGGTTGTTGAACTGCCTCCTCACAAAACAAGGCACAGTCTGAAAAAACAGTAGAACAAAAATGCAGAAAATAAGGATATAGTCTAGAATCTGTCAACAAAAAAGATACATTCTAAAAAAGGATATATACCATAAAGTCATCAAATCTGCTTCCAAGATAACAACAAAATGAACTGAGAGTCTCCCGCCTCTGCTGACAATGATTGCCCATCGAACCACAAACAACACAGTTCATCCTGTGTATATTTAGCAATTACCAAAGCTAGTAAAAAATACAGGTAGGTAGGGCATATTCATAGAAATCTATCCATAGATCTGAAACCATACACACATATATCCATAGATCTGAACAAACAAGATTATTCAGAGGACAAAAAGGATTTTCAACAAATAGAGAAAAAGGAGGTGAGGTGAAGTAGTGACATGTAAAAACATATTTTCCTACCTCTCAAAACAAACGAAAATCTTCAGAGAGAAAAGAGTTTTTCAGCACAAAAGAGAGAGAAAGAAGATGAAGGAGACTTGCTTCACCGCATGAACAAGGGAGGGCAGAAGGCAAAACCAACCAGGGGCATTATAAATACAATAAGTAGTAGTAACTGCCTACAACCGCTATTTAATGAGGCTATGGGGTAGATGGTGGTTGCTATCCTGTAAGTTCAAAAGTCAAACACAAAGTATCTCGTGCAAAAATGGAGCCCACTGCTATTATGTAATCTCTGTCAATAAGTTCACAATGGCAAAACATCAGCACACTGAAAAATACATTGAATCATAAAGTTGCACTTCAAAATTATTTAAAACCATATGATTTACAACTTCAAATGTACAACAAAATGTTGACTACATGCCTTTGTTCGGACTATAGGTTAGGTCAGAACAATTATGGCATGTTAGTCATTTTTTCAACATACATAAAAAACAAATGCTCATTTGTGGACGAAGTGCACAATTATACCAAAGTAGGCATCACTTCAACACATCAAACTACACCAAACCTCATGAAAAATTAAAATTTGAATTTTCCACATGAATGTCACAACATTTACTCAGTCCCACTAGTTACTGATGATTTTACATTGAATTTAGCATTTATTATGAGTTTTACTCGTTTTCTGTCATTTTTTAATAAAAAATCAACAAACACCTAAAATTGTCAGAAAAATCTGAAACTCCTTAGGCACACATACCTACCCTTCATGACCACTCACAAAAATTTGCAGCTCAATCTGAGTCTTTGAAGTGCAGCTTGCTTGAAAAAGAGCCCTTCACCGACATGATCGATGTGGGTCCACACATGGATCGACCCAACCAACATGAGGTTCCACAAGTGTTTTCAGACAAAATCTCACATGTGTGAACAATAACATGTATATGTGGGATGTGTTCTCACATATACCTCACATGCAAAAGGTTTTACAACTTCCGGGGTCGACGATTCGACCGTTATGCCGAAAATGCCCTCACTTGTGTAAATTCACATCAAACTACACCAAACCTCATGTAAAATTTAAATTTGAATTTTCCACATGAATGTCACAACATTTACTCAGTCCCACTAGTTACTGATGATTTTACATTGAATTTAGCATTTATTATGAGTTTTACTCGTTTTCTGTCATTTTTTAATTAAAATATACATGTAGTTCCATTTTCGTAGTAATATTTTTTCTTTCACGGCAAAAACTTGTTCCCTCCAAATTGTAGTACGCCGGCTGCCAAAACGCCCAAATTTTTTGTTCCCTCCACTCCTCCCGCGCACCCCACCTATCAAATATTTCGCCCTCCCTTATATACGTCGTGCCTCTACCCCATGATTTACGAGCATCTTAACTACCCACCCCCCCGACCTCATCCTCTCGTGCTCGCCCCGATCCGGTGTCTTTGCCGGACGTTCTTCCATCTCGCATCTATCTCCCCGGCCGGTGGTCGCCATGGCCGGCAGTCATCGAAACGTCGGGGGGAAGGAAAATCGCGCACACACGCCGAAGAAGGCGCCCAGCTCGAAGAAACGCCAAGGTAAATCTTTCGGTGATCGGCTTGTTGTTGTGTTTTTCGGATGGTTAGATCGAGAGATCGGTTTTACATGTCTACCACGCCCGTTTGACCTATATCTAGATCTTGCATATTTGATAGATCCAATCCCGACATCATACGTATAGGGTTTATCGTTTTTATTGCAGAGACAATCATGCCGTGCTATACAATCTTTGCCATCCCGCTGCTGTACAATCTTTTGCATAGACAATTGTTTGCCGAAACACTTAACTGAACTAATTCCAGCCGTTGCCGAAAACAGCCTGACGAGCTACAGTGAACAACGACATTGCTTCAGACTTTTATTCCTCAGTTTCAGAGGGAAGCAGAGTTTGATCTAGTACAATTGTTTGCTGTTTTCTATGGAACTAGTTAGTTTGCACGTGCAATGCACGTCTTAACAATGTAATGAAGTTTTTTTAATCATGTACTTTGTTTCATCAGTCTATTTATTTCCACAATTTTTGTTTATCTATGTCTTTCAAAAGTCAAAAATCAAATTTCAGCACATATCTGAACTTCTATCAGCACAAATCTGAACTTCTATCAGCACATATCTGAACTTCTATCAGCACATATCTGAACTTCTATCGGTATAGGACTGAACTACCGATACCTCATTACGTGCATACCAAGCCCGCCAAGCAACCAGAAGGGTAGTATCCACCATGTGAGGTGGTAGTTGTCCAATAACAGATCGAAACCAGCTATCAACAGACATGCATAATTCAAAGTGCGAGGGGAGTCTCATGTGTCAATTATTTGTTACGAGTAGATATCTAAAAGCACATGATGTCCCTTAGCCTGGCATATGCCCCCTCTTATGTTTTGTTCGCCGACATCATACGTAGACTCTTATGTTTTCAATCATTTAATGTTGTACAATATTTTGCAAAGACAATTATTTGCTGTTTTCTATGGAATTGGCCCCCTCTTATGTTTTGTTCACGCTCCGCTCTTCCGATTATTTCAGCGGAGACACAAAACCCCGTCAAGCCGGCATATGAGCTTGCCAAGGAGAAACAAATGCAAGAAAATGTAGTACGCATGGAAAAAAATTCGCTGAAAGATATGGACCTGGCCACAAATTTCAGAAAGATTTCTCTGGTTTTGCACGTACATTAGTGTATGGTGGGGTACAAATAGGAACTAGTAACAATCTAAAGGACACAGATCGCGAAGAGATGGAGGTCGAAGAGGACCCTTCGTATGAACTGAATCCGTAAGAGATAGCTACCGCCGATGATGATCTTCATTCAGATGAGGATCAGCGACTGTCGGCAAAACTTCAGCTGTGTCCGTGGAACTATGTCTCGAACTATGATAGGAAATACGTACATGCTAAATGTTTCCTACTAATGTAGCCTCTACTTTGCTTGTAGATAGTTGCTTCTTCTGCAATAGTTGCACGTAAGAAGCGATCCATACCTGAAGTTGCACCATCCAACATTGCAACAAGATCAATGGCAACAATCGAACCTGAAGCTGGGTCATCTGATGAGCCGACGGCCACTGCTAGTCTGAACACTGAAGGAGCACCCTCACCTAACCAGATCATGACATCTGGAGGCAGCACCTCATCTCCTGAGGACAATCAAATTGTAAACTTTGAGCGGCAAGGTATGAAAATTTGTAAAAACTAAACACTGTACCGCATATTTTCATATAAAAGAGAATCATTTCATATCTCTTCTTTCAGAGACATTGACAACATCTGGCGGTAGTAAGAGAAAGAGAGGTGGACGCAGACGTACCATGGGCCATGGACTACATGAGTACACAAGAAGACATGGTGGCAATAAGATGCCAATTGAATTCACTGCTGGTGTCGGGAGACCCAAGGATTATGTCCAACAAGCAAAGCCGAGCAATGAGGTTGGTATTCACATCCGTGAAAAAATGTCGCTTGCAACACACTCGGACACAAGACAAGAAAGATGAACTCTCAAACATGTCATTCCTCATGCTATAAGTACAAAGAGCGGTGAGTCCTGTACAATCTTGGTTTAACCTAATTAGTATGCTACATGATCAACTATCTAAGAATCTACCGATTAATGCATCACTATTTTGAAGGGAAAGTTTAATATGGACAAAAATGATGAGGTGGCTCAAGATGTGTGCACTGATATGCTGCAAGTTAGTATTCGGCAGTTCCGATATAGGCTTAAAAAGGAGTATTGGCCGAAAATTAAAAATCTCACACTGGAGCAAGCATATCTCAAGAAGCCAGATCATGTAGAAGAGAAAAGCTGGAAAGAACTGGTGAAAAGATGGTTTGATGAGAAGTACCAGGTACATAAACGTTATTCCTTTCAATAACAGCTACCGAATTCTTACATTTCTCTCGATCCGGATAAATAAAAATGCATGTACCGAACATAGGGACTGTGTAATAAATGGAAAGAACAGAGAAGTTGTGAAACAGTTCCATACCACCGGATCTCGAAGCTATGTTGCTCATCGGGAACATCTAGTAAGTGTTCTGAATTTCCCAATACAATTCATACTTCACATACACAGTGTACAATGGTAATGTGCATTCTACATTTTTTCAAGCAGAAGTCTAAGCATCATGAATAAGAAACCTCTCCAATTGAATTTTTTAGAATCACACACACTAACAAGGATAACATTATGAGTGTTGAAGCAAAAAGTGCATATGTAAGAAATATTTCTTATTAGCACAATATAATATAATCCAGTTTTGTATGTTGTCCATGCAATGATTGTAATCTTTATGCAGGATCAAATGGTGGCAAAAAGCGGCGCCACGCAATGAAGATGAACCTGATTTGACTGTTTTGCAAATTGTTCAGCTAGTTCTCGAGTGAGAAAAGCCCATCCACCACCTGCAACAGACATTCCTACCAAGATTGGGCGTCGCAACAAGTTCCGTGAAGTCTTCTGTCTCACTACACGCATCCGAGAGCTACAACAAAGACTCGGCAGATCAAGAGCAGAACTCCATACAGTAAATGAAACGCACTACGTTGAGATGCGAGCAAGACTGCAAGAACAAGATGAAAAATTTGAAGAGATCAGGAAGAAGCAGGAGGAAGAACTTGAAGTCGTGAAGAAAGCCCAACAAGAAAAGACTCGCTTATGAAAAGAGGCTGACGTAAATGGATGCCGTGCTTAATTTGCTCTTGAGGACATCCCAGCCACCATCCATGTCTCAATCCCAGGGCAACTAATCTATTGCACCACCGTCCTACAACATTATTAATCATAGGTCTTTTAATTTCTTTGTGTTCCAATTGTAATTTTCTTATGAATCTTTCGGTCTGTGAGAGACATATATACTTCTTGTGCCACCATTTAAGTATGATATTTATTGTCTACTTTTTGATATTTCGCCAGTTTTTTTGTTTCCCAAATTTCGCAAATAATTCAAATGCTCTCAAATTTTGTCAAATTCAAAAGGTGACGGAAAATGTGACAACGTCACTATTAAATGAAACCACGTGGCACCAATTTCTGGTCCCACTTGTCAGAATTTGTGGGTCCCACCAGTCAGCATTATTGGGACCCATATGTCGGCAACAACCTGGTCCCACTTGTCTGAATTTTGTGGATCCCACCGGTCAGAATATTGTGGGTCCAGCTTGTCATAATATTTTGTGGGTCCCACCAGTCAGCACCATGCCGGTCCCACATGACAGATATCCATGTCAGCGCCGTCGGACCCATGTTGTCAGAAGCCAAATGGACCCACATGTAAGGCCACGTATGCTTTTTTTGGACCAATCAGAAACTTCCCAAGATTTAGATATTGACGAAAGTTGCAATTTTTCGTGACAAACCTGTCTGTCAACAATGAACCTTTGATGTTGATGAATTTGCAGGTCGTCACCATCAAACATTTGACGTTGACGAAAAAATGCATACCGTCACCCCCGATATTTTATGACGGAGCTTCCTTGACGAACCCCATGACGATCAAATTTTGTCACCGCGAAGTAATCCTTGACGAAAATTGGCCTTAACATGACGAAAGTGATTTTTCAAAAAAATTGTTTTCCTTTGTAGTGGGTCTAGCTAGGGTTAGGGTTTAGGGTTTAGGGTTTAGTGTTTAGGGTTTAGGATTTAGGGTGTAGTGTTTAGGGTTTAGGGTTTAGTGTTTAGGGTGTTTAGGGTGTACGTTTAGGGTATAGTTAGGGATTAGGGATTAGGGTTTTAGGGTTTAAGGTTTAGGGATCATCGATCGAGTGCACACACACATTTTTAGAGGCACCCGCGCCTTTGCGCATAAAGTGCATGCGTATATATATAAGTGTGTTTCTTGGCCACCAACGATATATAGATCTAGAGAGAGATTGAAATATATTTAGGGTTTATGGTTTAGGGTTTAGGGTTTATGGTCTAGGGTTAGGGTTTAGGGTTTAGGGTTTAGTGTTTAGGGTTTAGGGTTTAGGGTGTAGTGTTTAGCAGGGTTTAGGGTCTAGGGTTTAGGGTTTACTGTTTAGGGTGTTTAGGGTGTACGTTTAGGGTATAATTAGGGATTAGTGATTAGGGTTTTAGGGTTTAAGGTTTAGGGATCATCGATCGAGTGCACACACACATTATTAGAGGCACCCGCGCCTTTGCGCATAAAGTGCATGCGTATATATATATATATAAGTGTGTTTCTTGGCCACCAACGATATATAGATCGAGAGAGAGAGATTGATATATATATATATCCCCAAGAATATGTTCAAATATATATTGAAATATATGCACGAATGATATGCAAGGTATGCCATGCGCGCATGCACACTAATTATATATATATTATGAGACTACTTAATCAAATGTGTTTTCATTCGAGATCGAGAACTTGTCAAAATTCAAGTTAATTAATTTATCAGCGCTAATTAGTTGGTCGCCTGCTTGATGCGCAATTAAGTGTCGTTGGCCTATATATATATGTAGGGTTTAATTAGGGTTTAGGGTTAGCTAGCTAGGGTTTTAGGGTTAGGGTTAGGATTAATTAGGTTTAGGATCTATATAGGGTTTAGGGTTTAGGGTTTGGGTTTAGTGTTTAGGGTTTAGGGTCTAGCTAGGGTTAGGGATTAGGGTTTAGTGTTTAGGGTTTAGGGTTTAGGGTGTAGTGTTTAGGGTTTAGGGTATAGGGTTTAGGGTTTAGTGTTTAGGGTGTTTAGGGTGTACATTTAGGGTATAATTAGGGATTAGGGTTTTAGGTTTAAGGTTTAGGGATCATCGATCGAGTGCACACACACACATTATTAGAGGCACCCGCGCCTTTGCGCATAAAGTGCATGCTTATATATATAAGTATGTTTCTTGGCCACCAACGATATATAGATCTAGAGAGAGATTGAAAAATATTTAGGGTTTATGGTTTAGGGTTTAGGGTTTATGGTCTAGGGTTAGGGTTTAGTGTTTAGGGTTTAGGGTTTAGGGTGTAGTGTTTAGGGTTTAGGGTCTAGGGTTTAGGGTTTAGTGTTTAGGGTGTTTAGGGTGTACGTTTAGGGTATAATTATGGATTAGGGTTTTAGGGTTTAAGGTTTAGGGATCATCGATCGAGTGCACACACACATTATTAGAGGCACCCGCGCCTTTGCGCATAAAGTGCATGCGTATATATATAAGTGTGTTTCTTGGCCACCAACGATATATAGATCGAGAGAGAGATTGATATATATATATCCCCAAGAATATGTTCAAATATATATTGAAATATATGCACGAATTAAATGCAAAGTATGCCATGCGCGCATGCACACTAATTATATATATATTATGAGACTACTTAATCAAATGTGTTTTCATTCGAGATCGAGAACTTATCAAAATTCAACTTAATTAATTTATCAGCGCTAATTAGTTGGTCGCCTGCTTGATGCGCAATTAAGTGTCGTTGGCCTATATATATGTAGGGTTTAATTAGGGTTTAGGGTTTAGGGTTAGCTAGCTAGGGTTTTAGGGTTAGGGTTAGGGTTAATTAGGGTTTAGGGTTTAGGGTTTATGGTCTAGGGTTAGGGTTTAGGGTTTAGTGTTTAGGGTTTAGGGTTTAGGGTTTAGGGTGTAGTTTTTAGCAGGGTTTAGGGTCTAGGGTTTAGGGTTTACTGTTTAGGGTGTTTAGGGTGTACGTTTAGGGTATAATTAGGGATTAGGGATTAGGGTTTTAGGGTTTAAGGTTTAGGGATCATCGATCGAGTGCACACACACATTATTAGAGGCACCCGCGCCTTTGCGCATAAAGTGCATGCGTATATATATAAGTGTGTTTCTTGGCCACCAACGATATATAGATCGAGAGAGAGAGATTGATATATATATATATATATATCCCCAAGAATATGTTCAAATATATATTGAAATATATGCACGAATGATATGGAAGGTATGCCATGCGCGCATGCACACTAATTATATATATATTATGAGACTACTTAACCAAATGTGTTTTCATTCGAGATCGAGAACTTGTCAAAATTCAAGTTAATTAATTTATCAGCGCTAATTAGTTGGTCGCCTGCTTGATGCGCAATTAAGTGTCGTTGGCCTATATATATATGTAGGGTTTAATTAGGGTTTAGGGTTAGCAAGCTAGCGTTTTAGGGTTAGGGTTAGGATTAATTAGGTTTAGGATCTATATAGGATTTAGGGTTTAGGCTTTGGGGTTTAGTGTTTAGGGTTTAGGGTCTAGCTAGGGTTAGGGATTAGGGTTTAGTGTTTAGGGTTTAGGGTTTAGGGTGTAGTGTTTAGGGTTTAGGGTATAGGGTTTAGGGTTTAGTGTTTAGGGTGTTTAGGGTGTACATTTAGGGTATAATTAGGCATTAGGTATTAGGGTTTTAGGTTTAAGGTTTAGGGATCATCGATCGAGTGCACACACACACATTATTAGAGGCACCCGCGCCTTTGCGCATAAAGTGCATGCTTATATATATAAGTGTGTTTCTTGGCCACCAACGATATATAGATGTAGAGAGAGATTGAAATATATTTAGGGTTTATGGTTTAGGGTTTAGGGTTTATGGTCTAGGGTTAGGGTTTAGTGTTTAGGGTTTAGGGTTTAGGGTGTAGTGTTTAGGGTTTAGGGTCTAGGGTTTAGGGTTTAGTGTTTAGGGTGTTTAGGGTGTACGTTTAGGGTATAATTAGGGATTAGGGTTTTAGGGTTTAAGGTTTAGGGATCATCGATCGAGTGCACACACACATTATTAGAGGCACCCGCGCCTTTGCGCATAAAGTGCATGCGTATATATATAAGTGTGTTTCTTGGCCACCAACGATATATAGATCGAGAGAGAGATTGATATATATATATCCCCAAGAATATGTTCAAATATATATTGAAATATATGCACGAATTAAATGCAAGGAATGCCATGCGCGCGTGCACACTAATTATATATATATTATGAGACTACTTAATCAAATGTGTTTTCATTCGAGATCGAGAACTTATCAAAATTCAACTTAATTAATTTATCAGCGCTAATTAGTTGGTCGCCTGCTTGATGCGCAATTAAGTGTCGTTGGCCTATATATATGTAGGGTTTAATTAGGGTTTAGGGTTTAGGGTTAGCTAGCTAGGGTTTTAGAGTTAGGGTTAGGGTTAATTAGGGTTTAGGGTTTAGGGTTTAGGGTTTATGGTCTAGGGTTAGGGTTTAGGGTTTAGGGTTTAGTGTTTAGGGTTTAGGGTTTAGGGTGTAGTGTTTAGCAGGGTTTAGGGTCTAGGGTTTAGGGTTTAGTGTTTAGGGTGTTTAGGGTGTACGTTTAGGGTATAATTAGGGATTAGGGATTAGGGTTTTAGGGTTTAAGGTTTAGGGATCATCGATCGAGTGCACACACACATTATTAGAGGCACCCGCGCCTTTGCGCATAAAGTGCATGCGTATATATATAAGTGTGTTTCTTGGCCACCAACGATATATAGATCGAGAGAGAGATTGATATATATATATATATCCCCAAGAATATGTTCAAATATATATTGAAATATATGCACGAATGATATGCAAGGTATGCCATGCGCGCATGCACACTAATTATATATATTATGAGACTACTTAACCAAATGTGTTTTCATTCCAGATCGAGAACTTGTCAAAATTCAAGTTAATTAATTTATCAGCGCTAATTAGTTGGTCGCCTGATTGATGCGCAATTAAGTGTCGTTGGCCTATATATATATGTAGGGTTTAATTAGGGTTTAGGGTTAGCTAGCTAGCGTTTTAGGGTTAGGGTTAGGATTAATTAGGTTTAGGATCTATATAGGGTTTAGGGTTTAGGCTTTGGGGTTTAGTGTTTAGGGTTTAGGTTCTAGCTAGGGTTAGGGATTAGGGTTTAGTGTTTAGGGTTTAGGGTTTAGGGTGTAGTGTTTAGGGTTTAGGGTCTAGGGTTTAGGGTTTAGTGTTTAGGGTGTTTAGGGTGTACATTTAGGGTATAATTAGGGATTAGGGATTAGGGTTTTAGGTTTAAGGTTTAGGGATCATCGATCGAGTGCACACACACATTATTAGAGGCACCCGCGCCTTTGCGCATAAAGTGCATGCTTATATATATATAAGTGTGTTTCTTGGCCACCAACGATATATAGATCTAGAGAGAGATTGAAATATATTTAGGGTTTATGGTTTAGGGTTTAGGGTTTATGGTCTAGGGTTAGGGTTTAGTGTTTAGGGTTTAGGGTTTAGGGTGTAGTGTTTAGGGTTTAGGGTCTAGGGTTTAGGGTTTAGTGTTTAGGGTGTTTAGGGTGTACGTTTAGGGTATAATTAGGGATTAGGGATTAGGGTTTTAGGGTTTAAGGTTTAGGGATCATCGATCGAGTGCACACACACATTATTAGAGGCACCCGCGCCTTTGCGCATAAAGTGCATGCATATAAGTGTGTTTCTTGGCCACCAACGATATATAGATCGAGAGAGAGATTGATATATATATATATCCCCAAGAATATGTTCAAATATATATTGAAATATATGCACGAATTAAATGCAAGGTATGCCATGCGCGCATGCACACTAATTATATATATATTATGAGACTACTTAATCAAATGTGTTTTCATTCGAGATCGAGAACTTATCAAAATTCAACTTAATTAATTTATCAGCGCTAATTAGTTGGTCGCCTGCTTGATGCGCAATTAAGTGTCGTTGGCCTATATATATGTAGGGTTTAATTAGGGTTTAGGGTTTAGGGTTAGCTAGCTAGGGTTTTAGGGTTAGGGTTAATTAGGGTTTAGGGTCTATATAGGGTTTAGGGTTTAGGGTTTGGGGTTTAGTGTTTAGGGTTTAGGGTCTAGCAAGGGTTAGGGATTAGGGTTTAGTGTTTAGGGTTTAGGGTTTAGGGTGTAGTGTTTAGTGTTTAGGGTCTAGGGTTTACGGTTTAGTGTTTAGGGTGTACGTTTAGGGTATAATTAGGGATTAGGGATTAGGGTTTTAGGGTTTAAGGTTTAGGGATCATCGATCGAGTGCACACACGCATTATTAGAGGCACCCACGCCTTTGCGCATAAAGTGCATGCGTATATATATATAAGTGTGTTTCTTGGCCACCAACGATATATAGATCTAGAGAGAGATTGAAATATATTTAGGGTTTAGGGTTTAGGGTTTATGGTCTAGGGTTAGGGTTTAGGGTTTAGGGTTTAGTGTTTAGGGTTTAGGATTTAGGTTGTAGTGTTTAGGGTTTAGGTTCTAGGGTTTAGGGTTTAGTGTTTAGGGTGTTTAGGGTGTACGTTTAGGGTATAATTAGGGATTAGGGATTAGGGTTTTAGGGTTTAAGGTTTAGGGATCATCGATCGAGTGCACACACATTATTAGAGGCACCCGCGCCTTTGCGCATAAAGTGCATGCGTATATATAAGTGTGTTTCTTGGCCACCAACGATATATAGATCGAGAGAGAGAGAGAGATTGATATATATATATCCCCAAGAATATGTTCAAATATATATTGAAATATATGCATGAATGATATGCAAGGTATGCCATGCGCGCATGCACACTAATTATATATATATATATATTATGAGACTACTTAATCAAATGTGTTTTCATTCGAGATCGAGAACTTGTCAAAATTCAAGTTAATTAATTTATCAGCGCTAATTAGTTGGTCGCCTGCTTGATGCGCAATTAAGTGTCGTTGGCCTATATATGTAGGGTTTAATTAGGGTTAGGGTTAGGGTTAGTGTTAATTAGGGTATAGGGTCTAGGGTTTAGGGTTTAGTGTTTAGGGTTTAGGGTTTAGTGTTTAGCTTTTAGGGTTTAGGGTTTAGTGTTTAGGGTTTTGGGGTTTAGGGTTTAGTGTTTAGGGTTTAGGGTTTAGTGTTTAGGATGTTTAGGGATTAGGGTTTTAGGGTTTTCTGGTTTAAGGTTTAGGGATCATCGATCGAGTGCGCACACACATTATTAGAGGCACCCGCCTTAATTTGCGCATAAAGTGCATGCGTATATATATAAGTGTGTTTCTTGGCCACCAATGATATATAGATCGAGAGATAGAGATTGAAATCCCCAAGCATATGTTCAAATATATGCACACACATGAATTATTAGAGGCACCCACGCCTTTGCGCATAAAGTGCATGCATATGTGTGTTGTTCTGGCCACCAACGATAGATCGAGAGAGAGAGAGAGAGATTGAAATCCCCAAGAATTAGAGGACCCCTTGCACAAGTGTTGGCCATCTATATATAATATGAATCCCAATAATGTTCATACATGATAGGGCATATGTGTGAAGCAAAAAAAATTCGAGAACTTGTAAAGATTCAAATTTATCAGTGCTAATGGAAACTAGTGCACATTAGAGGGACCCCCTTGCACACGTGTTGTCCATCTATGTATAGTTTGAATCCCAATAATGTTCATACTTGATAGGCTATATGTGAATCAATTTTTTCTTCCAAGAACTTGTCAAGATTCAAATTTATCGGTGCTAATGGAAACTAGTGCGCACTAGACGAGCCCCTTGCGCAAGTGCTGGCCATTACATATAGTTTAAATCTCAAGAATGTTCATACATGATAGTCCATATGTGCAAAGGATTTTTTTTCCTGTGAACTTGTCAAAATTCAAGTTTATCGGTGCAAATGGAAACTAGTCCAAAAAATTACATAGAGGTCCAAAAGAACTAGACAATAACTAATAGGACCTGCAACTTTACAAAAAGGACCCCAAAACATATAGAAGAAAATCAATCGAGTCCTTCTGGACCGCACATCAGATCTCTGCTCCGCATCCTTTCCAGCAACTCCGTCGCCGGGGACGCACCACTTGGGACGGTGTCGCCGGTAGTCGCCAGGACGAAGGAGGAGAAGGGCCTCGGCAACGGCATATTGGCTCTGAGAAGGGCCGCTGAAAGGCCAAGATGTTCACGGGCAAGATGGATGACGCTGTCGTATGCCCCGAGCTTGTGAACGTTAGCAGCTTGACTTCCCCATTGGCCAGATCTGAAGCACTGACCAAAGCAAGCCTCACCGTTAGCGCCATCACCTTGATGGCACCAGATCGGGGTTTGGCCGGCAAGATCCGCCAGATCTGATCCGCCAGATTCACCATAGGCCAGATCTGAAGCCGATGACGAGATCCCCGACTCCATTGCGCCATTCTGCTCATGGGAAACACTGGATCTAAGCTTACAACAACACTAACTCCCTCGGATCCAAATTAGCTGACTCAACTTTGCTTATCTAAATATGGGTGTATCCACACATGTTTTTACTCTAGATACATACACGTCTAAGGATAGTTGAATCAATTAATTTAGTTCGGAGGGTGTACGATATACAGAGAGAAGTCGGCCTCATCTCCGACCGGCGAGGCCGCCGGAGAGAAGGGGAGAGGAGACGGGGGAGTGGGAGAGACTCGAGAGAGAAAGAGAAGAGGAAGAAATGAGAGCTCCCTGGGGAAGAACATTATTTTTGTCGTTCTGCTCGTAGCTTGAAACTAAAAATTTCGGCCGCGCGCCAAATCATCCCGCCGCATCCATTCGAAAATCCCGTGACCAGTTTTACCCTTTTAACCCTGGTCCGGAAGCTACAACCCACCGACCATGGAGGGCTCTTTCGGTAACAATGAAATATCTTGCCTAGATCCCGAACCCTCCCCACAGGCCCACACCCACCCACTAACCATTCGCCCCATTAGCTCAAAAATACTCTCACACGCCAAAGCTCTGACTCTCTACAGTACTAGATCTGCTTCGCCGCCGGCATACTCCTCCATAGCGTAGCCTTGATCGTGTTGGCTGTCCACCCACCTGATCCGCTCCCCCGCCGCCCTCGCCACCGAAGGATCTGCTTCACCGCCGACCTCGCCACCGACGGATCTGCTTCACCGCCGACCTCGCCACCGACGGATCTGCTTCACCGCCGACCTCGCCACCGACGGATCTGCTTCACCGCCGACCTCATCCACAGCGTAGCAATCAACGCCTTTCCTGTCGACACACCGGATCCTCTCCAACAGAACCGGGTCTACTTCACCGCGGCCCCCCTCCACAGAAGCCGATCTATTCCACCGACTACCTCGCCGCAGCGGCTGTATCAACTTCACCGAATCCCTGGCCAGCCAACCAGATCTGCTTCACTAACGCCTGCTTCTACTGAAACAGGGTCGACTCATCGTCTCCCGCGTTCGCCGCCGCTGGAATGCAAGTTGCCGCCCCAGTCCACCCCGCCGCAGCTTGGTTAGTACGCTGGCCCGTTAGATCGCGGTGTTTCTTTAGCCATGTTTTGTGTAGTTATTTGCAGATCTCATATGCCATTAACTTTCTTGATGTGTTACTTCGCATGAAGTTCGTTTAAATATTATACAGTACAAAAGCATTATCCGGTCGCTACCATCCTGTTCATTCTACTGACACCTGTGTGCATCCACATATTTATAGCCTTATACCCATTCATTTCCTGCCAACTGTTTTTGTACTACATGCTATTCCTTTTATAGTCATGCTATGGGCATTTCCAATCTGGTTGTTCTTATACCACGTCACTAGCTCACCGCTAGCCGCTAGCTATTTTTCCATGCCTGCTATTCTCACACTGCTTTTATAATCATGCTATGTGCATTTCAAATCTGCTTGCTCTTATACCTCGTCTTTAGCTTATAGCTATTTTTTCCATGAATGCTCCTGTCGCACAACTTGTATAGTTATTGCTGCGTGCATGTCTGGTCTTTGTATTATCGTAGACTGACTTGTCGATCAATGTTATTTTTCTTAGGGATTGATCATGCGAACCACTTATTAGAATATCCAACATTAACAGCGGGGACGCTAGGGAAGGTTGGAATTTGAGTTCTTGGTTGGTAACTTTGGCAGTTTACTTCCGTTATTATCTATAACCTATATGCATTGTTCCTTATGCAAGAGATTAACACTTGGAACCCTGCCATAGCAATGCCATCCATGCTTTACTATGTTTCTGCCTATTTGATATGCTTGTCTTGGAGCAACTGCGAAGGTGATTTGAACCTGACATTTGGTCATTCTTAATGCCAGTTTACTTTATGTGGAAAACCTTGGCATTACCCTACTCTAAATCTGAATGTCTGAAATTCGTATCTCATGCAAAGCAACATCTAGTTGGTTTTAATCTGATATCTGGTAAATATTGGCTTATTCATTTGGCAGCTCAAGTTTTTTGTTATTTGAAACCAAATTGACTTGGTCTTAAATGTGATATCTAAACACAGATTAAGGACAATGGAGCAGGAGGATTAGCATTTCACTTGATGGCTGAACCTAAAATGATAGGCATGTCGACCACGACTAGTGCACGCAAGAGAAGGACCTGCAGCGAGCCAGTATGTTCTTAGTACATGCATCTTATCTTATCTTGTGCTTATTTCTGCTACATGGTGTTATCTGATCTCTACATTGCGTAATACATTTTTGAATAGTTAATTGTTGTAACTATGTTTGCAATATTACTGAATGCGCTTTTAGTGAAGCAGTCATCATTAGAAGATAGTCGCCAAAGCGACCCTGTGCAACATTATGATGTAAGTCTGCTTAGTACAAGTTCCATACATTGTCTTATTTATGCAACTTGTTATTATCTTATATCTACATTGCATAATAAATGTTTGAATAGTTCACTGTTGTAACTATGTTTGCAATATTACTAGAATGCAGTTGTAATGAAGAAGTCCTTAGTAGAAGATAGAGCGCAAAAAAGGTTCCGGGGTGAGCCTATGCAACGATATAATGTAAGTCTGTGCTTAGTACTTGTGCCTATCTCATATCGACAATGCTTAATATATGTTTGCATAGTTCATCGTTTAACTCTTTTTGCATTATTATCAGAATGCAGTTGTGATGAAGCAATCTTCATCAGAAGAGAGGCCCACAAAAAGTTCTGATCTTTCTTCTGATGCATCCTCTCATAGCCGTCAACCTAGACCATTCCTTTCATCAAACAGTAAATATCTGAAGGTTGTACTTTATAAAAGACATGGTATTGCTGCTTTAAGATCTGTAGCTGATATGTTGACCAAGAGTACACAAGATTCAATCAAGGCGATTGCCAAATGTCAACGTGTTATTGATGATGCTAATAGAAGTCCTCAATGATTCTATGTAATTTTTTTATTTGGGCACATTAATTGCCTTGTAATTTTCCTAGTTATTTTATTTGTGTATGTAATTGTGTGTATCATTGATATCAGATTGTAGGCTCATGAAATTTAATGCAAGTTGACTAGTCAAACAACCAGGGCCCTACAAAGATTGGGCCAGCCTATTTACAGTAGTGTGGGACCCACTTTCATTTTGGGCCGGCTCACTTACTTATTGGGCCGGCCCGTTAACATGATAGTGGGCCAACCTGCTTATTGGCCGGCCCACTATCTTGTTGGGCCAGCCCACTTGCTATATGGTGGACCCCACATACTAAATGGGTTGGCCCTTTAACAGGCAAGTGGGACCCACCTGTGTTTTTAGCCCGGCCCACTATCTTGTTGGGCCGGCCCACTTGCTATATGGTGGACCCCACATACTAAATGGGCCGGCCCTTTAACAGGAAAGTGGGACCCACCTGTGCTTTTGGCCCGGCCCACTTTCTTGTTGGGCCGGCCCATTGGCTATGTGGTGGACCCCACATACTAAATGGGCCGGCCCTTTAACAGGAAAGTGGGACCCACCTGTGTTTTTGGCCCGGCCTACTATCTTGTTGGGCCGGCCCACTGGCTATGTGGTGGACCCCACATACTAAATGGGTCGGCCCTTTAACAGGAAAGTGGGACCCACCCGTGTTTTTGGCCCGGCCCACTATCTTGCTGGGCCGGCCCACTTGCTATATGGTGGACCCCACATACTAAATGGGCCGGCCCTTTAACAGGAAAGTGGGACCCACCCGTGTTTTTGGCCCGGCCCACTTTTTTGTTGGGCCAGCCCATTTGATCTATTGTAGACCCCACGTACTAAATGGGCCGGCCCGATAGCAGGAAAGTGGGACCCACAGGCTAATTGGGCCGGCCCAATAACTTCTTGGGCCGGCCCACTTGCTTTAAGGTGGACCCCACTTGTTAAATGGGCCGGCCCGATAACAGGAAAGTGGGTCCCACGTGTCTTGTGGGCCAGCCTTTTTGCCTGTTGACCGGTCAAACGAGTGCATTCGGCCCGGCCCACATGCTTAGTGGGCCGGCCCATTAAAGTTTTGACCAGTCAACCTTAGAGGTTAGGCCCGGCCCACGTAACTAATGGTCCAACCCAGCTATATAGTTGACCGGTCAAACTAAGTCAGCTGGCCCAGCCCGCAAACTTAATGGGCCGGCCCGCTTAAGACGTGGCAGGCCTCGTGTGGGCCTTCCATCTACCACGGGGTTTCAGCCGGTTAACGCTATTAATCGCGCTTAATCTGCGTACGCACGTGGCGCTTTGCATGACGTCAGGAGTCAACGGGCTCCGGGAAACACTTCTGCAACGGTCCGATTTTCCGTGACGGAAGGGCGCCCAAGCGCGACGGACCGAAAAAATTGTCGTAGGACTTTGCCTGACGCAGTTTCGACAATAGAACCCATATCTTCGGGTTAGGCCCATAGGCGACGAAAAATACCCCTTAGCGGACGATTTTGGGACGTTGTCTATCAGAACTTTTCTTGTAGTGTGTGTGTCCCCCACTTGCGTAACGTGTCAAAACGCCGCAGATGTTGGGTCCACAAGTCAGCGAGATATAATGGACTCGTATTTTTCCAATACAGCGGTCGTGGTTATCGTCAGCACTGCTGTCACTTTAAAAAGAGAAACTTCGGCTACGGTGTTCTGAGGGTTGGCGACAGAGATAGATTGGTGATAATTTCGGGAGCCTTTGGTCAAATATAGGTTTCTGGGTGAATGTTTTAAAAAAAAGAGAAGAAGAAGGAGGGCGGAAGGACATTTCGAGTATGGCAAGATAGAAAAGGCGTGAGCCTATGATCAAATACAAGCATTTGTTCATATGCTCGGGGGCTACTCCCATCGGGAGCGCTGGTCGCGCACCCGATAAAGGTGGAAGAATTCGATAAAGATGACAATATAGCGACAAAGATGTTAAACCGTTGAGCCTACATCGGGGGCTACTCCCATCGGGAACGCTGTTCGCGTGCCCGATGAAATTATAAAGAGCGTGATGAGCATATTTCGAGTTATACAAATAACTCTTCATATACTCCCATCGGGAAGTCAAGATAAAAATATATAAGTCATCCGTTGACTCGAATAAATGTGCTATTCCAGCATCCGAAAAATTACTCGATAATATATCCTCAGAGTGCCTTCAGTCGCAAATTAATCTCTGAATGCCGCAATACTTTGCGAAGGTAAGTCCCCGGGATCCGTCCTGTGCGGCGTGGCACCGCCTCTGACGGCGCTTTGCTACTTTTTCCGTGTCAACAGACGCGAAGAAAATCCTAACGGACGCGTTAGGTACCCGATAAAACATGACTGGAATTCGACATCTGGTAAGACCTTAAGCGGTGCATGTCGAATTACACCAGTATCCCGAGATCATGTCCGGGGACGTGATCTTGAAGTAGGTTTTGGTGGATTGCCACGAGAGCAATTAACTAGTACCTGATCCGTCAGATGAACTAGCCCCAGTTATCGATATCCCTGCACAATATATTGTTGATCTGTTAAATACATATGTTAACTCGAAGAAGTTGTATTGTAATTATAAAGTTGGAGATTTCCCCTGATTCTTCGATTCAAGCAAAATCTCGGGGGCTACTGACATAGGCATCCCCAATAGGCCTGCCGAAGGTGGTACCCGGGGTTTTACTGAAGGCTCACGACCCGAAGATTATAAAGCTTGGAAGCCCAGTTATGAGAGAGTTTGGAAAGATAGAATTGTATTAGGAATATTGACTTGTAACTACTCGGGACGGACTCAGCTTGTCTCCCGAACTCTGTAACTTGTGTATTACGAAACCCTCGACTTCGCCTCCTATATAAGGGGGAGTCGAGGGACGAAGAAAGGATCGAATATTGTTAACGCAACCCTAGCTTTTAGCAGTCGAGTACTTTTTCCAGCTGAAACCTTCGAGATCTACTTGTCCTCTACTTCCAACTAAACCCTAGTCTACAATCCATAGGCATTGACAAGTCAATACCTTGTCAGTAGGCGACGGGGTTTTAGTCTTCCGAGCCGCTGACACGTTAGTCCCTCCACGCCTCGCCTTGCTTTCGTTGTGTCCGGCGTGCCCGGAGCATCCCTTGTGGGATGGGGACGGGCTCGAGGCGCCGGACACCGTATCGGATCGCGTCGGACAAAAAACGAGTTTAGGAGACACGGTTGGGAACATTCTTTGTTCGGCGCGCTCCAATTCCCTTTGGGACGGTTTAGGGAACGCGACTGGTACTACTTGCAACTACAGATCAAAAGTTATGAAAAATGTTGCCATTACATGAGTGGAGACACGTGGCAACATTCCTTTGTCACGTCCTAGTGAGCTGAAAAACATTTATGATTGCGCAATCTTTTGAATATTTCAAAATAGACTTATATATCATATATACATTAATGTGGTATGAAAATAAATGAAAATGATATGCGAAAGAGGAGAATGTGGCATCATTCTCCACGAATTAGCAGGGTAACACAACACACTTTAAGCAAAACAAAAAAATGACTAGGCGAGGGCAGCACATGTGCCTATACCGAAGAGGGCCAGAGGGGTCCCCTGGAGTGGAAATGACTATAGGTTCGTTTTCAGTGGTCTGTGACCGAGGACGCCGGAGTTGAAGGCGGTCTTGACGGCCTCTGCTAACACGTCTGACACGAGGAACTACAGGGGTAACAGGGCAAGTGTCGTACGACCGGAACCCTGCGCGGCGAGAATAGACTGGTGTTTACCAGCGTCTATTTTGGCAGACCAGCAAGCTGAGCATTTCGTCAGGTGATCAGGGCAAGTGTGTCGTACGTCCCATGCATTGCAGTTGACACGGCAGCTTTGTTGCTTATTGTCACATACAAATATACAATAGAAACAACAGCTACAGTATCAACATAATTTTCCTTGACATTTTACGGTATCAGGATCGATCTCATTGGTAGAACCGAACTGCGAGAAATGGGAGGCTCACCTGCGTGGCAAGAACCAAAACGCCCAACTGAACCTTCTCCTCAGTCCTTGTGAACGCAAGATTTATCCTCCCGAAACTACTTACTTGACAAGAACATCATCTATTTGAAACATGTGTAAAGATAGAAAGAGGAATATATCAATGTTACAAAATCCAGGGATCAAACAGTTGCCATTCAACATCAGGCTGCTACATTGGTCTTGCAAGTCTTTCAACATAGACAACTCTTGAACACGGATTTACAGTCTTTTCACACGTGTAACATATATAGAAGAATAAGAATCGATTTAGAACGCTCCACTCTCTGACAGATACTTGTCACCCCTATTTATTTCTGCAAGGGGGTGCTAATACCCCTACCTACCCCGTGTCATTGCATAAATCTGAACCCTGCCCATAAGGATTAAGGATGGCACATCCCATATAGATGTTTTAGGTCAGGATTTGTTTATTTCCACGTGTGCGGTCATATAGACTAACAGACTACCACGAGTGTGATGACTAACTCTAACTCTTAAAGTCCAGGGATTGATTCAAGGGTGTACGTCTCCGATGTAGGTAGGCCATTCTCCGGGCCGGGTTGCGCCTTTGGTTGCTCCAACACATTCAGCGCCTGAAGGTAGGAGTAGGAGGCGTTGCGATTCGGAGGTGGACTTGGGTTGGTTATCTTGCTCGCCAGGAAACGCCGGATGAGGCCTCTGAGGAATGGAGCCATGGTGTCTGGCTCGTACTCCAGAAAATACATGATTCCTCCCATGCACATGCAGAAAAGAGCCACCTGCAATTTTTGCAATGTTACTTCTACAGAAATGCCACGTATGATTTTTTCTTGATCTTTGGGACAATGGGTCTAAAAGGGTGAGAGAAATAAATCATAGAAAGAAAAAGCAGAGGAAAAAGTAGATACTAGTTGTCGTATTTCAAGTATCGACAGCAAAACACTACAAAAATGTCAGCTGCAGATTCTGCACTGCACCCCAGATTAATTCTAGAAGATTTTATTCTCGTTTAACTATGGGTTTATTGTTTGCATTCCTTCAAAAGAAAAATGAAAGATATTCTGATAGTATTTCTGGTTGCTGTGGCTGTTTGGGTTCATAACCTTGAGAGTCAAAGTTTTTTCTACCAGACTTTGGCAACTTTGACTACCACTTGGTTTTGATGCCAACACTTAGGTGTTGGTTTATGTACAGTTTTTTAACCAAAAGTTGGCCAGCACCTGATGGCCAGCATGACCACCTGAATTTTATTGACGGCAAAATTTGGTTTGGTTTTTGTGTGCTAGATTTGAGCACAAACCAAAGATACCAAACTGCCAGTTTCTCCAGACATTACGCAAACTTAACCATGTCATTCAGGTGACAGATGACTACCTGACGGGCAACTCCACTACCCACTTACAGTTCCCTTATTGTTGGAATTAATCCAGCATCTAAAAGTCAAGGCCCCGATCACAACTTGTGTTGCTATCATTAACTATCTAAAGTTATCATACTGATTCTTCAAAGGACATCTTCCGCTATAATTTGCATCTCAGCATACTGCACTACAATATCTCCAAAATTTGGTTTGGTTTATGTAACAGTTTTTTAACCAAAACTTGGCCAGCACCTGATAGCCAGCATGACCACCTGAAGTGACAGCAAAATTTGGTTTGGTTTTTGTGTGCTAGATTTGAGCACAAACCAAAGACACAAAACTGCCAGTTTCTCCAGACATTACACAAACTTGACCACGTCATTCAGATGACACGTGACTACCTGACGGGCAACTCCACTACCCACTTACAATTCCCTTATTGTTGGAATTAATCCAGCATCTAGAAGTCAAGCCCCGGTCACAACTTGTGCTGCTATCATTTAACTATCTAAAGTTATCATACTGATTCTTCAAAGGACATCTCCCACTATAATTTGCATCTCAGCATACTGCACTACAATATCTCCAAACACAGCCTGTGTACTATAGGATCCCTTCCAGTGATCATGGCAAACAGCAGACCATGCTACAACCATAAAATGCTGGAATTCTTGGGTAAGGAAATTTTTAGCTGACATGGTCTTTCACTCAGGTTACATTAATTAAAGACTAACTAAAGAACAGACTACAAGCAAGCATCGAATATTTTCTCTTGAGAGCTGAGGTCAAATGGGAAAATAGCAATAGAAATCTTACCTCGGCATTTTTTATATTTGGGAGGAGGTGACGGTTGATCAATATATACCATAGGGATTCTCCAGCACGGGGGAGTACATAGAGAGCTAACTCCGCTCTTCTAGCTTTATTCTCCAAGAGAATCGAAAGACCAGAAATTAAACCACCAAACCAATACACAAGTTTGTGGTCTTTGCTTGCAACTTTACGATGCAAACAGATGGCAGACTACCAATGATGGAAAAAGGTATTAAAACCACGAACCAGTTATTATGTGTAAAGGAACATACTAGTTACTCATAGTTACCTGGAAGAGAGTGACAAAAGCAGACAAAAAGGTGGTAGATCGAACTGCACCCACAAGAGCACGCCAGCAAGTTGCAGCTGGGGATTCCAAAAACTGACATTTTGATGAATAAATTTTATGTGTTAGTTAATCAACATAGAAGATGGATATACATGAGCAGACATACTAAAATAATAACAAAATAACAAGCGGCTATTGTTGGTGTTTAGGACTTGAGGTCAATATTTTGTTCCAACAGCACAATATAACTCAAAGAATGATCCGAGCACATTTGCATTTAGAAAAAGTTAAACATGTGTGGAGCAGGTACAAATATGGTGGCACAATATAACTGGAAGGTATTTTGTAAGATTAGTTTTTACTTGACGCATCAAATTTTCACTGAAACAAATACACCACGCATGTGGATGCAATCACGTGGCACTTCTGAGTTTTACAGCAGAGTCTTTTACTATACAAATGAAGCATAGTGGGCAGTAAGTTACCTTTTGAAGACGTAGAACAACAAAGGGGACAAATGTCAATGAGAAGTACAGAGGGAATGTTTTCTTGAATGTTGATGAAGTGACAGTAACATTATGAGCCAAGCATGATGCTCTGTCGGGATGAATCACAGAGCATGGAATAATGGATGGACTTTTCGTTAATTTCATCAAATTCAAATTCTTCTTGTTTGCGAATAAGGCCGAGAGGCCAATGAGATCCACATGACCACCTCTGCAGCTATCTCTGACAGCCTTGTAAACAGGTTCCGCAACTGGTCCTGTCTTTTGGATGAAGTCTCGGTACGATTTCGGTAAGCTTTCAGGCCTCATAACAAAAGCATACATAATCTGGAAACATAAATACAGGTGATTACACGATTTTTTTCCCTCCATGACAGAATCGTCATTAGATTAAAGCAAGATATCGATTTCATTTTGTTACCTGGGCACATGCGAGAGAAAAAAGCAACGCATCTCCATGCCTCCAATGGCTTCCCCAAAAGTGAAATCTATTTTTGGACTTTGCAGAATTATATGCACACTGCAATGATGAAGCAGTAGAACATGAGGACAATAGAGTTTATATGCAAGGTAAATATGATAACGTGTTAAGTTGTTGCTGACCTGAGCAAGCCTTGCTAGAAGATATAGAGAAAGGGTACGTCTCCTACTTGAATCATCGAGTGCAAGTATCGCCAAGCCTGCCACGGAACCTGATAATATTCTGGTCCATCACGCCCTCCAGTTGAGTCATGAATTTCGTTTGACAAAAATATTACAGCAGAAATTATCAAATTTTGATCACATTTAGGAACCCTCCCTCCCAGGTCCAATCAATAATTAGATCTACTCTTATATATTGAACATGTGTCCTAATCATCAATGCATATATGTTACTTACGCATTGAATGGTGTTTCCTTTTTGCGAAATCTCCTGAGTAAACATCGAAGTGCGTGATAGGATCCTGTGAATCCTCCAAAAAGTAGCCCTACCCGGCAAGCTTCCTCTCTTACTATTAGATCTTTCTCCGAAACCAGTTGCTGTAAATAAGTAGAAGATCTGTATAAGAAGTACTAGCAAATAATTTCGGGTACACTTGCCATTTTTGTGTTTCAACGATCGAGCAAACAGAGGGATGTAAGAAAGAGATGAAAATAAAAAACATTGAGAAGATGAGTACAGCAGTAATGGAACATTATTAGTAGACTGCATACAGAGGACCATTGGTAACGGAAGGGGGTTGTGGGCAACCACATACCTATTGAATGCATAACAGGAAACATTCTGTAATAAGCACATGAGTTAAAGCAATCTGACTGGAGTAGTACAAGTAGCATGTACTGTACTTATTATCAACAGCTGGCTAGAATATTTCACTTCTAGACAAATAATGGAGTCAACTAACTGCTACCTATTCAAGCAAGTACAGTATAGTAATAGTCGGAATCGCAGGGATAGTGATGGCTGTAAGATGAACACCATCCACATTTTAGCAACGAATTCCCCACAAAACCCAATCTAGATTTAGCTAGTAGTAGGAGGCAGCACCTTGAGATCGAGTAGGGAGCCGTAGGATCTGCGGCGTGCGAGCTTGAAGGCGCGCAGGAGGATCCCGATGCCGACGCGGACGCCGTAGGAGAGCAGGAAGGTCTGGCACAGGTTCCCGGCCGCGTGCGCCAGGCACGACTCCCCCTGGTGCACGCAGCACCCCCAGCCGCCGCCCTCCTCGTCCCGGCCGTGGTGGTGGTGGAGCTCCTGGATGGCCTCCCGCAGGCGCTCCTCCGCCTCCCGCAGCCGCCGCGCCGCCGCCTCGGAGACCTGCGGCGGAGGGGCCGCGGCGGCGGGCGGGGCAGGAGGAGGAGGGGGAGGGCGCGGGCCGAGGGTGGGCTCGGCGCCGGCGGAGAGGTCGAACGACGGCGTGGAGAGGAAGGGCATGGGGCCGTGGGCCCGGGCTCGGGCTCCGGCTCCGGCGGCGGGTATGTTTCCCTCGCTTCCGGGGCTCGTCAGCGTCTTTCCGTTGGCTCTCGCGCTGGGGATTGAATTGATGGCTAATAAGCGAAGGGGGTAAACGGGCAGGGTGGGTGCGCCAGCCGTGTGGGTTACGGACGGCGGCCACCGGGACGAACGTCACGCCAACGGCCGATGGGGCACACCGCACACGCACGTACCGGAGATGGAGACCTGGACGGAGAGGTGGATTGTTCGGTTTTCAATGCGAAGTCGACGGATCATCTCGTGGGGATGATCTGGTGATGTGGCAACTACTACTATCTCAAGACTCTAGCTTAGATTCAAGACTCTGAGAGTTTCATAACCTACTTCTTGATATTAAATAGACTTTATCTACTAGTAGTACTAGTATATCTCTTTGATGAGGACAGGCCACTTGGTCTCTTGCGATGGTTAATTAAGGAGTGATGGTGGTTGTAAATTGTGATATGCTTTGTGAATATGTGATCATCATCTTTTAATTCGAGAAGGTATTAAGAGTGAGCACGTGTAACACACCATCCGCAGCTATATATGGACATGTGGTCAATGTATTATGTATTTGGTCCTCTTTGTATTGTAGAAAATATCTTTGGACCTTCTAATTACAATTCTTGTGGTTCTTTCCTATGGATTGTATTTGTCAACCGCTAGCCAAAAATGCATACTCGGTTCTTATGCCGCTTAATTTGAAAATCCACTTTAGCCTATTTCTAATCTAAAACTCATGTAAAACAGGGGAATTTGATCATATTTTTCATGTGTTCCATTCAAACGGTTATTTATAAGTTTTTATGTATTTCCCAGTCATCTGTTTTGCACCGAGTATATGTCAGATTTATGTGCTTTCCTATTCCCATATTTCTTGGTGTTGCAATCCAAAGGAGGCCCTTAAATAGCACATTGGCGCGTTATTCAACTATCCTTTGACCGTCGACATTGAATTATACAACTTCCATGTCGTTACTGGCCCGTTGATAATGGGCAAAACGGTGTTGCTCTCACCTTCTCCACGGACCAAACTTGCGAAAATTCTCGAGCATTTTCTAGGAGTTTCATCTAATATTTATGGAGATAGATACTTTGTTTGTATACTAGTTGTGCTTTATATTTTGAGTGTGTTTCTAAGGAATTTCCCAAATTTATTGTTCTCAAGAAATGCGAATTTGTAGATAAATAAAGAAAACCACTGGCGCCAAGTGTCATAGAGAAAATGGGAGGTTGTTGGGCAATCCTGGTGGCCTGGTAAAAAGGGGATCGATCTGATCCTCACTCTAGGCTCATTAAGAGTCGTGTGCCAGACGTCGTGCACCGGTGACAAGCTCCATCTTCCGTTCTTAAGTCAGCCTCTTTTCTCTTTTAGCAGTACATAATTGGAGAGAGCTCCTTATCAAGTTCCTTCCCGTTCAACCCAGTGTGTACTGACTGTTGGAGATATGCCCGAGAGGCAATAATAAAGTGGTTATTGTTATATCTTAGTTTTCATGATAAATGTTTACATCCCATGCTATAATTGTATTAAGTCGAAACATTGATACATCTGTGTTTTGTAAACAACCAGAGTCCCTAGTAAGCCTCTCGTTTAACTAGCTTGTTGATTAATAGATGATCATAGTTTTCTGATCATGAACATTGGATGTTATTAATAACAAGATCATATCATTAGGTGAATGATGTGTTGGACACACATCCATAGTAAGCATAGCATAAGATCAAGTCATTAAGTTCATTTTTCTATAAGCTTTCGATACATAGTAACCTAATCATTCGACCATGAGATCGTGTAAATCACTTACACCGAATGAATGTTTTGATTACATCAAACGCCACTTCATCAATATGTGATTATAAAGATGGGATTAAGTATTTGGAAAGTATGAGTTGAAGCGCATGGATCAAGAGTGGGATTTGTCCATCCTGATGACGGATAGATATACTTTGGGCCCTCTCGGTGGAATATCATTCAATTAGCTTGCAAGCATGTGACTAGGTCACAAGGGATGACATACCATAGTACGAGTAAGTTAAAGAGTACTTATCGGTAACAAGGTTGAACTAGGTTATGATCGAACCTCAGATAAGTAAAGTATCGCGCGACAAAGGGAGTCGGTGTCGTATGTTAATGGTTCATTCGATCATGAAGTCATCATTGAATATGTGGGAGCCATTATGGATCTCCAGGTCCCGCTATTGGTTATTGATCAGAAAGAGGTCTCGATCATATCTGCATAGTTCGCGAACCGTAGGGTGACACGCTTAAGGTTTGATGTTGTTTAGTAGATATGGAATATGAGATGGAGACCGAATATTGTTCGGAGTCTCGTATGGGATCCAGGACATCACGAGGAGGTTCGGAATGGTCCGGAGAATAAGATTCATATAAGGCAAGTTATGTTTCGGAATTGTTCTGGAAGAATTCTGCTATTTTGTATTTCAGAAAAGTTATTCTGGAAATATTCTCGGAATTGGACGAAACAAAAAAAATCTTGCTTTTATGTCATGCAGACAGAGTCAAAAGGGGAGACGGAGAAAGGCCGGGAGGGGCCAGCCCACACTAGGCCGCGCCTAGGCATGGTCTGGGCCCACCAGGCGCCGGTGCTGGCGTGTAGTTGACGTGGGAGTTAGAGATCTTTGTGGTGTAACTTTTCTTCAGATCCCCGGCAACGGCGCCAGAAAACAGTCTTGATACGCGTACAGCACGCGACCGTTGGGAACCCCAAGAGGAAGGTGTGATGCGTACAGCAGCAAGTTTTCCCTCAGTAAGAAACCAAGGTTTATCGAACCAGTAGGAGCCAAGAAGCACGTTGAAGGTTGATGGCGGCGAGATGTAGTGCGGCGCAACACCAGGGATTCCGGCGCCAACGTGGAACCTGCACAACACAACCAAAGTACTTTGCCCCAACGTAACAGTGAGGTTGTCAATCTCACCGGCTTGCTGTAACAAAGGATTAGATGTATAGTGTGGATGATGATTGTTTGCATAAAACAGTAGAACGAGTATTGCAGTAGATTGTATTCGATTAAAAGAATGGACCGGGGTCCACAGTTCACTAGAGGTGTCTCTCCCATAAGATAAATAGCATGTTGGGTGAACAAATTACAGTTGGGCAATTGACAAATAGAGAGGGCATGACCATGCACATACATATCATGATGAGTATAGTGAGATTTAATTGGGCATTACGACAAAGTACATAGACCGCTATCCAGCATGCATCTATGCCTAAAAAGTCCACCTTCAGGTTATCATCCGAACCCCTTCCAGTATTAAGTTGCAAACAACAGACAATTGCATTAAGTATGGTGCGTAATGTAATCAATAACTACATCCTCGGACATAGCATCAATGTTTTATCCCTAGTGGCAACAGCACATCCACAACCTTAGAACTTTCTCATCCTGTCCTGCATTTAATGGAGGCATGAACCCACTATCGAGCATAAATACTCCCTCTTGGAGTTAAGAGTAAAAACTTGGCCAGAGCCTCTACTAATAACGGAGAGCATGCAAGATCATAAACAACACATAGATATAAATTGATAATCAACATAACATAGTATTCTCTATCCATCGGATCCCAACAAACAACATGTAGCATTACAGATAGATGATCTTGATCATGTTAGGCAGCTCACAAGACCCGACAATGAAGCATAATTAGGAGAAGACGACCATCTAGCTACTGCTATGGACCCATAGTCCAGGGGTGAACTACTCACTCATCACTCCGGAGGCAACCATGGCGGTGAAGAGTCCTCCGGGAGATGATTCCCCTCTCCGGCAGGGTGCCGGAGGTGATCTCCTGAATCCCCCGAGATGGGATTGGCGGCGGCGGCATCTCTGGAAGGTTTTCCGTATCGTGGCTCTCGGTACTGGGGCTATTGTCGACGAAGACTTAAGTAGGCGGAAGGGCAGGTCAGGAGGCGTCACGGGGGCCCCACACGCTAGGGTCGCGCGGGCCCCCCTGGGCCGCGTCGCCCTAGTGTGGCGGTGCCCCGTGGCCCCACTTCGTCTCTCCTTCGGACTTCTGGAAGCTTCGTGGCAAAATAGGCCCCTGGGCGTTGATTTCGTCCAATTCCGAGAATATTTCCTTACTAAGATTTCTGAAACCAAAAACAGAAAAACAAAGAATCGGCTCTTCGGCATCTCGTTAATAGGTTAGTGCCGGAAAATGCAAAAATATGACATAAAGTATGCATAAAACATGTAGGTATCATCAATAATGTGGCATGGAACATAAGAAATTATCGATACGTCGGAGACGTATCAGCATCCCCAAGCTTAGTTCCTGCTCGTCCCGAGCAGGTAAACGATAACAAAGATAATTTCTGGAGTGACATGCCATCATAACCTCGATCATACTATTGTAAGCATATGTAATGAATGCAGCGATCAAAGCAATGGTAACGACATGAGTAAACAATTGAATCATAAAGCAAAGACTTTTCTTGAATAGTACTTTCAAGACAAGCATCAATAAGTCTTGCATAAGAGTTAACTCATAAAGCAATAATTCAAAGTAGAGGTAATGAAGCAACACAAAAGAAGATTAAGTTTCAGCGGTTGCTTTCAACTTATAACATGTATATCTCATGGATATTGTCAATGCAAAGTAATATAACAAGTGCAATATGCAAGTATGTAGGAATCAATGCACAGTTCACACAAGTGTTTGCTTCTTGAGGTGGAGAGAGATAGGTGAACTGACTCAACATAAAAGTAAAAGAAAGGCCCTTCGCAGAGGGAAGAATTGATTGCTATATTTGTGCTAGAGCTTTGGTTTTGAAAACAAGAAACAATTTTGTCAACGGTAGTAATAAAGCATATGTATCATGTAAATTATATCTTACAAGTTGCAAGCCTCATGCATAGTATACTAATAGTGCCCGCACCTTGTCCTAATTAGCTTGGATTACCAGGATTATCATCGCAATACATATGTTTTAACCAAGTGTCACAAAGGGGTACCTCTATGCCGCCTGTACAAAGGTCTAAGGAGAAAGCTCGCATTGGATTTCTCGCTTTTGATTATTCTCAACTTAGACATCCATACCGGGACAATATAGACAACAGATAATGGACTCCTCTTTAATGCATAAGCATGTAGCAACAATTAATTTTCTCATATGAGATTGAGGATATTTGTCCAAAACTGAAACTTCCACCATGGATCATGGCTTTAGTTAGCGGCCCAATGTTCTTCTCTAACATTATGCATGCTCTAACCATTAAATAAGTGGCAAATCTCCCTTACTTCAGACAAGACGGACATGCATAGCAACTCACATGATATTCAACAAAGAGTAGTTGATGGCGTCCCCAGGAACATGGTTATCGCACAACAAGCAACTTAATAAGAGATAAAGTGCATAAGTACATATTCAATACCACAATAGTTTTTAGGCTATTTGTCCCATGAGCTATATATTGTAAAGGTAGAGGATAGAAATTTAAAGGTAGCACTCAAGCAATTTACTTTGGAATGGCGGAGAAATACCATGTAGTAGGTAGGTATGGTGGACACAAGTGGCATAGTGGTTGGCTCAAAGATTTTGGATGCATGAGAAGTATTCCCTCTCGATACAAGGTTTAGGCTAGCAAGGTTATTTGAAACAAACACAAGGATGAACCGGTGCAGCAAAACTCACATAAAAGACATATTGTAAACATTATAAGACTCTACACCGTCTTCCTTGTTGTTCAATCCTTACTAGAAATTATCTAGACTTTAGAGAGACCAATTATGCAAGCCAAATTTTTAGCAAGCTCTATGTATTTCTTCATTAATAGGTGCAAAGTATATGATGCAAGAGCTTAAACATGAGCACAACAATTGCCAAGTATCAAATTATCCAAGACATTTTATCAATTACTACATGTAGTATTTCCCGATTCCAACCATATAACAATTTAACAAAGAAGATTCAACCTTCGCCATGAATACTATGAGTAAAGCCTAAGGACATATTTGTCCATATGCAACAGCGGAGCGTGTCTCTCTCCCACACAATGAATGCTAGGATCCATTTTATTCAAACAAAAACAAAAAACAAACCGACGCTCCAAGCAAAGTGCATAAGATGTGATGGAATAAAAATATAGTTTCACTAGAGGAACCTGATAATGTTGTCGATGAAGAAGGGGATGCCTTGGGCATCCCCAAGCTTAGACGCTTGAGTCTTCTTGAAATATGCAGGGTTGAACCACCGGGGCATCCCCAAGCTTAGAGCTTTCACTCTCCTTGATCATATTGTATCATCTTCCTCTCTTGATCCTTGAAAACTTCCTCCACACCAAACTTAAAACAACTCATTAAAGGGTTAGTGCACAATTAAAATTTACATGTTCAGAGGTGACATAATCATTCTTAACACTTCTGGACATTGCACAAAGCTACTGAAAGTTAATGGAATCGAAAAATCCATCAAGCATAGCAAAACAGGCAATGCGAAATAAAAGGCAGAATCTGTCAAAACAGAACAGTTCGTAAAGACGAATTTTATTGAAGCACCAGACTTGCTCAAATGAAAATTCTCAAATTGAATGAAAGATGCGTACATATCTGAGGATCACTCACGTAAATTGGCATAATTTTCTGATTTACCTACAGAGAATTCTGCCCAAATTCGTGACAGCAAAGAAATCTGTTTCTGCGCAGTAATCCAAATCTAGTATGAACCTTACTATCAACGACTTTACTTGGCACAACAATGCAACAAAATAAGATAAGGAGAGGTTGCTACAGTAGTAACAACTTCCAAGACTCAAATATAAAATAAAAGTACTGTAGTAAAATCATGGGTTGTCTCCCATAAGCGCTTTTCTTTAACGCCTTTCAGCTAGGCGCAGAAAGTGTATATCAAGTGTTATCAAGAGATGATGCATCAACAGCGGGGTTTGGAGTTTTCTCAACCATGCATAGTATTTTGGATACATAGGGTTCAGCAGCTCCCTTTTCATCAATCTTGGGCTTGCTACTCTCATCAAACAAATTTTCAGGAACAAGCCAAGCATAATTATCATCTAGAGCTTCATGCATCGCTAGGAGCTTACATGGTATTGGTGCTTTAATATCCCCACCATCATTAACATTATTAGTGTACTTAATTCTATCCATATCCATCTTTTCAAGTGTTCTTTTAAAATCGGTGATCATACCAAGCCTCTCATGCTTACTAAAAACTTTTCTAGCTTCTTTAGCTATATCCGCAAATTCTCGCACTAAGACTTTTAGAACAAAATCCCTCTTCTCTCCCCTCTCCATATCAGAAAGTGTAAGAAACATGTGTTGTATCATGGGGTTGAGACTAATAAATCTAGCTTCCATCATGCGTACCAAACAAACAGAGGCATCTTCATAAGTAGGGACAGCTTTTGCAAGGGGTATATCTTTAAGATCTTCATGCATACTAACATGGGTGAAAAATTCTTCTATATTATCTCTTCCAATTATAGACCCTTGTCCCACAGGTATATCTTTTACAGTAAAATTAAAAGGAAACATGTTGAAATAAGTAAAGCAAATGCAACTAACTAATTTTTGTGTGTTTTTGATATAGAGTGCAAACAAGACAGTAAATAAAGTAAAACTAGCAACTAATTTTTTTATATTTTTATTTAGTGCAGCAAACAAAGTATAAATAAAACAAAGCAAGACAAAAACAAAGTAAAGAGATTGGATTGTGGAGACTCCCCTTGCAGCGTGTCTTGATCTCCCCGGCAATGGCGCCAGAAAACAGTTGCTGGCGTGTAGTTGACGTGGGAGTTAGAGATCTTTGTGGTGTAACTTTTCTTCAGATCCCCGGCAACGGCGCCAGAAAATAGTGTTGATACGCGTACAGCATGCGACCGTTGGGAATCCCAAGAGGAAGGTGTGATGCGTACAGCAACAAGTTTTCCCTCAGTAAGAAACCAAGGTTTATCGAACCAGTAGGAGCCAAGAAGCACGTTGAAGGTTGATGGCGGCGAGATGTAGTGCGGCGCAACACCAGGGATTCCGGCGCCAACGTGGAACCTGCACAACACAACCAAAGTACTTTACCCCAACGTAACAGTGAGGTTGTCAATCTCACCGGCTTGCTGTAACAAAGGATTAGATGTATAGTGTGGATGATGATTGTTTGCAGAAAACAGTAGAACGAGTATTGCAGTAGATTGTATTCGATTAAAAGAATGGATCGGGGTCCACAGTTCACTAGAGGTGTCTCTCCCATAAGATAAATAGCATGTTGGATGAACAAATTACAGTTGGGCAATTGACAAATAGAGAGGGCATGACCATGCACATACATGATATGATGAGTATAGTGAGATTTAATTGGGCACTACGACAAAATACATAGACCGCTATCCAGCATGCATCTATGCTTAAAAAGTCCACCTTCAGGTTATCATCCGAACCCCTTCCAGTATTAAGTTGCAAACAACAGACAATTGCATTAAGTATGGTGCGTAATGTAATCAATAACTACATCCTCGGACATAGCATCAATGTTTTATCCCTAGTGGCAACAACACATCCACAACCTTAGAACTTTCTGTCACTGTCCCAGATTTAATGGAGGCATGAACCCACTATCGAGCATAAATACTCCCTCTTGGAGTTAAGAGTAAAAACTTGGCCAGAGCCTCTACTAATAACGGAGAGCATGCAACATCATAAACAACAGATATATATAAATTGATAATCAACATAACATAGTATTCTCTATCCATCGGATCCCAACAAACACAACATGTAGCATTACAGATAGATGATCTTGATCATGTTAGGCAGCTCACAAGACCCGATAATGAAGCATAATTAGGAGAAGACGACCATCTAGCTACTGCTATGGACCCATAGTCCAGGGGTGAACTACTCACTCATCACTCCGGAGGCGACCATGGCGGTTAAGAGTCCTCCGGGAGATGATTCCCCTCTCCGGCAGGGTGCCGGAGGCGATCTCCTGAATCCCCCGAGATGGGATTGGCGGCGGCGGCGTCTCTGGAAGGTTTTCCGTATCGTGGATCTCGGTACTGGGCTATTGTCGACGAAGACTTAAGTAGGCGGAAGGGCAGGTCAGGAGGCGTCACGGGGGCCCCACACGCTAGGGCCGCGCGGGCCCCCCTGGGCCGCGCCGCCCTAGTGTGGCGGCGCCCCGTGGCCCCACTTCGTCTCTCCTTCGGACTTCTGGAAGCTTCGTGGCAAAATAGGCCCCTGGGCATTGATTTCGTCCAATTCCGAGAATATTTCCTTACTAGGATTTCTGAAACCAAAAACAGCAGTAAAAACAAGAATCGGCTCTTCGGCATCTCGTTAATAGGTTAGTGCCGGAAAATGCATAAATATGACATAAAGTATGCATAAAACATGTAGGTATCATCAATAATGTGGCATGGAACATAAGAAATTATCAGTACGTCGGAGACGTATCAGCCGGCCTTAGATGGGTTTTGGGAAACCCTAACCCTACCCCCTACTATATAAAGAGGGGTGGGTTGGCCGATCATAGCTGCTCCGTACGCAACCCTAATCTGCCACCTCTCCTCCCCCCCAGTTTCTCCTGCTCCGGCTTAGGCAAAGCCCTGCAGGAATTCTCCTCCACCACCATCACCACGTTGTCATGCTGCTGGGATTCCGAAGAGATCTACTCCTCCGCTGCCCGCTGGAATGGGGAGAGGAAGGACTTCATCGACATCGTACGCGTGATCGAGTACAGAAGTACTGCCGGATTGCAACACGGGAAGGATCGACTACATCAACCACGAGATATGATCTCGTTAAGGCTTTGGATCTTCAAGGGTTAGTCTCTCTTCTGTCTCGTTGCTCTGATCTCATAGATTAGATCTTGGCTTTTCCATAGATTGGATCTTGGTTTTATTTGTCTTTGCGGTAGAATTTTTTGTTTTCTATGCAACGAACCCTACACTGACAACTTGGTGTTCGGTCTGGTACTCGTGTGATTACCCTATACACAAGTGTTGGCTTTGAGCAGAAACCCCCCCCACTTCCCCATTTCTCGACTCGATAGCCCCGGTTCGTGGAGTGGCATTTTATCTCTGAGATCTTGATGGAAATTTCACGGTACAGTGGGGTCGTAAAGATTTTCTAGGACTACATCAACCTGACATGTCCCGCCTTATTAGCATGACATTTTCGAGTGCTATCGAGGAAGTAAGTGTTACTGTGCTCCTATTTGCTATTTCACTGATTTCATTAGTTTGCTCAACTTGCCTTGCAGACTAAAACTTTTGAGAGCAGGTAAATATATGTAGGTGCTACCAAAAACCCAAAATGGAGCCCGAGCTCCAAGAAGCTTGTTTTCGAACTCTATATCCAGAATTCCGAGTCTCATAGGTAGAACTCGAATATTAAAGAGACTTTACATAGTAGACTTATGTTTCTATATATTCTCTATTGTTCTCTTAGACAAAGAAGGGAAGCCATTTGGTCTCGGTCTTTCAAGGAAATATTAAAGTGGAAATTCAATTTGGCTCCCGGGTACATATGCTCCCTCTATCAAGAAAACATATTTCGAAGTGTCAAATTTTTTTGACAAGAGCGGTGGGGAGAAAATTCCTCGCTAGTTTGACTAGTTTGTATAGCTCACCTTGCGACTAATGTTTATTTATTTTGCGAATAACTAAATTTTATCTAAGAGCAAGTAAATATCTGCAAGTGCTTGATACGTCTCAAACGTATCTATAATTTCTTATGTTCCATGCTAGTTTTATGACAATACCTACATGTTTTGTTCACACTTTATAACGTTTTGATGCATTTTCCGGAACTAACCTATTAACGAGATGCTGAAGTGCCAGTTCCTGTTTTCTGCTGTTTTTGGTTCCAGAAATCCTACAAAGGAAATATTCTCGGAATTGGACGAAATCAAGGCCCACGATATTATATTTCACGGAAGCTTCCAGAGCACCGAAGAGGGGCCAGAGGGGAGCCAGGAGGGCCCTACCCCACAAGGCGGCGCGGCCAAGGGGGGGCGCGCCCCCTACTGTGTGGGCCCCCCAGGGCCCCTCCGACTCTGCCTCTTCGCCTATAAGACTCCTCGTGACCTAAAACTTCAACATCAATAAGCCACGATACGAGAAAAGTTCCAGAGCCGCCGCCATCGCGAAGCCAAGATTCGGGGGACAGAAGTCTCTGTTCCGGAACGCCGCCGGGACGGGGAATTGCCCCCGGAAGGCATCTCCATCGACACCACTGCCATCTTCATCGCCGCTGCTGTCTCCCATGATGAGGAGGGAGTAGTTCTCCCTCGAGGCTAAGGGCTCTACCGGTAGCTATGTGGTTCATATCCCTCTCCCATGCACTTCAATACAATAATCTCATGATCTGCCTTACATGATTGAGATCCATATGATTAGCTTTGTAATCTAGATGTCGTTATGCTATTCAAGTGGATTTTACTTATGTGATCTCCGGAGACTCCTTGTCCCACGTGTGTAAAGGTGACAGTGTGTGCACCGTGTGGGTCTCTTAGGCTATATTTCACAGAATACTTGTTCACTGGGTTATGATTTGAGTTGGATGTCTCTATGAAATTGTGGTGTGTTAGTACCTCCTATGAATGCTCACAGTGACAGCGTGGGGTGTTTATTAGTACTTGGGAATACATCTTTAAGGTTTGCTTTTGCAGCCCTACACGGTGAATTAGTGTTCGTTATCCTGCCAGAGAGTAATTCAGAATAGCATAGTGAAGTGCTTATATTTATATTCCTTTATGATAACATTGTTGAGAGTGTCCACTAGTGAAAGTATGATCCCTAGGCCTTGTTTCTAAGCATTGAAACACCGTTTCCAACAAATTCTGTTACATGTTTGCTTGCTGCCATCTTTATTTCAAATTGCAATTACTACTTACAATCATCCATATTACTTGTATTTCACTATCTCTTCGCCGAACTAGTGCACCTATACATCTGACAAGTGTATTAGGTGTGTTGGGGACACAAGAGACTTCTTGTATCGTAATTGCAGGGTTGCTTAAGAGGGATATCTTTGACCTCTACCTCCCTGAGTTCGATAAACCTTGGGTGATTCACTTAAGGGAAACTTGCTGCTGTTCTACAAACCTCTGCTCTTGGAGGCCCAACAACATCTACTGAGGAAAAGAAGCGTGCGTAGACATCAAGCTATTTTCTGGCGCCGTTGCCGGGGAGGTAAGGTAAAAGGTATTCACATCCTCCGACTACTAAGCTATTTCCTAGCACTGTTGCCGGTGTGTGAGTGCTCGAAGCTATTTTCTTTAGATCCTGCAATTGCATCTTTTTGTTTCTTGTTTTTATTTCACTAGTTAGGCATAATGGAAAATAACAGTGAGCTTTTTAATCTATTTCCTGAGTTAAGGCATAAATTGTGTGATGCAAAAATTAAAAAACCTATGGAACCTTATTTGAATGCTAGTAGCAATGTTATTAGTATGAGCACCATTGTTGATAATGCTATGGAAGAATTTAAGTTTGGGGAAGCTCGTTTTGATGAGCATGATATTTTTAGTCCCCCAAGCATGGAGGAGAAAATTTACTTTGTTGATACTTTACCTCCTATATATGATGATTACAATGATGACAATGATATTTTCAGTCCACCTACTATTGAGGAGAAAATTAATTATGATTACAATATGCCTCCTATATTTGATGATTATGGTGATGAGAATAATAATGATAGCTACTTTGTTGAATTTGCTCCCACTACAATTAATAAGAATGACTATGCTTATGTTGGGAGTAGTAATAATTTTATGCATGAGACTCATGATAAGAATGCTTTATGTGATATTTATATTATTGAGTTTGTTCATGATGCTACTGGAAATTATTATGAGAGAGGAAAATATGGTTGTAGAAATTTTCATGTTACTAAAACACCTCTCTATATGCTGAAAATCTTGAAGTTACTCGTGTTTTATCTTCCTATGCTTGTCACTTTGTTCTTCATGAATTTATTTGTGTACAAGATTCCAATGAATAGGAAGTGGGTTAGACTTAAATGTGTTTTGAATTTGCTTCTTTATGCTCTCTTTTGCTTCAACGCTTATTTCTTGCGAGTGCATTGATGTCTACGGGTGCTTCTATTCTTGTAGACAGTGTTGGGCCTCCAAGAGCAGAGGTTTGTAGAACAGCAGCAAGTTTCCCTTAAGTGGATCACCCAAGGTTTATCGAACTCAGGGAGGAAGAGGTCAAAGATATCCCTCTCATGCAACCCTGCAACCACAAAGCAAGAAGTCTCTTGTGTCCCCAACACACCTAATAGGTGCACTAGTTCGGCGAAGAGATAGTGAAATACATGTGGTATGAATAAGTATGAGCAGTAGCAATGGCACCAGAAAAGTGCTTTGCTGTCCAGGACTGGCGTGTGATGGATGGTGGTAATATTGCAGTAAGTAGAGATGCAGTAGAACAGTAAACAAGCAGCGATAGCAGTATTTGCGAACAAGGCCTAGGGATCATACTTTCACTAGTGGACACTCTCAACATTGATCACATAACAGAATAAATAGATAGATGCTAGACTCTACACCCTCTTGTTGGATGATGAACACCACTAACTGTGTAGGATTACACAAACCCTCAATGCCGGAGTTAACAAGCTCCACAATATCGATGTTCATATTTAAATAACCTTAGAGTGCATGACAGATCAACATAACCAAACCAAGTACTAACATAGCATGCACACTGTCACCTTCACGCTACGAAAGGAGGCATAGATCACATCAATACCATCATAGCAATAGTTAACTTCATAATCTACAAGAGATCACAATCATAGCCTACGCCAAGTACTACACGATTCACACACTGTCACCATTACACCGTGCAGGAGGAATAAACTACTTTAATAACATCACTAGAGTAGCACACAGATAAATTGTGATACAAAACACATTGCAATCATAAAGGGATATAAATAAGCACTTCACTATGCCATTCATAACAGTGAATAAGTATTCTGTGAAATATAGCCTAAGAGACCCACACGGTGCACACACTGTCACCTTTACACACGTGGGACAAGGAGTCTCCGGAGATCACATAAGTAAAATCCACTTGACTAGCATAATGACATCTAGATTACAAGCATCATCATATGAATCTCAATCATGTAAGGCAGCTCATGAGATTATTGTATTGAAGTACATAGGGAGAGAGATGAACCACATAGCTACCGGTACAGCCCCGAGCCTCGATGGAGAACTACTCCCTCCTCATGGGAGACAGTAGCGGTGATGAAGATGGCGGTGGTGTCGATGGAGGAGCCTTCCGGGGGCACTTCCCCGTCCCGGCGGCGTGCCGGAACAGAGACTCCTGTCCCCCAGATCTTGGCTTCGCGATGGCGGCGGCTCTGGAAGGTTTCTCGTACCGTGGCTTTTTCGTCCCGAAGACTTAGGTCGAGGGGCTTCTTATAGGCGAAGAGGTGGCGTCAGAAGGGGTCTGGGGCCACCAGATAATAGGGCGGCGCGCCCCCACCTGGGCCGCGCCGCCACCATGTGTGGGCCCCCTGTGGGTCCTCTCTGGCGGCTCTCGGGTGTTCTGGAAGCTCCCGGGGATTCTAAGATGATGGGCGTTGATTTCGTCCAATTCCGAGAATATTTCCTTACTAGTATTTCTGAAACCAAAAACAGCAGAAAACAGGAACTGGCCCTTCGGCATCTCGTCAATAGGTTAGTTCCGGAAAACGCATAAATATGACATAAAGTATGCATAAAACATGTAGATATCATCAATAATGTGGCATGGAACATAAGAAATTATCGATACGTCGGAGACGTATCAGCATCCCCAAGCTTAGTTTCTGCTCGTCCCGAGCAGGTAAACGATAACAAAGATAATTTCTGGAGTGGCATGCCATCATAACCTTGATCATACTATTGTAAGCACATGTAATGAATGGAGCGATCAAAGCAATGGTAAATGACACGAGTAAACAAATGAATCATAAAGCAAAGACTTTTCATGAATAGTACTTTCAAGACAAGCATCAATAAGTCTTGCATAGGAGTTGACTCATAAAGCAATAAATTCATAGTAAAGGCACTGAAGCAACACAAAGGAAGATTAAGTTTCAGCGGTTGCTTTCAACTTGTAACATGTATATCTCATGGATAGTTGTCAATGTAAAGTAATATAATAAGTGCAATATGCAAGTATGTAGGAATCAATGCACAGTTAACACAAGTGTTTGCTTCTTGAGGTGGAGAGGAAGTAGGTAAACTGACTCAACATAAAAGTAGAAGAATGGCCCTTCGCAGAGGGAAGCATTGATTGCTATATTTGTGCTAGAGCTTTGATTTTAAAAACAAGAAACAATTTTGTCAACGGTAGTAATAAAGCATATGCATTATGTAAATTATATCCTACAAGTTGCAAGCCTCATGCATAGTATACCAATAGTGCCCGCACCTTGTCCTAATTAGCTCGGATTACCTGGATTATCATCGCAATACATATGTTTTAACCAAGTGTCACAAAGGGGTACCTCTATGCCGCCTGTACAAAGGTCTAAGGAGAAAGCTCGCATTGGATTTCTCGCTTTTGATTATTCTCAACTTAGACATCCATACCGGGACAACATAGACAACAGATAATGGACTCCTCTTTAATGCATAAGCATTTAGCAACAATTAATGTTCTCATATGAGATTGGGGATATTTGTCCAAAACTGAAACTTCCACCATGATTCATGGCTTTAGTTAGCGGTCCAATGTTCTTCTCTAACATTATGCATGCTCTAACCATTAAATAAGTGGTAAATCGCCCTTACTTCAGACAAGACGGACATGCATAGCAACTCACATGATATTCAACAAAGAGTAGTTGATGGCGTCCCCAGGAACATGGTTATCGCACAACAAGCAACTTAATAAGAGATAAAGTGCATAAGTACATATTCAATACCACAATAGTTTTTAAGCTATTTGTCCCATGAGCTATATATTGCAAAGGTAGAGGATAGAAATTTAAAGGTAGCACTCAAGCAATTTACTTTGGAATGGCGGAGAAATACCATGTAGTAGGTAGGTATGGTGGACACAAATGGCATAATGGTTGGCTCAAGGATTTTGGATGCATGAGAAGTATTCCCTCTCAGTACAAGGCTTAGGCTAGCAAGGCTATTTGAAACAAACACAAGTATGAACCGGTACAACAAAACTCACATAAAAGACATATTGCAAGCATTATAAGACTCTACACCGTCTTCCTTGTTGTTCAAACCCTTACTAGAAAATATCTAGACCTTAGAGAGACCAATCGTGCAAACCAAATTTTAGCAAGCTCTATGTATTTCTTCACTAATGGGTGCAAAGTATATGATGCAAGAGCTTAAACATGAGCACAACAATTGCCGAGTAAGACATCATATCAATTACTACATGTAGCATTTCCCGTTTCCAACCATATAACAATTTAACGAAGCAGTTTCAACCTTCGCCAGGAAAATTAAAAGCTAAGAACACATGTGTTCATATGAACCAGCGGAGCGTGTCTCTCTCCCACACAAGCATTTATTCAAAAAAAAACAAAAACAAAAACATACAGACGCTCCAAGTAAAGTACATAAGATGTGACCGAATAAAAATATAGTTTCAAGAGAAAGAACCTGATAATTTGTTGATGAAGAAGGGGATGCCTTGGGCATCCCCAAGCTTATATGCTTGAGTCTTCTTGAAATATGCAGGGATGAACCACCGGGGCATCCCCAAGCTTAGAGCTTTCACTCTTCTCGATCACATTGTATCATCCTCCTCTCTTGACCCTTGAAAACTTCCTCCACACCAAACTCGAAACAAACTCATTAGAGGGTTAGTGCATAATCAAAAACTCACATGTTCAGAGGTGACACAATCATTCTTAACACTTCTGGACATTGCCCAAAGCTACTGGAAGTTAATGGAACAAAGAAATCCATCCCACATAGCAAAAAGGGCAATGCGAAATAAAAGGCAGAATCTGTCAAAACAGAACAGTCCGTAAAGACGAATTTTAAAGAGGCACCATACTTGCTCAAATGAAAATTCTCAAATTGAATGAAAGTTGCGTACATATCTGAGGATCACACATAAAAATTGCCAGATTTTTCTGAGTTACCTACAGAGAATTCAGCCCAGATTCGTGACAGACAGAAATCTGTTTCTGCGCAGCAATCCAAATCTAGTATCAACCTTGCTATCAAAGACTTTACTTGGCACAACAATGCAACAAAACTAAGATAAGGAGAGGTTGCTACAGTAGTAACAACTTCCAAGACTCAAATATAAAATAGAGGTACTGTAGCAAAATAAACACATGGGTTATCTCCCAAGAAGTTCTTTCTTTATAGCCATTAAGATGAGCTCAGCAGTTTTAATGATGCACTTGCAGGAAATAGTATTTGAAGCAAAAGAGAGCATAAAGAAGCAAATTCAAAACACATTTAAGTATAACATGCTTCCTATGAAAAGGAATCTTGTAAATAAACAAATTCATGAAGCATAATGCAACAAGCATAGAAAGATAAAACAAGTGCAGCTTCAAGATTTCCAGCAAAAAGAGAGGTGTTTTAGCAACATGAAAATTTCTACAACCATATTTTCCTCTCTCATAATGATTTTCAGTAGCATCATGAGCAAACTCAACAATATAACTATCACATAAAGCATTCTTATCATGAGTCTCATGCATAAAATTATTACTCTCCACATAAGTATAATCAATTTTATTAGTTGTAGTGGGAGCAAATTCAACAAAGTAGCTATCATTATTATTCTCATCATCAAATATAGGAGGCATATTGTAATCATAATCAAATTTATCCTCCATAACAGGCGGCAACAAAAGACTACTATCATTATAATCATCATAAATAGGAGGCAAAGTATCATCAAAGTAAATTTCCTCCTCAATGCTTGGGGGACTAAAAAGATCATGCTCATCAAAGCCAGCTTCCCCAAGCTTAGAATTTTCCATAGCATTAGCAACAATAGTGTTCAAAGCATTCATATTAATAACATTCCCATTAGCATGCATATAAAGTTCCATGGGTTTTTTAATTCTCTCTTCAAACACATCATGTCCTAATTCAAGATAAAGTTCATAAAGATCTCTCATATTTTTGTTGTTTTCCATTATGCCTTACTAGTGTAAACAAGAAACAAAAAGATGCAATTGCAGGATCTAAAGGAAATAGCTTCGAGTACTTACAACGGCGAAAATAGCTTAGTAGCCGAGATCCGGAGTGTGAGCACCTTTTACCTTTCCTCCCCGGCAACGGCGCCAGAAAAGTGCTTGATGTCTACGGGTGCTTCTATTCTTGTAGACAGTGTTGGGCCTCCAAGAGCAGAGGTTTGTAGAACAGCAGCAAGTTTCCCTTAAGTGGATCACCCAAGGTTTACCGAACTCAGGGAGGAAGAGGTCAAAGATATCCCTCTCATGCAACCCTGCAACCACAAAGCAAGAAGTCTCTTGTGTCCCCAACACACCTAATAGGTGCACTAGTTCGGCGAAGAGATAGTGAAATACAGGTGGTATGAATAAGTATGAGCAGTAGCAATGGCACCAGAAAAGTGCTTTGCTGTCCAGGACTGGCGTGTGATGGATGGTGGTAATATTGCAGTAAGTAGAGATGCAGTAGAACAGTAAACAAGCAGCGATAGCAGTATCTGCGAACAAGGCCTAGGGATCATACTTTCACTAGTGGACACTCTCAACATTGATCACATAACAGAATAAATAGATAGATGCTAGACTCTACACCCTCTTGTTGGATGATGAACACCACTAACTGTGTAGGATTACACGAACCCTCAATGCCGGAGTTAACAAGCTCCACAATATTCGATGTTCATATTTAAATAACCTTAGAGTGCATGACAGATCAACATAACCAAACCAAGTACTAACATAGCATGCACACTGTCACCTTCACGCTACGAAAGGAGGCATAGATCACATCAATACCATCATAGCAATAGTTAACTTCATAATCTACAAGAGATCACAATCATAGCCTACGCCAAGTACTACACGATGCACACACTGTCACCATTACACCGTGCAGGAGGAATAAACTACTTTAATAACATCACTAGAGTAGCACACAGATAAATTGTGATACAAAACACATTGCAATCATAAAGGGATATAAATAAGCACTTCACTATGCCATTCATAACAGTGAATAAGTATTCTGTGAAATATAGCCTAAGAGACCCACACGGTGCACACACTGTCACCTTTACACACGTGGGACAAGGAGTCTCCGGAGATCACATAAGTAAAATCCACTTGACTAGCATAATGACATCTAGATTACAAGCATCATCATATGAATCTCAATCATGTAAGGCAGCTCATGAGATTATTGTATTGAAGTACATAGGGAGAGAGATGAACCACATAGCTACCGGTACAGCCCCGAGCCTCGATGGAGAACTACTCCCTCCTCATGGGAGACAGCAGCGGTGATGAAGATGGCGGTGGTGTCGATGGAGGAGCCTTCCGGGGGCACTTCCCCGTCCCGGCGGCGTGCCGGAACATAGACTCCTGTCCCCCAGATCTTGGCTTCGCGATGGCGGCGGCTCTGGAAGGTTTCTCGTACCGTGGCTTTTTCGTCCCGAAGACTTAGGTCGAGGGGCTTCTTATAGGCGAAGAGGCGGCGTCAGAAGGGGTCTGGGGCCACCAGACAATAGGGCGGCGCGCCCCCCTCCTGGGCCACGCCGCCACCATGTGTGGGCCCCCTGTGGGTCCTCTCTGGCGGCTCTCGGGTGTTCTGGAAGCTCCCAGGGATTCTAAGATGCTGTGCGTTGATTTCGTCCAATTCCGAGAATATTTCCTTACTAGGATTTCTGAAACCAAAAACAGCAAAAAACAGGAACTGGCCCTTCGGCATCTCGTCAATAGGTTAGTTCCAGAAAACGCATAAATATGACATAAAGTATGCATAAAACATGTAGATATCATCAATAATGTGGCATGGAACATAAGAAATTATCGATACGTCGGAGACGTATCATGCATCATTAAAATTACTGAGCCCATCTTAATGGCTATAAAGAAAGCACTTCTTGGGAGATAACCCATGTTTTATTTTACTACAGCAATTTTGTTTTATATTTGAGTCTTGGAAGTTGTTACTACTGTAACAACCTCTCCTTATCTTTATTTTATTGCATTGTTATGCCAAGCAAAGTCTTTGATAGTAAGGTTGATACTAGATTTGGATTACTGCGGAGAAACAGATTTCTTGCTGTCAAGAATTTGAGTAGTATTCTCTGTAAGTAACTCAGAAAAATCTGCCAATTTACGTGAGTGATCCTCAGATATGTACGCAACTTTCATTCAATTTGAGCATTTTCATCTGAGCAAGTTAAGTGCCCCAGAAAAATTCGACTTTACGGACTGTTCTGTTTTGACAGATTCTGCCTTTTATTTCGCATTGCCTCTTTTGCTATGTTGGATGGATTTCTTTGTTCCATTAACTTTCAGTAGCTTTGAGCAATGTCCAGAAGTGTTAAGAATGATTGTGTCACCTCTGAATATGTGAATTTTTTGATTATGCACTAACCCTCTAATGAGTTTGTTTTGAGTTTGGTGTGGAGGAAGTTTTCAAGGGTCAAGAGAGGAGGATGATACAATATGATCAAGAAGAGTGAAAAGTCTAAGCTTGGGGATGTACCCGTGGGTCATCCATGCATATTTCAAGAAGACTCAAGCATCTAAGCTTGGGGATGCCCAAGGCATCCCCTTCTTCATCGACAACTTATCAGGTCACCTCTAGTGAAACTATATTTTTATTCCTTCACATCTTATGTGCTTTACTTGGAGCGTCTGTGTGTTTTATTTTCGTTTTGTTATTTTCATTCTCTGAATAAATTCATGCTTGTGTGGGAGAGAGACACGCTCCGTTGTTTCATATGAACACTGGTGTTCTTAGCTTTACTTTTAATGTTCATGGCGAAGGTTGAAACTGCTTCGTTCATTGTTATATGGTTGGAAACAGAAAATGCTTCATGTGGTAATTTTTGTTTATACTTGGCAATTGTTGTGCTCATATAGATCATGTTTAAGCTCTTGCATCATGTACTTTGCACCTATTAATGAAGAACTACATAGAGCTTGTTAAAATTTGGTTTGCATGATTGGTCTCTCTAGAGTCTAGATATTTTCTGGTGAGGTGTTTGAACAACAAGGAAGACAATGTAGAGTCTTATAATGCTTGCAATATGTTCTTATGTAAGTTTTTCTGTACCGGTTCATACTTGTGTTTGCTTCAAACAACCTTGCTAGCCTAAGCCTTGTATTGAGAGGGAATACTTCTCGTGCATCCAAAATCCTTGAGCCAAAAACTATGCCATTTGTGTCCAACATACCTACCTACTACATGGTATTTCTCCGCCATTCCAAAGTAAATTACTTGAGTGCTACCTTTAAAATTCCATTCTTTGTCTTTGCAATATATAGCTCATGGGAAAATAGCTTAAAAACTATTGTGGTATTGAATATGTACTTATGTATCTTATTTCTTATAAGTTGCTTGTTGAGCGGTAACCATGTTTCTGGGGACGCCATCAACTATCACACTTTGTTGAATATCATGTGAGTTGCTATGCATGTTCGTCTTTTCTGAAGTAAGGGTGATTTATCATGATCAAACGGTTTGAGTATGCATATTGTTAGAGAAGAACATTGGGCCGCTAACTAAAGCCATGAATCATGGTGGAAGTTTCAGTTTGGACATCAATCCTCAATCTCTTATGAGAATATTATTTGTTGTTGAATGCTTATGCATTAAAGAGGAGTCCATTATCTGTTGTCTATGTTGTCCCGGTATGGATGTCTAAGTTGAGAATAATCAAAAGCGAGAAATCCAATGCTAACTTTCTCCTTAGACCTTTGTACAGGCGGCATAGAGGTACCCCTTTGTGATACTTGGTTGAAACATATGCTATGCAATGATAATCCATGTAAATCCAAGCTAATTAGGACAAGGTGCGAGCACTATTGGTAATCTATGCATGAGGCTTGCAACTTATAAGATGTCTTATGCATAACACATATGCTTTATTACTACCGTTGACAAAATTGTTTCTATGTTTTCAAAATAAAAGCTCTAGCACAAAAATAGTAATCCATGCTTCCCTCTGCGAAGGGCCTTGATACGCGTACAGCACGCGTCCGTTGGGAACCCCAAGAGGAAGGTGTGATGCGTATAGCAGCAAGTTTTCCCTCAGTAAGATACCAAGGTTTATCGAACCAGTAGGAGCCAAGAAGCACGTTGAAGGTTGATGGCGGCGGAGTATAGTGCGGCGCAACACCAGGGATTCCGGCGCCAACGTGGAACCTGCACAACACAACCAAATTACTTTGCCCCAACGTGGCAGTGAGGTTGTCAATCTCACCGGCTTGCTGTAACAAAGGATTAGATGTATAGTGTGGATGATGATTGTTTGCAGAGAACAGTAGAGCTAGTATTGCAGTAGATTGTATTCGATGTAAAAGAATGGACCGGGGTCCACAGTTCACTAGTGGTGTCTCCCTGATGTCTACTTCCCCCTCCTTTTCCTGTAGACAGTGTTGGGCCTCCAAGAGTAGAGGTTTGTAGAACAGCAGCAAGTTTTCCCTTAAGTGGATACCCAAGGTTTATCGAACTCAGGGAGGAAGAGGTCAAAGATATCCCTCTCATGCAACCCTGCAACCACAAAGCAAGAAGTCTCTTGTGTCCCCAACACACCTAATTGGTGCACTAGTTCGGCGAAGAGATAGTGAAATACAGGTGGTATGAATATATATGAGCAGTAGCAACGGTGCCAGAAAATAGCTTGCTGGCGTGTAGTTGATGGTGGTAGTATTGCAGCAGTAGTAACACAAAGAAACAAGAAACAAGCAGTAGTAACGCAGCAGTATTTGGGAACAAGGCCTAGGGATTACACTTTCACTAGTGGACACTCTCAACATTGATCACATAACATAATAGATAAATGCATACTCTACACTCTTGTTGGATGATGAACACATTGCGTAGGATTACACGAACCCTCAATGCCGGGGTTAACAAGCTCCACAATAATGCTCATATTTAAGTAACCTTATAGTGTAAGATAGATCAAAAGACTAAACCAAGTACTAACATAGCATGCACACTGTCACCTTCATGCATATGTAGGAGGAATAGATCACATCAATATTATCATAGCAATAGTTAACTTCGCAATCTACAAGAGATCATGATCATAGCATAAACCAAGTACTAACACGGTGCACACACTGTCACCTTTACACACGTGCAGGAGGAATAGAACTACTTTAATAACTTTGCTAGAGTAGCACATAGATAGTAGTGATACAAAACTCATATGAATCTCAATCATGTAAAGCAGCTCATGAGATTATTGTATTGAGGTACATGGGAGAGAGATGAACCACATAGCTACCGGTACAGCCCCGAGCCTCGATGGGGAACTACTCCCTCCTCATGGGAGCAGCAGCGGTGATGAAGATGGCGATGGAGATGGCAGCGGTGTCGATGGAGAAGCCTTCCGGGGGCACTTCCCCGCTCCGGCGGCGTGCCGGAACAGAGACTCCTGTCCCCCAGATCTTGGCCTCGCGATGGCGGCGGCTCTGGAAGGTTTCTGTGGTTTTCGTCAATCGTGTCGAGGTTTTTAGGTCAGGGGCTTTATATAGGCGAAGAGGCGGCGCAGGAGGGCTGACAGGGGGGCCAAACTACAGGCTGGCGCGGCCCCCCCTCTGGCCGCGCCAGCCTGTAGTTTGGTGGGCCTGTGGCCCCCCTCTGACCTCTCTGGTGTGTTCTGGATGCTTCCGGGGATTCTAAGATCTTTGGCGTTGATTTCGTCCGATTCCGAGAATATTTCGTTACTAGGATTTCTGAAACCAAAAACAGCAGAAAACAGGAACTGGCACTTCGGCATCTTGTTAATAGGTTAGTTCCAGAAAATGCACGAATATGACATAAAGTGTGCATAAAACATGTAGATAACATCAATAATGTGGCATGGAACATAAGAAATTATCGATACGTTGGAGACGTATCAGCATCCCCAAGCTTAGTTCTGCTCGTCCCGAGCAGGTAAAACGATAACACAGATAATTTCTGGAGTGACATGCCATCATAGCCTTGATCATACTATTTGTAAAGCATATGTACTGAATGCAGCGATCAAAACAATGTATATGACATGAGTAAACAAGTGAATCATAAAGCAAAGACTTTTCATGAATAGCACTTCAAGACAAGCATCAATAAGTCTTGCATAAGAGTTAACTTATAAAGCAATAATTCAAAGTAAAGGTATTGAAGCAACACAATGGAAGATTAAGTTTCAGCGGTTGCTTTCAACTTGTAACATGTATATCTCATGGATAATTGTCAACATAGAGTAATATAACAAATGCAATATGCAAGTATGTAGGAATCAATGCACAGTTCACACAAGTGTTTGCTTCTTGAGGTAGAGAGAGATAGGTGAACTGACTCAACAATAAAAGTAAAAGAATGGTCCTTCAAAGAGGAAAGCATCGATTGCTATATTTGTGCTAGAGCTTTTATTTTGAAAACATGAAACAATTTTGTCAACGGTAGTAATAAAGCATATGTATCATGTAAATTATATCTTATAAGTTGCAAGCCTCATGCATAGTGTACTAATAGTGCCCGCACCTTGTCCTAATTAGCTTGGACTACCGGATCATCACAATGCACATGTTTTAACCAAGTGTCACAAAGGGGTACCTCTATGCCGCCTGTACAAAGGTCTAAGGAGAAAGCTCGCATTGGATTTCTCGCTATTGATTATTCTTCAACTTAGACATCCATACCGGGACAACATAGACAACAGATAATGGACTCCTCTTTTATGCATAAGCATATAACAACAATTAATAATTTTCTCATTTGAGATTTGAGGATTTATGTCCAAAACTGAAACTTCCACCATGGAGCATGGCTTTAGTTAGCGGCCCAATGTTCTTCTCTAACATATGCATGCTTAACCATATGGTGGTAGATCTCTCTTGCTTCAGACAAGACGGACATGCATAGCAACTCACATGAAATTCAACAATGAATAGTTGATGGCGTCCCCAGTAAGCATGGTTATCGCACAACAAGCAACTTAATAAGAGATAAAGTGCATAATTACATATTCAATACCACAATAGTTTTTAAGCTATTTGTCCCATGAGCTATATATTGCAAAGGTGAATGATGGAATTTTAAAGGTAGCACTCAAGCAATTTACTTTGGAATGGCGGAAAATACCATGTAGTAGGTAGGTATGGTGGACACAAATGGCATAGTGGTTGGCTCAAGTATTTTGGATGCATGAGAAGTATTCCCTCTCGATACAAGGTTTAGGCTAGCAAGGCTTATTTGAAACAAACACAAGGATGAACCGGTGCAGCAAAACTCACATAAAAGACATATTACAAGCATTATAAGACTATACATCGTCTTCCTTGTTGTTCAAAACACCTCACTAGAAAATATCTAGACTCTAGAGGAACCACTCATGCAAACCAAATTTCAACAAGCTCTATGTATTTCTTCACTAATAGGTGCAAGGTATATGATGCAAGAGCTTAAACAAGAGCACAACAATTGCCAAGTATCACATTATTCAAGACATCACACCAATTTCTACATGTAGCATTTTCCAATTCCAACCATATAATAATTTAACGAAGCAGTTTCAACCTTCGCCATGAATATTATGAGCTAAGAACACATGTGTTCATACGAACCAGCGGAGCGTGTCTCTCTCCCACACAAGCATTTATTCAAACACAAACAAAAACAAAAGCATACAGACGCTCCAAGTAAAGCACATAAGATGTGACCGAATAAAAATATAGTTTCAAGAGAAGGAACCTGATAATTTGTCGATGAAGAAGGGGATGCCTTGGGCATCCCCAAGCTTAGATGCTTGAGTCTTCTTAGAATATGCAGGGGTGAACCACCGGGGCATCCCCAAGCTTAGAGCTTTCACTCTTCTTGATCATAGTATATCATCCTCCTCTCTTGATCCTTGAAAACTTCCTCCACACCAAACTCGAAACAACTCATTAGAGGGTTAGTGCACAATAAAAATTAACATATTCAGAGGTGACACAATCATTCTTAACACTTCTGGACATTGCATAATGCTACTGGACATTAGTGGATCAAAGAAATTCATCCAACATAGCAAAAGAGGCAATGCGAAATAAAAGGCAGAATCTGTCAAAACAGAACAGTTCGTATTGACGAATTTTAAAATGGCACCAGACTTGCTCAAATGAAAATGCTCAAATTGAATGAAAGTTGCGTACATATCTGAGGATCATGCACGTAAATTGGCTTAATTTTCTGAGCTACCTACAGAGAGGTGGACCCAGATTCGTGACAGCAAAGAAATCTGGAACTGCGCAGTAATCCAAATCTAGTACTTACTTTTCTATCAACGGCTTAACTTGGCACAACAAAACACAAAACTAAGATAAGGAGAGGTTGCTACAGTAGTAAACAACTTTCAAGACACAAATATAAAACAAAGTACTGTAGCAAAATAACACATGGGTTATCTCCCAAGAAGTTCTTTCTTTATAGCCATTAAGATGGGCTCAGCAGTTTTAATGATGCACTCGCAAGAAAAAGTATTTGAAGCAAAAGAGAGCATCAAGAGGCAAATTCAAAACACATTTAAGTCTAACATGCTTCCTATGCATAGGAATCTTGTAAATAAACAAGTTCATGAAGGGCAAAGTAACAAGCATAGGAAGATAAAACAAGTGTAGTTTCAAAAATTTCAGCACATAGAGAGGTATTTTAGTAACATGAAAATTTCTACAACCATATTTTCCTCTCTCATAATAACTTTCAGTAGCATCATGAGCAAACTCAACAATATAACTATCACATAATTCATGAGTCTCATGCATAAAATTATTACTCTCCACATAAGCATAATCAATTTTATTAGTTGTAGTGGGAGCAAATTCAACAAAGTAGCTATCAAATATAGGAGGCATATTGTAATCATAATCAAATTTACTCTCCATAGTAGGTGGCAACAAAAGACCACTATCATTATAATCATCATAAATAGGAGGCAAAGTATCATCAAAGTAAATTTTCTCCTCAATTCTTGGGGGACTAAAAATATCATGCTCATCAAAGCCAGCTTCCCCAAGCTTAGAATTTTCCATCTCATTAGCAACAATGGTGTTCAAAGCGTTCATACTAATATCATTGCTACTAGCATGCAAATGAGATTCCATAGGTTTTTTAATTTTCGCATTAAACCATTCATGTCTTGACTCAGGAAATAGTACAAAAAGCTCACAGATGTTTTCCATTATGCCTTACTAGTGTAAACAAGAAACAAAAAGTTGCAATTGCAGGATCTAAAGGAAATAGCTTCGAGTACTTACAACGCCGGAAAATAGCTTGATAGCCGAGGTCCGGAGTGTGAGTACCTTTTACCTTTCCTCCCCGGCAACGGCGCCAGAAAAGTGCTTGATGTCTACTTCCCCCTCCTTTTCCTGTAGACAGTGTTGGGCCTCCAAGAGCAGAGGTTTGTAGAACAGCAGCAAGTTTTCCCTTAAGTGGATACCCAAGGTTTATCGAACTCAGGGAGGAAGAGGTCAAAGATATCCCTCTCATGCAACCCTGCAACCACAAAGCAAGAAGTCTCTTGTGTCCCCAACACACCTAATTGGTGCACTAGTTCGGCGAAGAGATAGTGAAATACAGGTGGTATGAATATATATGAGCAGTAGCAACGGTGCCAGAAAATAGCTTGCTGGCGTGTAGTTGATGGTGGTAGTATTGCAGCAGTAGTAACACAGTAAAACAGTAAACAAGCAGTAGTAACGCAGCAGTATTTGGGAACAAGGCCTAGGGATTACACTTTCACTAGTGGACACTCTCAACATTGATCACATAACATAATAGATAAATGCATACTCTACACTCTTGTTGGATGATGAACACATTGCGTAGGATTACACGAACCCTCAATGACAGAGTTAACAAGCTCCACAATAATGCTCATATTTAAGTAACCTTATAGTGTAAGATAGATCAAAAGACTAAACCAAGTACTAACATAGCATGCACACTGTCACCTTCATGCATATGTAGGAGGAATAGATCACATCAATATTATCATAGCAATAGTTAACTTCGCAATCTACAAGAGATCATGATCATAGCATAAACCAAGTACTAACACGGTGCACACACTGTCACCTTTACACACGTGCAGGAGGAATAGAACTACTTTAATAACTTTGCTAGAGTAGCACATAGATAGTAGTGATACAAAACTCATATGAATCTCAATCATGTAAAGCAGCTCATGAGATTATTGTATTGAGGTACATGGGAGAGAGATGAACCACATAGCTACCGGTACAGCCCCGAGCCTCGATGGGGAACTACTCCCTCCTCATGGGAGCAGCAGCGGTGATGAAGATGGCGATGGAGATGGCAGCGGTGTCGATGGAGAAGCCTTCCGGGGGCACTTCCCCGCTCCGGCGGCGTGCCGGAACAGAGACTCCTATCCCCCAGATCTTGGCCTCGCGATGGCGGCGGCTCTGGAAGGTTTCTGTGGTTTTCGTCAATCGTGTCGAGGTTTTTAGGTCAGGGGCTTTATATAGGCGAAGAGGCGGCGCAGGAGGGCTGACAGGGGGGCCAAACTATAGGGCGGCGCGGCCCCCCCTCTGGCCGCGCCAGCCTGTAGTTTGGTGGGCCTGTGGCCCCCTCTGACCTCTCTGGTGTGTTCTGGATGCTTCCGGGGATTTGATGACCCACAAGTATAGGGGGTGTATCGTAGTATCTTCGATAAGTAAGAATGTCGATCCCAACGAGGAGCAGAAGGTGTTGACAAGCAGTTTCGATGAAGGATTCACTATAAATGCTCACAGACAAGTATTCAGGGGGGTTTGATGTAACAGTTGAATAAAGTACGAGTATGTAAAGTGCGAGAGTAATAATTGCAGCGAGTGGCCCAATCCTTTTTAGCACAAAGGACAAGCCGGTTTGTTTACTTATAATGACCAAACGTTCTTGAGGACACACGGGATTTTAGTCTAGTGCTTTCGCTACATACGGCTAAATAATCTTCATTGTTGTGATAAGTGTTGTGTGGGTGAACCTATGCTAATGTACCGCCCTTCCTAGGACTAATACATACTTGTGATTATACCCCTTGCAAGCATCCGCAACTACAAGAAAGTAATTAAGAAATAAATCTAACCACAGCCTTAAACTCTGAGATCCTGCGATCCTCCCCGCATCGATATACCAACGGGGGTTTAGGTTTCTGTCACTCCGGCAACCCCGCAATTGGCAAACGAATACAAGATGCATTCCCCTAGGCCCATAAATGGTGAAGTGTCATGTAGTCGACGTTCACATGACACCACTAGAAGAATAACACCACAACTTAAATATCACACCATTGAATATTACTCAACCATAATTCACTACTAACATTTAGACTTCACCCATGTCCTCAAGAACTAAACGAACTACTCACAAGACATCATACGGAACATGATCAGAGGTGATATGATGATGAATAACAATCTGAACATAAACTTGGTTCAATGGTTTCACTCAATAGCATCAACAACAAGTAGGAATCGATACCGGGAGAGTTTCCCTATCAAACAATCAAGATCAAACCCAAATTGCTACGGCGGTGACGGTGTCCAGCGGTGATGACGGTGGTGATGATGGTGGAGATGATGATGATGGTGATGGCGATGATGTCCAGCTCGATGACGGTGACGATGGCGTCGATTTCCCGTCCGGAGGAATTTCCCCGGCGGATTCCTGCCCGCCGGAGAGCTCTTTCTCTCGGTGTTCTCCGCCCCGCAGAGGCGGCTGTAACTCTTCGCGAGGTACCCTCTGTGGCTTAGGTCTTCGGGACGAAGGGTTTGGCGAAGAAAAGGAGGCGAAAGGGTCGTGGGCCCCTGGACCATAGGCCGGCGCGGCCGTGGCTCGGGCCGCGCCGCCCTCGGGAGTGGGCCCACCCAGGCTGCTCCGGGCTCCTCCTTCTGGCTTCCTTCGTCATCTTGAAAAATAGGATTTTTGGTATAATTTCCTTCCAGAGTTGATCTTCCGAAATATTGCGTTCTGACGGTGCTTTTTCCAGCAGAATCCTGGCTCCGGTGTTCGATCCTCCAATAATGATGAAACATGCAAAATAGATGAAATAACATAAGTATTGTGTCCCAATATGAAATATATCAATGAATAACAGCAAATTATGATATAAAATAGTGATGCAAATTGGACGTATCAACTCCCCCCAAGCTTAGACTTCGCTTGTCCCCAAGCGAAACTGAGCTCGATAGACATGACCACATGTTTATGGAGTGAAGAGTCGATAAATAAAATACGGACAAGAAGCATCATATTCATTCACACAGGACATTATAGTAGACAACCTCTTATAACTCATATTGAAACAAGTATAGGGTAATCACAAGTAAAGGTGCATGAGAAATCATGATTGGTGATGGCAAACTTCGTTCTTGGTCAGAGAACAACTAACAGATTATATTTATCTTATTGAGCAGCGCTCTCATGTTAGAGTTTATAAGGCACAACTTGCATACTCAATCATAATGGTCTTCTAATGGTCATTGATAACTTGCAGAGCTATATTCATTCAAATAAAACTTGTACTAAACAAAGAAGAATAAAAGACATGATGTAGCAAATCACAATATAATGGTTTGATCACAACTACTCAAATGCTTGCTTGAGATGGAGGGAAATAGGTTTACTGACTCAACATAAAGTAAAAGACAGGCCCTTCGTAGAGGGAAGCAGGGATTAAATCATGTGCTAGAGCTTTTTCAGTTTTGAAATCATATAAAGAGAGTAAAAGTAACATTTTGAGAAGTGTTTGTTGTTGTCAACGACTGGTAGCGGGTACTCTAACCCCCTTGCCAGACAACCTCCTAAGAGCGGCTCCCATATTATTTTCATTTTGTGTGGCACTCCTTCCAACCTTTGCTTACACAAGCCATGGCTAACCGAATCCTTCGGGTGCCGTCCATCAATCACATACCATGGAGGAGTGTCTATTTAGTTTAATCAATTTGGGACTGGGAATCCCATTGCCAGCTCTTTTTGCAAAATTATTGGATAAGCGGGTGAAGCCACTAGTCCATTGGTGGAAGTTGCCCAACAAGATTGAAAGATAAAACACCACATACTTCCTCATGAGCTATGAAACATTGACACAAATAAGAGATACTAAGTTTTGAATTGTTTAAAGGTAGCACATGAAGTATTTACTTGGAATGGCAGAAAATACCATGTAGTAGGTAGATATGGTGGACACAAATGGCATAGGTTTGGGTTAAGGTTTGGATGCACGAGAAGTATTCCCTCTCAGTACAGGTCTTTGGCTAGCAAGGTTAATTAGCAAGCATAAGAGTTGAGGGAAACAAACAAATATACATATGATAGAAACAATCATGCATCTTCCTTGTAAGCACAAACAATTTTAACTTCAGAATAATAAGCTATGAGCTAACAAGAAAGACAATGAAACATCTACATGTATTTCTCTTTTCTATTCAAACCTCAAAGTGTTGTTGCTATTGACCAATGCTAAGTTTGCCAAAACCAAATAGATTTATTTAATGCTCCCAAAGTGATACCAATACTAACAACAAGGTGAATCATATAGTAGAGATTGCAAACTAAAATAAGATGTGCAATATGTAAATGATAAGACTTCTCATTAATATTCCATAACGATAACTCACACCAAGGGATACATAGATAACCAACTAAAGGAGAGATACTTCCAAACGCAACCCATCTTATATGATAACTTCCCTACTCATGATATGATACTACTTGACAATAAAAGTAAAAGGTAGTGATAATGTGATACCGCGGCACTCCCCCAAGCTTGGAACAAACCAAGGGGATGCCAATACCGATGATGAATTACTCCTTCGGCGATGGTGGTGATGAATTCCTGACAAGCTTCTCAATAAGCTCCACGAAGCTCGTCAATCCTGTATATGAGATTGCGAATCATCTCTGAGTTGTGCTCGACGCGGTTAAAGAGTCTGTCTGATGGCGAGTCCCAGCTCTTGGAGTTATTTCCCCACTCTTCAGCCTCAGGCTCCTTCTCTCCTGCAATGTTAGAGCGATCTATATCCCACTGGCTAGGCAAAGCCGCCTTGGGAGTCCCTTCAATTTGATTATTGAAAATTAGATTGTGGAAGGGGTGATGAGTGCCTGATGGAGATGTTTTCGGAGCTAGGTAATGACGTGGAACCGCTCCTCCAGTGCGAATTCTTGCGCTCTTGTTTGCACTAAAAGGGTTGTCCACCACCTTGATGCTTGCGATGGTAGCACGCGGGTGTGCGCGCGAATCTTCCTCCACCTCTTCTTCATCCTCTTCCTTGACGTCCTTGTCTTCCTCTTTCCACCCAAGATCTCGATCATCTTCATCCGGAAACTCCTTGCCCTTGTTCTTGGAGACCATGGTGCTTCTAAACTGAAAACAGATCCTGGCAGAAACAGCTCGAAACAAAACACGTCGAGAACACGATATACGGACCTCCAGGGGTCCGGGGGATTATATAGCAAAATTTTTCACGACAAACGGAAAGTACCAGATCGAACCAGAGTCGGAAAGTGGCGACGAGGCGGCCAAACCATAGGCCGGCGCGGGCCCAGGTCAGGCCGCGCCGCCCTATGGTGGCACCCCCTCGTGCGTCCTTTCCACTCCGTTTCGAACTCGTAATTTCTCATATTTTCCAAAAACAGCAAAAATATAGTTCGGAAAGTAAATTGCGTACTTTTCATTACCGATCTTGTTACCTATTCGAAGTCGAGTTCTGGCGGACTGTCAATTTGCCCTTTGATGTAGGCCTCCGGTGTTTCCACTTGAATAATATCAACATCAACATTATAAGAATCACCCGAGATATAATGCTTGAGTCTTTGTCCATTCACCACTTGCGTAGCATTGCCTTGGAGAGAGCTAATTTTGATTGCTCCTGAACGATACACCTCCTCGACAACATATGGTCCTTCCCATTTCGAGAGTAATTTCCCTGCAAAGAATCTGAGACGAGACCGATACAATAGGACTTTATCCCCAATATTAAATTCTCTTTTGATAATCCTCCTATCATGCCATTTTTTTAACTTTCTCTTTAAAGAGTTTAGCATTTTCATATGCTTCACTTCTCCATTCATCTAGAGAACTCAATTGCAACAACCTCTTATCACCGGCAAGTTTAGGATCTTTATTTAATTCTCTAACAGCCCAATAAGCTTTGTGCTCTAGTTCTAGAGGTAAATGACAAGCTTTCCCATAAACCATTTTATAAGGTGACATTCCCATGAGATTTTTATAAGCAGTTCTATAAGCCCAAAGTGCATCCTTCAATTTACTAGCCCAATTCTTTCTAGTTTTATTAACGGTCTTTCCCAAAATAGATTTAATCTCTCTATTTGATAATTCCACTTGACCACTAGTTTGAGGATGATAAGCGGAAGCAATTCTATGATTAATACCATACTTAGCAAGAGTTTTTCTAAAACCTCCATGAATAAAATGAGAACCTCCATCAGTCATAATATATCTAGGTACTCCAAATCTAGGAAAAATAATATCTAAAAGCATTCTTAAAGAGGTCTCACCATCAGCACTTTTTGTAGGTATAGCTTCCACCCATTTAGTAACGTAATCAACAGCAACAAGTATATGAGTGTTACCTTCCGAAGACGGAAAAGGTCCCATGAAGTCAAATCCCCAACAATCAAACGGTTCAATAACAAGAGTATAATTCATAGGCATTTCATTGCGTCTGGAGATATTACCAACCCTTTGGCATTCATCACAAGATAAAATAAACTTTCTCGCATCTTTGAAGAGAGTTGGCCAATAAAAACCTGATTGTAGAACCTTTTGCGCGGTTCTTTCTCCGGCGTGATGTCCTCCATAAGCACTACCATGACATTTACTCAATATCTCCTGTTGTTCATATTCGGGGACACATCTTCGCATAATACCATCCACTCCTTCTTTATATAAGTGTGGGTCATCCCAGAAATAATGCCTCAAGTCATAAAAGAATTTCCTCCTTTGCTGAGCTGAAAAGGTTGGAGGCAAGTACTTGGAAACAATAAAGTTAGCATAATCAAGATACCAAGGACCTGTCTCGCGAGCTCACCTTTATTACAGCCAATTGTTCATTTGGAAAACTATCATTAACAGGAACAGGATCATAAGCAATATTTTCCAATCTAGACAAATTATCAGCAACAGGATTATCAGCACCTTTCCTATCTACAATATGTAAATCAAATTCTTGCAAGAGAAGTACCCATCTAATAAGCCTTGGCTTAGCATCTTTCTTTGTCATTAGGTATCTAATTGCAGCATGATCAGTATGAATAGTAACTTTTGAATCAACAATATAAGATCTAAATTTATCACAAGCAAAAACTACAGCTAATAATTCTTTTTCAGTTGTAGCATAATTTCTTTGAGCAGCATCAAGAGTTTTACTAGCATAATGAATAACATTCAGCTTTTTATCTACTCGCTGTCCAAGAACAGCGCCTACAAAGAAAATCACTAGCATCACACATAATTTCAAATGGTAAGTTCCAATCAGGAGGTTCAACTATAGGAGCAGTTGTTAAGGCTTTCTTAAGAGTTTCAAAAGCTTCCTTACAATCATCATCAAAAACAAATGGTACATCTTTTTGAAGAAGATTAGTAAGAGGCTTTGAAATCTTGGAGAAATCTTTAATAAATCTTCTATAAAACCCAGCATGACCAAGAACACTACGAATACCTTTAACATCCCTCGGATAGGGCATCTTCTCAATTGCTTCAACTTTAGCTCTATCAACTTCAATACCTCTCTCAGAAATTTTATGTCCCAATACAATTCCTTCATTAACCATAAAGTGGCATTTCTCCCAATTAAGAACAAGGTTAGTTTCTTCACATCTCTGCAAAACTTTATCAAGGTTTCGCAAGCAACTATCAAAAGAATTCCCATAGACGGAAAAATCATCCATGAATACCTCTACAATACTTTCACAAAAACCATGAAAAATAGCAGACATGCATCTTTGAAAAGTAGCAGGAGCATTACATAAACCAAAAGGCATGCGTCTATAAGCATAAGTTCCATAAGGACAAGTAAAAGTGGTTTTCTCTTGATCTTTAGCTTTAACATGACAATTTGTGAAAACCCAGAATAACCATCAAGAAAGCAAAAATGAGTATTTTTAGACAATCTTTCTAGCATTTGATCAATAAATGGTAAAGGGTAATGATCTTTCTTAGTAACTTTATTAACTTTTCGAAAATCAATGCACATTCTATACCCTACAACTACTCTTTGAGGAATGAGCTCATCATTATCATTAGGCACAACAGTCATACCTCCTTTCTTGGGAACGCAATGCACAGGACTAACCCATCTACTATCAGCAATAGGATATATAATACCAGCTTCAAGAAGTCGTAATACCTCATTCCTTACCACTTCCTTCATCTTCGGAATTAGACGATGCTGAGGTTCAACAATGTGCTTTGCATCATCCTCCATATTAATAGCATGTTGGCATATAGACGGAGAAATCCCTTTCAAATCATCAAGAGTGTAGCCAATAGCGCCTCGATGCTTCTTCAATATTTCCAATAACCTTTCTTCCTCAATCTCTGAAAGCTTAGAACTAATAATAACAGGATATATTTTCTTATCATCAATATGAGCATATTTAAGATTATCAGGTAAAGGCTTTAAATCAAAAACAGGATCTTCCTTTGGTGGCGGTGTTGTACCCAAATCTTCCACCGGTAAATCATGCTTGAGAATAGGTTGGCGAAGAAAAATTTCCTCAAGCTCATCTCTTTCTTTCCTAAAAATTTCGCTCTCGCTATCCTCCAAATGTTGCTGCAAAGGATTATTAGGAACAAGAACAATAGATGCACATTGCTCCATTTTAAAATCATTACTAGGCAAATCAGCTTTATAAGGAGTTTTAGTAAATTTAGAGAAGTTAAACTCATAAGATTCACCAGTAATTTAGTCAAAATTTTCTCTTTCTTGCAATCTATAATAGCTCCACAAGTATTTAGAAAAGGTCTACCAAAAATAATTGGACAATAATCACTAGCAGAACCAAGTACCAAAAAGTCGGCAGGATATTTAATCTTACCGCATAAAACTTCCACATCTCGAACAATACCAATTGGAGAAATAGTTTCTCTATTAGCCAGCTGAATAACCACATCAATATCTTCAAGTTCACAAGAATCAATTTCGTGCATAATCTCCATGTAAAGCTCATACGGAATAGCACTAACACTTGCACCAATATCACATAATCCATAATAGCAATGATCACCAATTCTAACAGATAGCATAGGAACACTAGCTTGTTTGGGTTTATTAGGATGTGAAACAATATTAGAAGCATCTTCACAGAAAATAATATGACCATCCTCCACATTTTCAGTCACAAGATCTTTAACTATTGCAATGAGGTTCAACTTTTATTTGTTCTTCAGGTTCTACAGGTTTCTTTTCACTTTTATGAACCGCACTATTTATAACAGAGTACTCTTTCATTTTAGCAGGAAAGGAGTTTTTTCAATATAAACCTCGGGAATAACATGATCAGTTTCAACTACAACACATTTATTAATAGATGAATCAATTTTATCTTTATACGGTTCATGATACTTATCAAAATTCTTCTTTGGCAATTCATAATGAGAGGCAAAAGCTTTAAAAAGATTTACAGCAACTTGAGAATCAAGACCATATGTAGCACTCATATTACGAAATTTATCAGTATCCATAAAAGCTTCAATGCATTTATAATCATAAATTATACCTGATTCTCGATCTTTGTCGTTCTCCCATCCTTCAGTATTTTCTTGGATTCGATCAAGAAGGTCCCTTTTAAACTCTTCTTTGTTGCGTGTAAATGATCCAGAACAAGAAGTATCCAGCAAGGTCTTGTCTTGAAAAGAAAGTCTTGCATAGAAATTATCAATAATAACATTACCAGGAAGCTCATGAATGGGGCATTTGAGCATTAAAGACTTCAATCTCCCCCAAGCTTGGGCAATACTCTCTCCATCATGAGGCCAAAAATTATATATGCGATTCCGATCCTTATGAATTTCACTTGGAGGATAGAACTTAGAATAAAACCGGGGCACAATATCATTCCATTCAAGAGAATCCCCATTATCCAGTAATTTATACCAATGCGCCGCCTTACCGGACAGCGACAAAGATAATAGTTTCTTCCTCACTTCATCCATAGCAATACCTGCACATTTGAATAACCCGCATAATTCATGCAAAAACAGTAAATGATCACCAGGATGGACAGTTCCATCCCCTTCATAGCGGTTATCCATAACACGTTCAATAATTTTCATAGGTATTTTATATGGTATTACTTCCTCACCTGGCGCCTCATCCACTACCGTTGCAGTAGTAGTAGATTTCCCAAATAGAAATTGAAGAGAAGATCTCTCCATAATGACTTATAGCAGCAGGTAGAAATAAAATCAGCACAACAGTAAAGGTTTTCCTTACCAATTCCACTTACCAATAGCGCTTCACTCCCCGGCAACGGCGCCAGAAAATAGTCTTGATGACCCACAAGTATAGGGGGTGTATCGTAGTATCTTCGATAAGTAAGAATGTCGATCCCAACGAGGAGCAGAAGGTGTTGACAAGCAGTTTCGATGAAGGATTCTTGTAAATGCTCACAGACAAGTATTCAGGGGGTTTGATGTAACAGTTGAATAAAGTACGAGTATGTAAAGTGCGAGAGTAATAATTGCAGCGAGTGGCCCAATCCTTTTTAGCACAAAGGACAAGCCGGTTTGTTTACTTATAATGACCAAACGTTCTTGAGGACACACGGGATTTTAGTCTAGTGCTTTCGCTACATACGGCTAAATAATCTTCATTGTTGTGATAAGTGTTGTGTGGGTGAACCTATGCTAATGTACCGCCCTTCCTAGGACTAATACATACTTGTGATTATACCCCTTGCAAGCATCCGCAACTACAAGAAAGTAATTAAGAAAATAAATCTAACCACAGCCTTAAACTCTGAGATCCTGCGATCCCTCCTGCATCGATATACCAACGGGGGTTTAGGTTTCTGTCACTCCGGCAACCCCGCAATTGGCAAACGAATACAAGATGCATTCCCCTAGGCCCATAAATGGTGAAGTGTCATGTAGTCGACGTTCACATGACACCACTAGAAGAATAACACCACAACTTAAATATCACACCATTGAATATTACTCAACCATAATTCACTACTAACATTTAGACTTCACCCATGTCCTCAAGAACTAAACGAACTACTCACAAGACATCATACGGAACATGATCAGAGGTGATATGATGATGAATAACAATCTGAACATAAACTTGGTTCAATGGTTTCACTCAATAGCATCAACAACAAGTAGGAATCGATACCGGGAGAGTTTCCCCTATCAAACAATCAAGATCAAACCCAAATTGCTACGGCGGTGACGGTGTCCAGCGGTGATGACGGTGGTGATGATGGTGGAGATGATGATGATGGTGATGGCGATGATGTCCAGCTCGATGACGGTGACGATGGCGTCGATTTCCCCGTCCCGGAGGGAATTTCCCCGGCGGATTCCTGCCCGCCGGAGAGCTCTTTTCTCTCTGGTGTTCTCCGCCCCGCAGAGGCGGCTGTAACTCTTCGCGAGGTACCCTCTGTGGCTTAGGTCTTCGGGACGAAGGGTTTGGCGAAGAAAAGGAGGCGAAAAGGGTCGTGGGCCCCCCAGACCATAGGCCGGCGCGGCCAGGGCCTGGGCCGCGCCGCCCTAGGGTGTGGGCCCACCCTGGCTGCTCCTGGCTCCTCCTTCTGGCTTCCTTCGTCATCTTGAAAAATAGGATTTTTGGTATAATTTCCTTCCAGAGTTGATCTTCCGAAATATTGCGTTCTGACGGTGCTTTTTCCAGCAGAATCCTGGCTCCGGTGTTCGATCCTCCAATAATGATGAAACATGCAAAATAGATGAAATAACATAAGTATTGTGTCCCAATATGAAATATATCAATGAATAACAGCAAATTATGATATAAAATAGTGATGCAAATTGGACGTATCAGGATTCTAAGATCTTTGGCGTTGATTTCGTCCGATTCCGAGAATATTTCGTTACTAGGATTTCTGAAACCAAAAACAGCAGAAAACAGGAACTGGCACTTCGGCATCTTGTTAATAGGTTAGTTCCAGAAAATGCACGAATATGACATAAAGTGTGCATAAAACATGTAGATAACATCAATAATGTGGCATGGAACATAAGAAATTATCGATACGTTGGAGACGTATCACTCCCCCATAAGATAAATAGCATGTTGGGTGAACAAATTACAGTTGGGCAATTGACAAATAAAGAGGGCATGACCATGCACATACATGTTATGATGAGTATTGTGAGATTCAATTGGGCATTACGACAAAGTACATAGACCGCTATCCAGCATGCATCTATGCCTAAAAAGTCCACCTTTAGGTTATCATCCGAACCCCCTCCAGTATTAAGTTGCAAACAACAGACAATTGCATTAAGTATGGTGCGTAATGTAATCAACAAATACATCTTTAGACATAGCATTGATGTTTTATCCCTAGTGGCAACAGCACATCCACAACCTTAGAACTTTCTATCACTGTCCCAGATTTAATGGAGGCATGAACCCACTATCGAGCATAAATACTCCCTCTTGGAGTTACAAGTAATGACTTGGCCAGAGCCTCTACTAATAACGGAGAGCATGCAAGATCATAAACAACACATAGATAATAGATTGATAATCAACATAGCATAGTATTCATTATTCATCGGATCCCAACAAACGCAACATGTAGCATTACAAATAGATGATCTTGATCATGTTAGGCAGCTCACAAGATCTAACAATGATAGCACAATTAGGAGAAGACGACCATCTAGCTACTGCTATGGACCCATAGTCTAGGGGTGAACTACTCACACATCACTCCGGAGGCGACCATGGCGGTGAAGAGTCCTCCGGGAGATGATTCCCCTCTCCGGCAGGGTGCCGGAGGCGATCTCCTGAATCCCCCGAGATGGGATTGGCGGCGGCGGCGTCTCTGGAAGGTTTTCCGTATCGTGGCTCTCGGTACTGGAACTATTATTGACGAAGGCTTATGTAGGCGCAAGGGTAGGTCAGGGGGCGCCACGAGGGCCCCACACGCCAGGGCCGCGCGGCCAGCACCTGGGCCGCGCCGCCCTGTTGTGTGGGCGCCTCGTCGCCCCACTTCGTTTCCCTTTCGGACTTCTGGAAGCTTCGTGGAAAAATAAGATCCTGGGCGTTGATTTCGTCCAATTCCGAGAATATTTCCTTACTAGGATTTCTGAAACCAAAAACAGCAGAAACAAAGAATCGGCTCTTCGACATCTTGTTAATAGGTTAGTGCCGGAAAATGCATAAATATGACATAAAGTATGTATAAAACATGTGAGTATCATCATAAAAGTAGCATGGAACATAAGAAATTATCGATACGTTGGAGACGTATCAGCATCCCCAAGCTTAGTTCCTACTCGTCCCGAGTAGGTAAACGATAACAAAGATAATTTCTGAAGTGACATGCCATCATAATCTTGATCAATACTATTGTAAGCACATGTAATGAATGCAGCGATTCGAAGCAATGGTAAATACAATGAGTAAATAATTGAATCATATAGCAAAGACTTTTGCTGAATAGTACTTTCAAGACAAGCCTCAATAAGTCTTGCATAAGAGTTAACTCATAAAGCAATAAATTCAATGTAAAGGCATTGAACCAACACAAAGGAAGATTAAGTTTCAGCGGTTGCTTTCAACTTATAACATGTATATCTCATGGATATTGTCAACATAAAGTAATATAATAAGTGCAATATGCAAGTATGTAAGGATCAATGCACAGTTAACACAAGTGTTTGCTTCTGAGATAGAGAGAGATGGGTAAACTGGCTCAACATAAAAGTAGAAGAAAGGCCCTTCGCAGATTGCTATATTTGTGCTAGAGCTTTTATTTTGAAAAACAAGAAACAATTTTGTCAACGATAGTAATAAAGCATATGCATTATGTAAATTATATCCTACAAGTTGCAAGCCTCATGCATAGTATACCAATAGTGCCCGCACATTGTCCTAATTAGCTCGGATTACCTGGATTATCATCGCAATACATATGTTTTAACCAAGTATCACAATGGGGTACCTCTATGCCGCCTGTACAAAGGTCTAAGGACAAAGCACACATTGGATTTCTCGCTTTTGATTATTCTCGACTTAGACATCCATACCGGGACAACATAGACAACAGATAATGGACTCCTCTTTAATGCATAAGCATTTAGCAACAAATAATATTCTCATATGAGATTGAGGATAGTTGTCCAAAACTGAAACTTCCACCATGGATCATGGCTTTAGTTAGCGGCCCAATGTTCTTCTCTAACAATATGCATACTCAAACCATTTAACTCATGGTAAATCACCCTTACTTCAGACAAGACGAACATGCATAGCAACTCACATGATATTCAACAAAGGGTAGTTGATGGCGTCCCCAGGAACATGGTTATCGCTCAACAAGCAACTTATAAGAGATAAGATGCATAAGTACATATTCAATACCACAATAGTTTTTAGGCTATTTGTCCCATGAGCTATATATTGCAAAGGCGAAGAATGGAAATTTAAAGGTAGCACTCAAACAATTTACTTTGGAATGGCGGAGAAATACCATGTAGTAGGTACGTATGGTCGATACAAATGGCATAGTGTTTGGCTCAAGGATTTTGGATGCATGAGAAGTATTCCCTCTCAGTACAAGGTTTAGGCTAGCAAGGTTATTTGAAACAAACACAAGTATGAACCGGTACAGCAAAACTCACATAAAAGACATATTGTAAGCATTATAAGACTCTACACCATCTTCCTTGTTGTTCGACCCTTACTAGAAAATATCTAGACCTTAGAGAGACCAATCATGCAAACCAAATTTTAGCAAGCTCTATGTATTTCTTCACTAATGAGTGCAAAGTATATGATGCAAGAGTTTAAACATGAGCACAACAATTGCCAAGTATCACATTATTCAAGATATTATACCATTTACCACATGTAGCATTTCTTGTTTCCAACCATATAACAATTTAACGAAGCAGTTCAACCTTCGCCATGAACATTATGAGTAAAGCCTAAGGACATATTTGTCCATATGCAACAGCGGAGCATGTCTCTCTCCCACACAATGAATGCTAGGATCCAACTTTATTCAAACAAAACAAAAATAAAAACATACAGACGCTCCAAGTAAAGCGCATAAGATGTGATGGAATAAAAATATAGTTTCACTAGAGGAACCTGATAATGTTGTCGATGAAGAAGGGGATGCCTTGGGCATCCCCAAGCTTAGATGCTTGAGTCTTCTTGAAATATGCAGGGATGAACCACCGGGGCATCCCCAAGCTTAGAGTTTTCACTCTCCTTGGTCATATTGTATCATCCTCCTCTCTTGATCCTTGAAAACTTCCTCCACACCAAACTCAAAACAACTCATTAGAGGGTTAGTGCATAATCAAAATTCACATGTTCAGAGGTGGCATAATCATTCTTAACACTTCTGGACATTGCACAAAGCTACTGAAAGTTAATGGAATAAAGAAATCCATCAAGCATAGCAAAACAGGCAATGCGAAATAAAAGGCAGAATCTGTCAAAACAGAACAGTCCTTAAAGACGAACCTTTATGGTGCACCATACTTGCTGAAATGAAAATGCTCAAATTGAATGAAAGTTGCGTACATATCTAAGGATCACTCACGTAAATTGGCAGAATTTTTTGAGTTACCTACAGAAACTACTGCTCAAATTCGTGACAGCAAGAAATCTGTTTCTGCGCAGCAATCCAAATCTAGTATGAACCTTACTATCAAAGACTTTACTTGGCACAACAATGCAACAAAACTAAGATAAGGAGAGATTGCTACAGTAGTAACAACTTCCAAGACTCAAATATAAAACAAAGGGATTTCTATTTTCATGCCCCTGCTTCGTTAGTTGTACTCAGTTTTCTCCAGCTCGTTAGTTTTTCCTCAGTTTTCCCCTCCATCTAGTTTGAAACCCCTCGAAGACGCAGGTTGCCGTCAGGTCAGAGGCCTTACCATTACTGTCAGGTCAGTTCCTCTCTGACCGTCTCGTGCTGACGGGTAGCCATCCATCTACCGCTGACGCGTGGGCTGTTTTATTTCCTGATTGTATACGCGGTGCTGCCAATGACAAATGGGGCCGCTCTATGGGGCTGCCGCAGCCAATGACCAGTGGGTCATCTATTTATTTATAGAAAATTATATTGCCGCTCTGTGGGGCCTCCGCAGCCAATGACCGCTGTGGCAGGTGACTATTTTCGCAGCTTAATCTAAAGTGACTCTTCTGCTAAACATTGTGCATCCCGATGTTGACCTAGCAGTGGCGGCGAGCATAGCCGTTCTGACCATGCCGATATCGGCATCGGCATTGGCATCGTTTGGAGGATGTGGTGCTCAAATAATAGTGGAAATGCGATATTATTTTTTACATGCATAATATATAGAAAATAGCTAGATCTTTAAAACGATGCATATGAAGCTACATATATATTCTTGGTCATAATCCCCTTATCTAAAGGGGATGGATGCATGGCTTCACGTCATCGTCGCTTTCATCGTCAGTATCTTCGTCGTCTGAGTAGTAGTACCTCCTGCACATTGTTCCGTCGAACACCTTCACTGTGAGCACATCATCGCCTTCATATTTGAAGTGTACGTAGCAGCCGAAATCCACACCGTGCGCGATGACGAATTTCTCCCAGCCCTTGTCGAGGTACATCCGGCCTTGTCCGTCAAATAGGACCTCCATGGTCCAGAGACGAGGACCGCAGTCAGCTGCTCGCAGATACACCTTAGCTGGCTCCTGGCTGTCATGATAGTCCGCAAATTTTTTTGGGAGTTCCCGCAAAGGGATCGAGCGCCGATCGTTTGAAATTAAAAGTTTTTTAGAACATGCCCATAATTAATCACATGCATCATATATGTGGGAACACGTACGTACCTTCTTGACCAAAGGGTCTTCATAGACGACGATGAAGAACTTCTCTATGATCAATGGCAGTGTTGACGGTGGTGGTGGCAATGATGATGATCCCCTTCCCCTTCCCCTTCCCCTTCCCCTTCCGGTCCGCGTCCGAGACGTGGAAGCCATGGCAATAGATCAAGTGTATGTGAACAAAGAAGAGAGAGGCAGAACCTATTGACACAAGGGATGGCCGTGTGGGTGTTTATAAGGGAGAGATGACCGTTGTAGGGGTTTACACAATAAAATAAGGAGGAGGTGAACGTTGGTGGGGGTTTACACAATAAATTAAGGAGGAGATGACCGTTGTGGGGGTTTACACAATAAATTAAGGAGGAGACGACCGTTGTGGGGGTATATATCTCAACAAAAAAGTAATGCGGACTATCTTGACGGAAATGGAACTTCGTGATATAGTTTATCATTTTACCGTGAAAAGTAATGCCTAAAAGAAATGGTAATTCGTGATAGTTTATCATTTAACGTAATGGCTACAACAAATCGTTGATGGTTTATCATTTTTTGCGTGAAAAGTAATGGCTACAAGAAATGGGTGATGGTGTATCATTTTTTGCGTGAAAAGTAATGGCTACAACAAAATTGGTGATGGTTTATCGTTTTTTGCGTGAAAAGTAATGGCTACAAGAAATGGGTGATGGTGTATCATTTTTTTGCGTGAAAAGTAATGGCTACAACAAAATCGGTGATGGTTTATCGTTTTTTGCGTGAAAAGTAATGGCTACAAGAAATGGGTGATGGTGTATCATTTTTTGCGTGAAAAGTAATGGCTACAACAAAATCGGTGATGGTTTATCGTTTTTTGCGTGAAAAGTAATGGCTACAACAAAATCGGTGATGATTTATCGTTTTTTGCGTGAAAAGTAATGGGTACAAGAAATGGGTGATGGTGTATCATTTTTTTGCGTTAAAAGTAATGGCTACAACAAATCGGTGATGGTTTATCATTTTTTGCGTGAAAAGTAATGCCTAAAAAGAGTTTATAATTTAGCTCGTGAAAAATAATGCAGAAAACCAAACTTTGCGTGAAGCTAACCGACGACAGAGATAGAGAGGGTGGTGGCCCCGACCAGAGAGAGAGAGATAGGGGTTATCCTGCCCGTTAGATCATACGATCAACGGTCGGCGGGCATGATCCGCGTGACATGGGCTAGACCAATCAGGGCAATGTTGGGCGTCTGTGAGAGTTTGTGAAGGGAGAGGGCAAAACTGAGTAGTATCAAGAAACCAAGGGCAAGTGAGTAGTAAACAGACTAAGGGATTCAAATATGAGATTTAAAAAATGGAAATTAAATGCATGTTTTGTACAATGAAACCCATCTTGGCCTACCTCAAACTATTTGCAATACAAATCTACATGAGTGTGAAAATTATGGCCTCGTTCAGACAAAGTATGTTTTGAGGAAAGCTGTTTTGGGTAGGGCTTATTATGGAAAACCATGCACCTTCATAGCTACTAGGTGATTTGAGAAGTGGCAATTTGTGGTGAAACTTGATTTATCTATGATTTATCTATGATTTGAGAAGTGGCAATTTGTGGTAAAGACTCAATGAGTAAGTGTCACTCTTTTTCGGAATTTTTTGCACATTAAATAACTCATTTAACTAGTTAATCCCATTTGTTGACTCTCTGTTGACCAGCCACTTGAGGGTAAAACTGAGTATATTGCACTAGCCAGTATTAGCACTCAAGGCAAAAACTGAGCACACAAAAAATGCTAGTATATGACTCGAGGGTATACCTGAGTATATCTAAATTTTCAGGGTTAGACCCGAGGACGCGTGTTACGGTGCAGAAGTGGAAGACGTGCCATTGTTGACGCGTGTCGCGGTGCAGACGTGCAAATAGTGGACGCGTAGGACGCGGGTCGCATTTAGGACGCGTAAGCCCCTCCCTCCCTCTGCACACAGTCGTCTCATTCTCGCTCACGCACGAAACCACCCCTCTCACGTCCCATCAACTTCTCCAAATCGAAAAAACCCAACCGCCATACGCACGCTACCCTGCCGGCGATGGAGAAGAAGAATGCGTCGGCGGCCGTCGCCTCCGAGCCCGTCGCGTCCGCGCCCGTCGCCGCCGAGCGCGTCGCCGCCGAGGGCGGCGCATCCAAGCGCGGCGCCTCCGTGAAATGTGTCTCTCTCTCGGCTGATGGACCACTTCACAAGATCGGCGAATGCTTACTGGCGAACGAGGAGTACGCCGACACCTACTCTGCTATGAGGCAAGTCTGTAGAAATTGGCGCTCAGGTTTGCCTGAGCCCGACGTGCACCTGGACGAATGGATCATGCTAGACCACGCCCTTCCACGCGTCGCTGAGTTCACCTTCCTCCAACTCGGCACATCACGCTACATCACCATAGATATATCGGAAGTTTATACAAGGTTCAAATTCCTCCATATCTACCTTTTTATTTTCAATCTTAAACATCTTAGTCGGCACATCTGAATGTTATCTTCATCAATATCCCTTTTATATACTACTTCGTCGGCTTTTGTCGTGGCGTCATCGTGCTTGCCCAGAAGAACCCGCCGCACAAGATACGGCTTCTGAACCCACTCACAAAGAAATCGAACACTATGTTTGACGCGCAGATGCCATCTGTTTTTCTAAAATCAGTCGCTGTTATCAAATCCCCGACTATGGTCTTCGTTGCCGCACATTACCCGCCGGAAATTGGTTGGGTCGATGAGAGCACTCCAACTAAGGATATAAATGAAGATTGGGGAGAAGTAAGATTTTCGATCAAGAACCATTGTCTGCGTTGCATTACCCCGTTCAATGGTGAATTGTATGTAGTAGCTGCGGACAATTTTGAGAACGGAAGAATAGTGTGCACCAATGTACAGTTGCAGCAGCGCGCGAGCACTGTCAAGATGGAGACACTAATTTCATTTCCAGAACTTGGACATCAGAAGTTCTACCTTGTGAAGTCGGATGGTGATCTGCTGCTTGTGTTGTTGGTCAGCGAGGCTTTGGCGGGCAAACCATTGGTGTACCGTGTGGACACTCAGAACCGCTCTCTCCATCCGGTCAGTAACATTGGCAGTAATGCCTTCTTCGTGAATTATATCCGGTGTATCTCCGTCGACACCAGAGTGTACCCGACACTTCGACCTGGCAGCATCTACTACACGGATTTGGGTTATATCAGAGAGTACTCTCATGATACAAAGGCCTGGGATGAGTGGCCACTACGTGTGGATAGAATAGGACTCTACGGTATGAGAAATGAACACATGCCATACCGTTTTGGAGGATGTATTGGCCTCACACTGCAGACGGAAGGAGTTCAATGAATATTTCCTTGGGGTAATGCACGAATGGAGAAAGGAAGAAATATATGAGGAGGAATGAAGAACAAATTCATTCATCCTGGGGTATCCTAATCTTCTTGTTGTCCATACATTGCATGCGTCTTGTATATTTTTCAGTTTAGTTTGTCGTGAACATTAACAACGTTATTGGCTGCTTTTGGCTGCTGTATGCAGTTTATGTATTATACTTAGTTTTCTGATTATGCTGTTGTGAATTTATCATATACTAGCTTCTAGATTTGCTGCCATATTGGGCAAAAAACGAGGGCCAAAAGGCATAAATAACCCTAGAGATTTGCTACTAGATTTGCTGCCATATTGAAGAAAGACAGAAATAGAAGCTTCTCTAGATTTGATACTAATTTGGTGAAAAATACAGAGAGAGAAAGAGGGGAAAAGGTGCTCTTAAAAATGCCAATTTGGGCCGAGAGAGATGATGGCGTGTAACTCACACGTTCGTTGGGAACCCCAAGAGGAAGGTATGATGCGCACAGCAGCAAGTTTTCCCTCAGAAAGAAACCAAGGTTTATCGAACCAGGAGGATCCAAGAAGCACGTTGAAGGTTGATGGCGGCGGGATGTAGTGCGGCGCAACACCAGGGATTCCGGCGCCAACGTGGAACCTGCACAACACAACCAAAGTACTTTGCCCCAACGAAACAGTGAGGTTGTCAATCTCACCGGCTTGCTGTAACAAAGGATTAACCGTATTGTGTGGAAGATGTTTGTTTGCAGAAAACAGTAGAACAAGTATTGCAGTAAATTGTATTTCAGTATAGAGAATTGGACCGGGGTCCACAGTTCACTAGAGGTGTCTCTCCCATAAAATAAACAGCATGTTGGGTGAACAAATTACAGTTGGGCAATTGACAAATAAAGAGGACATGACCATGCACATACATATTATGATGAGTATAGTGAGATTTAATTGGGCATTACGACAAAGTACATAGACCGCCATCCAACTGCATCTATGCCTAAAAAGTCCACCTTCAGGTTATCATCCGAACCCCCTCCAGTATTAAGTTGCAAAGCAACAGACAATTGCATTAAGTATGGCGCGTAATGTAATCAACAACTACATCCTTAGACATAGCATCAATGTTTTATCCCTAGTGGCAACAGCACAACACAACCTTAGAACTTTCTCACATCGTCCTGTGTGTCAATGCAGGCATGAACCCACTATCGAGCATAAATACTCCCTCTTGGAGTTACAAGCATCTACTTGGCCAGAGCATCTACTAGTAACGGAGAGCATGCAAGATCATAAACAACACATAGGCATAACTTTGATAATCAACATAACAAGTATTCTCTATTCATCGGATCCCAACAAACGCAACATATAGAATTACAGATAGATGATCTTGATCATGTTAGGCAGCTCACAAGATCCGACAATGATAGCACAATGGGGAGAAGACAACCATCTAGCTACTGCTATGGACCCATAGTCAAGGGGTAGACTACTCACACATCACTCCGGAGGCGACCATGGCGGCGTAGAGTCCTCCGGGAGATGAATCCCCTCTCCGGCAGGGTGCCGGAGGCGATCTCCTGGATCCCCCGAGATGGGATCGGCGGCGGTGGCGTCTCTGGAAGGTTTTCCGTATCGTGGCTCTCGGTACAGGGGGTTTCGCGACGGAGGCTTTAAGTAGGCGGAAGGGCAGGTCAGGAGGCGGCACGAGGGCCCCACACCACAGGGCCGCACGGCCAAGGGGGGGGCTGCGCCGCCCTAGGGTGTGGCCCCCTCGTGGCCCCACTTCGTCTCCTCTTCGGTCTTCTGGAAGCTTCGTGGCAAAATAGGACCCTGGGCGTTGATTTCGTCCAATTCCGAGAATATTTCCTTACTAGGATTTCTGAAACCAAAAACAGCAGTAAAAACAAAGAATCGGCACTTCGGCATCTTGTTAATAGGTTAGTTCCAGAAAATGCACGAATATGACATAAAGTGTGCATAAAACATGTAGATAACATCAATAATGTGGCATGGAACATAAGAAATTATCGATACGTCGGAGACGTATCAGCATCCCCAAGCTTAGTTCTGCTCGTCCCGAGCAGGTAAAACGATAACACAGATAATTTCTGGAGTGACATGCCATCATAACCTTGATCATACTATTTGTAAAGCATATGTAGTGAATGCAGCGATCAAAACAATGTATATGACATGAGTAAACAAGTGAATCATATAGCAAAGACTTTTCATGAATAGCACTTCAAGACAAGCATCAATAAGCCTTGCATAAGAGTTAACTCATAAAGCAATAATTCAAAGTAAAAGCATTGAAGCAAGACAAAGGAAGATTAAGTTTCAGCGGTTGCTTTCAACTTGTAACATGTATATCTCATGGATATTGTCAACATAGAGTAATATAATAAGTGCAATATGCAAGTATGTAGGAATCAATGCACAGTTCACACAAGTGTTTGCTTCTTGAGGTGGAGAGAAATAGGTGAACTGACTCAACATTGAAAGTAAAAGAATGGTCCTCCATAGAGGAAAAGCATCGATTGCTATATTTGTGCTAGAGCTTTGATTTTGAAAACATGAAACAATTTTGTCAACGGTAGTAATAAAGCATATGTATCATGTAAATTATATCTTACAAGTTGCAAGCCTCATGCATAGTATACTAATAGTGCCCGCACCTTGTCCTAATTAGCTTGGACTACCGGATCATCGCAATGCACATGTTTTAACCAAGTGTCACAAAGGGGTACCTCTATGCCGCCTGTACAAAGGTCTAAGGAGAAAGCTCGCATTGGATTTCTCGCTATTGATTATTCTCAACTTAGACATCCATACCGGGACAACATAGACAACAGATAATGGACTCCTCTTTTATGCATAAGCATGTAACAACAATTAATAATTTTCTCATATGAGATTGAGGATATTTGTCCAAAACTGAAACTTCCACCATGGATCATGGCTTTAGTTAGCGGCCCAATGTTCTTCTCTAACAATATGCATGCTTAACCATAAGGTGGTAGATCTCTCTTACTTCAGACAAGACGAACATGCATAGCAACTCACATGAAATTCAACAAATAATAGTTGATGGCGCCCCCAGTGAACATGGTTATCGCACAACAAGCAACTTAATAAGAGATAAAGTGCATAATTACATATTCAATACCACAATAGTTTTTAAGCTATTTGTCCCATGAGCTATATATTGCAAAGGTGAATGATGGAATTTTAAAGGTAGCACTCAAGCAATTTACTTTGGAATGGCGGAAAATACCATGTAGTAGGTAGGTATGGTGGACACAAATGGCATAGTGGTTGGCTCAAGTATTTTGGATGCATGAGAAGTATTCCCTCTCGATACAAGGTTTAGGCTAGCAAGGCTTATTTGAAACAAACACAAGGATGAACCGGTGCAGCAAAACTCACATAAAAGACATATTGTAAACATTATAAGACTCTACACCGTCTTCCTTGTTGTTCAAACTCAATACTAGAAATTATCTAGACCTTAGAGAAACCAAATATGCAAACCAATTTTAGCATGCTTTATGTATTTCTTCATTAATGGGTGTAAAGCATATGATGCAAGAGCTTAAACATGAGCACAACAATTGCCAAGTATCACATTACCCAAGACATTTATAGCAATTACTACATGTATCATTTTCCAATTCTAACCATATAACAATTTAACGAAGAAGAAACTTCGCCATGAATACTATGAGTAGAAACTAAGGACATACTTGTCCATATGCTACAGTGGAGCGTGTCTCTCTCCCATAAAGTGAATGCTAGGATCCATTTTATTCAAACAAAACAAAAAACAAAAACAAACCGACGCTCCAAGCAAAGCACATAAGATGTGGTGGAATAAAAATATAGTTTCAGGGGAGGAACCTGATAATGTTGTCGATGAAGAAGGGGATGCCTTGGGCATCCCCAAGCTTAGACACTTGAGTCTTCTTGATATATGCAGGGGTGAACCACCGGGGCATCCCCAAGCTTAGAGCTTTCACTCTCCTTGATCATGTTGCATCATACTCCTCTCTTGATCCTTGAAAACTTCCTCCACACCAAACTTAGAACAACTCATTAGAGGGTTAGCGACAATAAAAATTAACATATTCAGAGGTGACACAATCATTCTTAACACTTCTGGACATTGCATAAAGCTACTGGACATTAGTGGATCAAAGAAATTCATCCAACATAACAAAAGAGGCAATGCAAAATAAAAGGCAGAATCTGTCAAAAACAGAACAGTTCGTATTGACGAATTTTATTAGGCCACCAGACTTGCTCAAATGAAAATGCTCAAATTGAATGAAAGTTGCGTACATATCTGAGGATCATGCACGTAAATTGGCTTGATTTTCTGAGCTACCTACAGGGAGGTAGACCCAGATTCGTGACAGCAAAGAAATCTGGAACTGCGCAGTAATCCAAATCTAGTACTTACTTTACTATCAACGACTTTACTTGGCACAACAAAACACTAAACTAAGATAAGGAGAGGTTGCTACAGTAGTAAACAACTTCCAAGACACAAATATAAAACAAAGTACTGTATCAAAATAACACATGGGTTATCTCCCAAGAAGTTCTTTCTTTATAGCCATTAAGATGGGCTCAGCAGTTTTAATGATGCACTCGCAAGAAATAGTATTTGAAGAAAAAGAGAGCATCAAGAGGCAAATTCAAAACACATTTAAGTCTAACATGCTTCCTATGAAGAGGAATCTTGTAAATAAACAAGTTCAAGAAGCATAATGCAACAAGCGTAGAAAGATAAAACAAGTGTAGCTTCAAAAATTTCAGCACATAGAGAGGTGTTTTAGTAACATGAAAATTTCTACAACCATATTTTCCTCTCTCATAATAACTTTCAGTAGCATCATGAGCAAACTCAACAATATAACTATCACATAAAGCATTCTTATCATGAGTCTCATGCATAAAATTATTACTCTCCACATAAGCATAATCAATTTTATTAGTTGTAGTGGGAGCAAATTCAACAAAGTGGCTATCATCATATATAGGAGGCATATTGTAATCATAAAAGAAAATTTTCTCCTCAATGCTTGGGGGACTAAAAAGATCATGCTCATCAAAGCCAGCTTCCCCAAGCTTAGAATTTTCCATAGCATTAGCAACAATGGTGTTCAAAGCATTCATAGTAATAACATTCCCATTAGCATGCATATAAAGTTCCATGGGTTTTTTAATTCTCTCTTCAAACACATCATGTCCTAATTCAAGATAAAGTTCATAAAGATCTCTCATATTTTTGTTGTTTTCCATTATGCTTAACTAGTGAAATAAAAACATGCATGATATTAAGTAAAGTAAAACAAGTAACTAATTTTTTTGTGTTTTTGATATAGCAAACAAGATAGCAAATAAAGTAAAACTAGCAACTAATTTTTTTGTGTTTTGATTTAGTGCAGCAAACAAAGTAGTAAATAAAACTAAGCAAGACAAAAACAAAGTAAAGAGATTGGGATGTGGAGACTCCCCTTGCAGCGTGTCTTGATCTCCCCGGCAACGGCGCCAGAAAAAGAGCTTGATGGCGTGTAACTCAGACGTTCGTTGGGAACCCCAAGAGGAAGGTATGATGCGCACAGCAGCAAGTTTTCCCTCAGAAAGAAACCAAGGTTTATCGAACCAGGAGGAGCCAAGAAGCACGTTGAAGGTTGATGGCGGCGGGATGTAGTGCGGCGCAACACCAGGGATTCCGGCGCCAACGTGGAACCTGCACAACACAACCAAAGTACTTTGCCCCAACGAAACAGTGAGGTTGTCAATCTCACCGGCTTGCTGTAACAAAGGATTAACCGTATTGTGTGGAAGATGATTGTTTGTAGAAAACAGTAGAACAAGTATTGCAGTAAATTGTATTTCAGTATAGAGAATTGGACCGGGGTCCACAGTTCACTAGAGGTGTCTCTCCCATAAAATAAACAGCATGTTGGGTGAACAAATTACAGTTGGGAAATTGACAAATAAAGAGGGCATGACCATGCACATACATATTATGATGAGTATAGTGAGATTTAATTGGGCATTACGACAAAGTACATAGACCGCCATCCAACTGCATCTATGCCTAAAAAGTCCACCTTCAGGTTATCATCCGAACCCCCTCCAGTATTAAGTTGCAAAGCAACAAACAACTGCATTAAGTATGGCGCGTAATGTAATCAACAACTACATCCTTAGACATAGCATCAATGTTTTATCCCTAGTGGCAACAGCACAACACAACCTTAGAACTTTACATCGTCCCGGTGTCAATGCAGGCATGAACCCACTATCGAGCATAAATACTCCCTCTTGGAGTTACAAGCATCTACTTGGCCAGAGCATCTACTAGTAACGGAGAGCATGCAAGATCATAAACAACACATAGACATAACTTTGATAATCAACATAACAAGTATTCTCTATTCATCGGATCCCAACAAACGCAACATATAGAATTACAGATAGATGATCTTGATCATGTTAGGCAGCTCACAAGATCCGACAATGATAGCACAATGGGGAGAAGACAACCATCTAGCTACTGCTATGGACCCATAGTCCAGGGGTAGACTACTCACACATCACTCCGGAGGCGACCATGGCGGCGTAGAGTCCTCCGGGAGATGAATCCCCTCTCCGGCAGGGTGCCGGAGGCGATCTCCTGGATCCCCCGAGATGGGATCGGCGGCGGCGGCGTCTCTGGAAGGTTTTCCGTATCGTGGCTCTCGGTACAGGGGGTTTCGCGACGGAGGCTTTAAGTAGGCGAAAGGGCAGGTCAGGAGGCGGCACGAGGGCCCCACACCACAGGGCCGCGCGGCCAAGGGGGGGGCCGCGCCGCCCTAGGGTGTGGCCCCCTCGTGGCCCCACTTCGTCTCCTCTTTGGTCTTCTGGAAGCTTCGTGGCAAAATAGGACCCTGGGCGTTGATTTCGTCCAATTCCGAGAATATTCCCTTACTAGGATTTCTGAAACCAAAAACAGCAGAAAACAACAACTGACACTTCGGCATCTTGTTAATAGGTTAGTTCCAGAAAATGCACGAATATGACATAAAGTGTGCATAAAACATGTAGATAACATCAATAATGTGGCATGGAACATAAGAAATTATCGATACGTCGGAGACGTATCAAGAGACAAAACCCAGCTCCTGCTCACGTGCAACCAAACGCTTCTCGTCCTATCCCACGCGGTCCCTTTCTACCAGCCCCACGCGACGCGGCCCCACACGACACGGCCCCACACGACGCGGCCCCACAGACGATGCGGCGCAACACGTTAGCACAGAACGTCCAAATAAACGGATTCCTTCCGTCTGAGCTCCTTCTGGCGGGTTTCAGACATAGGCTTGGGGAAAACTGAGGAAAAACTAAGGGGCTGGGGAAAACTGAGTACAACTAACGACCCGAGGGCACGAAAATATAAATCCCTAAAACAAAAGTACTGTAGTAAAATCATGGGTTATCTCCCATAATTGCTTTTCTTTAACGCCTTTCAGCTAGGCGCAGGAAGTGTATATCAAGTATTATCAAGAGATGAAGCATCGGCATTCTTACCAAAGGCTCTGCGCCTACCCTTCTTACTCTTTGGTTTGGGGAATATATGATTGCATCTAGGTATGGAGGATTTTAGAGTCCCCTTTTCCACATCTATGGTTACTTCAAAGAGCTTCAGCAGGGATCTTCCAAGTGTGATTTGTCCTGTACCTACACATTCAATAACGAGATAATCAGTGGATACAGTTTTTCCAAGAAGGGTTGTGAATACTCCTTCAGCTATTCCCTTAGGAATTATAACAGAGTTATCAGTGAGAGTTATTCCTTCTCCTCCTTCAGTAAGTCCCCAGAGTGTCAAAGATTTGTAAATATTTTCAGGCATAAGGCAAAATTCAGTCATAATATCACAACGAGCATCAAAAATTTTACCATCAATATTAACTTTAATAGTGGGGTCCCACATTGATGGTTCAGAGTTTATTGGAACATAATCAAAATGCTCACGAATCCGACCATACCCTTCTTTCAAGCAAGACACATATGTCTCAAGAGTATTCAATCTATTGTAAACACTAACAAGGGATGGATCATAATTATTAGTGGAGCTAGATGATGCAACCAATTTTTTTATGGCATTAAAAGCTTGATCCCCATCACAGTGAAGGAAATCTCCTCCCACTAAAGCATCTAAGGCATATCTATAGCGAAGAATAAGCCCAAAATAAAAATTACTAAGAAGCAAACTTAGTGTCATTTTAGGTTCAGTTTTATTATAAGAATCAAAAATTCTAGCCCAAGCTTCTTTAAAACCCTCTTCACCACCCTGTTTAAAAGTGAAGATCGATTCCTCGGGTGATAGAGTAACAACTACAGGACTAGTCATGGTAACAAAAATAAGGTAAATGCTAATAACTAATTTTTTGTGTTTTTAATATGGAGAACGCAAACAAGATAGTAAATAAAGTAAAACTAGCAACTATTTTTTTTTTGTATTTTTGTTTTAGTGCAGCAAACAAAGTAGTAAATAAAAATAAAGCAAGACAAAAACAAAGTAAAGAGATTGGAGGTGGAGACTCCCCTTGCAGCGTGTCTTGATCTCCCCGGCAACGACACCAGAAAAAGAGCTGCTGGCGTGTAGTTGACGTGGGAGTTAGAGATCTTTGTGGTGTAACTTTTCTTCAGATCCCCGACAACGGCGCCGGAAAAAGAGCTTGATACGCGTACAGCACGCGTCCGTTGGGAACCCAAAGAGGAAGGTGTGATGCGTATAGCAGCAAGTTTTCCCTCAGTAAGAAACCAAGGTTTATCGAACCAGTAGGAGCCAAGAAGCACGTTGAAGGTTGATGGCGGCGGAGTGTAGTGCGGCGCAACACCAGGGATTCCGGCACCAACGTGGAACCTGCACAACACAACCAAATTACTTTGCCCCAATGTGACAATGAGGTTGTCAATCTCACCGGCTTGCTGTAACAAAGGATTAGATGTATAGTGTGGATGATGATTGTTTGCAGAGAACAATAGAGCTAGTATTGTAGTAGATTGTATTCGATGTAAAAGAATGGACCGAGGTCCACAGTTCACTAGTGGTGTCTCTCCCATAAGATAAATAGCATGTTGGGTGAACAAATTACAGTTGGGCAATTGACAAATAAAGAGGGCATGACATGCACATACATGTTATGATGAGTATTGAGATTCAATTGGGCATTACGACAAAGTACATAGACCGCTATCCAGCATGCATCTATGCCTAAAAAGTCCACCTTCAGGTTATCATCCGAACCCCCTCCAGTATTAAGTTGCAAACAACAGACAATTGCATTAAGTATGGTGCGTAATGTAATCAACAAATACATCCTTAGACATAGCATTGATGTTTTATCCCTAGTGGCAACAGCACATCCACAACCTTAGAACTTTCTCACATCGTCCTGCATTTAATGGAGGCATGAACCCACTATCGAGCATAAATACTCCCTCTTGGAGTTACAAGTAATGACTTGGCCAGAGCCTCTACTAATAACGGAGAGCATGCAAGATCATAAACAACACATAGATAATAGATTGATAATCAACATAGCATAGTATTCATTATTCATCGGATCCCAACAAACGCAACATGTAGCATTACAAATAGATGATCTTGATCATGTTAGGCAGCTCACAAGATCTAACAATGATAGCACAATTAGGAGAAGACGACCATCTAGCTACTGCTATGGACCCATAGTCTAGGGGTGAACTACTCACACATCACTCCGGAGGCGACCATGGCGGTGAAGAGTCCTCCGGGAGATGATTCCCCTCTCCGGCAGGGTGCCGGAGGCGATCTCCTGAATCCCCCGAGATGGGATTGGCGGCGGCGGCGACTCTGGAAGGTTTTCCGTATCGTGTCTCTCGGTACTGGAACTATTATCGATGAAGGCTTATGTAGGCGGAAGGGTAGGTCAGGGGGCGCCACGAGGGTCCCACACGCCAGGGCCGCGCGGCCAGCACCTGGGCCGCGCCGCCCTGTTGTGTGGGCGCCTCGTCGCCCCACTTCGTTTCCCTTTCGGACTTCTGGAAGCTTCGTGGAAAAATAAGATCCTGGGCGTTGATTTCGTCCAATTCCGAGAATATTTCCTTACTAGGATTTCTGAAACCAAAAACAGCAGAAAACAACAACTGGCTCTTCAGCATCTTGTTAATAGGTTAGTGCCAGAAAATGCATAAATATGACATAAAGTATGCATAAAACATGTGAGTATCATCATAAAAGTAGCATGGAACATAAGAAATTATCGATACGTTGGAGACGTATCAGGCCTTTCTTTTACTTTATGTTGAGTCAGTTTACCTACTTCCTTCCATCTTAGAAGCAAACACTTGTGTCAACTGTGCATTGATTCTTACATGTTTACCTATTGCACTTGTTATATTACTTTGTGTTGACAATTATCCATGAGATATGTATGTTGAAAGTTGAAAGCAACTGCTGAAACTTATATCTTCCTTTGTGTTGCTTCAAAGCTTTCTACTATGAATTTATTGCTTTATGAGTTAACTCTTATGCAAGTCTTATTGATGCTTGTCTTGAAAGTATTATTCATGAAAAGTCTTTGCTATATGATTCAGTTGTTTAGTCATTGTCTTTACCATTGCTTTGAATCACTTCATTCATTTCATATGCTTTACAATAGTATGATCAAGATTATGTTAGTAGCATGTCACTTCAGAAATTATCCTTGTTATCGTTTACCTACTCGAGGACGAGTAGGAACTAAGCTTGGGGATGCTTGATACGTCTCAAACGTATCTATAATTTCTTATGTTCCATGCTAGTTTTATGACAATACCTACATGTTTTGTTCACACTTTATAACGTTTTGATACATTTTCTGGAACTAACCTATTAACGAGATGCCGAAGTGCCAGTTCCTGTTTTCTGCTGTTTTTGGTTCCAGAAATCCTACAAAGGAAATATTCTCGGAATTGGACGAAATCAAGGCCCACGATCTTATATTTCACGGAAGCTTCCAGAGCACCGAAGAGGGCCCAGAGGGGAGTCAGGAGGGCCCCACCCCACAAGGCGGCGCGGCCAAGGGGGGGCGCCCCCCTACTGTGTGGGCCCCCAGGGCCCCTCCGACTCCGCCTCTTCGCCTATAAGACTCCTCGTGACCTAAAACTTTGACACCAATAAGCCACGATACGAGAAAAGTTCCAGAGCCGCCGCCATCGCGAAGCCAAGATTCGGGGGACAGAAGTCTCTGTTCCGGCACGCCGCCGGGACGGGGAATTGCCCCCGGAAGGCATCTCCATCGACACCACCGTCATCTTCAGTGCCGCTGCTGTCTCCCATGATGAGGAGGGAGTAGTTCTCCCTCGAGGCTAAGGGCTCTACCGGTAGCTATGTGGTTCATATCTCTCTCCCATGCACTTCAATACAATGATCTCATGAGCTGCCTTACATGGTTGAGATCCATATGATTAGCTTTGTAATCTAGATGTCGTTATGCTATTCAAGTGGATTTTACTTATGTGATCTCCGGAGACTCCTTGTCCCACGTGTGTAAAGGTGACAATGTGTGCACCGTGTGGGTCTCTTAGGCTATATTTCACAGAATACTTGTTCACTGGGTTATGATTTGAGTTGGATGTCTCTATGAAATTGTGGTGTGTTAGTACCTCCTATGAATGCTCACAGTGACAGCGTGAGGTGTTTATTAGTACTTGGGAATACATCTTTAAGGTTTGCTTTTGCAGCCCTACACGGTGAATTAGTGTTCGTTATCCTGCGAGAGAGTAATTCAGAATAGCATAGTGAAGTGCTTATATTTATATTCCTTTATGATAACATTGTTGAGAGTGTCCACTAGTGAAAGTATGATCCCCAGGCCTTGTTTCTAAGCATTGAAACACCGTTTCCAACAAGTTCTGTTACATGTTTGCTTGCTGCCATCTTTATTTCAGATTACAATTACTACTTACAATCATCCATATTACTTGTATTTCACTATCTCTTCGCCGAACTAGTGCACCTATACATCTGACAAGTGTATTAGGTGTGTTGGGGATACAAGAGACTTCTTGTATCGTAATTGCAGGGTTGCTCGAGAGGGATATCTTTGACCTCTACCTCCATGAGTTCAATAAACCTTGGGTGATTCGCTTAAGGGAAACTTGTTGCTGTTCTACAAACCTATGCTCTTGGAGGCCCAACATTGTCTACAGGAAAAGAAGCGTGCGTAGACATCAGTGCTCAGCGGAACCCAAATGGAGCCCAAGCCACGAGGGGGTCATTTTTTTTAACTCTATATCAAAAACTATGAGTCCCATAGATATAACTCGAGTATCAAAGATACTTTATGAAATGACTTATGTTTCTATATACCTCCTTTGTTCGAAATTAATTGATTCAACTTTATCTATATATGTAGGTATCTAGACTCGTTTTAAATGTATAGATACATGCCTATTTAGCTAAAATTGTGTCAATTAAGGCCATTAATGGATATGTATTTACACTTGGTTGGATGCATTACTTCTTGGAAGTCTTGCAAGCAGACCATGTTAACGAGTTCAACAATGAAAGCAGAACACACAACATTAGACAATGCCACTGATGAAGCAGAGTGGCTTCGTGAGCTCCTGATGAACTCGTGGTTGAAAAACCAATACCTGATATTCCAATGAACCGTGATAATTAAATTTTGATCATCAAGGCAAATAGTTCTAAGGATAATATGAAGTCACCAATGTACGTGAATATGAGGCTAAAATCTGTCTTAAAAAAGAGAAACTATGGAGTTATTGCATTGGATTATATCCATACACCTAGAAATTTGGTAGATCCTACACAAAGGGTCTATCATGTAATGTGATAGATAATACATCGAATGAGATGGGTATGAGCCCACTCTATGTGATCATAATTCCCGTAAATTAGAACTGCGAGACAAGTTGTTGGTCACATGAGAAGAGAGTATCTTAATTTTGTATAATACCACTCTCTGAAGATGTAGTGTTTTCTTAATTTGTACGGTACGCTGATTTTATCTTAATGGGTTCTGAATGGCTTATTTAAGAAGAGATGATGTTCCTCATGTATTGAAGAACACACCAATATGAGTCCGGCTGTTAAACATTGCAGTCTATGAGAGTTGGGTGTTCTCTACCGCAAACTCGTGAAAGGGCAGCCCTGAGGAAGCCCTACGAGAACCTATTATCGGTCGAGGCTTTTTGTGTAAAGCTAGATTGGTATAAGACTTGCAGTTCAAGACCTAGTCCAGAGTTTAAGTAGCAATCTAGTGTAACATAGAGCTATATGTGGAAGTTTAACTTAATAGTCTCCACTATAATACCAGTATATAAGAAAATGTTCTGAAACCAAAGGCAAACTCAAACTGTATGTGACTTTGGGATCTAGTGGGAGATTGTTGGAATTTTTGCCTAACATAGGCTCAGCCAATGTAAATTAATCCACAATTCCTAAAAATCACAAAGGCCAGTCGGCCCATTCATGAATGGTAAGAGGTGGGATATTTTTTTTTGCCTCACACTGCTAGTTTAGAGAGAGTTGGACCTCCTTATAAGGGGAGTTGTTCCACTTGTTGTATGAGCATGACTCTTGTGCACACTCATCCTCCTCTACCACCCTCCTCGCCACGTGCGCCATGGCTTGGGGAGCCAAGAATTCTTTTTGTCATGCATGAATGGAATTTGAAGGGTTCGACAGAAGTTGTAACGTTTTTCTGTAGTTGAAAATGAATACAAAGAATGTTTGTCTTCAGTGGCCGCATGTTCGGTACACCTTCCAACTCCCCATTTCTCCTCCCATTGTTGCTTTTTGCCTCCTCTTCTTTGTATATAAGAGAGGTCGCTCCTCTTCAGAGACAGGCACAATACACAATGCCACAATTTCTATGTGTGTACCATTCATTTCCAAATCACAACGCCGATGCTCAATACCTCCCCATCCCGTCTGCCACGTTGGACGAGACAGCACGCCTCCAGAACTCCGTGTCTTGTGATCTTGTACGGGAGTGAGGTGATAAGGTTTTGGGGAGAGCTCTAGCACGACTGTTGGCTTCTTCATCACGGACGTCGACATGGACGCTGGCGACTACTTCCCAAACAATGACTTCTTCCCCGACATCAATGACCTCTTCAGAGATGATGCTTCAATTCCATTTCCTAGCAATATGTTTAGGCTTGTTGTTGCCTAACATATTGCTATTAGCAATCCCTTTAGACTTGTTGTTTTTCTACTCTATGGTGATTTGCATGACTTGTTTAATTTCAACCTTTTTAGTCATGTTTTACCTATTGTTTTCATGGATTAAATCATGAGGAAAATTGTTAATATCTCCAATAATAAATGCCACTGACTCTGAATCTATTGCTTCTAAATGGTTATGTAACAAAATATCCTTGCATTTTAATGTAGTTACTTATGCTATCCTTTGTGGGGCAGGGTGGAATACTAAAAACAGTATAGTTTAAACCGTTCTACCATGATAAATATGGAACATATGTGCCACCGGATCCTATCATATCTCCGAAATTGGGAAGCCCACTTTAAAGATTGGGAGGGGAAAATGTGGTCCGTTCCTGATGGGTTGAGCGCCAATCCGAAGAAGCGGTTTGTACTGATGCCCAACTGAGTTGCACTGATTTTGGGTGATTCTCCACCTGGATAACATCATTGGAGGGAGGATCTCCCGGCGGCCGGGTCTCACTATCCTATTTCTCAATGATCAACCGGAGGAGAGTTCGTCGATCCATGTGGTGATGCGAGGCAGCTGTTCCATCTGAAGACACGTGAATCTCGGTGGTGCACGCTTGAAAAAATCTTTTGGTGGTCCGTGTTACATAGAATTATTATGATAAACTTTTGGTGAAAACGCTTGGTCTCACCTCTATTCTTAGTTGGAGGCTTGTATTAGTTTCTCCTGAACTCCGTGGTTTTGTCATTGTAATGGAACTAGGAAGAAATCTCCGCAAATCAAAAATAAAAAAACTAACAGTTTGATAAATGATCCAAATGTAATAAAATCATCTCTAGTCCGCAGTTCAAAAGAAAAGTTATCTGTTTGGTGTCTGAAAAAACAGTATACAAAGTTTTTCATTTTAGTTCTCAAAAAAAGTTTTCCCTTTTGATGGCCCAAGAGAGCTCGGAAGCAAAAAGGCCTCGTGGAATCCGAGTCATCGCCATGGGGCCCGCGAATGAACCACAGTCCACCACCAACCCACACACACACGGGTGCGCTCAGGCTCATCACATCACCCGCTCCACTCCACTCCACTCGCGACGGGCCTTCCTCCGCCGTCGCCGTCCCCTCCTCCCTCTCCCAAGTCCCAGTCCGAAAACCTCGCGGCCTCACGCCACGCCACCCCGTGCTGTGCGAGATGCTCCCCGCAGGCCACCATCTCTCCCTGCTCGCGCTTGCGCTCGTGCCGCTCGCTTCCCTCGCAGGCGCGGCGGCCGCAGGCGCCGGTGAGGGGTTCTGCTCGGCGGAACCGTCCAGCGATTGCTCCCAGGGGCCTCCGCTCTACTGGAAGGTCACCAACCCCACCCTCTCGCCCGTGCACCTGCAAGGTATACCTACCTCTCTACACGGTCGCACTAGGACCCGCCGTCTCATCTCCTGCGTGGGTTGGCTTGCTGATTTTAGGATGTCTGTGGCCGTCAGAAATGCTGTTGTTATTTTCTAAAAACCAGATGTAGACGGCCACTGATAGAATTAGCGCGAAAGCAAAACTAACGAGTTAGGGGGAAATGGCACGCCCCAATTTAAAATGATGAACAACATCGATACTGATGGCCCATATTGGGCCACACAAAAAGGTTACAAAAAAAATGCATACTGACTAGGTAGTATATACCCAAGGAAATTAGAAGCATGTTTGATTCTTAGCAATATCAAGAACTGTATGATGTCATTCCATGATGCCGTAGGAACCAATATTTTCCTACATTTTTAGACCATGCAGGCTTTTCCAGTGGATGCTGGAACGGGATTGCAGTTTAGTGGTGGTTTTATGACTTTGTTAGTCCCGTTGATGTAATTGTACATCAAATGGTGGGGGTGAGTGTAGCATGGGTGGATAATTGAGGAAAACCAGGACACCTTTGGAATATTCCTGATGTTACAAGATCCTGTTGTTGCTAGAGGGAGTTTTGGTGTGAATGAGACTTGAGCTGTATATGAGGTATTGATTGTGCTCGATTGCTCACGAAATATTGGTTTTTGTCATCCACTCGTATTGGACTAGGACTACAATGGTATCATCTGCACTGCAAGCTCTCTACTTCATATCTTTTCTACTTAAAATGGATTAGAATGCCCTCGAGATTATAAATTTAGATAGCCATATACTCCTATGACACTCTTACTAAGAATTCTATACCAATTTATGCTTATGTCTGCATGCATAGTCTTAAAAGCTTTGAGAGTTTAATCATTTGCTATTAAGCTATGCTTTTATTTTAATAGAGATGGATGCTTTTATTTGTCCAGTTCGTGCTAATTTTGTTATTTTTATGGATCTCCAGATTTACCTGGCTTCACACGTAGTGTCTACAAAAAGGATCATGCTTTAATAACACCAGAAAGCCATGTATTCAGTCCTTTGCCTGATTGGTACGGCTCTGCTTATCCCGCATACTTTCTAATTTCTATGGATGTTATGCAGCTATATTTATCATTCATCTAATATCTTTAGGACCAACACGCTAGGAGCATATTTGATTAGTCCAGCCCTTGGGGCACACTTCACTATGTACTTGGCAAACATGCAAGGTATGGTATTTCTCCCGTTTACTCTCATGTGGTTACAAGGAAGGGTATTGTCATATGTAACCGCATATATCAACTCATATGAGAAAATACTAGTTAGTATAGTTGTTAACTGATCAAGATGGATGACAAGATGTTTATTCATTGGATCTAGTATTTCTTTTTAGCATGGGCAACTTTTGTGCATAATCTGTACCATCACATTGTTGGGCCAAAATGACAAGCTCGGTAGCTCTTAAGTTAAAACTCTCTTTTTTGTTCTACATCATCACATATTCACATGTCATATTTACTTCTGCTGAAACTTACTAATTTGTTGGCAAAAGACCTAAATAAGTTGATTGTTGTGTTATGCAGATGGATCAAAATCAGCCCTACCACCGAAAGATGTTGAAAGGTGCAATGCTTAATTCACTAGTTAAATGCTCATGCATGCTTGGCATATAACCGTTTTCAGAGAGTGTAAGAAATGGATATACCCTAATCTTAGGTAACTAATGGTGCATCTTAATGCGAATCTAGTTAGGTACCCTCTTTCATTGATCTTTACAAGGCCACATGTATTTCAACAGATGAATTTCTAATATTTGACGAACAGTATAGATGTTTTGTGGCAAAAAACTGGTATCTTTTGATTATTTTTTTGAATGTACTACCCTATGTTCATGTTTTTGTTGTTATGAACAACATGTTATAAAAAAAGATTAACAGGTAGAGTTCAATATCGGAGAAGTCGGTAGATTAACTGTGCCCATAAATGGATGAAGTAATGCACTTGTCAGCTCCCTTTTCTTGGCCTGACTTGGAATTAGCACCACTCCCTTAACTGAGATTTCTAGTGCTCCCACTGTATTTCCAGGCTTATTTTTGTACTTCAAGGCAGCATTGCACTGTCTCTTGAGAGCGAAAGATCCCACTCTCTGTTGGTAAGATTACATGAAATTGGTGCTTGTTTTTTGTGAATGTTTAACAAGATTAATCATGTATTTATTTATAAGCATTAGGTTATTTTAAAAACCACTGCTTCCAACTTGATGCATTCATAAGGAATTTCTTTGGATTCAGTTATCCATTTCTTCCTACATCAGTCTGTTTAAAGTCAGACTAAAACCCAGTCCTTTGAGATTCTTTATACTTGTTACTAAGATTTATATTTGGCCTCATCATTCGCAGATATACAATCATTGCAGATTGTGATCTTGTAAGATAATGCTACTCCAGTGGAGATCATATTTCTGGATCTATCTAGTGTTCTAGTCTTGGTTTTGTTGTTACTATTGCCATAGCATGCACTGCGGATAATGGTTCTTGGGAACTATCCAATGGCATATAAGTTTTTCCTGAAAGAATGGAGTTTTTTAATGTTTTTTCACTGCTGTCTTTGTTTACCAACTTTTGAGAAGCATTTTTTTTGCGGGGGACTTTTGAGAAGTAAATCTTAACCTGGATAGTTTGGTTTGATAAATGTTTTGATGATGATTGCAGGTAGACTCTTATGCCTATCTTCCTGCAAACATGAAGCACTCTATGACATCAGATGAACCAAGCACCCTGGTTATCTTTGAGAGGAGGTACAGTAGTTATCTGCCACTGCTTTACAAATTTGATGTGTATTTACCATTTATTTTAGACCTAGCTGCATTGATCTTGTTGGTCTTCATCTGTCAGTTATGTGTGTTTTAATTCTCCATGATTGAATTAAGTTACATGGTAGAAACGGATCAATCTTTAATCAATCATTATGATCACCATTCCCCTTTTTTTCCTTTTTATTCTGAACATTATTTGTGTAACTCATGTACAACTGTACACACGTTTTTCCAGCTAATGCTTTGCTTTTTGTTGTTATTTTTGTAATTCAAGCAATATCAAGCTCTATATCAATTATGTCCCTTTAGGTACACAGCCATTGGGGATTACCATCCTGATCTAATTGTTGGTTCAACAGATAAGCAGGCCCTTCTTGAAACCCCGGGAGAGGTACAATGTTGCTGTGCTTTTTTCTTTGGATCATCTTTCCTACAATCTCTAGGCACCTAAGTAACTTGGATTGCCTGCCATTTATCGGGCATTTTTCCATATACCATGTGAAAGGAAGCACAAATCAGCAAACTTAATTGTATTTGGAACCAGGATACATACTGACATCTGGCTTGCTTTCGCTCACTATTTGTTTTTTTCCTGATCATCTTTGCCATATAGTCTGGACACCTTGCCAGCTTTGGACGTCCATACAGCCGTTTGTTGCTTTTTTCCCCTGTTAAGACTTCCTGTTTTCTGTGCTGACATGAAATCCTTTGCCTCTTGTTTTTTTCACCAGGTATTTGAACTGAGGAAGCTGCTACCCACTTCTCTACCTTATGACTTCAATATTCATGTAAGTTCGATTATCGCTGATTAAATTGATTAACATATTGTTCGGCCCAATGTTGAGTTTCAGCCAACCAAGCATTGTATTTTTTTAAAAAAATTCTTCTTAGCCACTTCGAGTTAATCATCATTATCCCTCACAGAAAAGGAGAGCCATTTGAGTTTTAGCCAATGATTTTAACGGAACAAAGAAATATGTTGTGCGTTCGAGCATTTGTATTGGAAAAGGTTTTGTGCTGTGTGAATCTTATTATAGGGCACAAGTAACAATCTTGCAAATTATACCATACAACTCAGAGTTCGTTATATTGATGGCATGTTTCTAGGTATGGTGTTGTGGGCCCAAGAGCATATAGCCCGGAGCTGTTCATTTAGATTATAAGTGTCTGTTTAGGAATGTTGATTGAAGAATAACTTTTTGATACCCTTCTCCCTCTCTTGCAGATAATGGACTTTCAGCCAGGCGAGTATCTCAATGTGAAGGTCTGTACAATATTTGTGTGTGTATTATGATATTTTTCATAATGACTATTATCACGGGGTGAACTTTGATCATATTCCATTTTACAAATCTAAAACTTCTATTTTTTTATGCATACATTCATGGCAGTAGATGCCAATCCTATTCTGAAGTTCTGTCTTCTTTTTCGATTTGATTCTGCTAGGAGGTTCATTACAATCAACATGGTCTGCTGCTTTTAGAGGGACAGGGAATATATCGATTGGGAGACAGCTGGTAAGGACACAATCTAAAACATTTTGTTTCTTTTAGGTCTGGAGATTGAGCATATCTTGAGTGTGATTTATTAGGTGTGTGATACAATAGTCATTACCACTTGCTCCACCTTACTGACAGAACTTTTAATCTATTGCATTTTTTATATGCATAATCTACCATGTATTACTATGCTTCATTTTGTGTTTCTTCCATCCGTTGTCCTTCCCATTTTGGCATATGTTTGACTTACAGTTGCAACGCTATTCTGAAGCATGCATTCATTTTTTTTAATCTGAAAGTGTAACTTCACCTGCTATTTGCTAGTGGCATATATACTCCACAATGTTCTATGTCCCACTATAGACTATTTTGCATTGATGAAACAGGTATCCGGTGCAAGCAGGTGATACTATTTGGATGGCGCCATTTGTGCCTCAGTGGTTAGTGTCTGCGGACTTTGTTTTTATCATTGAGGGACTTGGATTGTGTAGGCAGCTCATGGCTGTTGCCTTGCTGTTCCAGGTATGCTGCTCTTGGTAAAACCAAGTCTAGGTACTTGCTGTACAAAGATGTCAATAGGAATCCACTGATATGAGCAAGGCAAAATCACTCTTCATGGATGGCGATAACTCACCATAGAGAGCTGTCACAGCTATGAAGAGTTCCTCTAGAAGGCACTGCCCCAATTGCTTGCTGGCGCAGGCGCATTGCTCAGACTCCAGAGTGAATCAATGTAAAAAAATGAAGCTAAATTGGAACTTGAAATTCTAATGTTCATGGCTGCCCATTTGTGGCTAGAGGACGATATGACCTGTAATCTCAACTGGTTAAACCCTAAAATAATTTAAATGCGTGTGTGGTTACCTTTTCCTTCTTCATGCCACAGGCAGTGGTGATCACAAAACAGAAGTTAAATTATTGTGCACTCCGGTGGTACAGTGATGCACGAACTCCCTTATGCTGAGTTCAAATCCTTAATTTTCGACTCGATTTGGGTTCCGATTTATTTTTATTATCCTTAGTGAGACATGTAGGTCATTTTGCATATTGCTTCAGAAATTAAGCTGGTAGATAAGTTTTTCTGTAAATAGTTTTAATGAGGTATTCATGATACTTATAGAGTATAAGGAGTTATAATTTATAAAGCAGGCTCATGATTGTTAATGTACCCTGAACTAAAAAAAAAGGAAATGCAAGTTGGAGGAGAATATATGTTTGTGCTTGTCTACGTTGCCTTCTTCCTTTTTTGAAAAGGTAATAATGCAAAAGAACGAACCTTTCCCAAAAAAGGAAATGCTAGTACTTGGATAACCAAACGCAATTGATCATGTTACTTCATTACTAGGCTACCTTATCATGCCAAATTAGCATCAGAACTGATCTGCGTGGGGATTCATCGGAGAGCTAGTGTTGTTGTTGCGGACCATTATTATGAAAGGGTGATCATTCATTTAAAAAATTAAATTATTTGCCTTAGATGATTTCAAGTTGGCATGGACAGGTGGATGTTTTATGCTACAGTAATTTCGAGTACTGCAGTAAAAAAGTAAAAGAAAAACTTGGAGTTAAAAGGATGATTTGTCAAAGGCCAGTTTTGGTCCTTGAATTATAGTGAAAGTTTGTTTTTGTTTCTAGAACTTTCCTTTAGTTTAAAATAAACCTTGAACCAAGCAAATATCTGCCATGGGTGACAAACAACTCAAGGTAACGATGCAAGGGCAGAGAGGCAAAAGGATGCTGATAAGCAAAGTAAGCAAGCCTTTGTAGCGATGAGGGCACATGAATTTCAAATTTTTTGCATTAAGATGTCGGGTTCGACATCTCAGCTAGCTTGAATTTGATCTGGTTCAAAGCTAATTCGATTAGTTGATTGTTTCTTCAGAGATTTTTCCAACTCGACTAAGAAGGGATGAAAGATGAACTATTTCGAGAGTTTAAGGCCCGTTGTAAACTAAAAGTATTTGTTAGGACGAAAAGTAAACTTCCCAATAACTTGAGAACGAGAAGCGAACTTTAGTCTAATCAAAGCTGTCCAAAGCTAAACCAAATCAATGCCGGGCTGTGACAGCCGAAAATATCTGTACGACATTCCGATAGGCTCTAGTCCGTCTGAGCCTGTCACTGTTCGTTCCGGTCGCGTCCTGCACTTTTGCACTCCCGTCCCTCCCTGCCCTCGTAATTCGCGCCAACTCCCTCCCGTGCTCCTCCCATCGCCTCCCTTCCCCGCCCGAACCCTAGCCCGCGCGCGCGCCTCTCCAATGGCGCTTCCCGCGTGAAGAGGGCGGCCGGCGCGGCAGCCCAAGGAGCAGCGTTGCGTGGTTCGTCGTCTTCGTCGGCGGCGGGAGATGTATAAGCAGCAGGGGGCGGCGGGAGGGGCGGGGCTGGACCGGAAGCGCATCAGCGACGTGCTCGACAAGCACCTGGACAAGGCCGTCGCCGCGTCGCCCTCCACGTCCAGGGGATCGGCGGGTGCTCGAGGCGACCACAACCGCCTCGTCGTGCCCTCCTCCCTCCCCAAGGGCCGCTGCTCCGAAGGTAACGCGATCTATCTCCCCCCTCTCTCTATTCTCCCCCACCTGACGACGTGCCGTCCTGGCGAATCCGTGGTGCTCTGACCCGTACGTGTGGTCATAGAGTTACGTTACTGGTTGTAACTTGTAAGAAATTTGGTAATGGATTGAAGTTCCATCCCCATTAGCCTGCCGTCGTGCTATTGCTATGAAGATTTGAGCGCATCAGGCAAGGAGGTTTTCTTTACCTTGTTGGGCCAGAATTTTGTGTTACTTTCACTACACATATTCTTGGGTTTGTAACTTAGTGTATTGTTTGCTTCGAAATAGAATGGTACAGCGTGATTTGTAAAATCCACACTTATATATGTCTTTGGAATTGTCCTTAGATGTACATGTCTTTGTATGGGGCTGTGCTAGTTTACGGGCGAACCGTCCCCCCATCGGAATCCACCGAGCCACAGTAGTTGTCGAATAGGGATAAGAGGAGAGGGAGATGCCCCCCACCCCCATCCCAGGAGCTATCCCCTGCCGCCGGCAGCGCTCCCGCTCCGACTTGCCAATGGCTACAGATCATACCTATATTTCTCTTGATTGCTATGGTGTAGTCCAGATCTATTGAGTAGTCCAGAAATTGGTGTAGTCCAGATCCAATTTCTGCTTTCTGTAGCAGTTTGTGTTGTTAGTTAGATAAAGATTATTGCTCGGTATCTTGTATTTTAGTTGCTCCAAGGTAAATTGAATCTTTGTGCACGTTTAGTTTGCGCCATATATGTTAGCTTAGGGGTTTGCTGCTACCTTTTCTGTTTTGTTTCTAGCTTAGTTTGTGCAGGTTTCTTTTTTTTCCACTGTTTTTGTTCTTGGTCGGAGGCCACCTTTGGTAGTGTGAACTCTGTCTGCATTTGGTGTTTTCTTCTAATGCACAAACGATCTGCATCTAGGTTCATGGTCGAGAAAAATAGTATTTTATAAACAAATGCATTGATGCTTCCATGCTCTTCACATTGTAGGCGAGTCTGAATCTGACAGTGAAGCATCAGATGTTAGTGGTTCTGATGGAGAAGACACCTCATGGATTTCGTGGTATTGCAACCTAAGAGGGAATGAGTTCTTCTGTGAAGTCGATGAGGATTACATACAAGATGACTTCAATCTTTGTGGGCTTAGCAGTCAAGTTCCATATTATGATTATGCTCTTGATCTCATTTTGGATATCGAGTCCTCTCATGGTAAATGTTTCTCAATATTTAATTGTTCAAATAAAACCACATGTCTGATGCATTTCTGCACTTGATCTGATGCAGTTGTGTTTTCCCTGTAGAGTTACTTGGCTTCTTTTGCATACTAGTTTAGGTTCTCAAAGGCTTTTTAATAGTGATGGCGGCACTTACTGGTTGCTTAGGCTCTATTTATAAATACACATTAGGTGCTACAGGCAAAAATATTTCTTAATGGCCTTGAATTTTGTTCTTTGTTGTGAACATCAATTAGCTTTTCTGCCTTAGTAAAAGTTTGCATCGTAATTATTCTAAAGCATAAACGGAAAGTCATGTTTAATTTTGTATGCAATAGTAAATAACATGAGTCATTTACACGGGCCTTGGTTGGTGGCTTAATATATGGCTCTAACTTGTCCTGGATAAGGTATTCTGCATGCTCCCTTTTACAATGCCTGCTGCTTTTGCTGATGCTCCTTGATTATTTGAATGTTTAGGTGATATTTTCACGGAAGAACAAAATGAGTTAGTTGAATCAGCTGCAGAGATGTTGTATGGGCTGATTCATGCACGGTACATTCTGACAAGTAAAGGATTGGCTGCTATGGTACCTGTTATGCTAACCTTTCTTTGCTAATGCTTAACCATATTTGTTTCCTAAAAATTGAAATTCTCCCATATTGGTAAAATTTGTTTATGGCAACTCTTGTTCCCTTTTTTTGGCAGCTGGAGAAGTATAAGAACTATGACTTCGGACGATGTCCACGAGTTTATTGCTGTGGCCAACCATGTCTACCTGTTGGACAATCAGATATTCACCGGTCTAGCACCGTGAAGATATTCTGCCCTAAGTGTGAAGACATCTACTATCCACGGTCTAAATACCAAGGCAGTATCCTAACCGCTCTCTTATTATACCGTCTCCTTGTGAAAAAAAAAGAGCTCCTTTTGAATTTTTACCACTGTCATATCTGTTTTAGAGCCTTGGTACTATCCTGACACTTGGTACATTTATCTGGAATCATAGAAACATCATCGTCTACTAAGCAATATTTACCTCTCAGACATTACTATATCATGGTCAAAGAAGTTGCCATTTTGTCGTTATATTTTGCTTTTTCTTTGACCATGTCCAGATATCGACGGAGCCTACTTTGGGACAACATTTCCTCACATGTTTCTGATGACATACGATCACCTCAAACCTCAGAAGCCCTCGCAGCGCTACATTCCTCGCGTATTCGGCTTCAAGCTCCACAAGCCATGACAAGGAGGTGACCTGGGATGACATCGAATGAAAGTCGGCAGACCTCTTTTTTGGGGGATCTAGAGGCCCAGGAAGTCTACTGTAAGAGTGTAATTGCCAGCTGGAAATCTGGATCATGCGATGCTCAATGTGTGCCCTGGCTGGTCTGTTCAACATTAGAAATGTAGCTATAAAAGAAGACATGAGTCAATGTTGTAACATAATTCCAACTCTATTGGTTAGTTAAGTGTGGACCTCTGATTCAAAACCAGCAGCTGCTACTTATCAGCGCTGATCCACATTTTAAGGAGTAAAATTTATGCTTTAAAATATCATCTGTATCCAGCAGCAGCTCTGCTATTTGCCAGCACTGATCCTCCTTTTAAGTACTGTAAAATTTATGCTTGAAAATATCAACTCTTGTCGAACACTGAGGAGGAATTGATACTGAACTCTGATCCCGTTGTTTTGATATTTCTTTAGCACACAATCTGTTTATGATCAGTGAAACGAAGGCAAGTAGTAAGCCTATTTAATTACTCAACTCTGGTCTTGTTTAATCGACACAGTGGGTACACAAGCTACTTCCTGTTCACACTCGGCGTCAATTTTATCCATCCGGAGGGAGTAGAAACTAAAATACTCATTAAATTTGAAATGGGAAATGATCTAATTCCCCCGGGGGATCGGCCATTGCCATCCTCCGGACGCGCTGCCGTCCGATGCGGTCCATCGTACGTATGCTTTTGGCCTGGCCCCACAGCCCACCGCTCCACCCGGGAAATATCTACTCCTACCTTATCCTCTCGCACGGTCCACTCCACCGCTTCACCACAGACCACACATCGTCCTCCCCTCTCTCTGCTTTTTTTCTCCGGCCATGGTGGGAGATCTCTCTCCACGGGGCACGCGAACATCGGTCTGAGGCACCGCCGCTTGCCCACGCAACCTCGACGCCTTGCCCCCGTCCAATCCACGCGCCTCCGCCGCCCAAGCGATGCACCGCCGTATCCAGTCCGTCTCCCAATCCCACCGGTTGTGCTCTCTCTCTCTCTCTCTCTCTCTCTGCTACCTCTGGGACAGGAGTGGTGCTTCGAGGAGGCGCCTCTCGTGCTGCGCACCAGCACCCACCGCCGACCTTGCGGAGGTGCTCGCCCAACGGCAGAGGTACTGCTGTGCGAGATGACGACGCTTCTACCGCCGGCAATAGAAGATGCTACCTGGGGTAGATGACGTCGGTGCATCAGGCGGGCGGCGTTGCTGCGAAGGCACAACGGCGTTGCTACCTACAGCGGGTGCCGGTGCTACCTACTTCCGGCGGAGTTGCTGCAAAGCCATGACGGCGGTGCTACTGCCGGCGGGCGGCGTTGCTACCTACGGCGAGCGGCGTTGCTGCAAAGCCATGACGGCGGTGCTACCGCCGGCGGGCGGCGGTGCTACCTATGGTGGGCGCCGTTGCTACAAAGGCATGCTGGCGGTGCTGCAAAGACATGACGATTGTGCTAACGCCGGCGAGCGGAGTTGCAGCAAAGGGGTTCCGGCGGTGCTGCGACTGATGCTCCGATGGTGCTACCGACGGCGAGGCGTTCCAGCGCTGCTGTGTACGGTGGTGCTGCCAGTGATGCTCCGGCTGTGCTCTGTACGGCGTTGCTGCCAGTGATGCTCCGGCGATGCTCTGGGAATAGTGGTGCTCCCGGAAAGAGATTTGCGGGGCAGTTTTTTGGTGATGATTATCGCAGGAGGAAGAAAACGGAGGATGGAGACAAAACGGGTGAAACGCATGTACGGGACACGTGTCACACGCTCGAGCCGGGGGATCGGAAGCCCGGATCCCCCGGGGGACGCTCAGCGCTCCAAATTATATGAGTTGTGGGACCCTCCTCTAGAAGAGGAGAAACCCTTCAAAAATAAGCGTATGCTGCTTATTGTGGGGTGCACACGGTATTCTTTAGTAAAAGGCGAAAGAATAGTTCGCTTTGTGCTCACCACGCACCTGCGTGCCTTTCACGGTGGAGCCTAGGTGCTCCTCTTATAGGGATGGCTGGTGAGCACTACAATTAAGCTGAGCAGTATGGGACTAAACCCGGTGTCCAAGGCCGCTTCACGCCCCACCAGAATGCTAAGCCAACCAGGCCCAGCCCACGAATGCATGTGGAGAAGAGTATCGAGCGTAAGGGACGCTGGGCGGTTCGTTTTGGACTGTTTGGGTGGCGGCGCGGACACCCGGACAGCGCCCCGCGTCTGCGTGTCTGTTTGGGTCGCACGCTGCGCCCAACGCAGCGACCACCCATTTGGTCATTTGGCATATTTCTTTGGGAAATAGGCCATCTGGCCACACATACTTATAAATAATATGTAACAAATATAGAAAAATATCTAACAATTATAGAATAATATCAAATAGCATAAAATAATATCAAATAAAATGTTGCATGATAAAGAAATGTAATGTGCCATAGTTCGAACAAATATAAAAATTACAAATTGAGATTGTCAACTCAATTTGGGCGCTCTAGGATCTCCTTCTGCCTCTTCTCGAACCAAGGTCTCTTCGCCTCGCTCATGTTGGTCAAGTCGGTGTTCATGATAAGGTTGTCCTCGGCTTGCCGTTTGAGCTCAACTTCCTTCGCCTTCAACTCCACCTCTTGGGCCCTTGCCATTGCTATGAGCTTAATTTCTCTCTCTTTGAGCTCAATTTCTCTAGCTTTGGTCTTGGCCTTGACCTCTTCAATCTCAAGCTTCTTCTTTTGGACATCGAAGTAGTTCTTCCTATCCTCATCTTTCTCCCGGCGCCTTCTCTCATTCCTTTTGTCCGTGGACACCTCTCTATCGGCATGCATCTCCTTCAAAGTGCCAAACAATAGCATGGAAGAGGCATCACGCTTCATGTCGGCTTTGGTTGCCTTATGGCCGCGAGGACGACTTGCACAAGAAGCGGAGCTACCGCAAGGCTGGTGTCGAGGGTACTCCTCGCCAATGCCCTCCGATAGGGGCTTAGGGTTGATGGAATCCTGCAAGCTGATACGAGACATCGGTTCACAGACAAGCGGGGAGAGCGATTTACCCAGGTTCGGGGCCCTCGATGAGGTAAAACCCTTACGTCATGCCTGTCTGTTCTTGATTATGATGACAATGGGTTACAATGGGGTGCCGAATAGTTCGGCTGAGATCTCGGCGAGATTGCTATCGCTAGGGTTACCTAGCTCTAAGCTTTAGCTGGCTATGATTGCTAAGATTGTTCGTGTCCCTCGGCAGCCCCTCTCCTGGCCTTTATATAGGAGGCCAGGTCTCAAGGGTCCTAACCGAGTACGACTAGGTTTACAGTACTTTTAGATCTAATCTTTCCTTGTTGGCTGCTTCCTTGTCTTGCCCGCCAAGGTTTCCTCCGGTGCGCTGTCCAGGTGGCCCATCTAGCCTTCGGGTGTCTTCATGGGCCTCCAATTAGTCAATACAGGATAGATCAATGTTGGTTACTCGAAGGGTAGTGCCCACGTCAGTAGCCCCCGAGTGTCTAGCCGAAGATAGTTCGGGTAGAGACTAATGCATGTCTTCTCCTGATGTTCTTTTCCTTCATTTTATCGGGTGCGCATCAGCGCTCCCGATGGGAGTAGCCCCCGAGTCTAGGTACGGATGCTTGCAATCCGTGCGTAGACTCAAGTTGTACCACTCGAATATTCTCCTCTATCGATGTTTTCCACGGGTCTTCATTATGCAAAGGATAATGAGTAACGTGCCCAACTTTTGTTGGTTAACTGCCGATGGCAAAACAACGTTACCCTACACAGAATCAAGTCCCCGGGCATGATCCTGGAGTGCAAAAAACTTTTATCGGGTGTGCATCATGCGCTCCCGATGGGAGTGTAGCCCCCGAGTGTCTAGGTGCAAGCGCTTGCAACCGAGTGCAGACTCAATCCTTCTTCCTTCGACTGCTCATTCTGTCGAGTCTTCATTTTATCGGGTGCGCGTCAGCGCTCCCGATGGGAGTAGCCCCCGAGTCTAGGTACGGATGTCTGCAGCCGGGCGTAGACTCAAGTCCTTCATCCGATAACCTTTCATTTCTCCTTCGAATGCCTCAGGGTTTTTTTTATGACGTCATTGTTGACTTGTAACTGCTGTGGGCTGACTGACAGGACTTGACCTGACGGGCCCACCCTAACTCTGCGCGAGCATTTTTTAGGGCTTGATCATTGCACGCGTGGTGACCGAGGTGCCTCCTCGATTTTCGCACAACGTGGACATAGTGGACCGCGGGTTTCTCCCCTCCTTCAAGCGCCACGTGCTTACTTAGCTCTTAACTTCTCAAAAATCTCCCAAGGGCGAAAAATTCCTAATCTCCTCCACGGTTCCCGCAGCATCTCCTCATTCTTCCCTTCTTCCTTCCTTCGCCGTTGTCGCGCCGCCACCGCAACTTTTCCAATCTTCCTCAGATCTCACAATGGTGAAGAAGAAGAATCCTGCCGCCGCCGCCAGCTCCACCAGCGGAGGTGCCACCGCCAAGTCCTCCTCTTCTCTTCCGAAGGGGAGCGCTCCGAGCGCTCCTCCCCCAGCTCCGGCGCCGCCAGCGCCGTCGAGCTCCATGGTCAAGCCCGGAGACTGGGTAGCGTCAACCGTCACCAAGCGTGATGAGAAGATATCCCGAAGCCTAGGGTTGATATCTTCCGATGCGGGAGATGTGATCCTTCCAGGTGCGATTTTTCGGCCTGATCCCCCTGCTGGCTTTACTGTGATGTTCTTATCTTTCCTTCACCGAGGCCTTTCACTCCCCACTCATGGATTCGTCCTCCATCTCTTGCGAACGTACGAAATCCAACTATGGCAACTTACTCCCAACTCAATCCTTCATGTTGCTGTGTTCATCACCCTTTGCGAGGCATTTCTGGGTATCGAACCTCATTTCGGGCTGTGGAAAAAGATCTTCTATGTGAAGAGATACAGCAGTAGTAATGGGTACTTTGTCACCGGAGGAGTAGGTTTTGTTGCTCGTTCAGAGGTCAATTACTTTAATTTCCCAATGAGAGAGTCCGTGCAAGGATGGAGGCTGAAATGGTTTTACGTCAAGGACTCCCTGTCACCCGAATCTCGGCTTCCTAGCTATGCCGATGTTTCCGAAGCCAAACCCAAGAACTCTTGGAAGAACATTCTCTCACCCGACGACAGAGCATCAGCCGAAGAATTATTTGCCAAATTTCTTCTAATCAAAGAGGCCGACGGCCAAACTATGATCGACACAGAGGTGGCAGCGGTATTCTTGAAGCGCCGAATCCAACCAGTCATGGCCAGAGTTCACCCGATGTGGTTGTACTCAGGTCCAAAGGATGAAACCATGATTAATGCTGCCGACCTGTCGGAAAAGGAGTTGCTTGATGAAGTCCGGCGCCTTACTTCCTTTAACTAGGAAGATTCGATTCCGCTGATCTCTTCTTATACTCCCCTTGATGCTGATCATCCACTATCAAAGGTATTTTTCTTTCTTCATGTCCTTACTATGCCGTTTTTTCTTAGCCGACACAACTACCGTTGTTCTTACTTGTTATTTTCTTCGACAGATCCCCATAGTTTCTGGAAATATGCATGATTCTCCAGATGATACTTCTGAAGGGAGAGGCTCCTCAATCCCCGTAGATTTTCACACTGTCGAGCATACAGGCCTAGAGGATGAATACAATGGTCCGATAGATTTTGAAGTTGCCCACACCGACCTTCCCTCCTCAGCCGATGACGCTGGTGTCGTGGATGGATCAATGCGTAATGACGACGCTGATCATGATACCTTTGTTGATGCAGCTGCGGAGGAGGCCAGGGCTTCACCTGTGAAAAGATCAACCGGCGTCTTCGACGATGAAGATGATCTTTTCGATATGTAAGTAGTTTCTTTTCTGAAGTTATACTTTGCCCTCTTATTTTTCTTACTCTCCTTATAACCATTGTCAACCTTTCATCTTTGCAGCGACGAAGGGTTTATCGAGCCCCCGTCTAAAAAAGCCAAATCTGATGCTGCCTCGCCGGTCGTAGTGGCTTCCGAAGCTTCGGCTCCTAAGGCCGCCCCTATGGCTCAAGCATTGACTGCTTCTTCCCTTTCCAAGGGAAAAGGCGTCTCTCCAACTGCTGCCACCGCAACTCCTCCTTCTGTAAGCCTTTTTCTAACTGTGATGCAAATCTCTTGGAGCGTGCTCTGCTTGACAATTTTTAGTAAAATATCCTTCTTTCTTAAGGACTTGCGAGGCGTTATTTCCTCTTTGGAGGCCTTCGCCTCCCAATTCACTTCTCTGGAAGCTGACAAGGCTCGGCTGCAAGAGGAAGTCAAATCTTCCTCCTTGAAATTGGATGGCGCAGTCAAGATATCTGCTGAGGCTCGCCAAGAGGTTGACTCTCTGAAGGTGGAAATGGGCAAGCTAAAAGAGAAGCTGAAGGAGGAGGAAGCATCCAGGCTGATGGCTGAAGCTCGGTCAGCCGAAAAGGATGAAGTCCTTCGTCAATCTTCTTTGGCCTTACTTGGTAATTTTTATACACCTCTGTCGATTGATGTGCTTTATGGATTCGATCCTTTTGCCAATGTACCTTTTTTCTTTCTTTTCCCTGCAGAAGCGGCGAATATCCCTGCTGATGCCCTGGACAGAGTTCCAAACAACTCTCCAGCGAACGCTGTGTCGATGATTCTTGCCTCTCACCAGCTTACGCGGGAGCTTCTTGTAAAGGGGAAGGGTGCCCTGGCGCGGATGCACTCGATGATTTTCCCCAAGATCAAGCAGGAGAAGACCCTGGGGCAGCTGGTCGATACCTTCGCGGTTGACACCAAGGAGGTTATCGAGGTATTCAAGCGTACATCGCGCACTTATGATGCTGTCCTTGCCTTCCAGCTTATGATGGGTTACGGCTTTAAGGGTGACATTGAAGGGATGACCAAGGAGTTGCCGAAAGAGCAAGACGGGCAGCTTGTTGATTTAATCGCCTTTAAAGCGTCTGCCCTTACTTGTGCCCGCCAGCTTCTTGAACTGGTTTCATCAAGGAAATCGTCGGCTGGACCTAGTTTATCGACTCAGACCCAAGCCCCTTGATTCTTGTAGCAAACTTATGCTTGAGCTGATGTGAAACATTGTTCTGCCGCAAAACTTACGCTTGTAATAAACTCCGTGCTAGCAATGTTGTTAGCACACTTTTGTTATGATATTTCTTCTTGTACTTCTCCCGATGGGAGTTATTTCAGATGCTCAGCTGTATCATGTCCATCATCCTTTTGTAACGGTGTTTCCTGCAGGTCTTCCCAGTGCCCTCATTTGTTGATGACTCTTCGGGTGCCCTTCCTGAAAGTGATCGGATCCAGCGTATGAAGGATCGGATTACGCAGATGGAAAAGGACCTGCGCAGCACTTATGCCTTAGCTGCTATTATCAATAAGAAGAGCGAGATTGCAGCCGACGTGGAACGGTATACTCTTGTTGAGCTGCATAAGGCTACTGAGAGTTTGAACTGTAAGTTTCCTGATTCCTTTGCCCTTTCGTCAACAACACCTTGACTGACTCTTTGATTCTTTTGCCAGTCATAGCGTTGAACCGTGCAGAAGAGAACAAGCGGATACACGAACGGGTGCATGCTTTAACCCAGCTTTCCTCATCCGAAGAGATTTTCTGGCGGGATCACTCGAAGGCTTCGGCTGTTGCAAAATTTCAGGATCGGGTCCAACAAGTCCATCAATTCTTTGATAAATGCTACAAAGCTATGAGGGTGGTTTGGAAGACAATGTTTCCTTTAAATGCAGTTCCCACCACGCTTTTAACTTTGATGTCCGAGTTCGGAAACGCCAAGAAGGTTCGGGACTTGGTGCGAGCTCAAGTTTTCGCACGGGCCAAGTGTACGCTTGCCCTTGTGCTTGCTTGTTATCCCTCAGCATGTTTGCTATCTATCGCCAACGCAACTGGTGATTTCGAGGAACTGTACCCGAAGGTTTTAGTGCCCGCCAACATAATTGTCGACAGGCTTGAGGAGGAGTCAAATGCACCTGAAGAAAGGGAAACTCCGCAAGGGTGATGTTAGGGTGTAAAGTTATCTTTGTAAAATGAATTGCATTGGCTAATCCATCCAAATGCTAGGATTGTTAAGCCGAAACTTGTTATTTGGTAGATACATGAATATGTACTTTTACCGTGCTGTTCGCAAATTTTTTGAAGGAGCAAATCTTAATTGCCCGTTGTATACTGGTTGGTCAGCAAATCATTATGAGTGATCATCTCGTGTTGCAGGTTTTGCTAAACCTGTTGTATGCGCAACTTTGCTTTCAACCGATTGTGAATTTCGACAGTCACTCCCGAATATTTCGGGTACAATGATTCTGCCAATGAGCCTGTTGTTCTTTGATATTTCCATAAGTGAAATATCGAACGTGGGTTGTTTTATGTTTTCCGAACTCTTGCTTTTTGCGGCACTCGTAGAGGCATCTAAAGCAGAGGTAAGGATTAATGTCCTTGTTTTCTTTGCTGCACTCGTAGAAGTTTTTTCCCTTGGGGCGCGATCTTCTGCCGCGCGTTACGTTGTACCGTTACTTGTAAGCAAGGTTCACGGTGGTGTGGTCACAGATGCTTTAAATTACTGCAATGCTTAACAAGAGTCGAAACTTAAGTGCTCATTGATAGGGTAAATACGAAACTAGCGGACGAAAAAAGGGGGGGGGCTGTGTAAAGTAAAGGGAAAAAATTTAAAGACTAAGGAAGCGTTTTATCAAGGAAGGGGTTCTTCTCATCTTCAGCAGCATCTTCCGATTTCTTCGTCATGCTAGTGGTTGCTGCAGCGTTGTGGATTTCGTCAGGGGCTTGGGCAGCGATTGTTAGTGCCTTGCTGGCTCCTATATCTTCTCCATCGGCAACTGTCGAAGCTTGTACTGCCGAAGCTTTTGCTGCCGAGGCTTCAAGGGCAAGGTTGGCTGGCTTCTTCTTGATTTCTCTGTCGAGTTTTTCCTCCTTGATTTCTCGTATCGTCAGTTTGGGCGGAGGGTCGACAGTTTCCCGTTGTGGCCCAAACTTTGCAGCAATCCTTTGGAAATCACGATCACAATTGTCCGAGCGTGAGAAACTTCCATAGACTGTGATGTTCGTCCCGTTGTTCCCAGGCATCTTCAGCTTGAGGTATGCATAGTGCGGCAGAGCCATGAACTTGGCATAAGCTGGTCTCCCGAGTATGGCGTGATACTGTGATTCCCAGTTCACGACTTCAAACTCGATCTTCTCCTTCCTGAAATTGTCGGGTTTGCCGAAGACAACGTTCAGGTACGCTTTGCCAAGAGAGTACGCCGGTGAAGTAGGGAGGATCCCATGGAAGCGTGTATCTGATTCTTCTAACATTCTCATGGTGATCCCCATGCTTTGAATTGTGTCAAGGAATATCAAGTTGAGTCCACTTCCTCCGTCCATGAAGACTTTGCTCATCTTGAACCCTCCTATCTGCGCTTCAACCACTAGGGCAGCGTGTCCTGGTTTTGGTATAGTCATCGGGCGATCCGCTCGGCTGAACGTGATGTTCTGAGACGACCACTCGACATACTCAGGGATGTTTGCCATGACGCTTTCTGCCAGGTTGATTTCTCGGGTGAGCTTCTTCATTTCTCTCCTTGAGACGCCTGTCCTGTGAATCATACTCATCTGCCCACGTGGTGGTGGAAATGCCTCGTTGGGTTGATGAGGTTGAGCTTGCTGGACCTGGTGTGGCGGTGGGGGTGGTGGTGGTGGCGGTGGTAGCTGTTGCTGATGCACTTTCTTTGGATGAGTTTATGCATATCGATGAACTGCCGACAGTCCCTGAGCAGGTGGCTAGACTTTATTTTGCCATCCTTGGAATCGGTATACGAATGCAGATAGCAGGGGGCGTTGATCTGCTCAGCGTAGGGTAGTTCTGGAGTTCTCTGTTGTCGTGGTTTAAAGTTGCCACGGTTCCCAGAGTTGTTCCGATTACCGTCCTGTCGATCGTCTCGCCTGTCATCGTACCGATCATCCTGCCGATCAGAGTATCCTGCAGCCACCAAGTTGTTGTCATCGTAGTTGCGGTTCTTCCTCCTCTTGTTGCGATCCCTTCGACCTCCCGAATCATGCTTCGGCTGGTCATCTTCTTCATCATCGCTGCGCTGTCGTGGCTTACGAACGTTGTCTTCGCCATCGGCCCAGCTGTTGGCGATTTCCATTAACTTGGTTATGGTTTTCGGCTTCTTTCGTCCAAGTTCTTCTATGTAACTTTCACGTCGGATGCCGCACTGAAGGCGTCGATTGCTCTGTCGACAGATACATCTTCCGCAGCGTTCAGGAGCTTGGTGAATCTCCCGATGTATGCGCGCATCGACTCCTTCTGTTTTTGCTGGCAATGCCGTAACTCTTCAATCCCGACGGGCCTTTTGTAGGTTGCTTGGAAGTTGGCAACGAAGGCTTCTACTAGGTCGTCCCAAGACTTGATGGAACCCTTCGGCAGACCTCTCAGCCAGGCTCGTGCTGAGTCCTTTAGGTAAAGCTGCAGGCACTGCATTGCTGCTATCTGGTTTCCTTTTTGCAGAATCACCGTCTGCAAATAATCCTCTATCCAGGATCTCGGCTCCTACTGCCCATCGTACTTGGCGGCGTCGGTAGGGGTGGGTTTGAACTTCTTAGGTGGCATCGCCTCTCGAATTTTGTAGCTTAGACAATCGGCCCCCCTAAGCTCACCGTCGTTCTCCTGGGTCTCATCCGAAGAATCGCTGTCGAATTCTTCTCTGAGGGCGCGTCGTCGCCTTGCTTTGTCGATCCTACTCTGAGTAATTTCATCCCGAGCGTCTCTCGCGTGATGCTTTGAGCCGCTGGCCTGCAACGTGGTCTTCTCCTTCCTCGGTACTAGATTGTCTCCTAATATCGCGAGGCTTTCTAAGGCGCCACGGTGAGCCTGAGCCATGGATCCTTCGGGACGCTGATTAATGAGGTATACTGCGAGGTTGGCTGTTGCTCCCGCGACGGTTTTTGGCCGTGGCATGCCCGCGGTGTCCGTAGTCATAAAGGATTTAGTCAGGTTTGACGTTTTCTCCCTTGCATCATCCTCCGAAAGCCTGGACATTCTTGATCGATGTTTGCCTCCTCCATGGGTACTTCGAGAGGCGCTTCCCTGCGAGCCCCTCCGTCGCTCGCTGGATCGATCTGCTGCAGATAGGCGTTTCTCGAGGGTGGCTTGTTCCTTAGATAGGTGCTCCCGATTTTTCTCCAATAGGGAGCGGTAAGCATTGAGAGTGCCAACCGTGGTTCCTGCTGGAAGTGGTGTGTTGTTAAGCACGGCTGCTTTGGCTGCTGCCCACTCCTCCTCTGCGATGGTGTGGTCGCTGTTGTTGTTGCTGGCGCTGTTTTCAAAACTAGTTCGCCTGCTGGAACGGGGGGTGCGATCTTCGTCTCCCCTGTTAGCGACATAAACTTGGAGGGACGCCACTCTTCGGGTGTCTCCTTGGGTGATGTTGCCGATGCTGTCCTCTCCCGATGAGTAGTAGGCATTGCAGATGAACGGCGTGTCACTTGACCCCAGTCCGTGCCTGGTGTCGCAGTTCATGCAGTAATACGAGGTTAGCTCTGAGGACGCAGGATCATCAGATCCGACCGACATAGAGGATGCTGAACGGGGAGTCGAAGGCGGAGACGAACTCGACGGGCTTGTCAGGCCAGCCGAAAGGTCGAGTGACGACGACGCGCTCGGACTTGTCGACCTGGAGATGGGAGATTCCAGCAGCCGAAGGATTCCTTCTGAGTTGACGTTGTAGCGGACGCTCCCGAAAGTCATCTCCATGTTGCCTTGTAGACCGGAGAAAGTCGAGCGAGATGAATCGCTATGCGGGGTGAATTCGTAGGAGCCGAAACGAATCGGGCTTCCCAGATGAAGCGATGACGGTGTTGATGAAGCTGCCGATGACATGACGGGTTCAACCGATGTCTGATCTTGTGCCGACAGGATTCCCACAGACGGCGCCAATTGTCGAGGGTACTCCTCACCAATGCCCTCCGATAGGGGCTTAGGGTTGATGGAATCCTGCAAGCTGATACGAGACATCAGTTCACAGACAAGCGGGGAGAGCGATTTACCCAGGTTCGGGGCCCTCGATGAGGTAAAACCCTTACGTCCTGCCTGTCTGTTCTTGATTATGATGACAATGGGTTACAATGGGGTGCCGAATAGTTCGGCTGAGATCTCGGCGAGATTTCTATCGCTAGGGTTACCTAGCTCTAAGCTTTAGCTGGCTATGATTGCTAAGATTGTTCGTGTCCCTCGGCAGCCCCTCTCCTGGCCTTTATATAGGAGGCCAGGTCTCAAGGGTCCTAACCGAGTACGACTAGGTTTACAGTACTTTTAGATCTAATCTTTCCTTGTTGGCTGCTTCCTTGTCTTGCCCGCCAAGGTTTCCTCCGGTGCGCTGTCCAAGTGGCCCATCTAGCCTTCGGGTGTCTTCATGGGCCTCCAATTAGTCAATACAGGATAGTGCAACGTTGGTTAGTCGAAGGGTAGTGCCCACGTCAGCTGGCCACCATCAAGGTCAATGACCGTGGGATCTTTGGTAGTCTTGTTGCCAGTCAAGGTCGCCATGTACCCCTCGTACCCCTCCTGGAACTTGGGGGTGCCTTGGAGTTGCTTCCAACAATGAGGGAAGGCAAAGGTCTTTTCTCCATTGGACGATTTGTACCATTCCAAAGCTTGCCACACCTAGAGCAAAGCGACACAAGAACGATAAACATATGTGCAAACATTGGATGAATATGTTGAGGTTAAGAATCATACCAAGTCCTTCATGCCCAAGCCGCTAACGGGGAGCTGCTTCACGTGATCATACGCCGCCTGGAACATGTTGCATTCCGTTTGAATTGTTCCCCACCTTTTTTGGAGCGATATGTCGCTGCGGTCGCTCTCAAATGGTTCTTGTGCGTATTTGCGATGCTCATGGAAGTACTCATAGATCCGACGCCAGAATGCGGTCCCCTTTTGCTCGGCACCCGTCAATGCATCTTGCCCGATGGTCAACCATCCATCAACGAGCACCTTGTCCTCCTTCTCCGTGTAGTTGGTGGTTCGTTTGCTTACGCGGCGACCTCGAGCTTGTGCAGCTGCGGCTTGCGTGAGCTCCTGAGCGAACAACGGCTCCTCCTCGATGTTAATGTTGCCGGGACAGGCAGTGCTGTCCTGTTGTGTGTCAATGGGAGGTGGCAGGGGAGCCTGCTCGGTTGAAGCATAGGGTATGGTGGTCGGCATTGTCTGCGTGTAGGACGGAGGGGCCTGCACTGTGGACGGTGCCTGCATCGGAGGCGGCGCGCGCTCGGCCGTGTCAACACCCGGATTTTTAAGTCTGGATGCCTATTATGTCATTCATCGCAATCCCATGAATATTGTTGTTGCGAGGCATAATAGTTAAGTATCATAGTCATCATTCATTACAAACCATATTGTCTTACTACTTGAATCACATGATCCATATTACATGAATAGTTGATCTATTGATCAACGAACAAACACAAGTTCATAGCGGAAGCGTAAAGATAAAAGGACTCTCTAGTCCACAGGCTAACGCTTGACGTTGGAAGACTCCTAGTTGTCGTAGGCGTCCTGCTGGTCATCTCCTTGATAGTTCTGTTCATCTTCATACTCTGGCCATTTGAATAGCCAGGGACAAAGCCGTGAGTACTTCAAGTACTCGCAAACTAATACTAGTGTAAGTGCTAGACAATGCTAGTAAGGGGTTCTAAGCTCTAGTTTATTTGCATAAAGCCAATTTTTGTTCACAAGTATTTGAGAAAAGACTTATTCAAGTGCTAACTAACTCAAGTGGGAACATTTGTCGGGGGGAAGACCCCGGGTAGAGCAATGGACGCGGAGCAGCCGGCTGGCCACTGGCCGGCTCGCGGCAAAGGCCGGCTGAGGAGCAGCCGGCTGGTCCGGAAGCCGGCTGGCTCTAAGTCCTAGTCGGCCTGGCTACGGCCACCAATGCTGTAGCTGGGCCGGCTTCTACAAGCCATATCCGACTGGGGGTTTGTACCTCAGACTGACTCGAGGCTGGCGAGTCTTGCACTAGAAGGAACCGGGTAGGTAGTCCGGGTTCACAAGTCCACGCTGACTTCATCCCCCGTAAAGCGCGGGGCACTGTGGAGCAATAGTGCCACGCGCCGGACAAGCCATCATGGCGTACGTCGATCCGTACCGGCTACAGTGCATGATGGCGACAGGGACGCTTCTTCTCCATACCGCTGACTCAGGCAGCCGGATGGGACAGGCCATGAGGCCTCAACGGCTACTGACGTCAGTACCTCGGGAAGGAGCGGAAGCCGGAGCCGGCCAAGCCGGCCAGTAGACTATAGGGTCTTTTATGTAAAGTGTCGGTGCCTATATAAGTCGCACTACCCCCTCTCGTGCAGGGGATCGATCACTCGTACTCCATTCCACTCTTAGCGCTGCCCTGTGAGAGAGACCCTCGTCTCCCTTAGCCTCCCAGGGCCAGCCGGATACAGCTCAAGAAGCACCATTGTATTGTGTGATCATCATATACACTCATAGCAGGAGTAGAGGTGTTACCTCCATCGGAGGGCCTCGAACCTGGGTACGTCGCCGTGTCGCTCGTCCCCATACCCGCATCCGGATACCGCAGTGAGATCACCTAGGAACCACCTTCTTTAGCCACCCTATGGCATATGTCGTGACGATACCACGACATTTGGCGCCCACCGTGGGGCCTTCAGCGTCCTCGGCCGGTGTCTTCATCCGGACGGGCCTCACCATCACCACCGGCGAGCGAGTCGCTTCAGGCTTGATCTGGAGATTCGGCTCCCTCGACTGTGTCAGCGACAACGCTGGCTGCTTCGCCGACCGGCCCTTCCCTGCCGGCGGCAACGTCATCTCCTTCGGCGGCCACGACGTCTACGTCGCCACCGTCGCACCGCCGCGCTACCCGCGGCAGGTGCTGCGCTGCGCAAGCCCTCCTCCGCGAGCCGGCTCCTGCAGCGCTCCCGCCAGCCCCGCCGTCGTGCAAGTCATGATGGCTGGCGAGGAGCCCCCCATCAAGTCCACGCGCATCCGCGGCCCCAACTTGGAGCGCAACGTCGACCCCAACGCATCCGGCTCGGGCCCGAAGGCGCCACCGCCACCATCCCGGCTGGACGAAGTCCGGGCGAAGCTGAGCTCTCCGCTCACCACAGGCGGCGACGCCACCACCGTCAAGGCGGACCTGGAGGCGCATCGCCAGCTCGTCCTCCAGCAGGCTGACGAGCTGGCTACCGCCAAGCGCCAGCTGGCCATCACCCAGTGCGAGTACGACCACGCCCATGGCTTCACGCCAGGCGGCAACAACCCCAGCTGAGCCGGCATGATCCGCCGGCGAGGAGGCGGCCTAGGCGCCGAGATCGAGCGCGACGGCACGGAAGCGCTGGCTCCATCCACGGAGCTACCCATCTACAACACCCCCGACAAGAACATCCTCGCAGCCGAAGCCGCTGCGAAGGAGCTGGCCCTCCACGAAGGAGAAGAGCTGCGCCGCCAGACGCAGCGCGTAGCTGACCTGTGCCGGGCAGCAGCTGAGCAGACCAAGGACCCCAGGTATGGTGCTCCCAAAGCTCCTCACGTCCGCGCTGCTGCAGGCAACAGCAAGGACCCCCACAGAGACACGGCCGAGTCCGCCTCGTCCGCGCCAAGCCGGCGCAAAGACTCCCGCGCCACGCACGCAGGTTCAAGCCGGACAAGCCGGCTGGATAGCGGCCACAGCGGCCGCAGCCGGCCACCACCAAGCCGGAACCAGGAGCATGACTCCGAGCAGGCGGCGCCAAGGCGCCAGCACAGGCCGGCTCCAGAGCCAGCCGGCACTCGCCAGCCGGCATGTTCCCGGCTGGGCCCCCGCATCGAGCCCACGGACGCCAGAGATCGCCTCGACCGGCTGGTCGAATCCCGCATCGCGGAAGAAGAGGGGCCGGCTTGCCCCAAGTGCTTCGGGCCCCGCATCGCCAACGAGCCCATGCTCGACGGCTTCCAGCTCCCCCGCGACACGCCCAAGTACGACGGCACCGCCAAGCCGGAGGACTGGCTGCTGGACTACTCCACCGCAGTCGGCATCTCCAGAGGCAACAAGCGCTGGGCGGTGCGATACTCCCCCCTGATGCTAGTCGGCTCCGCCCGCACCTGGCTCAACAACCTACCAGCCAGCAGCATCAACGGCTGGCTGGATTTCGAGGAGGCCTTCACCAGCAACTTCACCGGCACCTACCGCCGGCCGGGTCGCTCCCAGCAGCTAGAGATGTGCAAGCAGGGCCCGGACGAGACGGATCGCGCGTACCTGACGCGCTGGTGCGAAATGCACAACTCCTGCGAGGGTGTGCACGAGATCCAGGCCATCAGCTTCTTCATGGCCGGCTGCCGGCTCAACACCATGCTATGGCACAAGCTACGCCGCAGCGAGCCCAAGTCCATGGCCTCCCTCATGGCCATCGCCGACAAGTACGCGCTGGCTGAAGAAGCCGGCAAGGCGCCGGCTGAACCAACGCCGGCTCCCTCCAGGCGGGATCACCACAAGTTGGCCGAGCACAAGTCGGCAGACGGCGCCTCTCATGGCAGCCGGCGGGACAACTACCGCGGCAAGCGTCACAGTGACCAGCCGGACCGCCGGTACGGCTCCGCCCATGTGGCAGCCGTATCAGACAACGCGGCAGGCGGCAGCCGCCGCCAGAAGCAAGACCGGCAATGGAAGCCGAAGTACACCTTCGAGCAAATGCTCGACTCGCCGTGCAAGTACCACGGCGGCAAGAACCCCTCCAACCACACCACCCGCGACTGCCACTTCATGAAGAGGCTGACAAGCGGTGAACCTCTCCCGCCTCCACCCCCGCCCCCTCCAGCCGGCGGGCCGGGTGGCCAAGCCGGCGCAGAGAACGCCAACCTCGAGCACCACGAGGCTAACCAAGTGCACCATGGCCGATATCTGGCCGAAGATGCCACCTACATCATCTTCACCTCCGAGCCCGAGGACAAGACGAGCCAGCAGAGCCGTTCCCTCGAGGTCAACGCGGTCATACCGCCGGTCCCCCAGTACCTAAACTGGTCAGAGCAGGCCATCACCTTTGATCGCCGCGACACACCGGCTGTCCTTCCAAAGCCGGGCAGCTACGCCATGGTCCTCGACCCCACCATTGGCACGACCCGGCGCAGCGTGCGCTTCTCGCGCGTCCTCATCGACGGCGGCAGCAGCATCAACATCCTCTACCGCGACACCGCCCGCAAGCTAGGCATCTAAGAAGCCGAGCTGCGTCCCACCCCCACCGTCTTCCATGGCATCGTGCCGGGCCACTGCTGCCAGCCGATCGGCCGGATTACGCTGGAGGTGATGTTCGGGAAGCCGGACCACTTCCGCACCGAGAGAATCGAGTTCGAGGTTGTGGATCTCGTCAGTCCCTACCACGCGCTCCTAGGCAGGCCGGCCCTGACCAAGTTCATGGCGGTGCCCCATTACGGGTACCTGAAGATGAAGCTGCCTAGCCCTAAAGGGGTCATCACCATAGCCGGCGACTACCGCCGCTCCATGGACTGCGCCACGCAGAGCTCCAAGATGGCCCAGACGATGGTCATCACCACCGAGAAGCAGCTCATCCACGACGCTGTCGCCTTGGCCAAGGCAGCGCAGACGGACATGCCGGCTGCAGGCAACCCGGCTGGGACGACTCACTTCCAGCCGGCCGACAACACCAAGAAGATCCTGCTGGACCCGGCGCAGCCGGACAAGTACGTCACCGTCGGTGCCGGCTTGAGCAAGAAATAGGAAAGCGAGCTCGCCAGCTTCCTCTGTGAGAATCGAGACATCTTCGCATGGACTCCAAGAGACATGTCGGGTGTGCCGAGGGAGTTGGCTGGGCACCACCTCCACGTCCGACCTGAAGCCAAGCCGGTGAAGCAGCCTCTCAGGCGCTTCGCCGAAGAAAGAAGGAAGGCCATCGGTGAAGAAATCGCCCGGCTGCTAGCAGCCGGCTTCATCATGGAAGTGCTGCACCCGGACTGGTTGGCGAACCTGGTCCTGGTCCTGAAGAAGAACGGCTCCTGGCGCATGTGTATCGACTACACCAGCCTGAACAAGGCGTGCCCAAAGGATCCCTTCCCCCTGCCGCGCATAGATCAAGTCATAGACTCGACTGCCGGCTGTGAACTATTGTCTTTTCTAGATGCCTATTCAGGCTACCACCAGATTCCTTTGAATCCGGATGATCAAATAAAGACTTCGCTCATTACCCCGTATGGGGCTTATTGCTACACGACCATGCCGTTCGGCTTGAAAAATGCAGGCGCCACCTATCAAAGGTGCATGCAAAAATGCTTGCAGGATCAAATCGGCAGAAACGTTCACGCATATGTGGATGATGTCGTTGTAAAGACCAAGGAGACGACTACCCTCCTTGATGACCTGAGAGAAACCTTCACCAATCTGCGAAGATTCCGGATGAAGCTCAACCCGACCAAGTGCACATTTGGCGTGCCATCTGGCCAACTCCTTGGCTACCTCGTCTCTCAGCGAGGGATCAAAGCCAACCCGGAGAAGATCAGTGCCCTAGAAAAGATGGAACTGCCGCAGTGCCTCAAGGATGTCCAGAAGTTCACTGGCTGTCTGGCCTCCTTGAGCCGCTTCGTCAGCCGGCTGGGGGAGAAGGCACTGCCCCTGTACCAGTTGCTGAAGAAGTCGGACAAGTTCATCTGGTCACCACAGGCGGATGAAGCCTTCCGTGACTTGAAACGCGTGCTCTCAACCGCGCCAATCCTCGCAACGTCGGCTTCAATGGAGCCGATGCTGTTGTACATCGCAGCCACCAATCGAGTGGTTAGCGTTGTCTTGGTGGTGGAGCGCAAAGAAGACGGCAGGGAGCAGCTGGTTCAGCGTCCAGTCTAGTACCTCAGCGAAGTGCTCTCCCAGTCGAAGCAAAACTACCCCCACTACCAGAAGGTCACTTACGGCGTGTACATGGCGGCCAAGAAGCTCAAGCACTACTTCCAAGAGCACCCCATCAAGGTGGTTGCCACAGCGCCCATGGCGGAAATCATTGGCAGCAAGGATGCCAACGGCCAGGTTGTCAAGTGGGCTCTGGAGCTAGCCGCCCACACCATCCTCTACGAGGCACGCACGGCCATCAAGTCGCAGATCCTCGCGGACTTCTTCGTCGACTGTGCCGAGATGCAATACCTGCCGCCTGTGCCGGATTCCACACATTGGAAGCTGCACTTTGACGGCTCGAAGATGCGCAATGGCTTGGGAGCCGGCATTGTCATCACCTCTCCCAAGGGAGACCGGCTGGACTACATCCTGCAGATCCACTTCGCCGCATCCAACAATGTGGCGGAGTATGAAGCACTCATACATGGGTTGAAGCTGGCCAAGGAGATCGGCGTGCGTCGCATACTTTGCTTCGGCAACTCCGACTTGGTTATACAGCAAGCATATGGCGACTGGGACGCGAAGGACGCCAACATGGCCTCGTACCGCTTCCACGTCCAGCAGCTATCCGGCTTCTTCGACGGCTGCGAATTTCACCATGTGCCACGAGCAAACAACAAGGCGGCTGACACCTTGTCCAAGATTGGCTCAACCCGGCAAGCCATTCCGCCGGGTGTCGCCTTGGCGGTTCTCAAGAAGCCGTCCATCACACCGTCACCGGACTCGGATTCAATATTCGTGCCGGCTGACCCGGGGGCTGCTCAGCCAAACCCGGGGGCTTCATCGCCCAAGACGGGGGCTTCAAAGCCAAACCCGCCGGCTACCATGCCGAACCCGAGGACTTCTCAGTCCAACCCGGGGGCTTCATCGCCAAACTCGGGGGCTAGCAAGCCACACCCGCCGGCTAGCAAGCCGAACCCGGCGACCATGCAGTCGAATCCGGAAGCTCCCACGCAGGAGGCCTTGTTGGTTAGCGTATTCGAGATAAGATGCGTACCTTTATGGGCACAAGAATTCCTCTCCTACCTCACCGACGGTGTGCTGCCTGATGATAGAGTCCAGGCCAGGCAGATTGAGAGAAGGGCCAAAGCCTATACAATCATCAACCACCAGCTGTACAAACGCAGCGTAAGTGGGGTGTTCCAGCGGTGCGTCGAGCCGGCTGAAGGGATTGAAATCCTACGGGAAATCCATCAAGGAGAGTGCGGCCATCACGCCTCATCCAGAGCCATAGTGGCCAAAGCCTTCCGGCACGGATTTTACTGGCCGACTGCGCTCAGAGACGCAGAAGAACTGGTGAAGAAGTGCAACGACTGCCAGCGCTTCGCAAAGAAGAGGCACTTGCCGGCTTCCGCCTTGAAAACCATCCCCATCACATGGCCGTTTGCCGTATGGGGCTTGGACATGGTGGGCCCGTTCAGAACGGCGCGAGGCGGCATGACACATCTCTTGGTGATGATTGACAAATTCACCAAGTGGATCGAAGCCAAGCCAATCAAGAAGCTGGACGGCTCCACAGCCGTCACATTCCTCAAGGAAATCATCGTGAGATACGGCTACCCCCATAGCATCATCACCGACAACGACAGCAACTTCTCCCAAGGCATCTTCTCTCGCTATTGCGGGGAAATGGGGATCCGGATGGCCATAGCCTCTGTGGCGCACCCGGAGTCTAACGGACAAGTGGAGAAGGCTAATGGCCTGGTCCTAGCCGGCATCCGGCCCCGGCTGGTGGAGCCGCTCGAGCGAGCAGCCGGCTGCTAGATTGAAGAGCTGCCCAATGTGCTGTGGAGCCTGCGAACAACTACGAACCGCTCAGTCGGCTTCACACCTTTCTTCCTCGTATACGGGGCTGAAGCCGTCCTACCGACTGATATCGAGCATGACGCGCCAAGGATCAAGCTCTACACAGAAGCTGAAGCCAAAGAAGCTCGCGAAGATGGAGTTGACCTGGTCGAAGAGGCCCGGCTGCTGGCCGCGTCCAGGTCTACTATTTACCAGCAGAGCCTCCGACGCTATCACAGCCGGAAGGTCCAGCCCTTAGCATTCCGAGAAGGAGACCTAGTGCTCCGGCTGATCCAACGGACAGCCGGACAGCATAAACTATCATCCCCATGGGAGGGTCCCTTCATCGTGAGCAAGGCAGTGGGCAATGATTCCTACTATCTCATAGATGCCCAAGAGGCTAGAAAGAACAAGCCGGACAAGGCTGACGAGGAGACTAAACGTCCCTGGAATGTCAACTTGCTCCGCCCATTTTACACTTGAGAGTAGGAATGTATGTATCCCTTGTAATCCTTTTGTAAGCTATGAAAAAGCACGCGCCAAGAGCGCCGTTTCCGACAAGTTTTTCGTGTACTCTACTTTGTTTCGCCGATTGGCTTATACCCTCTCACGCGGCCGGCTCAGTAACGTGATCCGGTTTCCGACAGCCGGCTTCCGATCCAGCTACAGACCGCAACCCGGCTGTCCGGCTGGCGGGAGTAAGGCCTAGGGAGCCGGCACGCGAAAGACGACTAAGGGAAAGAGTAAAAGAGAATTGACTTATAACTTTTCATAAAGTGCCGGATTGCCGAACTCGGCTCGTTCGACTGAAATACTATCGGCCTCACCCAGCGGCCCGCTCTTGATCCGGCGACGGAACGCAAGTCGGACGTACGATCGGCAAGAGCAAAGCCAAAGAGTGGGGCGGATGGGAAAAAGCGAACAAGTCGAAAGAAAGCAAGCCGGCACACAAATGATTAACAAACACATTAAAGTGTGACATAATAAAAGGATAATAATATTCATACATATGCACCCGGCATTCCGGGGATTTAACGAATTGTTCTTCAAAAGCAACACCTAAAGACAGGTACATTTAAGCACCGGCTGGATTAGGACCAGCCGGGGGAGCATCAGTGGAGCCGGCTGCCGGGTCGTCCTCAGGCATGTCCTCCGCGTCCTCGTCTTCCATCTCCTCGTCCTCGCCTTCAGACGGCGGATTCGGATCCGGTATGAAGAGGCCCTTGTCGACAAAGTCGGCAATGGCGCAGGCTCAGGCCAGCCGGGCTGTCTTGATCTCGGCCGGGAGAGAGTCCTCCACGCCGGCCCGCCGGTACTCGAGCTGCCCAAGGTCCACCTCGCTGTACCAGGAGAGTACGAAGGATAGCGCCATGTCGGCTCCAGCGAGCGTGGCAGACTCCTTCCAGTGGAGGAAGCGGTCAGGCACCCGCTCCAGCCAGGCGATGAGGTTGGAGAGGTCCTGCGGCAACGTCTCTGCTGGCCACAGCAGCTGGATCAGTTCCTCCGCCGCCTTCCGGAGCTCCCAGCCGAGCTTGGTGATGGGCTCGACGCGGGCGGCCATGGAGGCCATATAGTCTTCCATGGTGAAGTATTCCGCGCTGCCCTCGCCAGTCGCCCGCCTCCTAGCATCGCGCGCCCAGCACCAACGGCTGCTAGCGCCGCATCCTGCGCTTTCGGGAAGGCCGCTGCAAAGGAGAAGTGCATCAGAAATCTGTCAAAACCGGAAAAGGCTGAAAAATGCGAATTTTCGAAGTCCTAAAATAGGCCTGGCGGCAGCCGGCAAGAACCGACTGCCCCCAGCCCGAAGATGGAGATTCCGAAGCTCTAAAGTAAGACTGGCGGCAGCCGGCACGAGCCGACTGTCCCCAGCCCGAAGATGGAGATTTCGAAGGTAAAAAGGAAAAGCCTGGCGGCAGCCGGCACGAACCGACTGCCCCCAGCCCGAAGATGGAGACAGCGAAAGAATCAGAGTTTCCGCCGCCGGCTGCCTACCTAAGCCGGCAGCCGACAGCCGAAAGCCGGCAAAGGGGAAGAAGAGAGAAAGATAAAGGGCTTACCCGCCAGACCACGATCAAGCGAGCCAATCTCCTCCACCCAGCGTTTGGCGGTGGCCGACAGCTCCGCGGACTTGGTTGTCACCTCCTGGTGAAGCGCAAGCCGCTGCTCCTCAACCTCCTTCAGCCGCTTGCTCAGACTGTCCACCTTCTCCTCCTCAGCCGTCCTGAGGAGGGCAAGCTCCTTGAGGTGGTTCTCCTCAAGCCGGCGCAGCCGCCCCAGCTCCCCATCAGCCACCTTGAGTTTCGCGGCAGCAGCCCGGCCCGCCTCCTCGCTCTCGGCACATTGAGCGCGGGCGGCCCGAAGGTCCGCCTCCAGCTGCGGGACCCTGGCGGCTTCAGCTGTAAGATAGCCAGAAAAGGCGTCAGCCAGAATCAAAGAATAAAGAAATCAAGACAGAAGGAAGAAAACCTTACCCTTGACGGCCTCCAGCTCGCGAGCCAAGTCGGCCCGCTCAAGCTTAGCCTTGTGGTAGCGGGTCACGACGCGGTTGTACAAGACGGTACGCCGCTCCGTAACCGCCTAAGGAAAAAGAGAATCAGCTATACAGACGAAACCCGGACCGGCTCCAAGCAGCCGGCCCATGCCTCGGAGGGCTACCAGGATAATAACCAAACTGCAAAGAAAAAAAAAGACGAAGTACTTACCTTGCTGGCTTCCTCCAGCTTGGTGAGGTTGGCTGCGGTCTCAGCAGCCCTGGCCTTGAGGTTGGTGCGGAAGCCGGAGAAGAACATCTTCACCGACGCCACGCCTGGGTTCCCCTCCCGGCTGGTCACCTCGTAGGAGTCCGCGCTGAGCCACGCCTGCTCCATGGTGCCAGCCGAGCCAAGGCTGGAGTCGGAGGCGGATGCCACATGCAGAAGCCGGGCACCCTTGGCCACGTGAAGGCCCTCCAACGGTGCCGACGGGCCCTCCATCCTCACCAACGCGCGCGAGCCGGTGTCCCCCGTGCGCGCCGACTCGTCCCTTGCCGGCTCCTTCCTGGCCGGCTCCTCCCTTGTCGGCTCCGAAGACGGAGGCGCCTCGTTCGAACCAGTCGGCCAGGTCGGGGCAGTCGGCTCCGGCGCCTGAGGTGCCCCCTCCGGGCTCTCCTCCAACACCACCATGCTGGGCGCGCCACCACCGATCCCAGTCGAAGGCGACGCAGCCCCTCTGGCTCCGACTCCGGTCGCAGGCGGCATACCCCTACCGGCTCCAGCCGCTGGGTCCAGAAGACGGGCGCGGCGCGGGAACATATCGTCCAGAGTCGGCTGGCGCGCCGGCTCACCCCGTGCGCCGCGGCCAGGCGCTGAAGCCAGAGGCACAGCGAAGGAAGGTGCCCCTGTGGGAGGCGGAGTACCCGCAGGCGGCACAATAACCGGCGGCGGCGTGGGCGCGCGCGCCGAAGGCTGTGGCGTCGACTCCCTCCTTTGTCGCGGAGGCGGCGACACGACACGTGGAGCCTGCCGGGAGCCGCCGCCCTGGGTGAACTTGATAGGGGCCCTAGCCGAACAAATAAGAGAAAGATGAATATAAAGAGAAAGGAAAGAAAAGGAATCAAACAAGAAGAGAAGAAAAACTCACCCGGCCTGCTCCGGAACCTTCTTCGGCTGCAGCCGGCGCTGCTTCTTCACCTTCGCCTCCAAGGCGGCGGTGGAGCGGTCGCCAACCCGCTTCTTCCCCTTGGGCGCCGAAGTCGCCGTGGTGCTGGGCGGCCTCGCATGCAGAGGCACGGCCGGGATCGGCCCCGTGGTGGACATCACCGGCTCGTCGTCCTCCTGCTGTTCAGGCGAAGGGGGCGGGTTGTGCTCCCCTTGGCCGCCTTGGTCAGGCGCCTGCGGCAGATCATCGTCGCCAGCCTGGTCGCCGGCTTGGTCAGCCGGATCGGCGTGATCCGGCGTGCACCTCCTTGTCGCCAGGTCGCCGTCCTCAACGTTCTGGCGGTCGAAGAGCTAGAAGACAGAAGAAATATAAGTAAGCCACAAGACGGAAGTCGGCGAAGAGCGAAGTCGGCCACGCAGCCGCAAGCTGGCACTCGGCCAAAACAACGAAAACTTACCAGCTCAGGCGGCGACTCCCGGTTGCAGGGCACCAGCCCATAGTTCCAGGCGTCCGGCATGTTGGCCTTGGTGATGTTGTTCACCCGGCGGGCCACCTGGGCCTTGGAGAGCTCCGCCTTGGACGTCCGGGTCGGATCGAACCGGCCGGACATGTGCCCAATCTTGTGGGTGCGCAGCTGAAGCGGCAGCACCTGGCGCTCGGCGACGGTGCAGAGGAGATCCTCGGCAGTCAGCCCGCCCGCGACAACGGCCCCCAGGAAGTCCAGAGCTGGCTCACCTCCGCGTCCGGGTCCGTCGTTCGGGCGTTGTAGCCCCAGTTGATCCGGCCGACTGGAGGAGCCGGATTGTACTCCGGCAGGTTGATCCGGTCGAAGCCCGGATTCTCGTTGCGCACGTAGAAGAACGACATCTGCCAGTTCTTCACCGAGTCAACAGTCGGAATCTTCGGGAAGGGCGTACCCGGACGAGAGTAGATCGAGGCAGCGCCGCAGGTCCGCAGATGGCCGTCGGTCGTTTGCGCCTTGATGAAGAAGAGGCGGCTCCAGAAGTCGATGTCGGGCCACAAGCCGGCATACGCCTCCATGAAAGCCACGTAACAGCTGAGGAGGACGCAGGCGTTGGCCGGAAAGTGGTGCGGCTGCAGGCCGAAGTAGTCGAGGAACTGCCGAAAGAAGTTGGACGCCGGCAGGCCCAACCCGCGGTCGAAATGCGCGCCGAAGACAACGCGCTCGCCGGGCTCCGGCCTGGGCTCCACCTCCGTGCCGGGCGCCCTCGTGATCACCGTCGACGGGATCCGGCGGAGGCGCACCAAGCGCTCAATGTCGTCTTCCCTCATGTAGGATCCCCTCCACGACCCGCTCGCCTGAGCCATCGACGAAGAGGAGGAGGAAGAAGACCAAGAAAGGCGGAAGGGTGAAGAAGAACCTCGCGACGGCGGCGACGGCGGCGGCGGAGGACGCACCGTTGAAACGCGAGGCCCCGTGGTGCCGGATTGTTGAAGCTGCAGGAGCGGCAGAGAAGTGCTCGCCGGAGTTCGCCAGTGAGAGAATGTCCACCGGAGCAGCGAAGAGCTCGAGTGCGGGGGAGAAAACGCGAGGAGCAGGAGCGCGAGGAAGATGAAGTGAGGGCAGTGGCCGCCTCGGTGCCCTCACCCGCGGCATTTATAGCCGCCCGCGGCGGGCGGTTGGCCTCCAAGTGGCGATCGTGGCCACGTCCCCGGATTTATTGCGCCGTAACGATCCCCCACGACCGCTGCAGTTACCGGAAACCGCCACACCACGTCCCCCACGACCGCACCGGATCCGGAGGAGACAATGATGTGACCAGACGAACCGCCAGCAGCAGCCTGACGTCAGACCAGTCAAGTCGGGCGCAGGGCCCAAGGCGGCGGAGACTCCGGCGCACTCAAGCCGGAGCCGGACATTAACTTCGATCCGGCCCCAAAACTTTCCTAACAAGGCGGAGACTTCACCAAGACTTGTGAAAAAGCAAAAGCTGCAGAAGTAAAAAATAGTGTCCGGCTAGGAGCAGCCGGACAAAACGAGCCGGATGAGGGCGCAACCGGCTGAATGGAAATTCTCAGTCGGCCCCTCCAAGTGCCGTCAAGCATATTCAAGAGATCTAGAAGCCAGGAAAACCTGCCTAGGTCCCTCTAAACGCAGGACCTTGCCAGCTTCGGGGGCTAATGTCGGGGGGAAGACCCCAGGTAGAGCAATGGACGTGGAGCAGCCGGCTGGCCACTGGCCGGCTCGCGGCAAAGGCCGGCTGAGGAGCAGCCGGCTGGAGCCGTGGCCGGCTGGTCCGGAAGCCGGCTGGCTCTAAGTCCTAGTCGGCATGGCTACGGCCACCAATGCTGTAGCTGGGCCGGCTTCTACAAGCCATATCCGAGGGGGGTTTGTACCTCAGAACGACTCGAGGCTGGCGAGTCTTGCACTAGAAGGAACCGGGTAGGTAGTCCGGGTTCACAAGTCCACGCTGACTTCATCTCTCGTAAAGCGCGGGGCACTGTGGAGCAATAGTGCCACGCGCCGGACAAGCCATCATGGCGTACGTCGATCCGTACCGGCTACAGTGCATGATGGCGACAGGGACGCTTCCTCTCCATACCGCTGACTCAGGCAGCCGGATGGGACAGGCCATGAGGCCTCAACGGCTACTGACGTCAGTACCTCGGGAAGGAGCGGAAGCTGGAGCCGGCCAAGCCGGCCAGTAGACTATAGGGTCTTTTATGTAAAGTGTCGGTGCCTATATAAGCCGCACTACCCCCTCTCGTGCAGGGGATCGATCACTCGTACTCCATTCCACTCTTAGCGCTGCCCTGTGAGAGAGACCCTCGTCTCCCTTAGCCTCCCAGGGCCAGCCGGATACAGCTCAAGAAGCACCATTGTATTGTCTGATCATCATATACACTCATAGCAGGAGTAGAGGTGTTACCTCCATCGGAGGGCCTCGAACCTGGGTACGTCACCGTGTCGCTCGTCCCCATACCCGCATCCGGATACCGTCGTGAGATCATCTAGGAACCACCTTCTTTAGCCACCCTATGGCATATGCCGTGACGATACCACGACAACATTAGTGTCATTCCCACAACATTTGTTGTGATTCACAACAAGTCACAAATTCACCATTCATTTCACCATCATTTTCAAGAATCTGACACCGGAAACTGTATGGCCTTTCCAACCGTCCGTAACCGTGGACACGGCTATTCGAATAGATTTACACTCTGCAGAGGTTGCACACTTGTGCCACAACTTTTGATTTCATCTGTCGGGATTACCCCGAATCATCGTAACACAATACGCGGATCATCAACCATAACCTTTCACTTACAAACCCTAGTATGAGCACCTCTCCCCATGAGCTTGGCCTCCCAGTGAAGACCAACTGTCAACCTGGGAACTGCACAAGGCTTGGCCGTACAATTCACCTCAATTCACATCATTTCTCAACAACGGAGGCAGCCTCAAGCATAACCCCTATGATGTGTGTTCAGAGGGAACCCATACTAAGATGCATAAATTTCCAGTTAAGCCCTACCCATAATCAGGTATTGTGGGGGTACTCAATATTGGAAAGGTATCGCATTCAAACCAATATCAGTTTTATCAAAAATCACCATCTTCTCTTGGTCATATTCACCTTCAAAATTCACTCAATGGAATGACTCATCATTCCAAGGTTTCAAATTCATTTCAAGTCACATGTTCCCATCTAGAGTAGTCAAGTTTTAATATTTAGCACTAGCACTAATCATGAGGGGTGCTAATCTTGCTTGGCTAGCTTGAGACTAACTTTGCTACTCTAGTAACCATCTTTAACTTAGACCAAAGTTAACTATAAAAGTAACTCTTTGAATAAACAAGCAAAAACTTGTAAGGTAGAAACTTGGGATAGGCTTATGGTAAGAAAGGTAAGACTATGGTGCCTTGCCCCAAAGGGCTTTACACTTTGCAAGAATATTAGCTTGCCTTGGTAGTGGTCAAAGTTCTCCTCCTCCTCCTCTTGGTAGCAACCTTCTTCCTCCGGGTATTCTCCGGTGCTAGCGTCTGAATTGGAATACGAGGTATGATCACTCAACCAATTTATTGGCTATTCTAAACATCACATATATTCACACAAACTATTCTAAGCACACACTTTATACAATTAGGGTGCATTGGTTGTGTTGCTTGAGGAGAAATAATTTCCTCTCATTACATATGTAAATGATAGTTTCCATATAGTTCTTGAGAAATAATTTCCTCTCATTAAATCTTCTTAAGATTTAATTTCTCAAACAATCATACATGAAATCATGTTGACCTAAGTCAACCATTCATCATCATCATTTGAGAAAATGATTTAAATGATGTAGACCACCTCATACTATTTAATAATTCTACAAATGATTTAAAATCTCCAAGTATTTCATGTGAGAGTATTTGACCAGTGTTCCAACCTTCATATGAAATTTCTTGGGACAAGATTTAAATGAAGTAAAATACTTCATATGATTTGCATAATAGTTTTGGACAATATCACTTAAGTAAACTAGCCATATTGTCCTTTATTTAAACTAGGGCATGATCATACAAAGTGACCACACCATTTTATTGCAGAAACAATTAGTGTAAGTGAAATGTGAGCTACTGGAGTTGGAATTAACTAAATATCAATTTTGGTTGATTTTTAATATTTATTTGAATGTGCAAAAGTCCCTGACTTAATCTTTTTGTCACTTTATTTCTATAACAGATCTCATGGTGAGACCAGTGACAAGTTGTAGAACTTTTCAGTAGCTTTCCAACAACATAAAATTTGTTAAATTTGGCCAAGCCAAACAGATTCTATTTAATTTCAAAGTTGGAGCCAGTATTGAATTTGATTTGAATTTATTAAACGGGATTTGAATTAAAAGGGCCGGCGGGAAAACGAAGTGGGCTGAAACGATTCAAAACAGAGAAAAACGGCCCAGCAGCGCATCTCGTGCGAGTGGGCTTGCTGACAGCGTGGGGCCTGCCTGTCAGCGACTGTTTAAACCCGAATCGGTATGGACTAATATGGTGCGTTGGATTAAAACGTGATCTAACGACGCAGGGTCGTCGTCTTCTCCGACGAGATCGAGCCACTGGCGTGGCGAGCCTAGGGTGTCGGAGGGCTAACCAGTGGTCCGGCGAGCGGTGGAGATGTTCAGGGCGAGGTTGTCGACGATGGTGAAGCAGCCTGTAGTAGTGGCGGAGCTCGAGGCGGCTCCAGTCGACGGCGATTCCTCCAGGGCTTCCGCGGCTCCGATCGTCCAATTGGGGTTGCTCCGGCGTCAATCGAGTGGGTGGAGTGGTTGTGGAGAAGCAGAGATGGGAGGAGAGGATGGTGGTGTGCTTGGATTGCTCAGGGGAGCTCTCTATTTATAGAGGAGCAAGGGTGCTGCGGGGCAGGGTTAGGGTCGACCATGGCGCGGCAGTTCCGGCGAGCTAGAGAGTTAGGCGATGGCGCAGGGCTGTTCAGCGTGTCCAGGCGAAGCTATTGGCGGTGACAACGCGGTCGGGCGGCGTCTAGATGGCTCGCATTGCTTCCATGTCTGCCGCGGCAATGGCGGGATCTTGTTCATCGTCTCCGGCGGCGACGGTCCAGGGTCTGGTCTTGCGCGTGTCTGGCGGGGTCGTGGTGGCGTGGTGATGCTCAAGGCGTCAAGAGAGGGGCCAGGGCGAGCTTGTGCTGGCGAGGCGGCAGGTGGCCAGTGCGTGTCTGTGGCGTGCGCATGCGCGACGCGAGCGGCATGCTGGCTGATCCTGGGCGCATGATCTCCGGCGAGCTGCTGCTGCTTCCTCGACAATGGCTGGTGTAGGCGGTGCTAGGGTGGTGCGGTGGCGCGTTTTGGCAAGGTGGCCGTGGCAGGGGAGGAAGGGGAGAGGAGATGGTGCGGCAAGGGGGCGACATGGCCGGCATGGCTTGCACATGCAAGCTATGCATGGTCCTCTAGGGTTCCTATCCTGGCCTTGGTGAGAGAGGGGACCAGGGGACCAGTTAGAGTGAGAGGGGGCAGTAGAGTTTGGGCTAGATCACTATTTCAAATAGTGTTTGAGGTGTGCCATAATTGCAATTTGCAAAATTTGCCCAAATTTGGTTGAATTCATATGGTTGCAAAATTTGAAAATGGTGTATTTGGTTAAGTTGTAATTGACCAGAGACAAACATGTGTGGTGGTGGAATTTAGAAAATCAAAGAATTGCAAATTTGTAAAGTTGGAGATTGTTCCACATCTTAAAAAGTTCCAACTTTGCATGAGCATAGCATTTGATCCAAAGTGAATTTGGCATGGTGGTCTTTACCAATGTTGTTCACTATGATGTGCTCTTGGATGAGGTGCAAATAATTGCGAAAGTTTAGTTTGAAAAATATGAATTGCAAGGGCTCAAAGTAGGGATCAGACTATAAATGGCAGATTTGACCATTATCATATGTGATCCCAATTTGAGTTTGAATTTTCTTTGTTTTGTGTTTCTTTGATTCCAAAAGTTGTAATAGTGTTTAGTAACATTTTTCAACTAATGGTGAAGACCAAAATGGTCTAGGGTAAGAATTTATAAAAATGGCATAAACCATATGTGAGGGTTTTAGGGTTTTATTCTTATTTGATTTCTTTCTCTTTTTGATTTATTTGGTTTGTGATATTCACTTGATCACATTAGGGTTTTAGGGTTTAGCACATAAACATAGTAACAATCATCATGGCATATCACTCAAATGCACAAGTCCTATGCAGGGCACTATATGCAAATAAAAGTTTTTGTTGGCTCTGAATTTTGAATCTCTGGACTTCTTCTAACTTTCTTTTATTGAAATTTGGGATGTTACAGGCCGACAAATCGTCGAGCAGGTTGCGTGCTCCGGCCATCGTTGCTGATCCCATGTGCTTGGGGCCTTTGGAGTTCGCCGGCGCACGGTTCAGGTCAATGGACGAAGGATACGGCCCCGTGAAGGACTCGCCCACCTCCGGTGACCCATCCCGTGACGGGTACGCGTACCGCGCCGACTGCGTCCCCAATTCGTGCGTGCCGGGCGTGTACCCAAACGGGGCAGTCGGTTGGGATGTTGACCTTGGAGGAAGGGGCCGGGTCACGGACGAGGCCGAGCTCCCCCCCGAGGCCGTGCCGGCGCACGGGAGGATCAAGTGCTGAGCGAGCGTTGCGTGGCCATAAAAGAGCATGGCATGCTCTTGCATGAAGTTCGCCTTCGCCTCCGTCTTGAGTTGGAGGAGCTGCTCCGCCGCCCGCTGCCGCTCCTCCGCGGCAGCGACATCCCTCTTCCGTTGCTCGAGCGCCCTGCGGCGGTCGCCCCGCTTCTTGCTCTCGATCTTCCTCTGCTCTGCGGTGAGGTCGGGCTTCGCCTTCTTCGTCACTGTCCCGGGCTCCACGACCACCGGAGCGTCCAGTTGAGGAGCCTCCGCCAAGGGAGGAGCGGCAACGGCCGCGAGCTCTGCCTCGTCTCCGATGGTGGCGGTGGTGGCGGTGGCGGCGGTAGTCACTTCGTCGGCCATCTCTAGGTTTTGGGAGTGGAGTGGAGTGTTTGTGTTTTGGGAGACAGACACGCGGGCCAGGGGCGAACAAGGGGAGGACGCGAGCGACCAACATTCGGCGTCCGCGGCCACGCAAACTCGTCCCAGATTTGGGCCGGGTTTGGGTCGTCCCGGACGCCGCGGCCATCCGTTTTAGGGATGGGTCCGCGCGCTGGGCCGCGTTTTTGTCCGGCTCGCCCCATCCGGACGCGCGGGCGCGGTTTGGGTCGCCCCGTTGGAGATGCCCTAACAATCTCAGATCGGGTTGACTTCTTCAAAAATCAATCCAGCCTTACTCGAGAAACAAAAATGATTATTGTGGTTCCTTTAAAAAGATGATTTTTTTGAAAGGTATAATATATTAGGCAAGCAAGCCGCTTCATTATAAACATTCTAGTCCCCTTCGGTACCCTGGAAGGAAAAGAGTGCGTCTGAAACTTGCTGCCGGAACCACAAGTATAGTTACAAGTTTGTAAACAGAGTCACATCCCTAAACACAAAAGGTAAAATAAAATCCGGAGGTTCATCCACCCAACTAAAAAACTCCTTAGAACTAAAAGCAAACCTAGCTAACTCATGAGCAACTTGATTAGCCTCTCTTTTGCAATGCACAAACTGGATATCCATCGTACCACTTGCCATATGAAAACAGTCCGCTAAAATAGCCGAGTAAGGACCACTAATCTCCATCTCTCCATTGCAAGCCAGGATTATTCCAATGAATCAGATTCAATAACACATGAAGTAAATCCAATAGTATCCAAAAACTCCAAACCTTTCAGCATTACATATGCTTCCGCAGTCGTTACGCATAAGAGATTCTCCAGGGGACACGCCATACCCCCAAAACCCCACCCTTCTCATTTCTAAGCACTGCACCCGCCCATCCCAATCCAGTCATCACATAGGATGCATCAATATTTAACTTGAACTTTCCTCTAGGAGGCTTTTGCCATGTTATCTCTTTAGCAACATGCTGTGTACTCATTGTAGCTTCATAATTAGCCGTTATTGCATTGATCGCAAACGCAGAATTTTTTGGCGGATTAACACTCTCACCTTTTACTTTCTCCCTTCTTTGCCACCATATATACCAACTAGCCACGGACCACTGAGCCTGACCGGTCTACGCACATAGCTCCATTAACCCCAATTCTGTCCAAATTTGCTTTGCTCTCTTGCAACTGAACATGATGTGTTTAATATCTTCAGGGCCGAGCTTACATACTGGACATTGCGGAGCAACTTTAATATGACGATCAGCCAGAATAGCCATACCAGGAAGTACACCATGAAGCGCCTTCCACAGAAATATTTTCACTTTACTTGGAACATTCAGTTTCCACATAATTTCCCAAACAGGATTTATTTGGCCCGCACCTTGACCATCTCTCCTTCGAATAGTATGTCCAAACTAATCATCCCACTCTATATGATACGCCGACCGAACAGAGAACATATAATTATTTGTTTTGTTCCAGGCAACAAAATCATTTTGTAGATTCTGACTTAGAGGAATTCGCAAAATCCTTTCAGCGTCAATCTGCAAGAAAATGGATCGGATAAGGTCCTTATCCCAAGAATTTGTTACTGGATCAATCAGTCATTCACTTTTCTTAGCACAATGTGTCCCCTCCTCGAACACACCCTTCTAGTCGGGCTCGAAGGAATCCAGTGATCCTCCCAAATATTAACATTCTCCCCCGTACTAATTCTCCAAACATGACCTTTCTTGAAAGTCCGCAGCCCGGCTAGGATGCTTTGCCAAGTATAGGAGGATCCTTGTTTTGGTCATGCGTTTATAAGATTGGAGTGCGGATAATATTTAGCCTTTAGAACCCTAGCACAAAGGGACTCCGGATTAGACAGTAATCTCCAACTCTGTTTTGCCAACATCGCCATATTAAATGTATGAAGATCACGGAAGCCCATACCACCCAGATTTTTCGGAATATACATCTTCCACCATGCAAACCAATGCATTATGTTCGTTTCTTTTGTATCTCCCCACCAAAATCTGGCCATTGCTTCATTTATCGCTTTACACAGTTGCTTTGGTATCTTAAAAACCCCCATTGCAAAAACAGGAATAGCTTAAATAATAGCCTTCAATAAGATCTCCTTGCCTCCCATAGATAGGAATCTTTCCTTCCATCCTTCCAATCTCTCAATTATTCTTTCCAGTAAATATATAAAACTATCAGTACGGTCAAGACCCACCATGGATGGCAAACCTAAGTATTTATCAGATATGGCCTCAGTCATAATATTTAATTCTTCACAGATTTGACCCTTTACCTCCACTTGGACATTTGGGCTGAAGAAAATACTACATTTTGCCTCACTCACCATTTGTCCCGAACTTGCACAGTATTGATCCAACACCTGTCTCAATGAGGTTGCATTAGTTAAATTTGCCTTTATAAGTATTAGGGAATCATCAGCAAAGAGTAAATGAGAAACACCTTTGATACCAAGAACCTCCTCTCTATGAGCCAGAGCACTAGATAAACCCTCTGCATAAATAAGAAATAAATAAGGTGATAAGGGGTCCCCTTGACAGAGACCTCTAGTAGGAGTAAATTCCCACGTTTCTTCATCATTATATCTGACTTTGTATCTCACTGAGCAAATACAAGCCATCAACAAATCCACAAACTCGTTTTGAAAACCCAGCCTCATCATCATACGCTCCAAGAAAATCCACTCCACCCGATCATAAGCCTTGTACATGTCCAATTTTACCGCACAAAGACCCTCCTTTCCAATCTTTTTGTTCTTTATTTTATGTAAGCACTCATATGCTATTAAAATGTTATCCGAGATCAGACGGTCCGGGACAAAAGCACTTTGAACCTGAGAGATAATATCATCTAAAATCAGCTTCAGCCGTCCAGCAATCATCTTGGATATGACTTTGTAAAGAACATTACAGAGGCTAATAGGCCTAAATTGAGTAATACTTTCTGGCGCATCCACCTTCGGTATTAAGACAATAATTGTGTCATTCCACCCCGTCGGTATACTCTTTTTGTTGATTGCTTCCAGCACCTCTTCAGTTAGTTTAACACCCACAGTATTCCGACATTTTTTGAAGAAAAGGGCATGAAGCCTATCCGATCCTTGAGCTTTCATATCACCAATTGAAAAATAGAGCCTTCTTCACCTCTTCGGCGGGTTTTAGAAGATCAGCATTCATTTCTTCCGTTACCCTCGGAGTTACCAATTAGGTCAAAGCCGGACCAGGCTCTTCCACCTCGGTGGTGAACAGACCCGCAAAGTAACCTGAGATGTGAGGGTTTAGTTGTTCTTTGCCTTCAAGAATATCACCATTTGCATTCCTCGGATTTTTGATTTTATTTCTCTGTCTTCTACTAGATGCAAAATGATGAAAGAAATTTGTATTCTTGTCTCCAAACTGTAACCAGTTATCCCTACTTCTCTGTGCCCAAGATAATTCCTCTTGCTCCAAAAGCTTTTCTATTTCCTTTGCTAGCTCTTTTTCTCTTGCAATGTTCACATCCGTGAGATCACTACGAGTTAACTCTTCAAGTTCTTTTTTGACTGACTTTATTTTGTTCTGTGGTTTTTTCAGCACCGTTTGTCCCATCTATGTAAGCTATCATGCACTAAGGCTAGTCTACTAGCTAGCCCATTCGGATCCAAATATTCAGAAGCTTGCCAAGCATGCTTGACCACTTCGTTAAAATTTTGTCTATGCCATGTGAATTTGTCTCCTGTGTAACCAAGATTAGAGAGGCCACAATCAGAGAGCACATCTTGGAATGCCTTCAGATATTGGTTTGGTCTCGGCCTACCTCCCTCCTTCTCAAACTGATACAAAATTTTATTGATATCACCCATCACCACCCATGGCATAGAAGACTCAGACCTTAGCTCTCTCAGTCGATCCCAAGTTAGGTGTTTATCCGCCCATCTAGGTTCACCATAAAAACCTGTAAACCTCCAAATATTTCAGAAATTTAATTCGGCACATGGGAGCATATGCTCCTGCCTTCGAAAAAACATTTTGAAATGTAAAAAAAATTAAACAAAAAATTTCGCGCTTACGTTTCGATATTCTACGTACGTACATCAAGTTTTACAAAAAACCAACATTTTTTATGACTTGTGTGAAAAAGACAAAAAAAATCACGTACACTGCCATTTTTTTACACCAAAATTTGTCTTTTTTACACGCGACATTAAAAATGACAGTTTTCCATGAGACCTATTTGTAAACGTCTAGAACTTCAAGATGTACCTATTAAATTTTATGTCCGAACTTTTCAACATTTTTAAAATGTATTTAAAATAAAATTTAAAAACCGGGAGCATATGCTCCCGAGTGCCAAAACACCACTCCCCAAATATTTTCCTAGCAACACCAATAAAAACATCAATATAATTCATAGTTTTATATCGTAATGTAAGAACAACCTCCTTCTTCCAAAGTAGTAATAAACCACCCTTCCGGCCATCACTAGTCACCACCTCTTTATGATCCATATTTAGTCTCTTCCTCAGACACTCCGCAGGCCACTCCTCTAAATGTGTCTCCATTAAGAAAAACTTTAAAAAGATGATTACTGTAGTACAGTACTGATATTGACTGCACTTCCTGAAAACAGGATGAAGATGCAAAATACACCCTCCACTACCGAATATAAGAGGTTTTCACAAAATGTTTTATAGCTTGACAAAACATCTTATACCGTGGGACAAAGGGAGCATGACAAATCCAATGAGTGAACTCAGACAGAGACAACGTAATAGCACAATATTATTTCCTGGAACTCTGGAAGTACCACAATTCGAAGAGTTAAACTTACCGGCAACCGTAGACAAGAAACAAAGGGGAAAACCATGATTAATTTGACACAAAATATGAAACGGAAAAATCAAACAATTCAATCTGATACAACTCTCAACTCAGAAATGAAAACTGAATGCAGCACTGGATTTTTTAGCACAGAGAAAAATATTCACCATTACAAAAATCCTCGCAGGATTCGAGTCGAAAGAAGAAACGCAAGTCTTTCTCTGAGATGGAGTATAATTTATTTAAGATCATTCCCTCCATCCTCATTGATGAGTTTGAGGACTTCAACTCACATTCTACAAATGTGGATGCAAAAGGACATAAAAATGTAAGATGTCGTCATCAACCGGTCAATGCAGCATTGAGCGCACTGTGAACATCCACACCAATCTGAGCCTCAGCCTTCTCTAGGTCAGTTGAGGCTGATCCGAGCTTGGCAGTGAATTCAGCAAGACCCTTCTGGACCAAGTTTGGGTCAATCTGCTCCAGGGGTACAGCCTCAACAGCCACAACATCAGTAATGGAGTTTGCATGGATGAATGCAAAGCCACTGCTGACAAAGTACTTGGTCACGTCATTTCCCTCGTGTACAGAGAGAACACCAGGCTTTAGCTCTGCGATTGTGGAAACATGGCCTGGCAGAACACCCATCAGGCCAGTTGTAGCTGGTACCATTACCATGTCAACCTGAAAATAACAAGATAATACGAGATGAGCAATGAGGAAAATACAAGACTATGCCAATAAAGGGGGAACATTTCTAAATTATACATGATCAATGTAAGCACGCAAAAGAAAACAATGTACATAACTTGAAGACCGCTCGCTGATTCTCCCATAAAAATGCAGGATCACAAGATATAATTGCTACACACAGAAAAATACAAACAGGAACAACAAACTTGGTAGCCAATAACATATTTTGAAACCTCAAAAGTAATTCCAAAGACTTGACAACGCAAATATGTAACCCAGAAAAAATACAGATAACCAAATACATAACCATACCAAGTAACCTAAAGTAGATACTATTCACTAGCAAATATTATTGACTTTGAGCTTAAGAATGTACTGGTGCCAGCAAGTGAGCTAACTAAAACAGCAAGAAAAACTAAGAAATACATAGAAAAATTCAGAGTTATATTAGAGGCACTATTGTTACCACAACATGTCTAGAACAGATATCCTACAAAAGGCTATAATTGCTCCAGGCACAAAAAAACAACTGTTCATACAACACAGCAAATTTAAGTGAGTAAAAATACAACTGTTCATACAACACAGCAAAGTTAAGTGAGTAGCTAATATGCAGTTTCATTGTATGGTAAACAGAATGAAGATTTATCTCAATCAAGATCAACACCAGGTATAATGGGTTAATGTCAGGGTGTGCAGATTTAGTCAAACCATAGCAGCAACACTGCACCATATCATGTGAACAGAACTCATACAAATGTTGTTCTCATTCCACTAATAAGGGTCAGAACTACAGTCAAAAAATGCGTCTAACACACTCTCAACCCCAAAAGAGAACTACATTTACTTATGAGCAGCAATAAATAACGATTAGAATCATTCACGATCTATTCAGTACAGTCAACGAACATTTAGCCATCCGGCGTATGATGCCCAGAATATCAGGTACAGCATGGCGAGGCTTACCAACCAGACAATGGGGTTACCTGACATATATTATCTAACAATCTCACCAAGAAACTCCAGCCTATCTAACAATCTCACCAAGAAACTCCAGCCTATGCAGCAATTGACCAGAGGGCAATCATTCGACATGAACAATGACGAGATCAAAACCATCACAGGTCAACACCTTACAAGGAACATTCACGACCCCAAACAAAATTGCATCTAGGGTTCCAACTATCCCGGATCGCGGAGGCCCCTCTTCCCCTCCCTCGCTAATCTAGCACAACAATAACCCAACCGCTAGATCGCGCGAACACCCCGAAACCCTGGTCGCACACGCGCAGATCTGGGATCGGAAGGGGACGTGGTCGGGGCTATAGAATATACCTCCTTGTTGGTGATCTCGGACTTGTAGGGGAGGACGAAGTTGACGGTGAGCTTGGAGGGGATGGAGGCCGGCGTGGGCGGGCGGGGCTTCATGGCCGACATGGGCGTCTGGGGCGGATCGATGATGTTGGTCACCTTCTTCCACGCCTCCACGAAGGCGGGGTCCTCGCCCGCCTCCGCGGGCGCCGGCGCCGTGGCGAGGGCCCTGCGGCTGATGGAGCCGGCGGCGGCGCGGGAGGCCAGGCGGTGGGCGGCGTGGCGCAGCATTTTTTTTTCCCTTTTCCTCGGGTCTGAGCTCGGGGATGGGTGCGTGCGGCCTGTGGATGTGTGGGTGCTGAATGAATGAATTGGGGTTTCGTTTCCTGCGATTTGGAGGAGGCGACGCTGGAGGAGTGGGGTGGGGTGGGGTGGGTGGAGAATGGAGGCGCTGTTGCCTTTCTGGGCTGGGCTGTTTCCGCTGGAACTGGAATCAATCCAGCGCCTCTGCAATTGGGCTGCGTTTGATGGTCATATATTGATCTGCTCCGTTCCTAAAAAAAAAGTTGAGAACCATAAAATTTGGCAAACCCTAGCCATCAGCTGGCTACAGCTAGTTATGCAAAAAAAAAAAAATCTCCAATATAGCGAAAAATTATCGAATGTAATTTTTTCATATGTAGCATTTTAAAAAATGTAATATCGTTATGGAACATTTCTGTGCGATACATTCAACATTCTTGCCCAACTTATCCAACACCATCGATAGCTTATAGCAGCGCCGACGACACATTGTAGCGATGGTTTGCGGGCTGGATTCTAAGGGGGAGCGGCAGCGGGTGCTAGGACGCAGGCATGCGGTGGTAGCCATAGGAGCTCGGCAACGGATCCCACCGCAGGCGATGGCGGTGGCGCGAGCTCTGCTCAAGAGATGGTGAAGGGGCTCATGGGATATGGCTAGCTGTCACAGGGAGCACGACTGCGTCAACATCAAGACATGGACGAGGATATTGAGGGCCTCGCATATCCTCCATCGATCGGATCCACATGCGGCAGCTCAGGATCCACCACGTCGAGCGATGGAACTGATGGTACCGGCAGGGAGAGGCACCGACATAGGGAAGGGGGTACAGAGCAAGGGAGGTGGTGGGAAGAAGCCTTGGCTATGTGGTGGGGAGAAATATCTCGTGGAGGAGAAGGATTGGGAAGGAGATGAGACCAACATAGGAGGTTGGGCACGTGGGAGGAAGGGGCACGTGTTGCGTGATCCCCAACTTAAACGAAGTGTCTTCCTTTGGTTTTGCTAGTTCTCGGTCGAGTTTCAATTTGCATCGTGATTCATGTGTTATATTCGGTCTTGCATGAGCGGATGTGAGCACGGTCCTTAGGGGTCACCGCCAAATGGATCATATGTAGAGCGGTGGCGTTGAGTTGGTCTTCAACCACCTTCCTTCGCATGAGATTGTCGGGGTTGTACGTCTTGAAGCCCTCCTTGATTATTCGACAAGGTTCCATTGAAGAGCAGCAAATATGTGATTGCATCAAATTGCCAATTTGCAAAACTAGATGAATCAAGAGCGGGTGGTAGTCCTTGTGAAGCAATATGAGGCATATGAATTGTAGGATTAGGAGTATAGTTATTTATTGGTGGAACCATATGAATATCACCCGAATCCTTCTTGTCATTAGGATCTTCATTTCCCTTACAAATGGATGAGCCGGTGTGTAATATCCTAGGATTTCAGATGTTTGCGGGGCGATGGCGTGTAACTCACACGTTCGTTGGGAACCCCAAGAGGAAGGTATGATGCGCACAGCAGCAAGTTTTCCCTCAGAAAGAAACCAAGGTTTATCGAACCAGGAGGAGCCAAGAAGCACGTTGAAGGTTGATGGCGGCGGGATGTAGTGCGGCGCAACACCAGGGATTCCGGCGCCAACGTGGAACCTGCACAACACAACCAAAGTACTTTGCCCCAACGAAACAGTGAGGTTGTCAATCTCACCGGCTTGCTGTAACAAAGGATTAACCGTATTGTGTGGAAGATGATTGTTTGCGTAAAACAAGAGAACAAAGATGGCAAGAGATTGTATTTCAGTATAGAGAATTGGACCGGGGTCCACAGTTCACTAGAGGTGTCTCTTCCATAAGATAAACAGCATGTTGGGTGAACAAATTTCAGTTGGGCAATTGACAAATAAAGAGGGCATGATCATGCACATACATATTATGATGAGTATAGTGAGATTTAATTGGGCATTACGACAAAGTACATAGACCGCCATCCAGCATGCATCTATGCCTAAAAAGTCCACCTTCAGGTTATCATCCGAACCCCCTCCAGTATTAAGTTGCTAACAACAGACAATTGCATTAAGTATTGCGCGTAATGTAATCAGTGACTATATCCTCGAACATAGCACTAATGTTTTATCCCTAGTGGCAACAGCACATCCATAATCTTAGAGATTTGTCACTTCCCTGCATTCACGGAGACATGAACCCACTATCGAGCATAAATACTCCCTCTTGGAGTTACAAGCATCTACTTGGCCAGAGCATCTACTAGTAACGGAGAGCATGCAAGATCATAAACAACACATAGACATAACTTTGATAATCAACATAACAAGTATTCTCTATTCATCGGATCCCAACAAACGCAACATATAGAATTACAGATAGATGATCTTGATCATGTTAGGCAGCTCACAAGACCCGACAATTAAGCACAATGGGGAGAAGACAACCATCTAGCTACTGCTATGGACCCATAGTCCAGGGGTAGACTACTCACACATCACTCCGGAGGCGACCATGGCGGCGTAGAGTCCTCCGGGAGATGATTCCCCTCTCCGGCAGGGTGCCGGAGGCGATCTCCTGGATCCCCCGAGATGGGATCGGCGGCGGCGGCGTCTCTGGAAGGTTTTCCGTATCGTGGCTCTCGGTACTGGGGGTTTCGCAACGGAGGCTTTAAGTGGGCGGAAGGGCAGGTAAGGAGGCGGCACGAGGGGCCCACACCACAGGGTCGCGCGGCTAAGGGGGGGCCGCGCCGCCCTAGGGTGTGGCCACCTCGTGGCCCCACTTCGTCTCCTCTTGGGTCTTCTGGAAGCTTCGTGGCAAAATAGGACCCTGGGCGTTGATTTCGTCCAATTCCGAGAATATTTCCTTACTAGGATTTCTGAAACCAAAAACAGCAGAACAAAGAATCGGCACTTCGGCATCTTGTTAATAGGTTAGTTCCAGAAAATGCACGAATATGACATAAAGTGTGCATAAAACATGTAGATAACATCAATAATGTGGCATGGAACATAAGAAATTATCGATACATTGGAGACGTATCACGGGGTCGAATTAGAAAAGGGATGTGCATTGCATCGCAAAACTAGGAAAAAAATTGCGCTTAATTGCATAAAAACCTAAGAGGGAACAAGTTTCTCTCTCGACACCAGCTAGGATTAGGGTTTCGAGAGTGCGATAAACTTGGACATGATCTCTTTTGAATTAGGGTTTTGAAAGAGGGGAACATTTGAATTCAACAAATATAATTGAGTGAATGCATTTGAAATAAGTTTGAATTGAATTCCAAACTTAAACATTACATAAAATAAAAGACAAGTAATAATCCAACAAATAATATTATATTTGTTTAATTTAAACAATAAAAGAATAGGTATAAATAACAAGAAGCTCAATAGAGAAACTTTGAGCTTTATTGATCATCACACAAGATACAATGTCATTATAATATCCAAATATAGATATTACATAATCATTTCAGAAATTGATAAAGGAAAAAGAAAAAAAGGAGAATTACAATGAAATGATGAATTAAACTAAACTACACCTAAGCTACTGCCTTGATCTTCTTGATCATCCAGTAGACTTGATCTTCTTTGATCCCTGCATAAGAATATAACAAAGGAAATGCACATTGTTGCCAAGTCGCAATGCCACTTGGAAGGTTAACAAAGAAATGAAATAGGAGGATAAGACCAGAATCAGCCGAGCTGATCCACTAGTCCCAAGTTCCAACATGGAACACAGACACAGCTGACCAGGCTATGTGAATGCAACCCAGCACACAAGCCAGGGTTAGTCACCAATTCCACAAAACCTTGCAATCGATCAGGGAAGCAAGGAAAGGGTGGTATAAAACCTTTTCACAGCCAAACCCTAGCCATTCATCGACTGAACCAGCCAGAGCCACTAGAACACTAAGAACACCAAAAACACCAAGAATGGCAGTGTTCCAGTTCTTCTACCACAAAGAACAAGCACTGGTGAACAAGCAAATGGTGAAGTAGCTTGCACAGCTAGTGAGGAGGAGGAGTACAAGCAAAGCCCAACAGCATAGAAGAAATCCTCTACATCAGCAAAACCTAGGAGCTGGAGTGAGGTATACACATCATCATGAACAAACCATATGATTTTGTTCATAATTTGCACAGTCATGTACACACAAGCACACAAAGGGTGGAGTACCACTGTTTTGATCATCATTTGGTCATAGACCAAGTGTAACCTGGTGGAAATTGCAAAGACCAAAGATGAATCAAAGCCTATGACCCGGTTATACCAACTAGACAAGTTGTATCATCTTCCAAATGGAAACAGGAAGGAAAACTATCCCACATACTTACCCAAACCTACCCAGAATACACTAGCCCTTTTAAAACCACCAGATATGCAAAAATATATGAATTCTGCAAGTATTTTTCAACATCACAAGCTACTGGCAATCACATATGATCAACCAACAAGCATGTATCCATTCACAACAAGCCAACAGAGGTGGGAGCTACCAAAACAGCAGTTTATTACTGCTAAGGTCACCTCAACCACACAATCATCTAAACCACCAAGCCATACACACTTATCATCACCCAAATGGGTTCAAAATGGAGCTAGGGTCCCCAACAGTAGTTGGCATCCCTCTAGCTCAAGTAATTTTAGCAAAAGAGTCATCACTGCATAAGCAGTTCATTTTAAATAATTAACAGGAAATGATAAAGCTTCACAGATAATTGAATCAAGAAACATCAAGTATACATGGATGATATACACGCATCACACACATAACTGAATCCACCAGTAAGCTTTTACAAGCTTGAGCACACACCGGCACATGGTGAGGAGCTCTGCAACCCAACATTAATACATGATATCAAGTAACAGGCATAGATATAGCAGCCAGAAAGTAATTGTCAAGCAACTGGTGTTCACATGATCAACCAGAGCATGTAAACATAAGCCAAAGCATCAGTAACTTATCAGAGTTACTGAGCATCTACAGAACAGTTAACCATTGCTTCACAAAGCATCACAAAATTATTTTATAATTATATCCAGAAGCACATCATCAAGGAATGATGCACATGAGCAGTAGGCAAGCCAAGTAGGGCCTAGGATTATCTAGAGCTTATTCATAAGTCACATAGACATGCCTGTCACTTGGTAATGCAGGAACTGTCAATAGCAGTAAGCCAGAGGAACAATTATAGCGACATTAATGGAGGAGTAGAGCATTTACAGTAGGTAGAGCAGGCCAAGTAAGCAACCAATTGACCAATTGCATAGAAATAGCAAGCAGCAAGCACAACAAGCACAATAGCAGCAAGAACACAACCATTAGGGCAGCAGTGAGCATAGCAGCAGCAGGACAAGCACAACAACCACAGGGCCAACACAACAGGAGGAATGGCAGACATGGCCAGTACCCAAAACTGGGTAAGCATGGCTGGTAGATGGGATGGAGAAGAAAAGGAGGGAAGAGATGAGAGCACGAGTCACGTACGTGGAACAGAAGCATGATAACCCACAAGTATAGGGGATCACAACAGTCTTCGCGGGAAGTAAAACCCAATTTATTGATTCGACACAAGGGGAGACAAAGAATACTTGAAAGCCTTAACAGCGGAGTTGTCAATTCAGCTGCACCTGGAAACAGACTTGCTCGCAAGAGTTTATCAGTAGTAACAGTTTATAGCAGTAGTAGTAGTGAAATAACAGCAGCAGTGTAACAAAGACAGCAGTAGTGATTACAGTAAACAACAGGGTTAAAATACTGTAGGCACAGGGATGGATGACGGGCGTTGCATGGATGAGAGAAACTCATGTAACAATCAAAGCAGGGCATTTGCAGATAATAATAAAACGGTGTCCAAGTACTAAGCAATCCATAGGCATGTGTTCCGTATATAGTCGTACGTGCTCGCAATGAGAAACTTGCACAACATCTTTTGTCCTACCAGCCGGTGGCAGCCGGGCCTCTAGGGAATCTACTGGATATTAAGGTACTCCTTTTAATAAAGTACCGGAGCAAAGCATTAACACTCCGTGAACACATGTGATCCTCACATCACTGCCTTCCCCTCCGGTTGTCCCAATTTCTGTCACTTTGGGGCCTCGGGTTCCGGACAGCGACATGTGTATACAACTTGCAGGTAAGATCATAAAACAATGCATATCATCATGAAACAATAACATGTTCAGATCTGAGATCATGGCACTCGGGCCCTAGTGACAAGCATTAAGCATAACAAGTTGCAACAATATCATCAAAGTACCAATTACGGACACTAGGCACTATGCCCTAACAATCTTATGCTATTACATGACCAATCTCATCCAATCCCTACCATCCCCTTCAGCCTACAGTGGGGGAATTACTCACACATGGATGGGGGAAACATTGCTGGTCGATGGAGAGGCGTCGGTGGTGATGATGGCGATGATCTCCTCCAATTCCCCGTCCCGGCGGAGTGCCAGAACGGAGTTTCTGGTCCCGAGACGGAGTTTCGCGATGTGGCGGCGTTCTGGAGGGTTTCTGGCGACTTCGACTTCTCTTCTCACGTTTTTAGATTGAAACCTTTAAGTAGTCCAGAGGAGGGCGTCAGAGGGCAGCCGAGGGGGCCACACGCTAGGGCGGCGCGCCCCCCTCCAGGCCGCGCCGGCCTAGCGTCTGGGGGCCCCGGGCCTCCCCCAGGCCTGCCTTTCTGGCTCCGTGATTCTTCTGGTAAAATAGGCCCTTTGGTATAAATTCCGAGGATTTTCCCGAAAGTTGAATTTCTGCACAAAAATGAGACACCAGAGCAATTCTGCTGAAAACAGCATTAGTCCGTGTTAGTTGTATCCAAAATACACAAATTAGAGGCAAAACAATAGCAAAAGTGTTCGGGAAAGTAGATACGTTTTGGACGTATCAACTCCCCCCAAGCTTAGCTTATTGCTTGTCCTCAAGCAATTCGATTAACAAGCGAGTGCGATAAAAGAACTTTCACGAACACATTTGTTCATATGATGTAAATATTCTCATGATATGGACAAGTACTTAGGCAATTCATAATAAGATACATGCAAATAAGATCATCTAATAGCTATGTCAATCATGGAAAGGTACCAACAATTAATAATCATCATGAATCATGTCTATAAGAAGGATTGCAATGTTCATAAAAGGATATGATAAAGTGGTATCTCGCTTGCCCATATTTGATCGGCAAAACATAAATGCTCAGGCACCTCTGAGGTTCATAGAAAGACTAGAAATAGAGATTGTCAAAGATAAAAGCATCAAAGTTATACCACAGTCAATCACATTTTGGACAAGCATATTATACTAAGAATGACAGTTGTGATCTCAAGAAAGTGCTCAAAGAAAGGATGGTGACACAACATGAAAGTAAAAGATTGACCCTTCGCAGAGGGAAGCAGGGATTAACATGCGCTAGAGCTTTTCATTTTTAAAACAAGAGTAAAATTATTTTGAGAGGTGTTTGTTGTTGTCAACGAATGGTAATGGGTACACCAACTACCTCGCCAACCAGACTTTCAAGAGCGGCTCCCATGAAGGACGTTATTTCTACCAGCAAGGTAGATCATCCCTCTTCTCTTTTGTTTACACACGTACTTTAGTTTTATTATGGGTGACACTCCCCCAACCTTTGCTTACACAAGCCATGGCTAACCGAATCCTCGGGTGCCTTCCATCAATCTCATACCATGGAGGAGTGTCTATTTGCAAAATTAAGTTGCTTACTGATGAATCAGAGCAAAACATGTGAAGAGAATTATTAATGAAGTTATTAATTGGGGCTGGGCACCCCGTTGCCAGCTCTTATTATGAAAGTCTATCAAAAGTAAATGACAAGGTTGAAAGATAAACACCACATACTTCCTCATGAGCTATAAAACATTAACACACATTGAGAAGCATTTTGAAGGTTTAAAGGTAGCGCATGAGAATTTACTTGGAATGGTTTGAAATGCCATGCATAGGTATTTATGGTGGACACTTTGGAATAACTTGGTTTTCAGTGGTTTGGAAGCACGAGCAGCGTTCCCGCTCAGTAGAAGTGAAGGCTAGCAATAGACTGGGGAGCGACAAATCAAGAGAGCAGTCACTGTCATAATCATGCTTGCGGCAAAATAAATTAACGGAGGCATAAAAGTGATACAAGAACTCTGAAGCAAAGTAAATCATCGAGGCTTAATTGACTTTTGTTCAGTCATATGCATGCGTGAGCATGTGCCAAGTCAATTCAAATGAATTATTCAGAGGAGGATACCACAATCTCATACCTATTTATGAATAAAACAATGCAAGCAAACATCCATGACATGCTACTCATATTAATAAATTGGAGCTAAACATGAGAGATCATGAACTACTAGACTTTCTTAAATGACATATACCTCACATGAACCAACTAGGCATGCTCACATGGATGAGTATATGTACAAAAATGAAAACAAATAGAGTTCATACCAGCCTCTCACCACAGTCGAATTGTCGTAGATCGTCATTATTGCCTTTCACTTGTGTAGCTTGAATAATATGGAATGAAAACCACGCTCCAGCCACCGAAGACCATTGAACTCATAATGAACTTTACAAAACCAAAGAAGAACAGCAAATATTTTTGGTGTTTTCGAATTGGAAACAAGAACAAAAGGAAACAAGCAAACAAAGCAAAATCTTTTTGGATTTTCTTATAGCAAACCAACGATAGCAAATAAAGCAAAATAAATGCATGAAACCAAAATAAACAAATGGTGAAGAGAAACAACATAAATATTTTTGGTCTTTTAGTGTTTTAGGAAAGAAACAAAGCAAAAAAACAAGAAAATGAAAACTAGAAAAGTCACATAAACACAAAGCAGCAGGAATTCGTCAAACTTGACAGCAGTACAGTAATCGATTTGTAAGAAATTCTTCCGCTGCTCAGATCGAAAAGTGTTAAACTAATGAAAGTTAGATAACAACCTGGGGAACATGCACAAAAATTGGCTTCGCAAAATAACGTTCTGGCTGTTTTTGAGAATTTTTTTGGTAACAGTCCAGAATCTGTTTTCAGGCAGCACTTCCCCAAATATCATCTCCCTCTTATTAGAAAACCACTTAAAGAAACTAAACAAGTATATACAAGTATCCAGCAACCATAATATGCAAAGAATGAGTGATGCCGGTATACCTCCCCCCAAGCTTAGGCTTTTGGCCTAAGTGGAGATCAACCCCAGCGAGGGTCGCTGTTCCACTCCGGTGGATCATACATGGCGTAGTCATAATAAGGTCCCGGTGCAGAAGAAAAGGGTGAAGGCTCCACATGCCCAAAATGTTGATGCGAAGAGCTTGCTGCATCGGATGACGAGTCGAGGTGTTCCTCGGCCTCCTCCGTGTTGTCTCTTGCACGATGGCCTCCTCCCTCTATGTATGCATTCAGTGCACCTTCCGTGACTGACCAATCCTCCCTGGAATCAAGGTTAAATAGAACAGGTGCAGGCAATCTTACTAGTTTTTCAGTTTTCTTAGTTATTCTCCAAGTTTTCTTGTAAAATGTTATCTTGTAAGACAGGTTACCCAAATTAGATGAATCAAAAACAAATTCATGTTTAATCATGAAGACTATGTCAAGTTTCTCTGTGGGAAGCTGAATATCAAGATGGTGAGGTTCTACACCATGCAAAGCTAGTATACGAGAGGCGATGAGACCTCCACAAATTCCGCCCTTCTCACGGTTAGTAGCAAGTCTATAGGCTATCAAAGCACCCAAATTATAGGCCTTATTACCTTGCAATGCAGCAGCTAGAAAAGCTAAATCCTGGATATATAATTTACTTGCATTCTTTCTAGCAAGAACACACTTAGTAATGAAATAAGCAAAGTAGCGAATAGCTGGGAGTTGAATGCTACTGATTTTACCACCATCCTCTGAGAAGCTCCTTCCATGACAAATCATCTCGAAGAGGTTCAAGAGCTCTTGCGGCGATCCCCTTATCTTCTCGCATGATCCCCATAGCGGCACTCTAATTGCTGCACAAAAATCATCGAATGGCAAGTTGACAGTTTTATTATAAATTTTGTATCGAACCATGGGGTTAGATTGCGACCAATTGAATTCAAAATCCTGCACAACAGACATAGTCAATTTTGCATATTGGCATGGTTCTCCATCAACAAAATCATCCAACCCTGCACGAGAAATTAGATTCCTGCACTTCTCATGAAATCTGTGCACGGGTAGTAAGAGGGGTATACTCCCTCTTCGCGTTTAACTCTCATGACTTGTTGCACCTCCAATTCTTGTTGGTTTAGTTGATGCCTATTCCATTCCATTTTCTGAAATTTTTCAACAAACATTATAAAATTTGATTTGGTGATATATAACTGAGGGAAACTACCATAGGAACTTGCTAGAGTACTAATCATGCATCAAAAACATACGATGGCACCACGAAGCCGGAAGACTGGCTCGCAGATTACGTGACCGCGGTATATGTCGCTGGTGGCAGAGGAACCGTAGCAGGAGGAGGAAACCGGCGTTGGGCCGTGAGAATCATACCATCATTCTTGGTGGGACCGACAAGAATCTGGCTGAACAACTTGCCGGCAGGAAGCATAAACGGTTGGTTGGACTTTGAGGAAGCTTTTGTGAGCAACTTCAGCAGCACCTACCGAAGGCCAAACAGGCCGCAGCAGCTCGCTCTGTGCATACAGCGCCAGAATGAAACAGACCGGGACTACCTGACCCGGTGGAACACCACAAGGAACTCCTGTGAAGGGGTGATAGAGGCGCAAGCCATTGCTTGGTTTAGCAGTGGATGCAGAAGAGGTTCGCCGTTGTGGCAAAAGCTGCAGCGGAACATGCCGACAACGCTGGCGGAGATGATACGCGTGGCGGATAACTATGCGTTGGGAGACCCAATGCAACCGGCAGTACAACCCGAGCCGGAGCAATCAAACCCGCCACAGCAGCGCCAAGAGCAACACCGGGATAACCGGAACAACAAAAGGAGGGAAGATTTTCCGGATCGAAGGTACGGTCCGCAGCAAGTTGCTGCTGTACAAGAAAACTCTGAGGCCAGCGGCAGTCAGAGGCAAAGAACCGGATCGCAGCCATGGGCGGGTCCAAAGAAACAGTGGGTCGAAAAGAAACCCTGGGGCCAGAAAAAGAACTGGCAAGAACCCGCGAAGTACACCATGGAAGCTGCCATGGACCAACCTTGCCGGTGGCACACACCGAATCCGGCTCATCCGTCAAATCATCTGACGAAGGATTGTACCTGGACCAAGTACTTGATGTTGAAGGTAGCAGCGAAAGATGCACAACCGCAAGGGTGCTCCACCATGCAACCACCATCCCAAGATATGCTACGACAGCAGCAGCTACCACCACCACCACCGCTTACCGGGGCAAACGCCTTACCGGTACAGCCAAACCGGCAGCAGTATCAGCAAGTTAACCAGGTGGGAGAAGGCAATGGCCAACCGCCTCCACCGGCACCTTTGGGCCGGAATGTTTACCATGACCCAGATATGTGCTGCGTTGTGTTCGTCACTGAGCCAACCGACAGACAGAGCTTACATCACCGTTCTATGGAAGTGAACGCGGTGATGCCAGCAGTGCCAAAATACATGCTGTGGTCTGATCAAGAGATCCCGTGGTCGTTCAAGGATCACCCCAAGATCATGCCTAACCCGGGTGGCTATGCTCTTGTCTTGGACCCAATCATGCAAGGGCCAAACGCTCGAGTCAAGTTCAGCAAGGTGCTGATAGACAATGGGAGCAGCATAAACATCATGTACCGGCACACCATGAACATGCTGGGCATAACAGAAAACATGCTTCAGCCAACTCGTACAACTTTCCATGGAATCGTTCCGGGCCTGTCCTGCGCACCGGTTGGAAAAGTCCGGGTAGATGTGTCGTTTGGAGGACGTGACAACTGCCAGGTTGAAAACCTTGAGTTCGAGGTGGTGGACTTAGATAGTCCTTATCATGCGTTGCTGGGGAGACCGGCATTGGCTGCTTTCATGGCCTGAACTCACACGGCGTATCTCAAGATGAAGATGTCGGCACCTCATGGACCCTTAACTATAGTGGAAATTACAAAGTCTCACTGGAAACAGCTTCCGCCGGATCAAACCTGGCAGAATCGCTGGTGATCGCAGAGGAAAAGAGGAGGATGCAAACTGCTGTTGCGCTGGCTCAGTCCTCACAGTTGAGCTTAGCGGCAATGAGTGCAAACTTGGGCACACTGGCATTCAAGCCGACAAAAGAAACAAAGGACATTGTGCTGGACCCGGCTTACCCTAAGCGCACCGTTCGTATCGGGGCCGGCATGAATGAGGCATAGGAAAGCGCGCTCGTCAGCTTCCTCCGTGAGAATCAGAATATTTTTGCCTGGTCTACTGATGACTTGGTAGGTGTTCCGAGGGAGCTGGCTGAGCACTCATTAAATGTCCGGAAAGATGCAAAGCCGGTAAGGCAGCCGCTGCGCCGGTTTGCTAAAGACAGGAGAAAGATCATTGGAAAAGAAGTGACAAAGTTTTTGGTTGCCGGTTTCATCGTGGAAGTACTGCACACTGAGTGGCTAGCCAATCTGGTGCTGGTCGAGAAGAAGAAAGAAGAGAACTTGGAAGCAAAAGCTCCAAAGGTGTGGCGCATGTGCATCGACTACACCAACTTGAACAAAGCTTGCCCGAAAGACCCTTTCCCTTTACCTCGGATCGATCAAGTGATTGATTCTACTGCAGGTGTGAGTTGTTGTCTTTCTTGGATGCTTATTCCGGTTTCCACCAAATCCCCTTGAAAAAGGAATATCAAATAAAAACTGCGTTCATTACCCCGCACGGGGCTTATTGCTATGTCACTGTGCCTTTCGGTTTGCGCAACGCTGGTGCAACGTACCAGCGCTGTATGCAAAAATGCTTGTTTGATCAGATCGGAAAAAACGTGCAAGTCTATGTGGACGATGTCGTGGTAAAAGCAAAGTAAAAGAAACCTTAATCGATGACCTCCGGCAAACATTTGATAACTTGAGAAGATTCCGGATGAAACTCAATCCGGCAAAATGCACCTTCGGTGTCCCTGCCGGCAAGCTGCTTGGCTTTCTCGTATCAAGTCAGGGCATTGAGGTCAATCCGGTAAAAATCCGGGCAATTGAAAGAATGACTATACCGCGCGATCTCAAGGACGTGCAAAAGTTCACCGGTAGCTTGGCATCGCTAAGCCGGTTCATAAGCAGGTTGGGTGAAAAAGCTCTGCCACTCTATGCTCTCATGAAGAAATCCGATACGTTCGTCTGAACCCCTCAGGCAGACGCGGCGTTTAAAGAGCTAAAAACAATGCTGGCCACAGCGCCCATACTGGCTTCACCTCTAGAAAGAGAGCCTATGTTATTGTATATAGCAGCAACAAACCGGGTTGTGAGTGTAGTGGTTGTGGTTGAAAGAGAAGAGGAAGGAAAAACCGTCCAGAGGCTGGTATACTACCTGAGCGAGGTGCTCTCCCTCTCAAAACAAAACTACCCTCACTTCCAGAAAATGACTTATGGCGTGTTCATGGCCGCCACAATGCTTAAGCATTACTTTGAGGAGCACCCCATGAAAGTGGTGAGCGAGGCGCCCATTTCCGATATCATGTGCAACAAAGATGCTAGCGGAAGGATTGCAAAGTGGGCAATTCAGATATCACCATACGTACCGGTGTACGAAAGGAGAGATGCCATAAAATCGCAAGCTTTGGCAGGTTTCCTTGTTGATTGGGCGGAGATGCAATACAAGCCGCCGGATCAAAAAATAGAGTACTGGAAGATGCACTTTGACGGATCCAAACTCAAAGAGGGTCTAGGTGCCGGTGTGGTGCTTACCTCACCTAAGGGAGATCATCTCCGGTATGTTCTGCAAGTACATTTCAGGGCATCAAACAATGTTGCTGAGTACGAGGCTCTGATTCATGGGCTTAAGGTCGCAAAAGAAATCGGTGTGCACCGGATCATTTGCTACGGGGATTCAGATCTCGTGGTGCAACAGTGTTCCAGAGATTGGGATGCAAAAGATGCAAACATGGCCTCGTACCGGTTTCACGTGCAAAAGATTGCCGGCTTCTTTGAGGGTTGTGAGTTTCACCATGTGCCACGAGCGGAAAATGAGGCCGCGGATGCTTTGTCCAAGTTGGGCTCATCTAGGCAAGAAATTCCTCCCGGAATAGCCTTGGCACACTTGAGGGTACCATCGATCAAACCAAGCCCGGAGTCGGAATCGATTTTCGTACCGGAATCGCACACAGTACCCATGGACATTGATGAAGGGAACCCAGGGACTGCTCCGGCAAACTCGGGAACTGCTCCGGCAAACTCGGGGACTGCACCGGCAAGCTCGGGGACTGCTGCGGCTATACCAGAAGAAACAATGCTGGTGGATAACATGGAGATAGACGCACCGGTGTTTCTGGTTCGGGAGGCACCATCATGGGTTAAACCTATTAAGGAATTCCTGATCAACGGCACCTTGCCGGATGACGAAAACGAATCCAGAAGGATCCAGAGGAGGTCCAAAGCATACACCATCATCAATGGCGAGGTGTACAAGAGAAGTGTTACCGGTGTCCTTCAAAGGTGTGTGGAACCGGAAGAAGGAAAAGAAATGCTTGAAGAGATTCACCAGGGAGAATGTGGGCACCACGCTTCATCAAGGGCACTGGTAGCAAAGGTGTTCCGGCATGGGTTCTATTGGCCCACGGTTTTGGAAAATGTTGAGGATTTGGTAAGAAAATGCAATGGGTGCCAGGGGTACGCCAAGCAAAATCATACCCTAGCATCCGGTTTAAAAACCATACCACTAACTTGGCCGTTTGCCGTTTGGTGCCTTGACATGGTTGGCCCATTCAAAACTGCAAGAGGGAATATGACCCACATCTTGGTTATGGTGGATAAATTCACCAAGTGGCTAGAAGTGAAACCTATCGCAAAATGTGATGGGCGCACAGCGGTGAAGTTTTTAAAAGATGTTATCTTGCGGTATGGATACCCGCATAGCATTATCACTGACAATGGAACCAACTTTGCTCAAGGTGAGTTCAAAAGATTTTGTGAGGATAACAACATCCGGTTGGATTTGTGCTCAGTGGCACACCCACAAGGCAATGGCCAAGTGGAAAGAACGAATGCTTTGGTGCTTTCCGGTATCAAACCGAGGCTAATCGAAGCGGTGGAAAAGTCACCGGGGTGTTGGCTCGATGAGCTACCATCAGTGTTGTGGAGCATAAGAACAACTCCAAACCGGTCCACCGGATACACTCCATTCTTCATGGTTTACGGAGCAGAAGCGGTCATACCAACCGACATCATCCATGACTCACCAAGAGTACAGCTCTATACCGAGCAAGAGGTAAAAGAGGCCAGAGAAAATGATGTGGACTTGCTAGAAGAAGCAAGAGAGTTGGCATTGGCAAGAACAGCCATTTACCAGCAAAACCTCAGACGCTATCATAGCCGGAAGGTTAACCCGAGAGTATTCCGGGAAGGAGATCTGGTGCTATGCCTAGCGCAGCGCACTGAAGGCCGGCATAAGCTTTCACCTCCATGGGAAGGTCCCTTCATTGTGAGCAAGGCTCTCCACAATGATGCCTATTACTTGATCGATGCACATGAATGGAAAAAAGGAAAGGCGGACAGGTCCGGAGAGGAGAGCAAGCATCCATGGAACGTAGCCCTGTTGCGTCCATTCTACTCTTGAAGTTGTGGTGTAAGAAGTTCCTTTTTTGTACCTTATATGCTATGAATAAAAGATGTCGGAACCTCGAATGAATCTCGGGGACTACCCCTAAAGTTGCATGCAATATGTTTATTTTTTCCGTTCACCGGTTGCTTAGTGAACATTTTTTCTTTCCGGTTTAGTAGCGTGCTAAACCTACCGGAGTCTTCGAATCTGCTGCTGTCCGCAACCGGCTTCATGGCAAGCAAGATAAACCGGTAGCAATTAAGCACGTGAACTGCGAAAAGAGAGAGTGTGAACGAACAATCCGGAAAAGCTTAACTAACCCCGGTTAAACCGGTTTTTTGTGAAAATTTCGAGTTATTTCTAAGTTCAAGAAAATGCTTGCTTGGTAAAAGAACTTTGTGCTCATACGCCAAAGAACGCCCAGAGAAGGCAGGCAGAGCCAAAGCAAAAGAGCCAAGTGTGCATCGAATTGGATGCGGAAACAATTCCGAAATCTTTGCAGTGCAAGAAAAAAACAACATGATAAGCAAATATGCTAAGGCAAACATACGTTAATTAACTACCGGTATAGCGTACCGGCACAAACTGTTGTACCACAACCAAAAGAAGGATTAAGTTTATCTTACATCATAGACCCCGGCATACCGGGGTAGAATTTAACGGGCAATGTTTCAAAGTCAAGCAGGGCAAACAAGCATATCACAGGTAACACTTAAGCAACAGGAGCTTCAGGAGGAGCGTCGTCGGCGTCGGGACCATCCAGAGGCGCATCACCGGCTCCGGCCTCCTCATCATCTTCACCTTCCTCCTCGTCGCTCAGATAGTCCTTGACGTCTGGAGGAGGGGGATGAAGGTGCGCATCTCAGCGTACTCCGCGATTCGGTACGCTCGATCCTGCCGCTTCGCGGTGAGGACCGGGTCCAGGTCAGTTTCAGCTTGTTCGCGCACGCCGATGAGGGCATCCAGGTCCAGCTCCGGGTACCAGGAGCAGGCAACGCGAAGCGCTGAGTCTGCTCCGGCACGGGCAGCTGAGCACTGCCACTCCCGGATCCTTCGACCGGCACCCTTCAGGCGGTCGCTGATGAGGGAGAAGGTGTCTAGCACTTCTTCTCCAGGCCAGAGAGTCCTGTAGAGCTGGGTGGCCACCTGCGGGATGTCAGAGAGGTTCCGATCCACACAACGCATGTGGGAAACCCGCGCGTTCAGCGCGACCAAATGGTCATAGGCATCCCAGGGCGCGTCCAGGTTCTGGTATGCCTGCGCAACCCGGCGCTCTCCAACCCTCTTTTGTGCAAACGCCTGGGATTCCGGGAAGAGCCCTGCAAGACAAAGAAGAGAAGCTAAGCACATGCTACCGGAAAAGACAAGCTTATAAGCAGAAACCGGAAAAGAAAAAAGAGAAACTTACGGAGGGCAAGCGCGTCAGTTTGCGTGACCAGAAGGTCATATTCCTTCTGCTCCGCCTCCAGCCGCGCGGCCTTGTCCTCGGATGCTTTCCGCGCCTTGGCGGCCTCCTCCAGCTCAGCCTGCAACACCACATTCGAGTTGCCAGCATTCTCCAGCGTCTCATGCAGCTTGGTCTCCGCAGCAGCTTGGGCGGCCTTCATCTCCTCATTGTGCTTAAGCCCAAGCTGGATGAGCTGGTCCTTAAGTTCCTTGGAGATGGCCTTCTGGGCGCTCAGGTCCTCCTGGTGCTGCCGGATGAGCTGGTCCTTTTCCTCTGGAACCCGGAAAGAAGATGTTAGCAAAAGTTGAACTGATAAAATGAAGAGGGAGCAAGCCAACCGGAAAACAGGAAGCAATACCTTGGGCGGTGGCAAGCTGAGTCCGGAGGGCCTCAATAGAAGCTTCCGGGATAGCTGTTCAAGCAGAAAATCATAAGTACTAAGAGAAAGAAAACCTTCCGGTAAGAAGATGCCGGAGGCACAGAAGTTTACCTTGGCACTTGTTGTGTGCCTCAGCGAGATCCCGGTGCTCCCAAAGAAGCTCCTCAAAGAGGATCTTCCGAGCGTCAGCCGTGGTCTGTTCAAGAAAAAGATGTTAGCTAAGTTTCGCGCTAAGAGCAAAGTTCTTAACCCGAAACTCGGGGACTGGCTATGCCGGTTTCGCGCGTTTCTAGCTAAAGTTTCGCGCTAAGAGCAAAGATCTTAACCCGAAACTCGGGGACTGGCTATGTCGGTTTTGCGCGTTTCTAGCTAAGTTTCGCGCTAAGAGCAAAGTTCTTAACCCGAAACTCGGGGACTGGCTATGCCGGTTTCGCGTGTTTCTACCTAAGTTTCGCGCTAAGAGCTACGCTCTCAACACGAAACTCGGGGACTGGGAAGATAGACAAGATTCAGCAAAAGAGAAACCGGCATAGATTTTAAAAGTTGAAGGGAAAATAGAAAAGATCCGGAAGAAAAGAAACCTATGTGAATCGAAAAATGGAAAAGGTTGGTGAGATTTACCATCATATTGTTCGTGGCGTCGAACCACGCGCTGTCCAGCTCCTTGACGGCCTGCCGCAGCCGCATAAAATGCTCCTCTGAGCACCGAGGGCCAGCAGGGTCAGGCGCCGGCAGCCGGTCCTTGCCCAGGCCGCGGGTCGACTCGGACACGTTCGCGGCGTTCCACTTCTGGGCGTAGGGCAGCAAGTGCCCCAGCTCCCGGCCTTCGCGCTGGAACTCCGTAATCCGGCCAAGCAGGCCGGTGGCCTTCTCGCCGGCAACGATAGCAGCGTGGGAGGCGTGCAGCACCAAGGGCTGCTGGCCGCCAGAGGAGGTACCGGAGGCTGTCGCCTTCCCCTTGACGGTCTTCAAGGGTTTGGGCGGCGGCGGCGGTGGCGTGGCCCCGGCTGGCTCGGCACGAGGAGCTTCCGGTGGTGGCGTTGGCGTGGTCCTGGGAGAAGGGGGAGCATCAGGCGCGTCACCCGGGTTGGAGCTTGCCGGCGCGGAAGTTTCCGGCGCGGCTCTGGAGGGGGAAGACTCCTTGGTCTTCTTCTTTTTTCTTTTCTGGACGGGAGGAACCAAAGGTTCCGCCCACCCGGCAGCTTCTTCTTCGGTGCCGATGTTGCTGGCGCCGGTGTCTTCTTTCTCTGGAGGGGAGATAAGTTCCTCCTTCGCGCGGTGATCTGGCGGTGTAGGGGCCGCGCGCCCCGCACTTGCGGTGCCTCCCAGAGGGGAGGCAGAAGCATTGCCGGCACCAGATGGTGCCGGGCTTGTATGAGGAGGAGGGGTTGAGGTCCTTGCAGATCCAGCAGAGCCCTCAGGCCTGGGGCCGAGCTTGAGCGCATGGCTGAAAGAGAGAAAAAGAAAGGGTTGGAAAAAAGCAACCGAAAAAGAACTTGGTAAAAACAAAACAATCAGAGAAACGGGGGCTTACCCAGAAGAGGTCGGCATCTGCTTGCTCTTGTAGCACCTCACACCTGCGACCTTCCCCGCAAAGGGTTCAGTCCGGAAGCGCTTGGATGCAGGGGCCTGGCTCGAACCGGCGTCAGATGCCGGAGCCTTGTTCTTCTAACCCTGGGCCATGAGCTTCTCCACAAACTCGTGGCCGGCCTCGGCCTGCAGGGGGCGCGTGCTCGTGGATCTGCGGGTTGGAGCTAGCTGAGGGAACATTTACAGAGGAACAATATCAGAAGAGTATGAGAGAACAAAAAGAAAAGCTACCTCGAGCAAGGTCAGGTCGTCGGCGGAGCCGGATGCCTCAGGTGGAGATTTACCGAGGCGCGAGGCTGGCGTCCGGCCCATCTTCAGGTCCTGCCAATGAATGTAGGGGTCCGGGTCTACTTTGTCTAGAGTGCGCTTCCGGCAAGGACCTCGCCGATCTGCGTCAATGCGAGGGAAGCGGTCCTTGGCCTGAAAACAAAAGAAAAGGGTTAGCCACAGCATAAAAGTTACCGGTACAGCAACCCGAGTTACACAAACTCTTACTTCTTGAGTTGGAGGGTTAGTGGAACTGAGAGGCCGGAAGCCCCATTCCCAATCATCCGGCATGGCAATCTGGCAGATCTGCCTAGCCTTGAGGACAATGTCCTTCTTGCTGAGAGCTAGGCCGGTGATCTTGGTAGGATCACCGGGACCATACATCTCGCTCATCTTGTGAGCCCGGTGCTTAAGAGGAAGCAACCGGCGCGAGATGAAGGCACGGATGATATCATCGGAGCAGATGTTAGTCTCCTTCATCAGCTGCTCCATGAAGCGTACCACCCGGTTTGTTTCGACATGATTTGTCTTCGGGTTGAAGCTCCAGTTGATTTTTCTGGGCGGCGCCGGGTTGAAAGGTGGCAGATTGATGAGATCTGCGGCGCCGTCATTCTTCACGTAGAAGAAGGTCCCTTGCCATAACCGGCATGACTCGAGACCGGAAAACTTGAAGAAAGGGCTCCCTTGGCGGGAGCCGATGATGCAAGACCCGCATTGCACGGGGGTTTGGGTTTAGGAATTTCCTTGCCCTGAACGGAATTAATCCGAATAGCAAAGAAGCGGGCAAACGTCTCGCGAGTGGGACGAATGTCGATATAAGCTTCCATAAAGGTGGCATAACAAGAGAGATAGAAAACGGCGTTGCCGGGAAGATGATGAGGTTGGAGTTGGTAAAAATCAAGAAAACTCCGAAAGAAATCGGAGGCGGGGAGGCCGAAGCCGCGCTCGAAGTGAGCAAGAAAAACGACGTGTTCACCGGGCTCAGGCACCGGTTCGATCTCGTCGCCAGGAAGTCGGCAGGATACTCCCTCCAGAATCCTTCTGGACCGGTAAAGCCAGTCAATCTCGTACTGGCTAACGTTAGAGCCCATCCAGGCTCCGCGGGTGATACCGGCAAGATCTACGCCGGAAGCTTGGCTAGAGCTGCTGGCCTCTTGGTCGCTACCAGCATCGACGTCCATCTGGACAAGATCCGCGGTTAAACCATCGGAAGATTGGCTATGTTGGCTACTGGAAGATGAAGCGGAGGAGGACTCTTCGCTAGACATGAGATCAGACCCGAAAAAACACAAATCCCACGATCTACCCTTGCGCGAAGATCTACGAGTAAGAGAAAAAACAAAAGAAAAGAGGAAGTAAATACACTACCGGCCCAAGATCTAGAAAGCAAGCAAAAGAGGGGCAAATGAGAGTTAAGCCTAACCTGAGGCGGCGGAGTAGCAGAGGAAGAGGTTCGCCGGTGGAGCGGCGAACTGGCAGTTGCTGACGAGGTCCGGCGACGGTGAGGTGGAGAAGAGCTTGGTGAAGCACCAATGCCGCAGCTCCAAAGGAAGCGCCGCAAGAATTCTCCGTGCGGTGAAGTTCGGCGAAGTCCGGCGGAGCGGCAGCGAGGATTTGCCGGGCGGCGAAGTTCGAGCGACGAATGGAGCGGCGGAGGCGCAGAGAGCGAAGAACTCTGTGCGCGAGGAAGTGGGGAATGCGAAGAAGGGAGAAGAAGGGGCGGTTTTCTCCTTATAAAGGAAGGGGAAGAAGCGGGCCGAAAACCGCTGGGCCACGACGGTTCGCGCCGCGGGCCGCCACGTGGCGTAGCGATACACGCGTAGAAAAGAAAAAGCCATAGGAAGGCCACAGGGATCCGGAACGGCAGCCAGGATCCGCTGTGCAGCAGTTAATGCGGGCGCAGAAGCCGAAGGGAAGTGACCCACGACACGGCGCGCGTCGATCCAAAGGCGCATGTCACCGGCGTGCGCGGGACCCGAGAAATTCTCGACTTCGCCGAGGAGATATTTAATGACTAAGATACCAGAGGATAAGATACCGGAAAATGCCTTGCAAAGAGAGAAAACGTGAGTCCGGGCAAAGATGTCGTATCCAAGCTAACCGCCGGAAAGTTTTAAACCGGTATCCTAGGATGTGAGAACCTGGCATGGTCTGTTGGATAGAATCCACCAGACTATACTAGCTTCGGGGACTAATGTTGGGGGGATGACCCCCGGTATGCCAAAGGCATGCCAAACCGGATGGTTTGGGCCATCAAGATACCGGTTTAATGTTTATACCGGAGCACAAAGATAAGAGTTTGGTTAAGTAAAGTCAGGCCGGTATCCCCAAGAGGGGTATACCGGAACCGGATGAAGAAGACACCGGGCTACCGGTAAGAAGAGCATGTCGGCAAGACTGGTCAAAGATTCTCTTCAGAGCTAGAGGACAAGGATGAGCTAAGCAAAGTAGCTTTAAACAAAGCCCTGGCGCCAAAGAGAGGGATGACGCTGAAAGAAGCCGGAGGACGTCAGGTTCCCTGATTAAAGAAGACCCCGGCGTCATCCATGATTAAAGTAGCTTTGTAAAGTAGTTTGTCCAGTCAAAGATGCCATTAGGGTTTCTTGCCCTGTAAGCCATCCTCTCCCCTATATAAGGAGAGGGGGCACTGCCCTTTGGAGGCGCGATGAACCTTGTATCCTAAAACTTGTAACATGTGGAGATCAATGAAGATCGTGATCTAGAGCAGAGTTCTTCCTTGTGTGTTTCTTCTTGTATCCTTGCCTTTGGCTGTGTTCTTGAGGAAAGCATCCGGAAGTTCATCCCATCTAATCACAAACCCTCCCCCGAATCCTCTTGCGCCCATTCGGCCCCAACTTAAGCCATCCCATGGCATCTGCTCGTTCGCCACGACGACAATAATGCTACTTCTCAAAGATATAATTTTACCAGGAGGATAATATCTACCAATAAAAGCATCCTTGCATTTAGTCCATGAATCAATACTATTCTTAGGCAGAGATAGCAACCAATCTTTAGCTCTTCCTCTTAATGAGAAAGGAAACAATTTTAATTTTATAATGTCACCATCTACATCCTTATACTTTTGCATTTCACATAATTCAACAAAATTATTAAGATGGGCAGCAGCATCATCAGAACTAACACCAGAAAATTGCTCTCTCATAACAAGATTTAGTAAAGCAGGTTTAATTTCAAAGAATTCTACCGTAGTAGCAGGTGGAGCAATAGGTGTGCATAAGAAATCATTATTATTTGTGGTTGTGAAGTCACACAACTTAGTATTTTCAGGAGTACCCATTTTAGCAACAGTAAATAAAGCAAACTAGATAAAGTAAATGCAAGTAACTATTTTTTTGTGTTTCTAATATAGCAAACAAGATAACAAGTAAAGTAAAACTAGCAACTAATTTTTTTTGTGTTTTGTTTTAGTGCAGCAAACAAAGTACTAAATAAAAGTAAAGCAAGACAAAAACAAAGTAAAGAGATTGGAGGTGGAGACTCCCCTTGCAGCGTGTCTTGATCTCCCCGGCAACGGCGCCAGAAATTTAGCTTGACACGCGTACAGCACGCGACCGTTGGGAACCCCAAGTGGAAGGTGTGATGCGTACAGCAGAAAGTTTCCCTCAGTAAGAAACCAAGGTTTATCGAACCAGTAGGAGTCAAGAAGCACGTTGAAGGTTGATGGCGGCGGAGTGTAGTGCGGCGCAACACCAGGGATTCCGGCACCAACGTGGAACCTGCACAACACAACCAAAGTACTTTGTCCCAACGTAACAGTGAGGTTGTCAATCTCACCGGCTTGCTGTAACAAAGGATTAGATGTATAGTGTGGATGATGATTGTTTGCAGAAAACAGTAGAACGAGTATTGCAGTTGATTGTATTCGATGTTAAGAATGGACCGGGGTTCACAGTTCACTAGAGGCGTCTCTCCCATAAGAATAAGCATGTTGGGTGAACAAATTACAGTTGGGCAATTGACAAATAAAGAGGGCATGACCATGCACATACATGTTATGATGAGTATTGTGAGATTTAATTGGGCATTACGACAAAGTACATAGACCGCTATCCAGCATGCATCTATGCCTAAAAAGTCCACCTTCAGGTTATCATCCGAACCCCTTCCAGTATTAAGTTGCAAACAACAGACAATTGCATTAAGTATGGTGCGTAATGTAATCAACGAATATATCCTTAGACATAGCATTGATGTTTTATCCCTAGTGGCAACAGCACATCCACAACCTTAGGGGTTGCTGTCACTCCCCCAGATTTAATGGAGACATGAACCCACTATCGAGCATAAATACTCCCTCTTGGAGTTACAAGTATCAACTTGGCCAGAGCCTCTACTAGCAACGGAGAGCATGCAAGATCATAAACAACACATAGATAATATTGATAATCAACATAACATAGCATTCACTTATTCATCGGATCCCAACAAACACAACATATAGCATTACAGATAGATGATCTTGATCATGTTAGGCAGCTCACAAGATCTGACAATGATAGCACAATTAGTAGAAGACGACCATCTAGCTACTGCTATGGACCCATAGTCCAGGGGTAGACTACTCACTCATCACTCCGGAGGCGACCATGGCGGTGTAGAGTCCTCCGGGAGATGATTCCCCTCTCCGGCAGGGTGCCGGAGGCGATCTCCTGAATCCCCCGAGATGGGATTGGCGGCGGCGGCGTCTCTGGAAGGTTTTCCGTATCGTGGCTCTCGGTACTGGAGTTATTATCGACGAAGGCTTAAATAGGCGGAGGAGGTAGGTTTAGGGGCGACGCGAGGGGCCCACACAACAGGGTCGCGCGGCCAGGGGGTGGGCCGCGCCGCCCTGGCGTGTCGCCGCCTCGTCGCCCCACTTCGTTTCCTCTCCGGACTTCTCGAAGCTTCGTGGAAAAATAAGATCATGGGCGTTGATTTCGTCCAATTCCGAGAATATTTCCTTACTAGGATTTCTGAAACCAAAAGAAGCAGAAAACAGCAACTGGCTCTTCGGCATCTCGTTAATAGGTTAGTGCCGGAAAATGCATAAATATGACAAAAAGTATGCATAAAACATGTAGGTATTATCAATAAAGTGGCATGGAACATAAGAAATTATCGATACGTTGGAGACGTATCACCCGGCCCACATGCTTAGTGGGCCGGCCCATTAATGTTTTGACCAGTCAACCTTAGAGGTTAGGCCCGGCCCACGTAACTAATGGTCCAGCACAGCTATATAGTTGACCGGTCAAACTAAGTCAGCTGGCCCGGCCCGCATACTTAATGGGCCGGCCCGCTTAAGATGTGGCAGGCCTCGTGTGGGCCTACCATCTACCACGGGGTTTCAGCCGGTTAACGCCGTTAACTGATAGTTAACGGCGTCTGCCACGTGGCACTTTGCATGACGTCAGCAGTCAACGGGCTCCCGGAAACACTTCTGCAACGGTCCGATTTTCCGTGGCGGAAGGGCGCCCAAGCGCGACGGACCGAAAAAAACATGGTAGGACTTTGCCTGACGCAGTTTCGACAACATAGCCCATATCATCGGGTTAGGCCCATAGGCGATGAAAAATACCCCTTAGCGGACGATTTTGGGACGTTGTCTATCAGAACTTTTCTTGTAGTGACCGCAGAAGTGTGGACGGGAAAGCTGCCCGGTTGGCACCAAGGTTAAGATCTCTTATGGGTAAAGCAACACAACCCTGCAGAGTGTAACGAATCATGACCTGTCACTCCCTGTTCCGGGTATTGGAACTGCGAACGCGGCCGGAAAGGAACTCCATGAAGTTCTAGACACCCGGTGAAGGCTAACGGACATAGCTCTTCGGAATAAAAACAACCTTTTGAAGAAATGCTTACAAAAACCTGCATTGGCCTATGACTTTCTGGTCTAGTGTCGTAGCTAGTGCATAAAATACCTCTGTCCTAAAATGAACTTGTTGAGTACGCTCGTACTCACACCTCTTATAATCCCATGCTTAGATTGTCTAAACCACCTGGATGAAGCAAATGATGGACCAGAAGGAGCACACGGGATTTGCTATGAAGAACCAGATCTCTCCATAGGGGTAGAGGGGTGGATTGCTTGATAGTCTACGGAACCGGGGAGGTTCCAGAAGAGAACACTGCTTAAGTCACACCAATAGAAGCAGTCATGCAGCACCGAACTCTATAGTATTTAGCTGCTCGAGTAGAAATGGTACTTAGCCTGCTACGACCTATATTGTATAAGTTAAGTAGGGTTCACCTAGAACCAGTGAGTTATCCTCTATGGACCCAGGAGGAGCTCCAGTGTGATATATATATGGCTTGTAGTATTAAGTGAGTGAAATAAAGACCAGCTATGTTTCTGTTGTACTACTCTGAGGATGTAATATTTGCGGATTGGTACTTTGCACATGTTATGTCAACGACTAGTGTACTACAACATACAGTGGTGTGCAGGGTCACCACACGGTGTCTCCCATTGTTTCCTCCTCAAGAGGCTTGCCCTTTGCGGGGACTAACTCAATGAGTGGATTGAGCGCGAAAGCTTTTGAGGGAGACACCCCATGACTAGGAATGGGATTTTCTCTAGGGGCAAGGAACCCGCAAGCATGGATTAGATTGTAGCCACGATGGATGATTTCAATTAGTTGAGGTCATCCAATGTTGCCTGATACGTCCATTTTGCATCACTATTTTATATCATAATTTACTGTTATTCATTGATATATTTCATATTTAGAGATGATACTTATGTTATTTCACCTATTTTGCATGTTTCATGATTATTGGAGAACTACTCACCAGAGTCAGGATTCTGCTGGAAAAAGCACCGCCAGGATACAATATTTCTGAAGATCAACAATTGACGGAAAATATACCGAAGCTCCTATTTTTCAAGATGACGGAGCTAGCCAAAAGGGGAGGCCGAGGAGGGCCGCCATGGGCCCTCCCCATAGGCCGGCGCGGCTACCAGGGCTGGCGCGCCGCCATGTGGGGAGGGGGCCCACGACCCCCTCGGCCATCGCCCTTTCACGTACTCCATCTCCTAGAAACCCTAAGCTGCGACAGATCATCAAGGATAGCCGCAGCCGCCTCTGCGGGGCAAAAAACACCAGAGAGAAAAGAGCTCTCCGGCAGGCTGAAATCTATCGGGGAAATTCCCTCCCAGAGGGGGAAATCGTCGCCATCATCACCGTCATCGAGCTGGACTTCATTGGGATCATCATCATCATCTCCACCACCGACACCGTCATCTCCACCGCTGCACCTCGTCTCCGCTTTAACATCTAGGGTTGAATCTTGATTATTTCATAGGGGAAACTCTCCCGGTGTTGATTACTCCTTGTTATTGATGCTATTGAGTGAAACCATTGAATCAAGGTTTATGTTCAGATTGTTATTCATCATCATATCACCTCTGATCATGTTCCATATGATGTCTTGTGAGTAGTTCGTTTAGTTCATAAGGACATGGGTGAAGTCTAAATGTTAGTAGTGAACTATGTTGAGTAATATTTAATGGTTTGATATTTAAGTTGTGGTGTTATTCTTCTAGTGGTGTCATGTGAACGTCGACAACATGATACTTCACCTTTATGGGCCTAGGGGAATGCATCTTGTATTCGTTTGCTAATTGTGGGGTTGCCGGAGTGACAGCAACCTGAACCCCCGTTGGTATATCGATGCATGAGGGATAGCAGGATCTCAGAGTTTAAGGCCGTGGTTAGATTTATCTTAATTACTTTCTTGTATTTGCGGATGCTTGCAAGGGGTGTAATCACAAGTATGTATTAGTCCTAGGAAGGGCGGTGCATTAGCATAGGTTCACCCACACAACACTTATCAAAACAATGAAGATTAATCAACTATATGAAGCGAAAGCACTAGACTAAATTCACGTGTATCCTCAAGAACGTTTGGTCATCATAAGTAAACAAACTGGCTTGTCCTTTGTGCTAAAAAGGATTGGGCCACTTGCTGCAATTATTATTCCCGCATTTTACTTACTTGTATTTTATTTATCTGCTATATCAAAACCCCCTGAAAACTTGTCTGTGAGCATTTACAGTGAATCCTTCATCGAAACTGCTTGTCAACACCTTCTGCTCCTCGTTGGGTTCGACACTCTTATTTATCGAAAGTACTATGATACACCCCTATACTTGTGGGTCATCAAGACTATTTTCTGGCGCTGTTGTCGGGGAGTGAAGCGCTATTGGTAAGTGGAACTGGTAAGGAAAACTTTTACTGTACGTGCTGTTTTTATTTCTGCCTGCTGCTATAATTCATTATGGAGAGATCTTCTCTTGAATTCCTATTTGGAAAATCTACTACTACTGCAAAGGTAGTGGATGAGGCGCCAGGTGAGAAAGTGATTCCATATAAAATACCTATGAAAATTATTGAACGCGTTGTGGATAACCGCTATGAAGGGGATGGAATTGTCCATCCTCGAGATCATTTACTGTTTTTACATGAATTATGCGGGTTATTCAAGTGTGCAGGTATTTCTATGGATGAAGTTAGGAAGAAACTATTCTCTATATCGTTGTCTGGTAAAGCGGCGCATTGGTATAAATTGCTGAAGAATGGGAATTCTCTTGATTGGAAGGATATTGTGCCTCTATTTTATTCCAAATTCTATCCTCCAAGTGAAATTCACAAAGACCGAAACCGCATATATAATTTCTGGCCTCATGATGGAGAGAGTATTGCCCAAGCATGGGGAGATTGAAGTCTTTAATGCTCAAATGCCCCATTCATGAGCTTCCTGGTAATATCATCATTGATAATTTCTACGGAAGACTTTCTTTTCAAGATAAAACCTTGCTGGATACTACTTGTTCTGGATCATTCACATGCAACAAAGAAGAGTTTAAATGGGCCTTCTTGATCGGATTCAGGAGAATACTGAAGGTTGGGAGAACGACAAAGGTAGAGAGTCAGGTATAAATTATGATTATGAATGCATTGAAACTTTTATGGATACTGATAAATTTCGAAATATGAGTGCTACTTATGGTCTTGACTCTCAAGTTGTTGCAAATTTTTATAAAGCTTTTGCCTCTCATTTTGAATTGCCTAGGAAGAGTTTTAATAAGTATCAGGAACCTTACAAAGATAAAACTGATTCACCTATAGGTAAATGTATTGAAGTTAAAACTGTTGATCAAATTCTTCCTGAAGCTTATATTGAAAAAATTCCTTTTCCTGCTAAAATGAAGGAGTATTCTGTTATAGCTAGTGCGGTTAACAAAAGTGCAAAGAAACCTATAGAACCTGAGGAACAAATAACTGTTGAACCTGCTGTTGCAATAGTTAAAGACCTTGTGACTGAAAATGTAGAAGATGGTCACATCATTTTCTGTGAAGATGCTTCTAATATTGTTTCACATCCTAGTAAGTCTAGGAAAGTCAGTGTTCCTATGCTCTCTGTTAGAATTGGTGATCATTGTTATTATGGTTTATGCGATATCGGTGCAAGTACTAGTGCCATTCCTTATGAGCTTTACAGGGAAATCATGCATGAAATTGGTTCTTGTGAACTTGAAGATATTGATGTGGTTATTCGGCTAGCTAATAGAGAAACTATCTCTCCTATTGGTATTGTTCGAGATGCGGAAGTTCTATGAGGTAAGATTAAATATCCTGCTGACTTTTTGGTACTTGGTTCTGCCGCTAGTAAGACTTGTCCTATCATTTTTGGTAGACCTTTTCTAAATACTTGTGGAGCTATTATAGATTTCAAGAAAGAGAAAATTGTGACTAAATTTGCTGGTGAATCTAATGAGTTTAATTTCTCTAAATTTGCCAAAGTTCCTTATGAAGCTGAATTGCCTAATGATGATTTTAGAGTTGAACAGCTTGCATCTATTGCTCTTGCTCCTAATAATCCTTTGCAGCAACATTTGGAGGATCATGAGAGTGAAGTCTTTAGGGAAGAAAGGAATGAGCTTGATGAAATTTTCCTTCGTCAACCCATTCTTAAACATGACTTACCTGTTGAAGATCTAGGTACAACACCACCGCCAAAGGAAGATCCTGTTTTTTATTTGAAACCGTTGCCTGATAATCTTAAGTATGCTTATATTGATGATAAGAAAACATATCCTGTTATTATTAGTTCTAAGCTTTCAGATTTTGAGGAAGAAAGATTATTGGAAATATTGAAGAAACACCGAGGAGCTATTGGCTACACTCTTGATGACTTAAAGGGGATTTCTCCCTCTATTTGCCAACATGCCATCAACATGGAAGATGATGCAAAGCCTGTTATTGAACATCAGCATCGTCTAATTCCTAAGATGAAGGATGTGGTAAGGAATCAGGTATTAAAACTTCTTGAAGCTGGTATTATATATCCTATTGCTGATAGTAGATGGGTTAGTCCTGTGCATTGTATTTCTAAGAAAGGAGGAATAACTGTTGTACCTAACGATAATGATGAGCTCATCCCTCAAAGAGTAGTTGTAGGGTATAGAATGTGCATTGATTTTCGAAAAGTTAATAAAGTTACTAAGAAAGATCATTACCCTTTACCTTTTATTGATCAAATGCTAGAAAGGTTATCTAAAAATACTCATTTCTGTTTTCTTGATGGTTATTCTGGGTTTTCACAAATTGTTGTTCGAGCTAAAGATCAAGAGAAAACCACCTTCACTTGTCCCTATGGAAATTATGCTTATAGGCGTATGCCTTTTGGTTTATGTAATGCTCCTGCTACTTTTCAAAGATGCATGTCTGCTATTTTTCATGGCTTTTGTGAAAATATTGTAGAGGTATTCATGGATGATTTTTCTGTCTATGGGAATTCTTTTGATAATTGTTTGCGAAACCTTGATAAAGTTATGCAGAGATGTGAAGAAACTAACCTTGTTCTTAATTAGGAGAAATGTCACTTTATGGTTAATGAAGGAATTGTATTGGGACATAAAATTTCTGAGAGAGGTATTGAAGTTGATAGAGCTAAAGTTGAAGCAATTGAGAAGATGCCCTATCCTAAGGATGTTAAAGGTATTCGTAGTATTCTTGGTCATGCTGGTTTTTATAGGAGATTTATTAAAGATTTCTCTAAAATTTCAAAGCCTCTTACTAATCTTCTTCAAAAAGATGTACCTTTTGTTTTTGATGATGATTATAAGGAATCTTTTGAAACTCTAAAGAAAGCCTTAACAACTGCTCCTGTAGTTGAACCTCCTGATTGGAATTTACCTTTTGAAATTATGTGTGATGCTAGTGATTTTGTTGTTGGTGCTGTTCTTGGACAGCGAGTAGATAAAAAATTGAATGTCATTCATTATGCTAGTAAAACTCTTGATGCTGCTCAAGCAAATTATGCTACAACTGAAAAAGAATTATTAGCTGTAGTTTTTGCTTGTGACAAGTTTAGACCTTATATTGTTGATTCAAAAGTCACAATTCATACTGATCATGCTGCAATTAGGTACCTTATGGAAAAGAAAGATGCTAAGCCAAGGCTTATTAGATGGGTGCTTCTTTTGCAAGAATTTCATTTACATATTGTAGATAGGAAAGGTGTTGATAATCCTGTTGCTGATAATTTGTCTAGATTGGAAAATATTGCTTATGATCTTGTTCCTGTTAATGATAGTTTTCCAAATGAACAATTGGCTGTAATAAAGGTGAGCTCGCGAGATAGTCTTTGGTATGCTGATTATGCTAACTTTATTGTTTCCAAGTACTTGCCTCCAACCTTTTCAGCTCAGCAAAGGAGGAAATTCTTTTATGACTTGAGGCATTATTTTTGGGATGACCCACACTTATATAAAGAAGTAGTGGATGGTATTATGCGAAGATGTGTCCCCGAATATGAACAACAAGAGATATTGAGTAAGTGTCATGGTAGTGTTTATGGAGGACATCACGCTGGAGATAGAACCGCACAAAAGGTTCTACAGTCAGGTTTTTATTGGCCAACTCTCTTTAAAGATGCAAGAAAGTTTATTTTATCTTGTGATGGATGTCAAAGGGTTGGTAATATCTCTAGACGCAATGAAATGCCTATGAACTATACTCTTGTTATTGAACCATTTGATTGTTGGGGATTTGACTTCATGGGTCCTTTCCCTTCTTCAGAAGGTAACACTCATATACTTGTCGCTGTTGATTATGTTACTAAATGGGTGGAAGCCATACCCACAAAAAGTGTTGATGGTGAGACCTCTTTAAAAATGCTTTTAGATGTTATTTTTCCTAGGTTTGGAGTACCTAGATATCTTATGACTGATGGAGCTTCTCATTTATTCATGGTGGTTTTAGAAAAACTCCTGCTAAATATGGTATTAATCATATAATTGCTTCAGCTTATCATCCTCAAACTAGTGGGCAAGTAGAATTATCAAATAGAGAAATTAAATCTATCTTGCAAAAGAATGTTAATAAATCTAGGAAAAATTGGGCTAGTAAGTTGAAGGAAGCATTGTGGGCCTATAGAACTGTTTATAAAAATCCTATGGGTATGTCTCCTTATAAAATGGTTTATGGAAAAGCTTGTCATTTACCTTTAGAACTAGAGCACAAAGCTTATTGGGCTGTAAGAGAACTTAATAAAGATTTTAAACTTGCCGGTAAGAAAAGGTTGCTACAATTGAGTTCTTTAGATGAGTGGAGAAGTGAAGCTTATGAAAATGCTAAACTTTTTAAGGAGAAAGTTAAGAAATGGCATGACAGAAGAATTATTAAAAGAGAATTTAATGTTGGAGATAAAGTCCTATTGTATCGGTCTCGTCTCAGATTTTTTGCAGGGAAATTACTCTCAAAATGGGAAGGACCATATGTCATTGTGGAGGTGTATCGTTCAGGGGCAATAAAAATTGGTTCTCTGAAAGGTGATGCCACACAAGTGGTGAATGTACAAAGACTCAAGCATTATATCTCTGGAGATTCTTATAATGAAGATGTTGATGTTATTCGAGTGGTGACTCCGAAAACTTTCATCAAAGATCAAATTGATAGTTCTGCAGAGTTCGACTTCGAATAGGTAACAGTTTTGGTAATAAAAAGTCCGCGTTTAACTTTCCGAACAATGTTTTTGCTATTTTTAGAAAATATGAAAAATTACGAGATCGAATCGGAGCGGAGGAGACGCACGAGGGTGTGTCCCCACGTGGTGGCGCGGGCCCCACCCTGGCCGCGCCGCCATATGGGGACGGCTCCTCGGAGTCCCTCTTCCACTCTGGTTCGACCTGGTAGTTTCCTTCTGTCGTGAAATTTTTTGCTATATAATCCCCCGGATCCCCCGAGGTCCGTATATCGTCTTCTCGTCGTGTTTCGTTTCGAGCTGTTTTGTGCCATGATCTGTTTTTGATCTAGAAGCATGACTTTGTAAATGTGTATATAATTAATAAAATGTAATTTCCCTATTTTTAATACTTCTTATTTTGTATTATTCCTAATTCAAACATTGCTTGAATTTATAATCTGAATTCAAATACTTATTTGAATTTCTGTCTTCCATATTTGAATGTGAATTCAAATTATTTCCCCCGAAATACATGAATTCAGAAAGGTCATGTAGAAATTTGTCGCACCCACATCGAAGACTAACTCAATTCCATTGATGTAAGAGAAACCTCGATCCCTTTGGAGGTTTTAAACAAAAGCGCCAAAAATTCCCCGGATTTTCTATGCATGAATGCAATGCACACATCTGTTTCCTCTATTTTTGTAACAACAAATCCTGGGATCTTACAGAGGCCTAAGCACACCGCCACACAACTCCATGAGATCCGGCAAGATCTGCATGACCGGATTCGTGATTGCCGAGCTCGCCCTAGCTCGAGGAGAGAAACAACCATGAAGGCCCGCTCCGCTCATGCCCACTTTGCCAACAACAGGAGGAACCAATGGATCAACAGACTTCTGGGAGAGCCTACCCAACACACCTTCCGCACAGTCCAGAAAGCCCCCAACCGCAAGCATCCAACCATGCAAGGAGTCAACAGCCTCTTGAAGAGGACGGACGACCTCCTGAAGCAACTTAGTTTGCACCTCCAAAGCATATTTTGTATCCGCTGAGAACAAAGAGCTAACGGGAGAAACAACAACTGATGCCCAGGATCGACGACAAGGCACAACGGATGGGAGAGAGACCTCAGTCTGGGCCCGTCGAGGAGCATTCGCCTGGCGGGGTGACAATACGACATGGACGGCCAACCAACTGAGAGGACGCCAAGCGTTGCGGCAAACACGCGCCCGATGACCGTTCTCGATGCATCGAGAGCACCTGAAGGGTTCACAGCAAACCGCAACGTGGTGACCAGGAGCAAAACACCTTCAACATCTACCCTTGAGCCAAGTAGGGACAGGGGCGAGCAAAAGTCGGGGCTAGCGGAGCCGGGCGGTGCAGGCAGCGCCGCGGCAACACCTCCTGCCAACCATCACGCTCGCCCGCCACACAATCCGCCTCCATTCCATCAACCATGACAACGTCAGCAGTGTTGAAGGTCTTGGTGGCTGGTGGCGTCTGGGGGACCAGTTCCTCTTTGTTGTCCTTGTCGATGTTGTCCGCAGCGGATGCCCAAGATGGAGGCCACGGCATGGCAGCGAGGGGCGGCGCCCCATTTCCCGCCACACCCACGACAACAGCAGAACACGGTACATTAGTCCGGCAGTAGGTCTTGATGACATCTGGCGGCGTCTTGGGGGCCAGTACTTCAACATCATCCTCATCGGTGTCCTCATCGCCATCAGCAAAGGATACCCACAACGTAGGCAGCAGCGAGACGGAGGGGCCACTCGAAGACGGAGCAGACGGCGACGCAGTAGGCGGAGTGGGGAGGGCAGGTGCAGCGGGGCCGGAAAGTTGGACGGATGAGGGCGCAACCATCAGGACCTCCAACTGCTGCCTGACTCCTCCAACACTCGGAGCAGCACACGACGGCAGCAGGCCGGAGACTGCATCGGCGCCGAGCAGCTGACCATGAGCGGGCCCTGCAGGGATGGAGACGTCTGTGGACGATACGTCTCAAACGTATCTATAATTTCTTATGTTCCATGCTAGTTTTATGAACGTACTCACATGTTTTATATACACTTTATATCATTTTTATGCATTTTCTGGTACTAACCTATTAACAAGATGCCGAAGCGCCAGTTCCTGTTTTCTGTTGTTTTTGGTTTCAGAAATTCTACACCGGAAATATTCTCGGAATTGGACGAAACAAAAGCCCACGGTCTTATTTTCCACGGAGTCTTCCAGAACACCGAAGAGGAGACGAAGAGGGGCCACGAGGCGGCCACACCATAGGGGGGCGCGGCCACACCATAGGGGGGCGCGGCCCCACCCCTGGCCGCGCCGCCATATGGGGTGGGCCCCTCGGGCGTCCCCCGACTCTGCCCCTTCCGCCTATATATTCCTCCATCTCCGAAAACCCTAGGATGATCAGTCATATTCCACGAATAGTTCCGCAGCGTCGCCGCCATCGACGACAAGTTTCGGGGGACAGAAGTCTCTATTCCGGCACGCCGCCGGGACGGGGAATTGCCCCCGGAGTCATCTCCATCGACACCACCGCCATCTTCATCGCCGTTGTTGTCTCCCATGATGAGGAGGGAGTAGTTCTCCCCCGAGGCTGAGGGCTCTACCGGTATCTATGTGGTTCATCTCTCTCTCCCATGGTGTGATCTTTATATGATCATGAGCTTTGTAATCTAGTTGAATATGTAGATGTTACTCTTGTCTATTATGCACTCTAGAGGTTACTTTAATATGAACTCCGGATTCACTCTCCACGGTGTGATGGTGACAGTGTGCGCATCGTGTGTGATTCCTTTATGAAGTTGTGGAGCTTGTTTACTCCGGCTTGAGGTGTGCTTTTGTAGCCCTACACAATGAATGGTGTTTGTTATCTAACAAGAGAGTGTTTGAGAGTAGCATTTATTTATTCAGTTATGTGATCATTGTTGAGAGTGTCCACTAGTGAAAGTATGATCCCTAGGCCTTGTTTCTAAGCGTTGAAACACCGTTTCCAACAAGTTCTGCTACATGTTCGCTTGCTGCCATTTTTATTTCAGATTGCAATTACTACTTATAATCATCCATATTACTTGCATTTCACTATCTCTTCGCCGAACTAGTGCACCTATACATCTGACAAGTGTATTAGGTGTGTTGGGGACACAAGAGACTTCTTGTATCTTAATTGCAGGGTTGCTTGAGAGGGATATCTTTGCCCTCTACCTCCCTGAGTTCGATAAACCTTGGGTGGTTCACTTAAGGGAAACTTGCTGCTATTCTACAAACCTCTGCTCTTGGAGGCCCAACACTGTCTACAGGAATAGAAGCGTGCGTAGACATCAAGCTATTTTCTGGCGCCGTTGCCGGGGAGGTAAGGTAAAAGGTATTCACATCCTCCGACTACTAAGCTATTTGTTGGCGCCGTTGCCGGGGAGGTAAGGTAAAAGGTATTCACATCCTCCGACTACTAAGCTATTTCCTAGCACTGTTGCCGGTGTGTGAGTGCTCGAAGGTATCTCCTTTAGATTCTGCAATTATATCTTTTTGTTTCTTGTTTTTATTTCACTAGTTAGGCATAATGGAAAACAACAAAAATATTAGAGATCTTTATAGTATTTATCTTGAGTTAGGACATGAGGTGTTTGAAGAGAAAATTAAAAAACCTATGGAACTTTACATGCATGCTAATGGCAATGTTATTAGTATGAATGCTTTGAACACCATTGTTGCTAATGCTATGAAAAATTCTAAGCTTGGGGAAGCTGGTTTTGATGAGCATGATATTTTTAGTCCCCCAAGCATGGAGGAGAAAATTTACTTTGATGATACTTTACCTCCTATATATGATGATTACAATGATGACTATCATATTTTCAGTCCACCTACTATTGAGGAGAAAATTAATTATGATTACAATATGCCTCCTATATATGATGATTATGGTGATGAGAATAATAATGATAGCTATTTTATTGAATTTGCTCCCACTACAATTAATAGTAATGACTATGCTTATGTGGAGAATGATACTTTTATGCATATGAACCATGATAAGAATGTTTTAAGTGATGGTTATATTGTGGATTTTATCAATGATGCTACTGAAAGTTATTATGAGAGAGGGAAACATGGTTATATGCATCTTAATAATATTAAGTTTCCCCTCTTTATGTTGAGAATCTTGAAGTTGCGCTTGTGTTGCCTTTCTATGCTTGTTGCTTTGTGCTTTCAGTACTTGTTCCCTTACAAGATTCCTTTTCATAGGAAGTGAGTTAGACTTAAAAGTGTTTCTTATTTGTTGTTGATGCTCCCTTTTGCTTCAACTCTTATTTCTTGCGAGAGCATCATTAAAATTACTGAGCTCATCTTAATGGCTATAAAGAAAGCACTTCTTGGGAGATAACCCATGTTTTATTTTGCTACTGTTTTGTTGTGTCTTGGAAGTTGTTACTACTGTAGCAACCTCTCCTTATCATGTTTATTGCATTGTTGTGCCAAGTAAAGTCTTTGATAGAAATTTGATACTAGATTTGGATTTCTGCGCAGAAACAGATTTTTAGCTGTCACGAATTTGAGCTGTTCTCTCTGTAGGAGAATCTAAAATTCTGTCAAAATTCATGAATAATCCTCAGATATGTACGCAACTTTCATTCAATTTGAGCTTCTTCATCTGAGCATGTTAAGTGCCTCGAAAAAATTCGTCTTTACGGACTGTTCTGTTTTGACAGATTCTGCCTTTTATTTCACATTGCCTCTTTTACTGTGTTTGAGTGGGTTCCTTTGCTCCATCAAATTTCAGTAACCTTGGGTAATGTCCAGAAGTGTTGGGAATGATTGTGTCCTTGCTGAACATGTGAATTTTTGATTATGAACTAACCCTCTAATAAGATTGTTTTGAGTTTGGTGTGAAGGAAATTTTCAAGGATCAAGAGAGGAGGATGATATGATATGATCAAGAAGAGTGAAAAGTCTAAGCTTGGGGATGCCCCCGTGGTTCATCCCTGCATATTTCAAGAAGACTCAAGCATCTAAGCTTGGGGATGCCCAAGGCATCCCCTTCTTCATCAACCACTTATAAGGTCACCTCTAGTGAAACTATATTTTTATTCCGTCACATCTTATGTGCTTTACTTGGAGCGTCTGTGTGCTTTTATTTTTGTTTATGTTTGAATAAATTCAGATCCTAGCATTCCTTGTGTGGGAGAGAGACACGCTCCGCTTTTTCATATTGAACACTGGTGTTCTTAGTTTTACTTTTAATGTTCATGGCGAAAGTTGAAAGCCGCTTCATCTATTGCTATTTGGTTGGAAACAGAAAATTCTTCATGTGGTAATTGGTATGTTGTCTTGAATAATTTTATACTTGGCAATTGTTTTGAGCTCTCAAGTAGATCATGTTTAAGCTCTTGCATCATGTGGTTTAAACCTATTAGTGGAGAACTACCGTAGAGCTTGTTGAAATTTGGTTTTGCATGATTGGTCTCTCTAAAGTCTAGATATTTTCTGGTAAAAGTGCTTGAGCAACAAGGAAGACAGTGTAGAGTATTATAATGCTTGCAATATGTTCTTATGTAAGTTTTGTTATACCAGTTCATACTTGTGTTTGCTTCAAACAACCTTGCTAGCCAAAGCCTTGTACTGAGAGGGAATGCTTCTCGTGCATCCAAAACCTTGAGCCAAAACCTATGCCATTTGTGTCCACCATAAATACCTACTATGTGGTATTTTTCTGCCATTCCAAAGTAAATTACTTGCGTGCTACCTTTAAAAAAATCATTCCTTGTCTTTGCAATACATAGCTCATGGGAAAGTAGCCTAAAAAACTATTGTAGTAAAGAATATGTCGCTTATGTATCTTAGTTCTTATAAGTTGCTTGTTGAGCGGTAACCATGTTTCTGGGGACGCCATCAACCTGTCACACCTTTGTTGAATATCATGTGAGTTGCTATGCATGTTCGTCTTGTATGAAGTAAGGGAGATTTGCCATGAGTTAAATGGTTTGAGTATGCATATTGTTAGAGAAGAACTTTGGGCCGCCAACCAAAGCCATGTATCATGGTGGAAGTTTCAGCTTGGACATTAATCCTCAAATCTCTTATGAGAATATTATCTGTTGTTGAATGCTTAAAGCATAAAAGAGGTGTCCATTATCTGTTTTCTATGTTGTCCCGGTATGGATGTCCTCAAGTTGATATCTATCAAAATTGAGAGATCAAATGCGATCTATCTCCTTGGACCTTTGTACAGGTGGCATAGAGGTACCCCTTTGTGACACTTGGTTGAAACATATGTAACGCAATGATAATCCATGGAAATCCGAGCTAATTAGGACAAGGAGCGGGAACTATTAGTATTCGATGCATGAGGCTTGCAACTTATATGAGGTTTTATGCATAACCCATATGAATTATTACTACCATTGACAAAATAGTTTCCATATTTTCAAAATAAAAAGCTCTAGCACATGAGTAATCCCTGCTTCCCTCTGCGAAGGGCCTTTCTTTTACTTTATGTTGAATCAGTTTACCTACTTCTTTCTATCTTAGAAGCAAACACTTGTGTCAACTGTGTGCATTGATTCTTACATACTTGCTTATTTGCACTCATCATATTACTTTGTGTTGACAATTATCCATGAGATATGCATGTTGAAAGTTGAAAGCAACTGCTGAAACTTAAATCTTCCTTTGTGTTGCTTCAAAACCTTCTATTAAGAATCTATTACTTTATGAGTTAACTCTTATGCAAGACTTGTTGATGCTCGTCTTGAAAGTACTATTCATGAAAAGTCTTTGCTATATGATTCAGTTGTTTAGTCATTATCTATTTGTTAACAAACTATAGACCATTGCTTTGAATCACTTCAGTCATCTCATAAGCTTTACAATAGTATCAATCAAGATTATGATGGTAGCATGTCACTTCAGAAATTATCCTTTTTATCGTTTACCTACTCGAGGGCGAGTAGGAACTAAGCTTGGGGATGCTTGATACGTCTCAAACGTATCTATAATTTCTTATGTTCCATGCTAGTTTTATGACAATACTCACATGTTTTATATACACTTTATAGCATTTTTATGCATTTTACGGTACTATTAACAAGATGCCGAAGCGCCTGTTCATGTTTTCTGATGTTTTTGGTTTCAGAAATCCTACACAGGAAATATTCTTGGAATTGGACGAAATAAAATATCCTGATGAATGGTGTTTGTTATCCAACAAGAGAGTGTTTGAGAGTAGCATTTATTTATTCAATTATGTGATCATTGTTGAGAGTGTCCACTAGTGAAAGTATGATCCCTAGGCCTTGTTTCTAAGCATTGAAACACCATTTCCAACAAGTTCTGCTACATGTTCGCTTGCTGCCATTTTTATTTCAGATTGCAATTACTACTTATAATCATCCATATTACTTGTATTTCACTATCTCTTCGCCGAACTAGTGCACCTATACATCTGACAAGTGTATTAGGTGTGTTGGGGACACAAGAGACTTCTTGTATCTTAATTGCAGGGTTGCTTGAGAGGGATATCTTTGCCCTCTACCTCCCTGAGTTCGATAAACCTTGGGTGATTCACTTAAGGGAAACTTGCTGCTGTTTTACAAACCTCTGCTCTTGGAGGCCCAACACTGTCTAGAGGAATAGAAGCGTGCGTAGACATCAGACGACACCAACACGTCGCAGTTCTCCATGTGAAACCGTCCAGCCGGGGGCAGCCGCGATGACCTGCGAGAGGCAGCAGCAGGCGTGGGCGCCCGGGTCGAGGAGGGAGTGGGGGAGTCCCGACGACGAGCTTGCGTGGGAGGAGGAGCTAGTGACATGGCGGCGCAACAGAGCATGGTGGCTGTTGCGACTCAGCGGCGGCCGCAGCGAACCTCGGGCTAGGCGAGGAGAGGACGCCGAGGAGGAACCGGATCTAGCCGCAGCGGCGGAAGCATTCACAAGGCGTGATAAAGCACGTGATGTGGAGGATGGAATTGGGCGTCAGATGGTGCAGCCGAACGCCATAAACGAAGAGGATCCTAGGAAGGAATTTGTGGGCAGGGATAGAAAGGCAACGGACAAGAAAGTGGAGGAACATTACCCGCAATCCTTCAGCGGGTCGCGATATCATCTCGTTGTTCGGGGTCTTGTCGGAGAGAGCTCCAAACTTGCGCAGCTTCCGCGGGCTAGTGTTGCTGAAAGTGGATCACATCCACCCCAACGCACGTTCCTTCTTCGTCGTTGCATCGTCTTCCCCTATACCATATCACCGGAGGAAGGAGTGGTGGAGGCAGAGAATTGTGGAGTTTTTGTGGAGCAGGAGTGTAAGGGTATTTTACCCTTATCCATTATTTTGGTAACTATGACACCGTGCTAGAGTATTTGGTCTAATACATGTCTACAGGATGATTCTCAGGTATTAGCCAAAGAGGTATAATGGTGTATCAATGGAACAAGAAGGCAATGGGAGACCCCCCACTTCGATGAAAAATCAACAAGGCAGTTTCAGCACTTGGCCGGTTTGTGGCCTGGTCAAACCGGCCTAGCACCGGCCAGCCCGGCGCCGACCGGCGGGGCGATGGGGGCCGGGGAGGCGGAGCGGGGGGCGGCGTCGCCATGGCCGGTGGAGGCACGGTCGAGGCGGAGCGGGGGGAGGCGGGGGCCGGCAGAGCGGGCGAAGGCGGGCCGACGGCGCGGGAGTTTGGGATTGGGAAATTCCGTCCCGCGCGAGTTGGAAGAGGAGTACGGGTTGGGTGCAGTTCGGCCTCCCCAACCCTCATTGAAATCATGTTTGAGGGTTGGACCTCTATTTTTTTTTTTTTTTTTTTTTTTTGAGGATTTAAGGGTTGAGGGGTTCTAGTCTACGCGTTTTTTCTCTCGCAAACTGTAAAAAAGCAGTTATTTTTTAGGTTTAGGGGTATTACTAGTGATGCTCTAAGGGGCTATTGGGTTCTCGACAGAGTAACCCCCAATTTTGAGGTTCCCATGTGACGCCTTCAAGATTTTGTGACAACACTAGGAGGATAACAAGGTCCTCCTAGCATTGTCACAAATATCAACACACGGGCAGTTCCAAGAAGAAGGCAGTTGCCACAATCACTGTCCTGCTATCTATACGCTTCACACCACGCCACTTGCGACAAGAGAGTAAATGAACAGCGAAACGGAAGACAATGTGGTCAAATTCAGATAGCAACATAAACTTGAAAACATTACTTGGTGATAGCAAGACAAGCTTCAAAACACTCAGGTTAAAAGCCAACCCCATGCTGATTAGTATTCAGTACCAAACCCAAGCCAGAGTAACACCAGATGACCAAGAGATCCAATAAATCTCACTTTCCCCCAATACCACAAGCTACTGCACTCGTTGTTCCAAGCAACATTACCTACATTATCGTTTTTTTGTGAAAAATCGAAACTATATAGAAAGCATACATATCAGGCAAGTATCTTGGTCATGTGCAAGATCTGAGGGTTGGCCTCCCCACCTATAGCACCTCTATACAAAGCCAATCAGCAGGCGTCTTCATGATACCATGGAGGCAGGCAATAGCTGCTGCACCTTTGACTTCGATGGCAGCACATATTCACATCATACCACTACAAACCCTGTTTCGCCTCCTATATAGGTGAGGTATGGAGTAGCAACGGCACCCTTTTCTCTCAATGCACAAGTGGCGACCTGTTGTTGTCAATCCCCATTGAGAACTACCACGACAAGGAGATGTGTCGCAATCCTTGAGTTCCTTACCAATGGTGTATGATCGGTAGCCACAGCCATCTCGTACAGGCCTGACCCAATAAACATCTGATATGTAGTGCACCAAAATATGCTTGTCCACTTTGCTTGCAACTGATAACTATGCACCAACACTTCTGCATTGTACAGCAGAAAGGCATAACCAAGCTGCCATGAGCCAAGGGGGTGCAATTCATGAAACTTCCAAAATTTAACCCTGTTTCAGCCATATGTGACAAGCTTTCCTGATCACTGTGGAGGAGGCTGCAGGGACTGGGGTTGTGTGTTATAGTGAGCATAAGACTGAGAGTACATAGGATTCATCATGCTCTGCAACAGATCATCACGTTAGCTCCACTTGTAACGGTTTTCCGATCAAAAAAACATTGAACACATGGAAATAGATGAACCACCTGCGACTGAAGATGGCCAGGAGCACCCATCCCATAATGCATCTGAGAAGACTCGTCTTGTGATGGGTCATTGTATCCCGCTTGTGTAAACATTCCATGTGAACCATGGGCCATGTGATCCTGGATCATACAAACATGCTTTAGTCCAAAGAGCATCAAGTTGTTCAGGGAAATGCATCAAAAGAAAAATTAGATGTACTCCACCTTGCCAAAATGTAGTATGTACTCCCTCTAATTCACATTACTTGCCACTAGTATGGATGTATCGAGAACAAAATATGTCTAGATACATCTATATTAGTGGCAACTAATATGGATCGGCGGGAGTAGTATAATATATCGTTCGACTTTTCAAAAAACTTGTATGCACTACATTTTGGCAAGGAGGGAGTAATATGGTTATGAACTGCAAAAAGTACCTGAGATACAATATCATTTGTTGCACCCATATGTGGGTATCCTGGATGCGCACTTTGGTTCAAATAATTCCCAGGATATCCAGATTGGGGCCCTTGTGTATATTCAACACCATAACCACCTTGAGAAGCCTGCATATCACAGTTAAATTCTTTTCAGAAGCCACGTCAAGACTAATAGTGAGGTTTAAACTTTTGCATAATACAAAGCATCGGCTTATATAAATTCCAGAGCCGCCGATCAATCCGAAAACAGTAGAAAAACATTTTTACAGATGGGAAACAAACCTGAGTAGAAAAATCTGCAATGTTGTATGCCACGTGAGATCCTTGACTCTTAAAATCATCTCCAAAGAAGTCCTAATGACCCAGAAAAAATATATTTAGCCAAAGGGATGAAAAGAAAAATAGTAATGCATGCATCTTCAGTTGCCACTACCTGAGACATTCCACCAACGGTAAATCCATCGCGGAACGTTTGACTGAGACCTTGAACAGGCATCTATTTTGGAAAGGCAAATGTTAGTGTTGATCTATTGTTACTTCATGGAATATTACAGTGGAGAAACAAACAAACCTGTGTCATCAGTCCAGGTTGGGACATCGGGCCTCCACCAGATGGCTGACTGCTCGGGTTTTCCAAGCCAGGATAGTTATAAGTTGGCCCCATAGCTTGCTGAGAGTTCTGTTGATGAGGAGGAAGGTGCCCACCAATAGGGCCAGCAGTATTTGCACGAGGAGCCCCAAAGTTTCTGCTACCAGGTTGAGGCACCGCTGGAACAGCTCCAATGGCTCCATGCAGGGATCCCCGGGTAGGAATTGCATAGGGTTGAGAATGAGGAGACCCAGGAAATGGAGGAAATGGCATACGGGGTAAAGGATAGCCTGATGGGTGCACACCAGGCTTGTGAGCACCATTTGGCGGCCCAAATGGAACAAACGGGTGACCTGAAAATTTGGGGGGAAGAATAGTGTGTTAGAGAAAAGAGTTAATATAGAACCATTGTTAATAAAAAGGAAAAGGACAGTTCACTAAATATAACTGTACCAACCTTTTCCCCTACCACTTCTCTTATCTACTGAGCCTGCTGCGCCGAAGGTAGATCCATGCATGACACCTTGACCACCACCCAGGAACAGTCTCCGATCATTGTAGATCTACCCGCAAATATAAAATTGAGAAACAAGTTAAAGGAAAAGGAAAAGGAAAGAAGACAATGTTTTCCAATAGTTATCTTGAAGAGGAATCTATTCACCTTTTTGGGTTTTTGAAATTGCACCATACTCTGCTTCAAGTTGTTCAAAGGTCCCTCTACCAAGCACTCATGCTCCTAAAAACACAGATGTTATAATGTTATTATATGCTCCATCCGTCTCTATTTACATGGGGCCACGTATTCGAGGTTCAACTTTGACCAACAAAACGTAGGTTATTTGACACAAAAAATTACATTACACATTTCATATTTAAAAAACTTTCCAACAGGTTAGTTTTTATGACATGTAAGTATGTAACCATATATTACAGGTCAAATTAAGGGTCAAAGCTTGATCACAAAATACAATGGCTGCTCGCTTAGAACTTTCAGATTCCAATTGCTATGTATTGAGGGAAAGGCATATACCTTGTAATGTGTCAACAAGCTATTCCAAAGAGGTTGCTTGCTTAGAACTTTTGGATTCCCAAGAACGACTATACCATACCGAGCACGAGTTAACGCAACATTTAACCTGCGTGGATCATTGAGAAACCCAATACCCTGAAAAGGCATGAAAACACAGTATATATTGTCATTTAAACAAATAGTTGCTCATCAAGGACTAGCTAAGTAACACAGCACAAATTAACAAACATCAAGGCTCAGTATATATCAAATGCACTATAAGGAAAAACATGAATGGATAGATGTTTTAAATAACAATATACTAGTAGAGGTTCTTTTACAAGCATTAAGTGTCAACTTCTACAAGTTGCAAAAAAATATACTCCACTACATAGAAAGCAAATGCCAATATACAAACTGATAAAACCAGACAATTAAATAACTCAGCATTATATTTTATAATGACGAACTCAAGATTGGATGGGACGTATGTAGGATGCTATAATTATAAATTACCAGCATGTCAGACAAAATAGTCACAGGAATATTATAGGGCGAACATGATGGAACAAAATAACACCTGGTGTTCATTGCTTCTAACACAGGACAGAATAATGTAATCTTTTTCTCTTCCCTGAAAGGAGTCGACACTTGCCACCTGAAACAAATACAAATAATATAGCAAAAAACTTCCAATATGAGGGGCAAACAAACAATTTAGTTGCATGTTTTATGGTTCACCTCAATTTCCTTATAAAGCTGTTGGCGGAGAGAGCCATTCCTTGACATATAATTTACAATATACGCCCTTTGCCCTTCATAAGGTGTGATAACTCCAATCTGCACATTAAAGGATCCATGGGTACACATCCAGTTCCAAAAGCATATATTATGTCTTTCATAAATCATAATGAAGGGGGCTAGTGCAAAAACTTTTAAATGACAAGTAATCATCTTTACTCAGTACACACCTGGCTTGGCACAACACCACTTCTTAAGAATGTAGTTACAATTTTCTCTACATTTGCAGCTTCAGTTCTATTGAGGTAAGATGTCCCACTAGCACTTATCTCTTCTACTCCCATCTATAGAAAATCAGTATATGAATTAGTATATATATATACAGGAGAATCGTTTGTGCGTATGAAAAAAAGCAAGCAATTGTCCAAGAAGGTACCTGCACATAGAAGAACATGGGTCGATTTGGAACAGGCCAAGGAAAATCAATTCCAGTTGTTTGCCTTTCATTTACAGTTACTCCATTTTGCAGCGTGCCTTCATAGAAACAGTTGGACGGAAATTCTGAAAGACAAGGGTGCATTCTATATTGGACCTGTAAATCAGGATGATAAATTAATAACATTAGCTTTGAACTGAAATATTTCAGATTTTGGCTGCAATGTTGTAATGATTGGTTTGATGTAGAGGCTGGGCCTGTATTCTCCCAATATCTAGAAAAAACTCTTGTCATAGAATGTTAACAGTTAATCATTGCAGTATTATAATTTAAAACTCGGGTATAACTAGGCGGAGTTGACAACTCGTTCGTCATGAAACTTATTTCCACTAAATTCGATATATCCAAAGTAACATGAGTGGGAAAAATTATATGCACTTCCAAGGAAATGAGAGTACATGTAGTAACATGTTGCATGGAGCACAAAAAGTAAATGCAATTTTGTTCTGCATCAAATAACATACTCTTATGTATTTTATTAAAATAATATAATGTATAATAAGAGAGCAGCTTAGGAGTCTTAAATGTGATAAATAAATTACTGCACATATATCTTGACAATTCTCTCCACAAAATAATACTCCCTCTGTCCCGAATAACTGGTCGCAGATTTGTTTAGATATGCATGTATCTACACATGTATAGACACATGTGAATCTAGAAAAATCTGCGACATCTAATTCAAGGCAGAGAGAGTATGTAGGATATAGAAGCTACAAGAGAATATATGTCATGACAAAGGAGCATATCTTGAGAAGTATATCAACATAGTTACAGCAATATTGATCTCAAAACATTCACAGTTTTGCCAATCAGTGAACAAGGAATGACAAGGCACAAAAAGTGTGGTAACATGAAAATAATAGTACGACAAAAAAACATATTAACAAAATGATAATGCTACAATGGAAAAAGAAAGGCAACAATTACCTGTAGCCTGAATGGCTTGACTCCAAGGATAACAAGGCGCTCAAAGAGAGATTGTGCTAATCCTGCTCGTGCTGCCTTTTTGCACATGATGACAGGACCCAATTGGCAATGATCTCCAACAAGAACAACCTACATGGATCAAAAATGTATGAATAAACATAATCAAGTTAGCCTAAATGAACTCAATAATTATGTTTTTACCTGCTTGACACCAAGAACCAACGGAATAAGACATTCCGGCTCTGTTGCCTGTGTAGACTCATCGATAAGAACCTGCCAGTAGCCATTTAAACCGCTTCAGGATATAATACAGAACAAATACGGGCACTTGCCTAAAAACAGTGAAAGAAGTAGATAAATCAGTACCTGGCGAAAACGGAAGTTTGACAAACGAGGGTCTCCAGCACCAACACAAGTGCAGCAAATCACATCAGCACTTTGTAATATCTCTCTTTCAGTGGCCCGTTTTAGTGCCTTGTACTTTTTCTCATCACTGCTCGATAATTCCCCTGTAAAAATAGAACATAACCACAAACAGCTCTCAGCCAACAAATTGCAGTTATATTGAGTCTCTTCGAAGAAAATGTCAAATCACGGATCATGCTTGTCGGGAACAGATAAAACACCTTGTTCATCTTTCAGTTGCTGTAGCTTATGCATTTCGCTCTTTTCAGAATTATCGAGATGCCGAACCTATATAATTGCAAAAGCACATGATTGACGTCCACCAAAAGGTTAATTTGGATGCAAGAACTAGATAGATAGGAATCAAGAGCATACCTGATAATGAAGTGTCAGATGCTCAACAGGTGATGAAACAGCTTCTCTAGATTTCGCACAGAGCCTAACAACCTGGAGTAGAGTATTCAACCACAGTTACTCCTTGAAAAAAAAATAGAACTAATACATCATCAATTGTACTGTGTAGTCTACTACAGGTTATCAGAGCACGTGTGTAGTGTGTACTCTGTCCAACTATGATATGTTCTTTTCAATTATTCTTGCAATCACGTGAAGCATACGAGCACTAACTAAAGAGTATAATAGTTCTATAGACGCCATGGTCAATTGATAAGCAGACGAGTTCGAAGGCACAGATGGCAAACGATAGATAATCAACTTAAACAGTAAATGCATCATTCACCTTGAGACCTGTTGAGCTTATCTTCTCTGCCAACTGATCAACAGCAACATTACTTGGTGCACATACAAGGACCTGAGATTTCAAAACAGATACGGAAGATCAAAATAGTAGTTCCAAGCTGTAACAACACATCAAATGTACAACATGCCTTCTTTTTACCTGTCCTTGACCTTGTTTTGCCATGTGGTACACGATTGCAGCTGATGTAACAGTTTTCCCAGTGCCAGGTGGGCCTTGAATCAAACTAACGGGCTTCTGAAGAACACTTTTAACTGCCAAGACCTGAATACACATGCCACTCCCAAACATCAGATCAACAAGAAGACAGACATAAGTTTGCTTAAACTACTTCAACATCAATAAAGCTATAGCAGTGCAACAAGTGCGTGCCTCCGCCCCAAGTTTAAATTACATAATTACTCTTTCCAATTGCAACTACACGATGTTCTACACTTACACGGTCTCCAAAAAACTACTTTGAGCAATTTTTGTGTAATATTACCTCCGTTCCGAAATGTAAGCCCTTTTAGAAAGCGGCTTATATTTTGGAACGGAGGTAGTAATATGCAAGTTAAATATTATAAAAGAGCATTGTAAGGTGAGCCACTTATTCATGAACATAAGTACACCTAACCAATAAAATATATTTCATAGTGGTCAAGGATAGAAAAGTTTGACAGCACGCTTCCTAGTTCCAAGGACATCTTCTATTTTGGAAACCGATGTAGTCCATATATAAGAACCCTATGGGACGTCCTAGAACAAGGAGAGCACTTTACCAATCTAAGCCATGAAGGCATGTTGCTATAAGAAGCACTAATTAAAAGTAGCATGAACAGGGAGAGCAGTTCACCAATCAAAGCCATGAAGACATGTTGCTATAAGAAGCACTACTAGAAGTACCAACACAACAACATCAGAATACCTGGGAAGCATTTAGTTCTGGAAGTCCAGGTGCACCAAAGCGTTTTGGTAGTGTATTACGTATTATCTGATGCTCAACTTCGTGGCCCAAAAGATGGTGGTATATGTATCTGTGTAGAAGGAATATAAAAAAATTAAGAATTTGCAGAAGGATATAGTCATATGACTATGACATATATTGTGAATAAACCAAGAATCCAAGTACAAACTTAAAAATAGAAACATCCTAAAGACTAAATCCCCTTCCTTAAACCCCATATCCAAATAAGGTAAGCCCTAAGCAATAAGTTCTAGTACTTAAAGAGAACAACCAATGGACGCACAACTAAACAACTCCTTGTGTTCTTTCATAATGCTGGTTAAGCAACTTTGAAATAACTTCAAGGGTAAACTGAGGTACTTGTTGGATTTCATGTTGATTTCCCTTCAAGTCAAACTAACGAAGCATGCATCCATGCCCACGAAGGAAACATACATTAGTAATCATAGAACTTACCCACTGACACTTGTCTCATCTACAGCAAAAGTCTTCATTGCCCCTTGCATCCTATCAAAGCTAGTACTCTTCCAAACAAAATCCACACTGAATCCATGGTTCAATTCAACAGGTACACCCTGAAATCCAGAAAGGTTTAAGGTGGAACTACACAAAACTGAGGGACTGTTAAAAAAAAATAGTGAACTGACTCTATACCTGACTAGCACGAAGCTCCAGTGCTACCTCCTCTTGTGCAGTGAGTTTAATCTGTAAGAAAATAATTAGCATGGGTGCCAGCATAGAAATGACTCTACCAAGGTTAGGGTATAGATACCAAACGACATGTTTATAGTACACATACCACGTGCCCCACAGATTGCCATGCAGGGTGTGAAGTACCACCAGAATATCTCAGACGCAGCTCATCTCCAGGGACAAGTCTCAATTCATTATCTTCCTATTATTTAAAATTGATTTCCCGAGATTAACAGGTGTCGTTTGGTAACAAGTGCAGTTAAAAATAGTCATGAAAATTAGGAAACTACAAGAGGATAACGATCAAGGAGGCTCTGTATTCAGAACCATATGCATTTCCTTCCTCAAACAAACCTTTGGAAAGACAAAATATGCAACACGCTTCTTGTTCAATCCAACGTCCCACCGCACAGTTAGACTGTCCTTGCTCTGTGACTCCTTCATCATCTACAGTAAAACAATAAGAGTAAATGAAACAAAACAAATCAGTTCTGTGTGTGTAGCAGGTGTCCTGCTAAAGAAATACAAGCACATTCAGAAAATATTGGCAAAATGCAGTACCTTGTCATAGTCAGCCTCAAGCTTTATCAGCGGAGCAAAGACATTTTGATACTGGCAGAAACAATAAAGGCATTCTAGTTACAGTGCCAGTATACACAAGAAGATTTAAAGTAATTACTGGCACACCAAGATATAAGATAGCTGAAATAAGCTCAAGGAACAAATGCCCGCGGACAATTTCAAAACCTGGTAAGCATCTTCATACTTCAAAACCACTGGCTGAGGTTCATCATCTACACCAGGCTTTTCAAGATCTTCAAGAGAAGCATCAGGATTTGTTTTCCAGAGCTCTTCTACTTTGTTAATTTGCTGGGCACTAATTTGACGGGCTCTCAGCTGTTCCTGTTCTGAGGGAACCTGGAAGTTGTTCAGTTATTAGATAGAGAAGGAAATGGTAACAGCAAACATGTATAGACACTCACCACCAAACAAAATAAAAAAGGACAAAAAAATTTACCTTGACAAGCCATGATAAGAAACACCTGTCGTCAATAAGAGGACACCACTGACTGAGATCCCAGTTCATATCCTTCAATGCATTAACATTCAAGCAGGGCTCTCTGCACAGAAGAACAACAACATTCTCTGCCTTTGCTGATATAAAACCAAGAAGGAATACATTCCGACAGCCACAATTGTAGCATTCAAGGATTGTTTCACCCAGAGGGCTATCCTTGTGAAGGCAAACTTCCTTATGTTTTGCTCTAACCTGTGAAAAATAAACAACACATACACACTATAAGATATAACTAGTAAGATAGCCAAAATGGGTAGCAATTTCTTAATATAAGCAGGTGGAAGCATGGATTTTCTTGTGGTATGACTGACAAATGTTGCTTACTCTCAAAATGCTTATTGGTGGACAGAACAAGGTTAATTGTTATGATTAGTATAGCTATTTCTAGAACACCAATAAGCAATTCTTTCCAGAAGACAAGTAACTGAATCAGAGTTTACTTAGGATAATCCCCATCCACATATATGACAGGAAAAATACATAATGTAAATAACAGAGTATGAATCAATATGCATCGTATAGAATCATATGCATACAGCAGAAAAGGTATCTCCAAAGGGGTCATAATAACAAACAATGGTAGCTAGGCGTACAGAAACAAAGTAAAATTTACCAACATTTTTTTAGATCTTAGCACTACCTGACAGGTGCTGTGACCTATCAGACAATATGCACTACCCCTGGTTATGAGACAATGTTGGATACAAAAATATATCTCTAAAAATGTTGAACCATTTTCCATGTATCCTATGCAATTTGAGATGATCTTGCATACAAAGTGAATATAGTTTGCAGAAAATTGTACACCATGGATATTGTGAACCGCTGCCCAAATTAACTGTGCTTGCAAGATTGGATAAACATATGTAACGTCCTACTCCTGAAATCTTAAAATACAAAAGTAACAACAGAAAACAGCAGGAGAGGAACCAATAAAGCACGTTCACCTATTTTGCCAGCCTCGTGACAAACATTACCAAAAAAAACTAAATAACTATAAACACTGTTAAATTTCAAGCTGGGTTAGTCTACACCAAGGGGGGAGAGAAGTAACTTGACTTTAGACAAATTAATTATATACGGGAATTTTCACATGTCCACATTCTGCGACCACAGCAGATGACTAACAATAGACTAAAGAAAATATTGAACGCAAGTACCCATAAACAGAAGACATCAATGATCATACATACGTGATATATTATTTACTAAGCAACTTCATCCTTTTCTTATCAAGATAAATTACAAATCGTAACCTAGACTCAGTCTCAGATTACAAAAACTATAGCCTCATTGAATTGGCAACTGTATCACGTTGTTAGCTCATCCGACTAATCCAACACTAAGAAACACACCATGCTACAGAAGAATCCTTGTTGAAACAATGTAACAGATTCCACGGTAATTTTCTACTTCAGTCCTCCAAGCTTAATAAGAATAATAATGAAATTATCGAGAGAGGGTAGGGGTCGCACCAGGTGGTTAACGATATGGGAGCCAGAGGTGTTCCCCCTCGAGTTGCAGAACCACTTGCGGCAGGACGGCACGTTGCAGCGGGCGACACATGCGGGGTTGTGGATCCCGCAGTAGCGGCAGGCGTGCTCCACGAAGTCGCCCTTGCCGTAGTCGTAGCCGTCCTCCCCTGCTCCCGCACCGGGAGGCTCCTCGAAGCTGAGGGAGGCGACCCCCGCGGCGAGCCCGTCCGCCGCTGACGCCCGTGCCTTGGACGCGGACGAGCGGGGCGAGGGCGAGGAGGAGGAGGCCGGTGGGGTGGAGTCCTGCGGCGCGAGATCGGGGTCGGGCGAGGCGTCGGGCGGCGGGGGCGGCGGCGGCCAGGAGGAGGATGGTGAGGAGGTGACGGGGGCCGGAGGCGGCGGCGCGGATCGGGCGGGCTGGGAGAGCTCCGGGAAGTCGGGGTACTCGAAGTCGTCGCCCTGCGTGTTGAACTCGAGGAAGGTGTAGGCGTCCCCGGCGGCGGAGGCGGAGGGGTCCGGCTGCGAGGCCGTCTCGTAGAGGTCAGCGGCCGCAGCGGAGGAAGGCGGCTGCGTCGCCATGAGCAGCAGCTAGGGTTAGGGTTTTGGCGCAGGATGGGGGAGGCAGGGAAGGAGATGGGGCGAATCGGGAGGGGAGAGGAGAGGAGGACTCGGGGAGGAGAGAGATGTTGAGGTAGTGGCCTAGTGGGGGATTTGATTTGATTTTAACCCTGCGCCTGCGGGGTGGCCTGGCCTCTGATTCTGGGATTCCAAGGGTGCACGAGCGGAAGCAAATGGAGGGGGTGTTTGTTGTGGCTTTTTTTGGCTTTTTGCTTTGGCAAAAGCCACCAAAAGCACCTAAATAGGTGCTTTTTTTGGCTTTTGGATTTTGGAAGCCAAAAAAAGCACCTATTTAGGTGCTTTTGGTGGCTTTTGCCAAAGCCAAAAGCCAAAAAAAGCCACAACAAACACCCCCGGAGTCGCGTTACAACGCGACGGTTGTTCTGCTGGGCCCCGCTTCCCAGCCACGGATAATGTACACGGGCAGCAATGGCCACTTCAGATTTAAAATTTTCATAAATTCAAAAAAAATACCATCCTCTTTCATCCTGACAGTTCCATATAATCCCTCCGTCCCATGAAGATTGTCTGAGATTTACAAAAATTAAATGTATCTAGAATGATAATATATTGAACAATTTAAAACTTTTACTATGATTTATATTTATATAATATATTCATAAAATATGTACAAATATATCCATGTAATTTGATATGTGATCAGATATACATGGCATTGGCATTGCCAGTAATACATCTCCCAGATCCATCATTTACCATCACAACTCAAATCTAATCATGCTCTTGGTAGATGATCACTTGTCCACCAAATGGATAATCTCCATTTACATCCCTATCTCACCTAGATTTTGATTATGCATCTTGGAAACTAATCCAAACTCTAAAGTCATCCCATGATATTATGACACCATCTCAATTTTCCAAGATTTTTACTTTCCCTCTAGATAGACATAAACCCTTTAAAAACTTAAGCATCTTTATTTTGACTACCAAAATATTTCTAGTCTTACAAAATCTTTCCAAAATATATTCTCATATACGACACAAAATGTGTGTGGTATCTCGTATCATCACTTTTCCACCCAAAAATAATTTATATAAAACTATTTTCCTTATTCTATTAATAAAAGTCACACTGATGGTACATATACCATTTCTTGAGTTTTCTTGCACCTTTGTTATGTGAGAAAAATCTACTAACCATACATATGCAAGTAGTCATATCTTACCTCAAAATATCACCCTGTCTTTTTCAAACAAAAAAATGCTACTTTATTTGATTTTCATTCAAAATTGGATCCACTCACAGGAAATAACCAAGATCTTTTCCAATAAATCTCAACCTTGGATAACATATTCTTCACATCAAAATACACCTCTCTATATATATCGTCACCTGCCACTTCATGTGTGCATCTATGTCTAATTAATTTTGATCATCACAGAAGCACTCTCATGTCAACCTTTTATTTTTCCCGCACACTTTTTATTTATTTGCTCATCTCACATGATACTCTCTTTTTGTTCAAAATTATTTCCAAACTGCATCATGCACCTAATTAACCAATGTTGTGCTTTTTGACCATCTCGCACAAGGTGATCAAATTGAATGTAAATCAATTCCATACTTAAGCGGAGTATTCTATACATGAAACACACACACTCGGCCCTAATCTACCTCTCACCATCATCTCTTGGCAAAATCGATAATATGATCAAGTGCTTTCATCATCCATTTTGGCACTAATATATATTATCATCCATCTTCCTAATTTCTAGACATCATCAAGCCACCAATTTATCTAACCATCCCAACACTCAATCTTGGTCGACATGCATAAAGTGGTATTTGCACTTTGGTTGTCCACTTGTGATTGTCAAGAAGAGAGACGTCCATGCGGTGATCGTGATGGCATGCATGCCTTGCCAATGTGAAGAGAGAGAGAGAAGGAGAGAAGCTTGGAAGGCCGATGCACGCTTTAGTCAAAAGCTTGGAAAAGAAATGTTGCAGCTCCTCTCCTTGGACCCAAACCCTGCAGAGATGGGAAGAGACACCCCGATCACCATCTGACACACGCACCCCTCCCTTGCACGTTCTCGTTGCTTGGGACGCGCCTTGACCATAATGGCATGCTCTATGGCACCACCGTAGGGTGCCTCTTGCCCCAAACTCCTTTTGAGACTAGGCTTCGCCACCAGCCTCCTCTCTCTAGCCTCTCTCGGTTCATAGCTCTCTCTAGTCCTTGTGTTCTTCCTAGCGTCCGCATTCGCCCACGCTCTGACGACATCTAGCTCGCCCAACCGGCATTCGCCGCCCCCGTGGCTTGTGTTGCGTTCCGGACAGTTCAGACGTCCTAGGTGAAAGGACACGGATGTCGCCTAGGGGGGTGAATAAGAGGTTTAAAACTTTTACGAGATAGGTCTAACAAATGCGGAATAAAACTAGTGTTTACTTTGTCCAACCCAAAACCTATATACTATGGTTCACCTATGTGCACCAACAACTTATGCTAAGCAATACAAGCAATTATGTGATAGCAAGATATATAACTTCAAGCACGATAGCTATCACAAAGTAAAGTGCATAAGTAAAGAGCTCGGGTATAGAGATATCTGAGGCACGCGGGAGACGATGATTTATCCTGAAGTTCACATTCTTGTGAGTGCTAATCTCCGTTGGAGAGGTGCGGTGCCTTAGTGCTCCCGAACGCCACAAGATACCTCACCTTGAGGTGTGGTTGCTTGATGCACGCTAATGCCACAGAGGCCCCACCCAAGATGCGGTAGTCACACCACACACCCAGTGCCACGAAGGCGCCTCACCTTATTCTCTGGTGACCCTCGCCACAAAGGCCTAGGTCACGGTTCCACTAAGGTATTTCCTTCGAGGCGGAAACCGAGCCTTACATAAAGCTTGGGGCACGCATCCACAACTTAATTGGAGGCTCCCAAGAAATCGTCACAAAGGCCTCAAATCCGTCTAGGGTTCCAAGAACCCAAGAGTAAAAACTTTCTAGCTTTCACTTCCACGAATCACCGTGGAGAACTCAAACCGATGCACCAAATGCAATGTCAAGAACACCACAAAGATGCTCAAGTCCTTCTCTCTCAAATTCCAACAAAGCTACAAAAGTTATTGGGGGAATAAGAGAAAAAGAACAAATAAGAGGAGGAACACCAAATTTCTCCAAGATCTAGATCTAGTGGATTCCCCTCACAAAGAGAGGGATTTGATTGGTCAAGATGTCGATCTAGATCTCCTCTCTCTTTTCTCTCAAATGGGGACAAGAATCATGGAGGGATTGAGAGATAGAGCAAGCTTCTTAACGTCAACAATGAAGGAGAGAGTGTGAGAGAAGCAACCAGATTTTGGGAAGAAGAAGGCTATTTATAGCCCCCAACAAAATATGGCCGTTGGGGGTTACCAGGCCGGATTATTTGGCCCCCGCAATGAAATATCCGGCCAAAAATCCGGCGCCAATACAAGGCGATTTTGACAAGAAACAACCCTTTTGTGAAAGAAAAGCACAGACTGGCCCTCCGGACAAACTATTTCACCCATCTAACCCTTTTGTGTGGCGCCCTTCCCATCGACGCCACACCTCACTGTGTGGCGCCCATGCGAGCGGCGCCACTTATCCATCCGACGTGGCGTGGTCGGCGATGATGTGTGGTCGACGCTGACGTGGCAGGATGTGTGGCACCGCTCCCATCGGCGCCACACATTGAAACTGTGGCGCCACACATTGAAACTGTGGCGCCGATGCCAAGGGCGCCACACATCCACTTATAATACCCCAAAACATATTGTAAGACAATTCTCCAGGGACTTAGCCATTTTGGTGAGCCTGTTTGTGTGGCGCCGACGACAAGGGAGCCACATTGTGCAGTGTGGCGCCGATGCCTTGGGCGCCACACAAACAGGGTCGCCAAAACGGCTAAGGACTAAGCGTCCAGAGCCCGTGGATGTTTTCGACATATAAGTTGATATAAGTTGACATGTGTGGCGTCGATGCCATGGGCGCCACACAGTGCAGTGTGGCGTCGATGCCATGGGCGCCACACATCGACTTGTGCTAACCATGAAAATTTCTACCATATTTCAATAGTTTTGACTACAACATTGCACACAACATGTACGAGACAACATAGTGGTTCAGATAACACATAAGGTTCAACGACATCAAGGTTGCAATTACAATAAGGTTCGACGACATGAAGGTTCGAGAGGATCAAGGTTCACACAACATCAAGGTTCGACAACGTAAAGGTTCGACAACATGAACCTAGCCAAACGAACATCACTGCGTGGCAATGGCTCCCTCCCCCTTCACCTTCTTCTTCTTAGATTCTTCAGCCAGTTCTTCCTTCTCCCTTATGTCATGAGCCAACTGAACTACCGAGTCAAAGAAATGGTGGCACTCCTCCGTCTTTGAAGCTTTCGCTTGAGCTCTTTTCTCCTTTATGCGCTCAGACTCCTTAACCACCTCCTCTAGGTGCATCCTATTGGCCCTCTCCCTCGCTAGTTGAGCAAGTTGCCAGTTCCTCTGGAATTTTTCCCTCCATAGACGGTCCCGTTCGGCCTGGAGCTTCTCATTCCTCTTCTTCTCGCCCCATAGGTATTCTTGATACTCCCTTTGCATACGGGCACGCTCAGCCATCTTATTCTCGTGCTCCTCCTTCTCCTTCCTCGTAACTTCTTCATTCTCCCTCTTCTGCACCATCCTCACAGCCTCCTCCCAAACGGACTCCTCCTTGTTATTGCCCTCTCACGCCCCTTCCCCTTGGTGGGTTGAGTTGCCATACCTGAAAACAAAATTGAAAAAACCAAAGTTAGTCACGGAATAGGAAAATAGAAAGTACAATACAATTAATATATTGGAGACACATACGGATAAGGCCTCGCTAGGTATCTTAGCATACTAGCACCCCGACGTCCACCATGGCGACCTCTACTAAGCCCTACATGAATCCTTGGTTGCCTTGGAGCTTGTCGCCATTGTGATTGATGCCTTGGGGCTTGTTGCCTTGGAGCTTGTTGCCTTGGAGCTTGTTGCCATGGGGCTTGTTGACTTGTAGCTTGTTGCCTTGGAGCTTGTTGCGAAGGAGCTTGTTGCCTTGGAACTTGTTGGCTTGGACCTTGTTGCGAAGGAGCTTGTTGGCTTGGAGCTTGTTGCCGTGGGGCTTGTTGGCTTGGAGCTTGTTGGATTTGAGCTTGTTGGCTTGGGGCTTGTTGGCTTGGAGGTTGATTTGAATCTTGTTGGCTACTTTATTGTTGGCTTCTGCTAGCATCATTGCCCTTTGACTTTTTGTCGGATGTACATTTTCTTCTATTGTGCCCCTTACTATTGCATGATCCACAATTAGTTGGCTCACAAGCCTCTTGGAATAACTTGTTTCCCGAATGACCTCATCTATCCATATCTCTGTGATACCTCTTTGTCTTTCTTCTTCCACGTTTCACAACTTTCCATTCCGGATCGGGCCAAACTTGCACTCCATGATACTCCGGCCATTGTGATTGGTCCAAGTAGGGAGAAAACCTTGGAGCCCGTGTCCTTTTTGTGGCTTCGATGGAGAACTCGGACTCCCGAACGGTGAGCGGGTTATTATAGTCCACACGTCTAGTGCGTGCCGCTGTGAGCAAGTGGGAGCAAGCCAAATGAAGCAAAGATGGCCTCCTACATATGCATTCACTTGTCTTTATGGACACACGGAAAGCCCAGCCTCCGTGTTGGACACCACCTTGTGTGGTGCCTCCCACCTCATTCACTTGATAAACCCAATCAACATTGTCATAACATGTAGCTGTTTGGGAGTCCGCCTTCATCGCCTGAAAGTCCATAAACTCTTCAACCTTCGTTGGGTACTCCCAGTTCCTAGCAATTTTCTTCTTCGTTGCTTCGGTGTAGTTCTGAAAATAGACATTCAACTTCTTAATTGTGTATTGAATTATTGCTGTCACAGGCAATGCACGGACACCCTTCAACACATTGTTGAAGCACTCAGCCATGTTGCTTGTCATTTGACCATATCTCCTCCCATCCTCATCATAAGCTCGTTCCTACTTTGAGTTAAATATAAGGTGCCTCTGAAGAAACTCAAAACCACCCGGGCTGAGCTCTTTGTGCTTGAGCAAGCCGTTGTATAGGTTTGCGAAGCGGCGCTCGGAGTAAGCGGGGCAACAATCTCGAAGAAGGTCAGACAACTCTTTGTTTTTGCATGCCCGGTAGAAGTTTGCACAAAAATGCCTCATGCACCATCGGTGGTGCAAGGGAGCATGCTTGGGAATGTCAAGCTCCACCGCATTGAGAATTCCTTGATGATGATCCGAGATGACACACGCTTCCTCTGAGGGTGGTATGACCCTCGTCCTCAATATATGGAAAAACCATTGCCAGTTATCATTGTTCTCAACCTCTACCAATGCAAAGGCCAATGATACTAAGCGGTTGCTCGCATCATTTGCTATTGCCACCAATAGTGTGCCCTTGTACTGCTGATGTCTACTTCCCCCTCCTTTTCCTGTAGACAGTGTTGGGCCTCCAAGAGCAGAGGTTTGTAGAACAGCAGCAAGTTTTCCCTTAAGTGGATCACCCAAGGTTTATCGAACTCAGGGAGGAAGAGGTCAAAGATATCCCTCTCATGCAACCCTGCAACCACAAAGCAAGAAGTCTCTTGTGTCCCCAACACACCAAATAGGTGCACTAGTTCGGCGAAGAGATAGTGAAATACAGGTGGTATGAATATATAGGAGCAGTAGCAACGGTGCCAGAAAATAGCTTGCTGGCGTGTAGTTGATGGTGGTAGTATTGCAGCAGTAGTAACGCAAAGAAAAACGGTAAACAAGCGGCGATAGCGATATTTAGGAACAAGGCCTAGGGATTACACTTTCACTAGTGGACACTCTCAACATTGATCACATAACAGAATAGATAAATGCATACTCTACACTCTTGTTGGATGATGAACACATTGCGTAGGATTACACGAACCCTCAATGCCGGAGTTAACAAGCTCCACAATTAAATGTTCATATTTAAGTAACCTTATAGTGTAAGATAGATCAAAAGACTAAACCAAGTACTAACATAGCATGCACACTGTCACCTTCATGCATATGTAGGAGGAATAGATCACATCAATACTATCATAGCAATAGTTAACTTCGCAATCTACAAGAGATCATGATCATAGCATAAACCAAGTACTAACACGGATGCACACACTGTCACCATTACATCGTGCAGGAGGAATAGAACTACTTTAATAACATTGCTAGAGTAGCACATAGATAAATTGTGATACAAATACATTGCAATCATAAAGAGATATAAATAAGCACTTCACTATGCCATTCAACAGTGAATAAGTATTCTGTGAAATATAGCCTAAGAGACCCACACGGTGCACACACTGTCACCTTTACACACGTGGGACAAGGAGTCTCCGGAGATCACATAAGTAAAACTCACTTGACTAGCATAATGACATCTAGATTACAAGCATCATCATATGAATCTCAATCATGTAAGGCAGCTCATGAGATTATTGTATTGAAGCACATAGGAGAGAGATGAACCACATAGCTACCGGTAGCCCAGGAGCCTCGATGGAGAACTACTCCCTCCTCATGGGAGCAGCAGCGGTGATGAAGATGGCGGTGGAGATGGCAGCGGTGTCGATGGAGAAGCCTTCCGGGGGCACTTCCCCGTTCCGGCAGCGTGCCGGAATAGAGACTCCTGTCCCCCAGATCTTGGCGTCGCGATGGCGGCGGCTCTGGAAGGTTTCTGTGGGTTTCGTCGAACTTCCCAGGGTTTTCGATCCAGGGGCTTTATATAGGCGAAGAGGCGGCGCAGGAGGGTCGAAGGGGCGACGACACCATAGAGGCGGCGCGGCCGGGCACAGGCGCGCCGCCTATGGTGCAGGGGGCCGTGCCCCCTCTAGTCCTTCCCGGTGTTACGGATGCTTCCGGTGAAAATAGGAACTTGGGCGTTGATTTCGTCCGATTCCGAGAATATTTCGTTACTAGGATTTACGAAACCAAAAGCAGAAACAGAACGGCACTTCGGCATCTTGTTAATAGGTTAGTTCCAGAAAATGCACGAATATGACATAAAGTGTGCATAAAACATGTAGATAACATCAATAATGTGGCATGGAACATAAGAAATTATCGATACGTCGGAGACGTATCAACTGCCCAGTCAAGAAGGTACCATCGACGGCGATGACCGGCCTACAATTTTCAAATGCCCTCGTGCATTGCTCGAATGACCAAAATGCACGGTGAAATACCCGAACTCTTTTACCGTCATGCAATGTCATTTTTTGAACAACTTGAGGCGCCGGAGGCGCCAAAGTTTCATTAAACTCATAGACATCGTAGAGCATGAATTACAAGATTTGACATCTGCATTTGTTGCGCTGCATGCAGAAAGGGGCAATCTACAGATCTATGAGCTGAAGAAGAGCAACTAAAGATAGGCTGTGACAAATTCTGTCTAAGAGCCTGATGTGCACAATTATGAGCTACCCCATTGATATCTCTTTTAATATGGTAAACTGCAGTCGTAGAGTATCTGATTAGATTTCTGTAATCTGCTATGATCCTTCTGATCTCCCAGGGTACCTGTTCAAGAGAAGTTGACTGTGTAGCTGCTGAAGACGCAATAGTGCTGTTGTCCGTTAGGAAAGGATCACTACAAGAAAAGTTCTGATAGGCAACGTCTCAAAATCGTCCGCTAAGGGGTGTTTTTCGTCGCCTATGGGCCTAACCCGACGATATGGGTTCTGTTGTCGAAACTGCGTCAGGCAAAGTCCTACCACGTATTTTTCGGTCCGTCGCGCTTGGGTGCCCTTCCGCCACGGAAAATCGGACCGTTGCAGAAGTGCTTCCGGGAGCCCGTTGACTGCTGACGTCATGCAAACTGCCACGTGGCAAATGATGTCTACTTCCCCCTCCTTTTCCTGTAGACAGTGTTGGGCCTCCAAGAGCAGAGGTTTGTAGAACAGCAGCAAGTTTTCCCTTAAGTGGATCACCCAAGGTTTATCGAACTCAGGGAGGAAGAGGTCAAAGATATCCCTCTCATGCAACCCTGCAACCACAAAGCAAGAAGTCTCTTGTGTCCCCAACACACCAAATAGGTGCACTAGTTCGGCGAAGAGATAGTGAAATACAGGTGGTATGAATATATAGGAGCAGTAGCAACGGTGCCGGAAAATAGCTTGCTGGCGTGTAGTTGATGGTGGTAGTATTGCACGAGTAACGCAAGAAACAAGAAACAAGCAGTAGTAACGCAGCAGTATTTAGGAACAAGGCCTAGGGATTACACTTTCACTAGTGGACACTCTCAACATTGATCACATAACAGAATAGATAAATGCATACTCTACACTCTTGTTGGATGATGAACTCATTGCGTAGGATTACACGAACCCTCAATGCCGGAGTTAACAAGCTCCACAATTTGTTCATATTTAAGTAACCTTATAGTGTAAGATAGATCAAAAGACTAAACCAAGTACTAACATAGCATGCACACTGTCACCTTCATGCATATGTAGGAGGAATAGATCACATCAATATTATCATAGCAATAGTTAACTTCGCAATCTACAAGAGATCATGATCATAGCATAAACCAAGTACTAACACGGTGCACACACTGTCACCTTTACACACGTGCAGGAGGAATAGAACTACTTTAATAACATTGCTAGAGTAGCACATAGATGAGTAGTGATACAAAACTCATATGAATCTCAATCATGTAAAGCAGCTCATGAGATTATTGTATTGAGGTACATGGGAGAGATGAACCACATAGCTACCGGTACAGCCCCGAGCCTCGATGGAGAACTACTCCCTCCTCATGGGAGCGGCGGCGGTGTGGCAGATGGCGGTGGAGTTGGCAGCGGTGTCGATGGAGAAGCCTTCCGGGGGCACTTCCCCGCTCCGGCAGCGTGCCGGAACAGAGACTCCTGTCCCCCAGATCTTGGCCTCGCGATGGCGGCGGCTCTGGAAGGTTTCTGTGGTTTTCGTCAATCGTATCAGGGTTTTCGATCCAGGGGCTTTATATAGGCGAAGAGGCGGCGCAGGAGGGCTTCTGGGGTGGCCCCACCATAGGGGGGCGCGGGCCCCCCCTAGGCCGCGCCAGGGTGTGGTTTGGTGGGCCTGTGGCCCCCCTCTGACCTCTCTGGTGTGTTCTGGATGCTTCCGGTGAAAATAGGAACTTGGGCGTTGATTTCGTCCGATTCCGAGAATATTTCGTTCTAGGATTTCTGAAACCAAAAACAGCAGAAACAGAACGGCACTTCGGCATCTTGTTAATAGGTTAGTTCCAGAAAATGCACGAATATGACATAAAGTGTGCATAAAACATGTAGATAACATCAATAATGTGGCATGGAACATAAGAAATTATCGATACGTCGGAGACGTATCAGCAGACGCCGTTAACTGGCAGTTAACGGCGTTAACCGCTGAAACCCCGTGGTAGATGGTAGGCCCACACGAGGCCTGCCACGTCTTAAGCGGGCCGGCCCATTAAGTTTGCGGGCCGGGCCAGCTGACTTAGTTTGACCGGTCAACTATATAGTTGGGCTGGTCCATTAGTTACGTGGGCCGGGCCTAACCTCTAAGGTTGACTGGTCAAAAGATTAATGGGCCGGCCCGCTAAGCATGTGGGCCGGGCCGAATGCACTCGTTTGACCGGTCAACAGGCAAAAGGGTCGGCCCACAAAAACATGTGGGACCCACTTTCATGTTATCGGGCCAGCCCATTTACCAAGTGGGGTCCACCTTAAAGCAAGTGGGCCGGCCCAAACAGTTATTGGGCCGGCCCAATAAGCATGTGGGTCCCACTTTCCTGCTATCGGGCCGGCCCATTTAGTACGTGGGGTCCACATTAGATCAAATGGGCCGGGCCAAAAGCACAGGTGGGTCCCACTTTCCTGTTAAAGGGCCGGCCCATTTAGTATGTGGGGTCCACCATATAGCAAGTGGGCCGGCCCAACAAGATAGCGGGCCGGGCCAAAAGCACAGGTGGGACCCACTTTCCTGTTAAAGGGCCGACCCATTTAGTATGTGGGGTCCACCATATAGCAAGTGGGCCGGCCCAACACGCTAGCGGGCCGGGCCAAAACCACAGGTGGGTCCCACTTTCCTCTTACAGGGCCGACCCATTTAGTATGTGGGGTCCACCATGTAGCAAGTGGGCCGGCCCAACAAGATAGTGGGCCGGGCCAAAAGCACAGGTGGGTCCCACTTTCCTGGCCGGCCCATTTAGAACGTAGGGTCCACCATATAGCAAGTGGGCCGGCCCAACAAGATAGTGGGCCGGGCCAAAAGCACAGGTGGGTCCCACTTTCCTCTTAAAGGGCCGGCCCATTTAGTATGTGGGGTCCACCACAAAAGCAATTGGGTTGGCCCAACTAGTTAGTGGGCCGGCCCAGTAGTTTGTGGGGTCCATGATGCTGTCCAGGACTGGCGCGTGGTTGACGAGGGAGGAAATCCCTGTTGTGTAGCTTTCTGGTCCCCGGCAACGGCGCCAGAAAATAGCTTGATGTCTACTTCCCCCTCCTTTTCCTGTAGACAGTGTTGGGCCTCCAAGAGCAGAGGTTTGTAGAACAGCAGCAAGTTTTCCCTTAAGTGGATCACCCAAGGTTTATCGAACTTAGGGAGGAAGAGGTCAAAGATATCCCTCTCATGCAACCCTGCAACCACAAAGCAAGAAGTCTCTTGTGTCCCCAACACACCTAATAGGTGCACTAGTTCGGCGAAGAGATAGTGAAATACATGTGGTATGAATATATATGAGCAGTAGCAACGGTGCCAAAAAATAGCTTGCGGGCGTGTAGTTGATGGTGGTGGTATTGCAGCAGATAATGCTTGATAAAACGGTAAACAAGCGGCGATAGCGATATTTAGGAACAAGGCCTAGGGATTACACTTTCACTAGTGGACACTCTCAACATTGATCACATAACAGAATAGATAAATGCATACTCTACACTTTTGTTGGATGATGAACGCATTGCGTAGGATTACACGAACCCTCAATGCCGGAGTTAACAAGCTCCACAATTTGTTCATATTTAAGTAACCTTATAGTGTAAGATAGATCAAAAGACTAAACCAAGCACTAACATAGCATGCACACTGTCACCTTCATGCATATGTAGGAGGAATAGATCACATCAATACTATCATAGCAATAGTTAACTTCATAATCTACGAGAGATCATGATCATAGCATAAACCAAGTACTAACACGGATGCACACACTGTCACCATTACATCGTGCAGGAGGAATAGAACTACTTTAATAACATTGCTAGAGTAGCACATAGATAAATTGTGATACAAACTCATATGAATCTCAATCATGTAAAGCAGCTCATGAGATTATTGTATTGAGGTACATGGGAGAGAGATGAACCACATAGCTACGGCGGAGCCCTCAGCCTCGGGGTGGATTACTCCCTCCTCATCATGGAGGCAGCGATGGCGGTGAAGATGGCGGTGAAGACGGCGGTGGAGATGGCTCCGGGGGCAATTCCCCGTCCCGGCAGGGTGCCGAAACAGAGTTCTGTCCCCCGAATTGGAGTTTCGCGATGGCGGCGGCACCCCTGGAGTCTTTCTGGAGTTTCGTCAATTGGTGTCGAAGTTTTAGGTCACGACGGCTTAAATAGGCGAAGAGTCGGAGTCGGAGGGGCCACGGGCTGCCCAAACCATAGGGGGGCGCGCCCCCCCGGCAGCGCCGGGTGTGGTTTGGTGGCCTGTCCCCTTCTCTGGCGGTTCTCGTGTGTTCTGGATGCTTCCGGTGAAAATAGGAACTTGGGCGTTGATTTCGTCCGATTCGAGAATATTTCGTTACTAGGATTTACGAAACCAAAAACAATGAGAAAATAGGAACGGCACTTCGGCATCTTGTTAATAGGTTAGTTCCAGAAAATGCACGAATATGACATAAAGTGTGCATAAAACATGTAGATAACATCAATAATGTGGCATGGAACATAAGAAATTATCGATACGTCGGAGACGTATCAGCATCCCCAAGCTTAGTTCTGCTCGTCCGAAGCGGGTAAAACGATAACACGAGATAATTTCTGGAGTGACATGCTATCATAATCTTGATCATACTATTTGTAAAGCATATGTAGTGAATGCAGCGATCAAAACAATGTATATGACATGAGTAAACAAGTGAATCATAAAGCAAAGACTTTTCATGAATAGCACTTCAAGACAAGCATCAATAAGTCTTGCATAAGAGTTAACTCATAAAGCAATAATTCAAAGTAAAGGCATTGAAGCAACACAAAAGAAGATTAAGTTTCAGCGGTTGCTTTCAACTTGTAACATGTATATCTCATGGATATTGTCAACATAGAGTAATATAATAAGTGCAATAAGCAAGTATGTAGGAATCAATGCACAGTTCACATAAGTGTTTGCTTCTTGAGGTGGAGAGAAATAGGTGAACTGACTCAACATTGAAAGTAAAAGAATGGTCCTCCATAGAGGAAAAGCATCGATTGCTATATTTGTGCTAGAGCTTTGATTTTGAAAACATGAAACAATTTTGTCAACGGTAGTAATAAAGCATATGTATCATGTAAATTATATCTTACAAGTTGCAAGCCTCATGCATAGTGTACTAATAGTGCCCGCACCTTGTCCTAATTAGCTTGGACTACCGGATCATCACAATGCACTGTTTTAACCAAGTGTCACAAAGGGGTACCTCTATGCCGCCTGTACAAAGGTCTAAGGAGAAAGCTCGCATTGGATTTCTCGCTATTGATTATTCTTCAACTTAGACATCCATACCGGGACAACATAGACAACAGATAATGGACTCCTCTTTTATGCATAAGCATGTAACAACAATTAATAATTTTCTCATTTGAGATTGAGGATATATGTCCAAAACTGAAACTTCTACCATGGATCATGGCTTTAGTTAGCGGCACAATGTTCTTCTCTAACAATATGCATGCTTAATCATAAGGTGGTAGATCTCTCTTACTTCAGACAAGACGGACATGCATAGCAACTCACATGAAATTCAATAATGAATAGTTGATGGCGTCCCCAGTGAACATGGTTATCGCACAACAAGCAACTTAATAAGAGATAAAGTGCATAATTACATATTCAATACCACAATAGTTTTTAAGCTATTGGTCCCATGAGCTATATATTGCAAAGGTGGATGATGGAATTTTAAAGGTAGCACTCAAGCAATTTACTTTGGAATGGCGGAAAATACCATGTAGTAGGTAGGTATGGTGGACACAAATGACATAGTGGTTGGCTCAAGTATTTTGGATGCATGAGAAGTATTCCCTCTCGATACAAGGTTTAGGCTAGCAAGGCTTATTTGAAACAAACACAAGGATGAACCGGTGCAGCAAAACTCACATAAAAGACATATTGAAAACATTATAAGACTCTACACCGTCTTCCTTGTTGTTCAAACTCAATACTAGAAATTATCTAGACCTTAGAGAAACCAAATATGCAAACCAAATTTTAGCATGCTCTATGTATTTCTTCATTAATGGGTGCAAAGTATATGATGCAAGAGCTTAAACATGAGCACAACAATTGCCAAGTATCACATTACCCAAGACATTATAGCAAATTACTACATGTATCATTTTCCAACTCCAACCATATAACAATTTATCGAAGAAGAAACTTCGCTATGAATATTAAAAGCTAAGAACACATGTGTTCATATGCAACAGCGGAGCGTGTCTCTCTCCCACACAAGCATTTATTCAAACAAAAACAAAAACAAAAGCATACAGACGCTCCAAGTAAAGCACATAAGATGTGACCGAATAAAAATATAGTTTCAAGAGAAGGAACCTGATAATTTGTCGATGAAGAAGGGGATGCCTTGGGCATCCCCAAGCTTAGACGCTTGAGTCTTCTTGATATATGCAGGGGTGAACCACCGGGGCATCCCCAAGCTTAGAGCTTTCACTCTCCTTGATCATGTTGCATCATACTCCTCTCTTGATCCTTGAAAACTTCCTCCACACCAAACTCGAAACAACTCATTAGAGGGTTAGTGCACAATAAAAATTAACATATTCAGAGGTGACACAATCATTCTTAACACTTCTGGACATTGCATAAAGCTACTGGACATTAATGGATCAAAGAAATTCATCCAACATAGCAAAAGAGGCAATGCGAAATAAAAGGCAGAATCTGTCAAAACAGAACAGTTCGTATTGACGAATTTTATTAGGCCACCATAGTTGCTCAAATGAAAATGCTCAAATTGAATGAAAGTTGCGTACATATCTGAGGATCATGCACGTAAATTGGCTTAATTTTCTGAGCTACCTACAGGGAGGTAGACCCAGATTCGTGACAGCAAAGAAATCTGGAACTGCGCAGTAATCCAAATCTAGTACTTACTTTTCTATCAACGGCTTTACTTGGCACAACAAAACACTAAACTAAGATAAGGAGAGGTTGCTACAATAGTAAACAACTTCCAAGACACAAATATAAAACAAAGTACTTTAGCAAAATAACACATGGGTTATCTCCCAAGAAGTTCTTTTCTTTATAGCCATTAAGATGGGCTCAGCAGTTTTTAATGATGCACTCGCAAGAAATAGTATTTGAAGAAAAAGAGAGCATCAAGAGGCAAATACAAAACACATTTAAGTCTAACATGCTTCCTATGCATAGGAATCTTGTAAATAAACAAGTTCATGAAGAGCAAAGTAACAAGCATAGGAAGATAAAACAAGTATAGCTTCAAAAATTTAAGCACATAGAGAGGTGTTTTAGTAACATGAAAATTTCTACAACCATATTTTCCTCTCTCATAATAACTTTCAGTAGCAACATGAGCAAACTCAACAATATAACTATCAAATGAAACATTCTTATCATGAGTCTCATGCATAAAATTATTACTCTCCACATAAGCATAATCAATTTTATTAGTTGTAGTGGGAGCAAATTCAACAAAGTAGCTATCAAATATTGGAGGCATATTGTAATCATAATCAAATTTATCCTCCATAACAGGTGGAACCAAAAGACCACTATCATTATAATCATCATAAATAGGAGGTAAAGTATCATCAAAGAAAATTTTCTCCTCAATGCTTGGGGGACTAAAAATATCATGCTCATCAAAACCAGCTTCCCCAAGCTTAGAATTTTCCATATCATTAGCAACAATGGTGTTCAAAGCGTTCATACTAATATTACTACCAGCATGCAAATAAGATTCCATAGGTTTTTTTAATTTTCGCATCAAACAATCCATGTTTTAAATCAGGAAATAGAATAAGAAGATCATTCTTGTCCATTATGCCAAACTAGTGTAAACAAGAAACAAAAAGATGCAATTGCAGGATCTAAAGGAAATAGCTTCGAGTACTTACAATGCGCCGGAAAATAGCTTAGTAGCCGAGGTCCGGAGTGTGAGTACCTTTTACCTTTCCTCCCCGGCAACGGCGCCAGAAAATACTTGATGCTGTCCAGGACTGGCGCGTGGTTGACGAGGGAGGAAATCCCTGTTGTGTAGCTTTCTGGTCCTCGGCAACGGCGCCAGAAAATAGCTTGATGTCTACTTCCCCCTCCTTTTCCTGTAGACAGTGTTGGGCCTCCAAGAGCAGAGGTTTGTAGAACAGCAGCAAGTTTTCCCTTAAGTGGATCACCCAAGGTTTATCGAACTCAGGGAGGAAGAGGTCAAAGATATCCCTCTCATGCAACCCTGCAACCACAAAGCAAGAAGTCTCTTGTGTCCCCAACACACCAAATAGGTGCACTAGTTCGGCGAAGAGATAGTGAAATACAGGTGGTATGAATATATAGGAGCAGTAGCAACGGTGCAGGAAAATAGCTTATTTGGCGTGTAGTTGATGGTGGTAGTATTGCAGCGATAGTAACGCAGTAAAACAGTAAACAAGCAGCGATAGCAGTATTTAGGAACAAGGCCTAGGGATTACACTTTCACTAGTGGACACTCTCAACATTGATCACATAACAGAATAGATAAATGCATACTCTACACTCTTGTTGGATGATGAACACATTGCGTAGGATTACACGAACCCTCAATGCCGGAGTTAACAAGCTCCACAATTAAATGTTCATATTTAAGTAACCTTATAGTGTAAGATAGATCAAAAGACTAAACCAAGTACTAACATAGCATGCACACTGTCACCTTCATGCATATGTAGGAGGAATAGATCACATCAATACTATCATAGCAATAGTTAACTTCGCAATCTACAAGAGATCATGATCATAGCATAAACCAAGTACTAACACGGATGCACACACTGTCACCATTACATCGTGCAGGAGGAATAGAACTACTTTAATAACATTGCTAGAGTAGCACATAGATAAATTGTGATACAAATACATTGCAATCATAAAGAGATATAAATAAGCACTTCACTATGCCATTCAACAGTGAATAAGTATTCTGTGAAATATAGCCTAAGAGACCCACACGGTGCACACACTGTCACCTTTACACACGTGGGACAAGGAGTCTCCGGAGATCACATAAGTAAAACTCACTTGACTAGCATAATGACATCTAGATTACAAGCATCATCATATGAATCTCAATCATGTAAGGCAGCTCATGAGATTATTGTATTGAAGCACATAGGAGAGAGATGAACCACATAGCTACCGGTACAGCCCCGAGCCTCGATGGAGAACTACTCCCTCCTCATGGGAGCAGCAGCGGTGATGAAGATGGCGGTGGAGATGGCAGCGGTGTCGATGGAGAAGCCTTCCGGGGGCACTTCCCCGTTCCGGCAGCGTGCCGGAATAGAGACTCCTGTCCCCCAGATCTTGGCGTCGCGATGGCGGCGGCTCTGGAAGGTTTCTGTGGGTTTCGTCGAACTTCCCAGGGTTTTCGATCCAGGGGCTTTATATAGGCGAAGAGGCGGCGCAGGAGGGTCGAAGGGGCGACGACACCATAGGGCGGCGCGGCCAGGGCCTGGGCCGCGCCGGCCTATGGTCTGGGGGGCCAGTGCCCCCCCTCTGGTCCTTCCCGGGTGTTGGATGCTTCCGGTGAAAATAGGAACTTGGGCGTTGATTTCGTCCGATTCCGAGAATATTTCGTTACTAGGATTTCTGAAACCAAAAACAGCAGAAAACAGGAACTGGCACTTCGGCATCTTGTTAATAGGTTAGTTCCAGAAAATGCACGAATATGACATAAAGTGTGCATAAAACATGTAGATAACATCAATAATGTGGCATGGAACATAAGAAATTATCGATACGTCGGAGACGTATCAGTCCACCTTATAGTAAGTGGGCCGGCCCAATTAGTGTGTGGGGTCCTCCATAAATCAAGTGGGCTGGCCCAATAAGTAAGTGGGCCAGCCCGTTTAGTTGCTGTTTATATGCCGGCATAATAGGCGCTTTAGGATTTTGCGGGCCGACACATATGTGATTTCGGTTAATTGGGCCGTTTAAGGGATGGGAATTCGTGTTTTAGATACTAAGAATATTTACGCAGCAATGATTTCTGTCGGATAGCCTCACTTACCACAAGCAACAAAGAAAAAATGCGCGAAAGAACTATAAAAACTAACTAAATATTATATTAGCTGCACGGCTTTGAAAAAATATTACAGAACCTAGAGAAATTGAATGGTAATTAAACCTAGCAATACAATGAAGCGATCCGGCAATCTTTTAAGTTGTCCATGCAGCACCTATATCTGAAACAAAGACATTACAAGTTAAGACAACAACAATGGAAAGGCAAAGACACTACAATATTGTTTGCCAAAGAATTTGGAACTCATCATTTCGTCGTTATAACAAGATCATTGTAATGCGCACAATAAGCAAACAAAGAGTGCATGCCGCATACCAACAGCCAATATAACAGAGCATGTTAGAATGAAACAATGAGACTTACTACGCCGATTCCCATGCAAACCCACAGGTTCCGGGAGTACAAAATTGGCATGAACAACATAGTAGCAGGCTATAAATTTTGTAACAACGACTGAGCAAGATGAAGTTATGATGGCTACATCTACAGAGCAGGGAATGTAAACCAAAAATAGAAGTTACGATGGCAAAAGCTAAAGAGGAGGGAATGTGAACCAACATGTGCCAAGTGCAATTACTTCATTTTGGCCGTGAACTAAATAATACTCCTGAACTTATAGTGAAGGGGATGCAAATCAAGATGTTTCGGGATATAAACTTGTAATGAGCAACACATAGAGGATAGTTAATGCTGGAGCTTAGGATGGACCAGATACAGAATATAGTGGGATCACCTGTGAACTTGTATAAGAGGGAATGCAAACCAATATGTTCAGCATTCCATATGTGAGCGTCATGCCAAGTCAGAGAAACAAGTCAATAATGCAGCTTTTGAAGAATAAGATGGCATGCAAAATTATTATCTAGTAATATGACAAGTTTATTTGTACTACAGGCTAGATAGCAGAGTGATAGCATGCCAAACTAAGTCCTTACTTTGTTAGCTTACAATGAAGTAGATACAAAACAATGGCATCACCTGTAGTACAGGGAATGCAAGCCAACATGTTCATGGAGTAAAAAATTGGCACAAACAACATAGTAGCAGGCCATAATTTTTGTAACAACGACTGAGCAAGATAAAGTTATGATGGCTAGATCTACAGAGCAGGCAATGTAAACCAAATATAGAAGTTACGATGCCAAAAGCTATAGAGCAGGGAATGCGAACCAACATGTGCAATTACTTAAAATTGGCCATGAACTAAATAATAGCAGGATGTTACTATAATACCTATAATTTTTGTAACAACGACTGAGCAAGATAGAAGTTATGATGGCTACATCTACAGAGCAGGGAATGCAAACCAAAATGTTCAATCGCTTAAAGTTAGCAATGAACTAGAAAATAGCAAGGTGTTACGGTCATAGCTAGGAATGAACTAAAAGAGCTTCAGACAAACAAGCATCTGAACCCAGAACATGGCGCTAAAACAAGGGACTTACATTAGGAGAAGCACTCTGTGGGAGTCACAGCAGATCTTCCTGGGGTTGATAGATCCGGTGATGAAGTACGCAACATGTGCTACTTGGGGTTGGAGAGACGGCCATTACACTTCATGGTTACTCATCTCATCTGCAAAAACGTAACGGCGCGTCGTTAGCACAAACAGGTTCCCCCAAGATTAAACAAGAACTTGCAGGCAAGCAATAGAAAAGCGACAGTAGAAGAGTTTAGATCATGCACGGCGCCGGTGAAGTAGATCCGGTTCATGCACAGCGGTGTCGGTGAGCAAGATCCGATGCGGTGGACGACGGGTCCGGCGAAGCGGCTCCGGTGGGGTGGACGATACCGCAGCTGAAGCGACTGCGGTAGACTGCTGGATGAGCATATGGTTTCGAGGTTCGGCGGGGATGATCCGGTCCGGTTGATGACGGCGTCGATGAAGCGGCTCCGGCAGGCAGCCGGAAGACGAGGATCGCGAGGCCTCGGGTAGGCCAGGGAAGTCCGGCGGGGATGTTCCGGTGCGGTGGTCGTGGAGGTGGGAGAGAGGGACTTGGGAAGTTCCGGTGGGTGGTCTGAGGGAAATGAATTTTTTTTGGGAGGGTTTCCGGGCTAGGGAGGTGGTGATCCAAAAAATGACGGGCAGACCCCCCCCCACCAACCGACTTTGCTGTCATCTCCACAGGGGTAGAATGGGAATTTGGAAGCGTGTGAAATTTTTGTATTTTGTGGGCGGGAAGTTTTGCCGCTATGAGATTTTGAATTTGGCTAAGGTCCAACTATAATGATAAAAAATTGTGAGACCGTACTAGTACCTCTGTTCATGGCCGAGTGCAAAATCAAATCATCATCACATTAAATACCGGTTACTACCATGATCATCATCTATCTTCTTAATCCAATTCAAAAATGCGTTTGAAATATTTCAGGATTGGTGGGAGATTTTGCCGCCCGACTGAGATTAAATTAAACCACACGTTCGACAATTCAAACTTGAGACCTTGGCTATGATACCATTTAAGTTCGAACTGATTGAAAAAGGCTATGCAATTAATTTATATAACATCCACAGGAACAACTACCAAGTTGATCCCAACCGCAGATAAATGCATCCACCAACAAAAGTAGGAAAGGTGCCATAATCTAAGGAAACATTTCACAAGACCAATGTACTCACTATGTAGTGTTCATCTCCAATTATCTATGGCATTTTCTTAGTCTTTGGGAGATTATAACGAACTTGATTGGCCTCGTGCAGTAGGGCATCACATGCTTCTAATCTCGATCTCAACATGTCAACTTTTGTTCTTAGCATAGCTGTTGCAACTCATTCTACTTGGAGTTGTTCCTCCAAAACTTGAGCAGAGAAAGACTTGGACTTGGGCTTCAAAACCCAGCATTTCACAGGAAAGAGTTTTTGGTGATATCTTTATCTTTCCCATGTTTTGCCATCTCGAATTTCATATTAGCATGACAAGTTTTGAGTTGTGTAAAAAGAAAAGTTATTACAGAGAAAAATGCAGATGGTAGATTTAATGTGTAGGAACGACTTTTAATCATACAAGTTGGCATGCCTGACTATAATAAGGACCATCTATCTTGCTAGCAGGCATAATTATTAAGGTATTATTAATGGGCTACCATGTTCATAGTCTTCGAAGAAACAACCTTTATTGCATTACGAGCAGAAAACAGTTCACACGTGCGCTCAGATTCAAATTTTCAGCATGCAGCCGATTTATGGTTTAATTGAAGTACACAACAGGATATTATTTCACACAAAATACAGCAGCCACATGGAACATATCTAATTTTAGTACAACAACAAAATTTGCAATTATTACAGACCACGAAATTTTGAACGAAATTTTGAGTAGTAAGTAATTACAGCATTGGCATCAGCAATCCACTTGACTGAACAACAGAATCAAAGTTTATTTAGACACCTTCAATTCCCAGACACATCACAACTGGCTTACCATGACAAGTGCATAGGAGATTCTTTAGAACATTTTCTGTCAAAGTTTGCCTATTTTTCAATTCATGTATCTCTTGGCGTGTGTTGGAAATTATTTCATTAGTATCTTTGTTTTCCCGCCCAAATATATCAAATGTCTCTTGGAGTGCATCCCCCAAATCTCTTTGTGCCGGATTAAGTTGAGCAATAGATACCATGGGCCTATGCGAGCAATATGCACTCTCACTGCTGCTTTGTGAAACATCAATACTTGAGGCATTGGCCCTTGCTTCTGGCTTTGTAGCTTTATTTGAAGCCTGAAATTTAGATAAAACAAGTTACAACATCATATGATGCAATAAAAGACCTCCAATTTCAAGAGCATCATTGAGCTGATATAACATAGCAAGCAATCCAAAATAGAGCCTCGTACATCTATTTCTTCTGGAACGGTTGGTGTACTGGACTCAGTGGACCAATGAGAGCACATGCCACTGTCACTGTTGCTCTATGAAATGATCGCAACACTTGATAAATGGGTTGTCCCTACTGACATTACAGCTTTGTTTGCAGGCTGAAACTAAGACAAAACAAGTTAAAATGCAATACAATACACGGCAAACAAACATCACTGTTGACATAATTTTGAAAGAACCATGGGCAGATATAACAAATAAACCAGTTAAGCCACATGCCTCTTAGAACAAACCAAACTAGATCATGGCGATGATGTATACAATGAACCAAGCAACTAGACATCATGTGCCCAATAACGAAGCCAGGTCACTGCACAGAAGAAATCTAGCAAATAGCCAAATACAGTCAAAACATGTGCATGTTGGATTGGATACAATTAGGAAAATAATGTATGATTGATTTAAGCATGACTCAGATAGTGCATTCGACAACGTAGAAGGTCAATGCAACAATTAATTGTATGGCTTGTATGAAGTGCCATAACATTTAAATTAAGCATAACGAGGCATTGCTTAATCTGAGAACTGAGTGCTAGCTCAGTGGCAAGGCTTGCGAGTGCACAGCCAGCCCACCCGGGTTCGAGTACCAACGGGACCGAATTAAACACGAATGAAGCGAGATATCAGTACAAGTAGTGGCAATAGAAATGCAAAATCCATAACAGGGCCAATGACAACATTCACTTGCCAACAAAATCTAAGGCTTTAGCTTTCATATACCATCAAAATTTAAAATAGTGTAATCCCCCGAAAGAGTATCATGGTATCATTTAATCTCAGCCATCTCACCCCTAATACCAAACATGTATCATTTAATCTCAGCCGTTCTTTTGTTTTACTCAAGAAAACATTTTTGTTTTGGGAGTTTATAGAAGCACAAGCCATCGTCTACATTGGCACTGTGTTATGAAAAATATCATCTTCATCGTACATGGTTATGTGAAGATATTGATATATAATTCTGTGCTAGGAAAACAAATAGCAATTACTATGTTACAAGAACCATCTTCAAGCTCGAAGATACGAAGTTCATTGGTCCACCAACCAAGGCTGATAAAATATTATATATTAATTTAGTACTAATATTTCGTATTTACTCATATTAAGGTCTAACTTTTTTTCCCATGACAAACCATTTTTGATATAAAATCTAACGGTGGCCATGTGTGGGTCACATAAAAAGTATTGAGGTAGTAAATTTATACATAGATATTGGATAATGTATTTTAAATTTCAAAAAATATGGTACGGAGTATAAATATATAAATTAGATAGTCTTGCCGTGCAATATGCATGCCGCAAAAGGTAAGATAGATCCTTAAAAATTCTCGACTCTAATCACAAAAATATACATAATCCTAATGGGGTGTCCATGAAAAAGTTTTGTCACTTTCGTATTAGGGTATACTTCTATTTCATATTGACTAAAAAACTTAATTGTAGTGAACTCACATATTACTCCTTCCATTACTTCTTTTAGGGTGTATTAGTTTTTCAAAAGCCAAACTTTAGGCTTTGTGAGTAATTTTAGCAAAAAATAATAATTATCAACATCAAATAAAATATGGAAATATATTTTAAAATTATATATGTCGTGACGTGCAAAGCACGTGCTACTTACTAGTAGATTACTAGAAAATGAATGAAGCAATTGAACATGGAGCGTATTATATAAACAGCCAGATCATTTGAATATGGATATACCACATCATGTCAATGGGACTCAGAAAAACAAAGCTAGACATTTAAACAAGTAATATAACTATTTTTTTCACAATGTTTCAAGTAGAATAGGAAGCTAGGTTAGGAATAAAGCAATCATGTTTGAAGTAGAATAGGAAGCTAGGTTAGGAATAAAGCAATCATGTTTCAAGTAGAATAGGAAGCTAGGTTAGGAATAAAGCAATAAAAAAACACGAAGTGCATCATTTCAGCTAGGATCATTTCTATCAAACTTCATGCACTAGCCATGGAACAACAGGCAAACTCAATGAAGCAACAGGCAAAAAATTAACATAATAGAATTTCAGGACTTGTTTAACATAGCCAAGTCATGTAACTTATACCTGTGCATGCCGGATGCCGGATGGGTCAAAGGCGTGTGCAATGTTCCATATGGTAATTGTTTATATTTTATTAGATTCCATTAGGAAACTTAGGTAGTGCAACATACAGAAAAATGATGCAATTGAACTACGCACGGGAGGTAAATTAACATTCCAAAAAACAGGGGAACTTACGTGAGCTTTTTTTTTTGAGTCACACGGACCTCATCAGGTACTTGGACAGAAGAACCTGGTGCCTCAATGTTTCTCCTCTGCATGAAGGAGAGGCCAATTGTAAACAGAAACAGGATCCAAGATATAGAAGTTTGCATTAAGCAATATACAAAAAACAGCATGTACTTACATGATTATAGGCGAGCTTTACTCTAAGTTTCTGAGTGTAAGATGTGCCTGCTGCACGTGTAATAACAACAAACAGTTACGAGTCAAGGATTTGCTATAATTAAATTGACACCAAAGAGTAGTAGAAGCATTATGACGTGCATAAACATGTAATACAGGATCGCAGAAAGATATCAAACATGATGTAACTAGAGCAGTAGCCTACGGCCAAATAGTGAGAAATTGTAATCGTGTCAATGGTGGACTTGTATAGCCTACCCCAACTTGTTTGGGAATAAAGGCTTTGTTGTTGTCAATCGTGGACATGTAGAGCATTCAACGGTTCATGATTGGTGGCTCATGTTTTGTAGAGTTTCAGCGAATGGGTGGGTTAAATCACTCAGACCACCACACTCTGTATTTATATCATCTGAGTTAGGGTTACAATACCACTGGACATGGGCCTCTATGGGCCTCACAATGGATACAATATTACTACAGCGCTACTACTAAACTCACTCATGGTCCAACACACCCCCTCAAGATGATCATGGGTAAACAACCATGGCCATCTTGCAACAACAACATGACACATATGACAACGACGAGTAATGAACTTTCAGCATAACTCCTAGGATACATGACAGCATTGCACTTTCCATCATCTTGTCATCTCGATTCATCTCTTCATCAGCAGCGAAGACATCCAGCTTCAACCATCTGGGATAGGCACAACTCCTAACCATACACGTCCTCAACAACCCCGGCTGCCTCACCACACAAGTTCCGCAGAACCATCCACACTCGCCTCAATGTCCTCAGCCTCTCTTCTCCACTGCCCGGCCACTGACCTCTTCCGTCTCTCCCACAAACCCCTAGCCAACTCCTGCCTCAACCATCCACTCCTCAAGCACCCATGCCTATCCCCCGGTCAGGCCTCAACCAGTCTCACCTCAGGCACGCATGCCTTTCCCCTGGACATATCCACAACCATCACCATCACTACTAAACCGCAGCCTCATCAACTCCGTCACGACTCAACCGCAGCCTCATCAACTCCATCACAACATATCCTCACAGCCTCACATCTCCATTTTCTCCTCACTTCCACTCGGATGGCGCCTCGTCTGCGCGCCCTGGCCAACCTGGCAGACCGCACCTGGCCACATCGACCAGCTCGCGCTGGTCAACGTCCAGCACCAACCTCCGGCTCCGCCCTGCGCTCAAAGGCTCGGCCCACTCCGCACGCCTCCAACATCTCCCCCTCGCACGGATCCATATCTCTCTGCCACGGATTAACTTCCTCTTTTCTCCTTTCTAAACCAAAACGATTTTCACCCTCTTCTTTGTCCCCGCGCGAGCAGCCGCCGATCTCACACAACTCACATCGCTGTGTGTGATAGCCGCAACCCACGCAGAGCACCTGATGCGGCCTCCCACCGCCGGGATTTCTACATCTCAACGGTGGTTTGTGTGGTCAAAGGAAGAACTTGTATGGTACTGTTTGGGGCGGCTAGCACTAGCAGGAAGGAAACCTAGGCTCTGATACCATGTAGAGTTTCAGCAAATGGGTGGGTTAGGTCAGGGAAAAAATACTTATGCGTCGTGTTTAAATCTAAAGGATGAGGTGGTTACCAACGAAAGCACTTGTAAGTTAAAAATATAGCAAGAATTCAGAAATACAGTCAGCTGCAATACTCCTAACAGAACAAAATGCGCAGGGATGTCTGGTTACCTATTTCTGGGTGGCGTTTAGACGTGTTCCGCGTTCTTACGGGTGACGTGGAGGTCGGCGAGGGGACTGTTGTTGCGGTGGGTGCCAGGGAAGCAGATCTTGTGGGGTCAGAGAAGGACATGCTGGACGGTCGATGAAGTGTTCAGCGCGCCGGCCAAAGTAGAAGGTCGGTGAAGCAGATGATGTGCAGTGCACGGGGACGTCGGTGTCGGCGAAGCTGGTCAGGTGCGGTGGTCGATAGAGTTGGCGAAAGAGATACGGTGCAGTGGACGCCGGAGTAGGTGCGGATCAAGCGGATAGGGCAGCCTCGAGGTTTGAAGCCGTGGCAGCTTGAACGGCGAAGTGCGGCGGTGATTTTCCGGTGCGGCGGCCGTGAAGGTGGGAGGTAGGTAAGAGGGGCGATTTCTCTGAGGGCTTGCGGGCAAAACTAGGGCGAAGCTGGGCGATAGAGGAGAAAAAGGGAATTTCGCAGTCCTTCTTTTGAGGGGAAAAAATATTCGCAGATCTGAAACTTTGCGGCGCGAGATATTTGGGCGTTGGCGGGGAATTTTACCGCTCGATGAGATTAAATTTTGGCTGCAGTAGGTAATAATAATAAAAAATAGTAGGCCCTACTAGTAGTACTGTAAGTCTGTTCTGGAATCCAAGGGGGTCGAGGTAGAGGAATCCATTATGTGAATCCACATTTCAAAGTGTCAAAAAATTCTAAACTAAAATTTTCCTGTAAAAAAGACAAATTTTGATGCTGTAACACGACTACGTACAGCACATTTTTTGCCTTTTTTGTACACACCACACAAAATGTTATTTTTCCACAAAAACTTATGAACGAACATAGGATGTCACAATGTATACAAAAAAAATTATGTCAGATTTTTTTAACATTTATATAATTGTTTTTTTTTATTATTTTCAATAATGGGTGCATATGCACGCGTGTGCCAAAACGCCACCTCCAGGGGCTAGGAGTTTCTAAACTTCTTATGGCACATCAAATAAAATATTGTTCAATCAATAATAATAATGTGCTTATGATTGTTACTCCCTTCCACCATTAATAAAGTCCACATCGATTTCGTGTCAAACTTTCACTCGAGATTTAGGTACCCACATGATAGTGCTAGTATCATACACATTGGACCCACAAAACTGCTGATGTGGCAGCTAATTAAGTAGGAGAGAGGAGATTAGTGTAACATAGGTAGATATTGTATCATAGCGCAAACAACGAGATACATGCTTAGGGTTAGGGGTAGATACATGATTTTTTTGGTTTGAATATGTCTAGACCTTATTTATCAACTCAATTGAATGCTTACTATATAACATAAGAAGACCTTGTTTTTTATTTTATTTTTTAATTTTTATACGGATTTGAATCTTGGTCAAATCCTAGGTTTCACCAAGATTTGAATAAGTTTAAAACATGAATATGAAAAAGTAAGCATGCATGTATGCTTCTTAATTAATCACTTCAAAATGAAGCTCTTGGGAGGGTTTTTGAAATTTCCATGTTTGAAACCAAAAACCACATATCATCATGCTTGACTTCATGAGACAGAGTTTAGGGTTAGGGGGTAGATACATGATTTCTCTGGTTTGAATATGTCTAGACCTTGTTTATCAACTTAATTGAATGCTTACTATATAACATAAGAAGACTATGTGCCTTGGTTTTTCATTTTTTGTTTTTTTTAAATTATGCCCATTTTAATCTTGGTCAAATCCTAGGTTTAACCATGATTTAAACAAGTTTAAAACCTGAATATGAAAAAGTAAGCATGTATCCTTCGTAGTCACTCCAAAATGAAGCTCGATCTTGAGAGGGTTTTTGAAATTTCCATGTTTGAAACCAAAAAACCACGTACTTATCTTCATGCTTGACTTCATAAGACAGAGTTAGGGGTTAGGGGTAGCTTGATACATGATTTTTCTGGTTTGAATATGTGTAGACCTTGTTTATCAACTTAATTGAATGCTTACTATATGACATAAGAAGACCTTGGTTTTCGTTTTTTATACCCATTTGAATCTTGGTCAAATCATAGGTTTAACCAAGATTTGAACAAGTTTAAAACATGAATATGAAAAAGTAAGCACGTAAGTATGCTTCTTAGTCACTCCAAAATGAAGCTCTTGGGAGGGTTTTTGAAATTTCCATGCTTGAAACCAAAACCACTTCTCTTCATGCATGCTTGACTTCATATATAAGACAGAGTTTAGGGTTAGGGGGTAGATACATGATTTTCCTGGTTTGAATATGTGTAGACCTTGTTTATCAACTTAATTGAATGCTTACTATATAAGATAAGAATACCTTGTTTTTTTGAATTTTTATACCCATTTGAATCTTGGTCAAATCCTTGGTTCCACCAAGATTTGAATAAGTTAAAAACATGAATATGAAAAAGTAAGCATGTATGCTTCTTAGTCACTTCAAAATGAAGCTCTTGGGAGGGTTTTTGAATTTCCATATTCGAAACCAAAAACCACATATCTTCATGCTTGACTTCATGAAACAGAGTTTAGGGTTAGGGGTAGATACATGCATGATTTTTCTTGTTTGAATATGTCTAGACCTTGTTTATCAACTTAATTGAATGCCTACTATATAACATAAGAAGACCTTTTTTGTTTTTTTTTGAATTTTTATACCCATTTGAATCTTGGTCAAATCCTAGGTTTCACCAAGATTTGAATATGTTTAAAACATGAATATGAAAAAGTAAGCATGCATGTATGCTTCTTAATTAATCACTTCGAAATGAAGCTCTTGGGAGGGTTTTTGAAATTTCAATGTTTGAAACCAAAAACGAAATATATTCATGCATGCGCTTGACTTCATGAGATAGAGTTTAGGGTTAGGGGGTAGATACATGATTTCTCTGGGTTGAATATGTCTAGACCTTGTTTATCAACTTAATTGAATGCTTACTATATGACATAAGAAGACTATGTGCCTTGATTTTTCATTTTTTTTTCAATTTTCCCATTTGAATCTTGGCCAAATCCTAGGTTTGACCATGATTTAAACAAGTTTAAAACATGAATATGAAAAATTAAGCATGTATCCTTCGTAGTCACTACAAAATGAAGCTCTTGAGAGGGTTTTTGAAATTTCCATGTTTGAAACCAAAAAACTGCGTACTTCTCTCCATGCTTGACTTCATAAGACAGAGTTTGGGGATAGGGGTAGCTTGATACATGAATTTTCTGGTTTGAATATGTCTAGACCTTGTTTATCAACTTAATTGAATGCTTAGTAGATGACATAAGATGACTATGTGCATTGGTTTTTCATTTTATTGTTTTTTTTATTTTTATGCCCATTTGAATCTTGGTCAAATCCTAGGTTTGACCATGATTTAAACAAGTTTAAAAAATGAATATGAAAAATTAAGCATGTATCCTTCGTAGTCACTCCAAAATGAAGCTCGATCTTGAGAGGGTTTTTGAAATTTCCATGTTTGAACCAAAAAACCACGTACTTCTCTTCATGCTAGACTTCATAAGATAGAGTTTGGGGTTAGGGGTAGCTTGATACATAAATTTTCTGGTTTGAATATGTCTAGACATTGTTTATCAACTTAATTGAATGCTTAATTACTAGATGACATAAGATGACTATGTGCATTGGTTTTTCATTTTTTTTTGAATTTTTATGCCCATTTGAATCTTGGTCAAATCCTAGGTTTGACCATGATTTAATCAAGTTTAAAACATGAATATGAAAAATTAAGCATCTATCCTTCTTAGTCACTCCAATATGTAGCTCTTGGGAGGGTTTTTGAGATTTCCATGTTTGAAACCAAAAAACACTTCTCTTCATGCTTGTCTTCATAAGACAGAGTTTGGGGTTAGGGGTAGCTTGTTGATACATGATTTTTCTGGTTTGAATATGTCTAGACCTTGTTTATCAACTTAATTGAATGCTTACTAGATGACATAAGATGACTATGTGCATTGGTTTTTCATTTTATTGTTTTTTCTGAATTTTTATGCCCATTTGAATCTTGGTCAAATCCTATGTTTGACCAAGATTTGAACAAGTTTAAATCATGAATATGAAAAATTAAGCATTTATCCTTCTTAGTCACTCCAAAATGTAGCTCTGGGGAGGGTTTTTGAAATTTCCATGTTTGAAACCCAAAACAACTTCTCTTCATGCTTGACTTCATAAGACAGAGTTTAGGGTTAGGGGTAGATACATGATTTGTCTGGTTTGAATACGTCTAGACCTTGTTTATCAACTTTAATGCTTACTATATGACATAAGAAGACTGTGTGCTTTGGTTTTTCATTTTTCTTATATAAATTATTTTAAGTGCTAATTTGTGTAGGTTGCACCAATTAATAGCCGACCGATTAAATCAGTTAATCGTCTGAATTCCGATTAATCGCTACTCCCAAGCCGGCCGAGCAGTTAACGATTACCGATTTCCTTAACATGTCTGGATGTATACTATCGTACATGGCATGCATTTGTCTAAGGCTAGTCATAGTGCTAGTATCATAACTAGTATCATGCAGATTAGTCCCACAAAAATGCTGATGTGGCAGCTAATTAAAGTGGAGAGAGAAGATTAGAGTAACATAGGTAGATACCATATCATAGCGCAAATAACGAGAAAAGTTAATGCTAAACAAATCTTGTACACAAATTTGCATTGAGATTCTAAAAAACAATAAATATAACATGACTATGATACTACTCCATGATAGTACCCACTATAGAGATAGTATCATGTAGTAGTATCATATGCATGATACTTACCACTATGGCTAGCCTAATGAGAAGCATTGTATTGCTATTCTAGCCAACCTGATCGATCTGTCAAGCTTCATGCACGAGATGCCATGTTTAATTTACTCCCTCGCTCTGAACTTTAAACAGGATCAGGAGCATGAGGGCCACATTAACCCAAGATCCTGAAAAACTGTTGGTCTATCCCGAGAAACGAGGAGGTTTAAGGAAACGAGGAGTCCAGCGCGTGCGGAAGGTGCTTTAATCGTGCGAGCATGCATGGGAAAAATGAGGAAACTAGCGATTACTTTCTCTCCTGCCAGTCTTATACCTTAATAAATGGGCAAACTGAGCACGTTGTAGCTAATCCTTTTATTAATTAAGCAGCTATATTAGTCAATAAGATTGCCTTATGTTTTTCCTCAGTTATCGCAAGCCCTTATTTGTAACCCGCAGAAGGAGCTCAGACGGGAGGATTCCCGTTTAGTTGACCGTTCCATGCTGACGTGTGGGGCTAGTAGAAAGGGACCGCGTGGGACAGGACGAGACCGCGTTTGGTTGTATGTGAGCAGGAGCTGGGTTCTGTCTCTCTCGGCGCGAATTGACATTTTTAAGAGCACCTTTTCCCCTCTCTCTCAAAAAAAGATCACCTTTTCCCCTATGTCTCTTTGTCTTTTTCAACCAAATTAGTATCAAATCTAGAGAAGCTTGCATTTCTGTCTTTCTTCAATTATTTGTGCCTTTTGGCCCTCGTTGTTTGCCCAATATGGCAGCAAATCTAGTACTCCCTCTGGTCCATACGTATGTAGTTAAATCTAGAAGCAAATCTCCAGGGTAATGTATGCCAAATTCACAGTCATAGTAAATCTAGAAAACATAGTAGGGCCAACAAAATATAGTAGAATAGGGATCCCTCCCTAGATAATAAGCCGCATACATAGCAGCCAACATAGTAACAGGTTCGAGGTTCTTCACAACACCATCATACTAACAACATAACAACAAGGGATCCCTAGCTAACAACAAAATAGAAGCTGCTTTGCAGCAGCAGCAGCACACGTCCAGGACTCCGCCTACCCCATCTGCCTCTGCCTCCACTTGTTGCTCCCCTTGGGAGCCTTGGGCTTGAGTGGAGGCATGCGCCCGGCGGAGATCTCCACCCGCTGGACGCTGCGGAGGTGCATGCCGAGCGCCTTGTGCTTGGCGCGGAAGGAGTAGGGGTTCACCGACGCGCCGACCTTGGGGAAGATGTTGCCGATGTTCTCGGCATGCGTGAGGAGGCAGTTGAAGTCAGTGCCGCCGAGTCTCCTAGTGCAGAAGGGGCACCTGTAGACACCCTTGGCGATGTCGAGGTAGGAGACGTACTGGCCGACCTGCAGCCTCCGCAGCACCTGGCGAGTCTTGGTGTGATGGTCCTCGTCGTCGCTGCCAGACACCTGATCCATATCAAACTGGAACTTGAGTGAAGGAGTTGCAACGATGTCTAACGTGCATGATAACAAAGTAAGGAAAAACAGAGCCAGCCTCAGTTAGAGTGGAGACGATTATATGTCTACAGGGATGGTGTTAGCGAACCAAAGCTCATGCACAACAGATTTGTACACATCAATGGTTCGCTGAACCCACTCTGTAAAAATTGTGCCCAATAATTCATCATAGGCAAAGAAACAGATTCCAGATCTGAATTTGAACAGATTCCAGATTATTTGTAAAATTAAACGGTTGATATCTTTTGATTCGTGCATAAAATAACTGATTGAGATCCCATGATTACTTGGATAAATTAACTGATTGAGATCTCATTATTACTTGCATAAATTAACCAAACGGCCGAACTCCAAATCTTCAACGAAATCAAGAAGGGGTCAAAGCAAAATGGAATAAAATCGGCGCAAATATTAACCCAATACTCATCCATCTACAGATCGGCACTAATAGTTACTAGGGAACCAGCAAAAATAGGGTTCAAAGAGGAATGGGGAACAAAAAAAGGGAGCAAACCATAGTTACCTCGTTCCATGGGTCGTCCATGCAGGTGTCGTAGGGGTTCGGAGGCGGGATGTACGGCACCTCCTCATAGGGGTCCCATCCCGGTGGGATCCGACCGCCACCGGCGGCGGCGACGGCCGTTGAGGGGACGGCATTGAAGAAGGAGGTGTTGCGCTTGGAGCCGACGGCATCATGGACGATGGGATTCGCATTCTCCTTGCTCATCATCTCGCCGGCAGAGAGGGAGAGGGTTTTTCTCTTTGGAGAAGATGATGATGGGACGTGAGAGGAGGCGTTGCATGAGCTAGTGAGAGAGACATAGAGAGTGCGAGGAGGCGTCTATAAAGGCGAGGGGTGGTTAATGCAACCCGCGTCCTACGCGTCCACCATTGATCGTCTGCACGTCTTGGGCTTCTGCAACGCGACACGAGTCCACGATTGCACGTCTTCGACTTCTGCACCGCGACCCGCGTCTACGCGTCAACAATTGCACGTCTTCCACTTCTGCACCGCAACACGCGTACTCGAGTCTAACCCTGGAAATTTAGCATTTTTTGTGTGCTCAGTTTTCCCCTTGAGTACTAATACTGGCTAGTGCAATATACTCCGTACTCAGTTTCACCTCAAGTGGATGGTCAACAGATAGTCAACAAATGGGATTAACTAGTTAAATGAGTCAACAAATGGGATTATCAAGCTTACTTATTCGTTTTCACGTGTTAAACTTGTCTAAATCTTGGTCAAACCTAGGATTTGATCAAGATTCAAATGGGCAGAAAATTCAAAAAAAAACAAAAAAAATGAAAAACCAAAGCACATAGTCTTGTTATGTCATATAGTAAGCATTACAGTTGATAAACAAGGTCTAGACATATTCAAACCATACAAATAATGTATCTACCCTCTAACCCCTAAACTATGTCTTATGGAGTCAAGCATGAAGAGAAGTGGTTTTGGGTTTCAAACATGGAAATTTCAAAAACCTCCGAAAAACTTCATTTTAGAGTGACAAAGAAGGATACATGCTCCCCTTTTCATTTTCATGTTTTAAACTTGTACGTTTAAATCTTGGTCAATCCTAGGATTTGACCAAGATTCAAATGGGCATCAAAATTTAAAAAAATCAGAAAAATGAAAAACCAAGGCACATAATTTTCTTATGTCATATAGTAAGCATTCAAGTTGATAAACAAGGTCTATAAATATTCAAACTAGACAAATCATGTATCTATACCCCTAACCCCTAAACTCTGTCTTATGAAGTCAAGCATGAAGAGAAGTGGTTTTGGGTTTCAAACATGGAAATATAAAAAAAGCTTCATTTTAGAGTGACTAAGAAGGATCCATGCTTACCTTTGCATTTTCATATTTTAAACTTGTTTAAATCATTGTCAAACCTAGGATTTGTCCAAGATACAAATGGGCACAAATTTTAAAAAAAATCAGAAAAATGAAAAACAAAAGCACATAGTCTTCTTGTGTCATATCGTAAGCATTCAAGTTGATAAACAAGGTCTAGATATATCCAAACCAGACAAATCATGTATCTACCCCCTGTCGATCTTATGAAGTCTAGCATGAAGATAAGTCGTTTTGGGTTTCAAACATGGAAATTTCAAGAACATCCCAAAAGCTTCATTTTAGAGTGACTAAGAAGGATCAAGGCTTACGTTTTCATTTTCATGTTTTAAACTTGTTTAAATCCTGGTCAAATCTAGGATTTGACCAAGATTCAAATGGGAATAAAATAAAATAAACAGAAAAATGAAAAACCAAAGCACATAGTCTTCTTATGTCATATAGTAAACATTAACATTGATAAACAAGGTCTAGACATATTCAAACTGGACAAATCATGTATCTACCCCCTAACCCCGACCCTAAACTCTGTCTTATGAAGTCAAGCATGAAGAGAAGTGCATGGTTTTGGGTTTCAAACATGGAAATTTCAAAAAACTCCCAAAAACATCATTTTAGAGTGACTAAGAAGGATACATTCTTCCCTTTTCATTTTCATGTTTATACTTGTTTAAATCTTAGTCAAACCTAAGATTTTACAAGATTCAAATTTGCATCAAAATTCCAAAAAAATCAGAAAATTGAAAAACCAAAGCACATAGTTTTCTTATGTCATATAGTAAGCATTTAAGTTGATAAACAAGGCCTAGACATATTCAAACAAGAAAAATCATGTATCTACCCCTACCCCTAAACTCTGTCTTGTGTAGTTAAGCATGAAGAGAAGTGGTTTTGGGTTTCAAACATGGAAATTTCAAAAACCTCCCAAAAGTTCATAAACAAGGTCTAGACATATTTTTTATTTTATGCCCATTTGAATCTTGGTCAAATCCTAGGTTTGACCATGATTTAAACAAGTTTAAAACCTAAATATGAAAAAGTAAGCATGTATCCTTCGTAGTCACTCCAAAATGAAGCTCGATCGATCTTGAGAGGGTTTTTGAAATTTCCATGTTTGAAACCAAAAAACCACGTACTTATCTTCATGCTTGACTTCATAAGACAGAGTTAGGGGTTAGGGGTAGCTTATACATGATTTTTCTGGTTTGAATATGTCTACACCTTGTTTATCAACTTAATTGAATGCTTACTATATGACATAAGAATACTATGTGCATTGATTTTCCATTTTTTATTTTTTCTGAATTTTTATGCCCATTTGAATCTTGGTCAAATCCTAGGTTTGGCCATGATTTAAACAAGTTTAAAACATGAATATGAAAAAATAAGCATATATCCTTCTTAGTCACTCCAAAATGTAGATCTTGGTAGGGTTTTTGAAATTTCCATGTTTGAAACCAAAAACCACTTCTCTTCATGCATGCTTGACTTCATAAGACAGAGTTTAGGGTTAGGGGTAGCTAGATACTTGATTTTTCTGGTTTGAATATGTCTAGACATTGTTTATCAACTTAATTGAATGCTTACTATATGACATAAGAAGACTATGTGCCTTGGTTTTTCATTTATTTTGATTTATTTTGAATTTTTATGCTCATTTGAATCTTGGTCAAATCCTAGGTTTGACCATGATTTAAACAAGTTTAAAACATGAATATGAAAAATTAAGCATGTATCATTCTTAGTCACTCTAAAATGAAATTTTTGGGATGTTCTTGAAATTTTCATGTTTGAAACCCAAAACCACTTCTCTTCATGCTTGACTTCATAAGATAGAGTTTAGGGGCTAGGGGGTAGATACATGATTTGCCTAGGCTTGAATATGTCCAAACCTTGTTTATCAACTTGAATGCTTACTATATGACATAATAAGACTTTATGCTTTTGTTTTTCATTTTTCTGATTTTTTTTTAAATTTTATGCCCATTTGAATCTTTTGGTCAAATCATAGGTGTAATTTGACACAGATTTAAACAAGTTTAAAATATGAAAATGAAAAGGTGGTAAGCATGTATCCTTCTTATATTAGTCACTCTAAAATGAAGCTTTTGGGAGGTTTTTGAAATTTCCATGTTTGAAACCCAAAACCACTTCTCTTCATGATGTTGACTTCATAAGATAGAGTTTAGGGGTTAGGGGTATAGATACATGATTTGTCTTGTTTGAATATGTGTCTAGACCTTGTTTATCAACTTTAATGCTTACTATATGACATAAGAAAACTTTGTGCTTTAATTTGGTTTTTAATTTTTCTATTTTTTTTTGAATTTTGATGCACATTTTGAATCTTGGTCAAATCCTAGGTTTGACCAAGATTTAAACAAGTATAAAACATGAAAATGAAAAGGTAAGCATGCATCGATCCTTCTTAGTCACTCCAAAGTGAAGCTTTTGGGAAGTTTTTGAAATTTCCATGTTTGAAACCCAAAACGACTTCTCTTCGTGCTTGATCGACACTTCAGAAGACAAAGTTTAGGGTTAGGGGTAGATATATGATCGATTTCTCTGGTTTGAATATGTCAGACCTTGTTTATCACCTTGAATGCTTACTATATGACATAAGAAGACGACGTGTTTTTTTTTGATTTTTTTGAATTTTTATGCCCATTTGAATCTTGGTCAAATCATAGGTTTGACCACGATTTAAACATGTTTAAAACATGAAATTGAAAAAGTAAGTCTGGATCCTTCTTAGTCACTCCAAAATGTACCAATTGATATATGAGTTAACTTGGCTTCATGGAAAAAATAATGTCATGTAAATGAGTTAACTTGGCTTTCCTACCCTTGAATCCATAGGAGTAGTATAATAATCAACCGAGTTTTTAAACCAACAGGTCTGTCACTTACGTGTGGTGCCCATGCGTGAGGTCCCACACTTCGATGAGCACAAGCCAAGTGCGGTAGGTACGCAAACTCATCAGGATGCGTACTGGAAGTCTCTGGGTCCTTCAGGATTCGGTTGTCCCTCTCACAAAAAAAAACTCTCATTCTCGGCCTCGCTCGACTCGCTCGCTCGCTCGCTCGCTCGCACCTCCTGCTCACTGACAAAACCTGCAGAACAGTCAACATCATCACCCGAAAAAGGGCAAACACCATAATTCTCTCCCTTCTTCTCTCCTTCCGAGTGATCCCTCTTCCTCCGAGTTTCACTCGACGGGCAAACACACGTGTGCTGCATAGTAATAATATAAAAGTAGAAAAATTGACCTACGAATCTATGATTAAATAGGTTAATCTAGGGTTTTGCCCACTACTACAGATCAAGTTCAAAAATATCCAACTACTGGTTCGATTTCGGGCTACTAATATAAAATTAAATAAGTTGAACTAGTATTCCTCTAAAAAAATCATTTTGGTATGCATTGTTTTATACTTTTCATAGCTATAGTGCATCACAAATTCATGATTTCATGCTTTGCGTTGCCAATTTCGATTTTTTCTAACCACCTTCTCTTTGATTTCAAATTTAGGTCAAACTATTGGTGCCTGGTATGTGTTCTACTTGAATTGGATGCTGCGTCTGCACATGTTTTGCCATTGTTTTGGGCTTCCACACATCTTTGGGGCATCCAAGTATTTAAGTTACCTTGTGTTTTCTTGAATTGTAATTCATGTACCATTCCTCCCAATTTTTATGCCCATTTGAATTTGGTCAAATCATAAGTTTGACCAAGATTTGAACAAGTTTAAAACATGAAAATGAAAAGGTAAGCCGGCCTGGATCCTTCTTAGTCACTCTAAAATGAAGCTTTTGGGAGGTTTTTGAAATTTCCATGTTTGAAACCCAAAACCACTTCTCTTCATGCTTGACTTCATAAGACAGAGTTTAGGGTTAGGGGTAGATACATGATTTTTCTGGTTTGAATATGTCTAGACCTTATTTATCAACTTAATTGAATGCCTACTATATAACATAAGAAGACCTTTTTTTTGAATTTTTATAAACCATTTGAATCTTGGTCAAATCCTAGGTTTCACCAAGATTTGAATAAGTTTAAAACATGAGTATGAAAAACTAAGCATGCATGTATGGTTCTTAATTAATCACTTCGAAATGAAGCTCTTGGGAGGGTTTTTGAAATTTCCATGTTTGAAACCAAAAACCACATATCTTCATGCGCTTGACTTCATGAGACAGAGTTTAGGGTTAGGGGGTAGATACATGATTTCTCTGGTTTGAATATGTCTAGACCTTGTTTATCAACTTAAGTGAATGCTTACTATATGACATAAGAAGACTATGTGCCTTGATTTTTCATTTTTTTAAATTTTGCCATTTGAATCTTGGTCAAATCCTAGGTTTGACCATGATTTAAACAAGTTTAAAACATGAATATGAAAAATTAAACATGTATCCTTCGTAGTCACTCCAAAATGAAGCTCTTGAGAGGGTTTTCGAAATTTCCATGTTTGAAACCAAAAAACCGCGTACTTCTCTTCATGCTTGACTTCATAAGACAGAGTTTCGGGATAAGGGTAGCTTGATACATGAATTTTCTGGTTTGAATATGTCTAGACCTTGTTTATCAACTTAATTGAATGCTTACTAGATGACATAAGATGACTATGTGCATTGGTTTTTCATTTTATTGTTTTTTTAATTTTTAAGCCCATTTGAATCTTGGTCAAATCCTAGGTTTGACCATGATTTAAACAAGTTGAAAACATGAATATGAAAATTAAGCATATATCCTTCTTAGTCACTCCAAAATGAAGCTCTTGGGAGGGTTTTTGAATTTTCCATGTTTGAAACCGGCCAAAAACCACATATCTTCATGCTTGACTTCATGAGACAGAGTTTAGGGTTAGGGGGTAGACACATGATTTCTCTGGTTTGAATAAATCTAGACCTTGTCTATCAACTTAATTGAATGCTTACTATGTGACATAAGAATACTATGTGCCTTGATTTTCCATTTTTTGTTTTTTCTGAATTTTTATGCCCATTTGAATCTTGGTCAAATCCTAGGTTTGGCCATGATTTAAACAAGTTTAAAACATGAATATGAAAAAATAAGCATATATCCTTCTTAGTCACTCCAAAATGTAGATCTTGGTAGGGTTTTTGAAATTTCCATGTTTGAAACCAAAAACCACTTCTCTTCATGCATGCTTGACTTCATAAGACAGAGTTTAGGGTTAGGGGTAGCTAGATACTTGATTTTTCTGGTTTGAATATGTCTAGACATTGTTTATCAACTTAATTGAATGCTTACTATATGACATAAGAAGACTATGTGCCTTGGTTTTTCATTTATTTTTATTTATTTTGAATTTTTATGCCCATTTGAATCTTGGTTAAATCCTAGGTTTGACCATGATTTAAACAAGTTTAAAACATGAATATGAAAAATTAAGCATGTATCATTCTTAGTCACTCCAAAATGAAGCTCTTGAGAGGGTTTTCAAAATTTCCATGTTTGAAACCAAAAAACCGCGTACTTCTCTTCATGCTTGACTTCATAAGACCGAGTTTGGGGACAGGGGTAGCTTGATACATGAATTTTCTGGTTTGAATATGTCTAGACCTTGTTTATCAACTTAATTGAATGCTTACTAGATGACATAAGATGACTATGTGCATTGGTTTTTCATTTTATTGTTTTTTTTTAATTTTATGCCCATTTGAATCTTGGTCAAATCCTAGGTTTGACCATGATTTAAACAAGTTTAAAACATGAATATGAATAATTAAGCATGTATCCTTCGTAGTCACTCCAAAATGAAGCTCGATCTTGAGAGGGTTTTTGAAATTTCCATGTTTGAAACCAAAAAACCACGTACTTCTCTTCATGCTAGACTTCATAAGCTAGATAGAGTTTGGGGTTAGGGGTAGCTTGATACATAAATTTTCTGGTTTGAATATGTCTAGACATTGTTTATCAACTTAATTGAATACTTAATTACTAGATGACATAAGATGACTATGTGCATTGGTTTTTCATTTTTTTGATTTTTATGCCCATTTGAATCTTGGTCAAATCCTAGGTTTGACCATGATTTAATCAAGTTTAAAACATGAATATGAAAAATTAAGCATATATCCTTCTTAGTCACTCCAATATGTAGCTCTTGGGAGGGTTTTTGAAATTTCCATGCTTGAAACCAAAAAAACACTTCTCTTCATGCTTGTCTTCATAAGACAGAGTTTGGGGTTAGGGGTAGCTTGTTGATACATGATTTTTCTGGTTTGAATATGTCTAAACCTTGTTTATCAACTTAATTGAATGCTTACTAGATGACATAAGATGACTATGTGCATTGGTTTTTCATTTTATTGTTTTTCTGAATGTTTATGCCCATTTGAATCTTGGTCAAATCCTATGTTTGACCAAGATTTGAACAAGTTTAAATCATGAATATGAAAAATTAAGCATTTATCCTTCTTAGTCACTCCAAAATGTAGCTCTGGGAGGGTTTTTGAAATTTCCATGTTTGAAACCCAAAACAACTTCTCTTCATGCTTGACTTCATAAGACAGAGTTTAGGGTTAGGGGTAGATACATGATTTGTCTGGTTTGAATACGTCTAGACCTTGTTTATCAACTTTAATGCTTACTATATGACATAAGAAGACTGTGTGCTTTGGTTTTTCATTTTTCTGATTTTTATTTTATTTTTGATGCCCATTTGAATCTTGGTCAGATCCTAGGTTTGACCAAGATTTAAATAAGTTTAAAACATGAAAATGAAAAGGGAAGCATTTATCCTTCTTAGTCACTCTAAATGAAGTTTTTGGGAGGTTTTTGAAATTTCCATGTTTGAAACCCAAAACCACTTCTCTTTATGCTTGACTTCATAAGACAGAGTTTAGGGTTAGGGGTAGATACATGATTTGTATGGTTTGAATATGTGTAGACCTTGTTTATCAACTTGAATGCTTACTATATGACATAAGAAAACTACGTATGTGCTTTGGTTTTTCATTTTTCTGTTTTTATTTTTGAATTTTCCGCCCATTTGAATCTCTGTCAAATCCTAGGTTTGACCAAGATTTAAACAAGTTTAACACGTGAAAACGAAAAGGTAAGCATGGATCCTTCTTAGTCACTCCAAAATGTACCAATTGATAGATGTGAACTTTGCTTCATGGAAAAAATAATGTCATGTAAATGAGTTAACTTGGATTTCCTACCCTTGAATCCATAGGAAACTTTGTTCTAATGCACTATAATAATCAACCGAGGTTTTTACACCAACAGTTCTGTCACTTACGTGTGGTGCCCATGCGTGAGGTCCCACACTTCAGTGAGCACAAGTCACGTGCAATAGGTACGCAAACTCCCAGCCATTTTCTTTGTCAAGAGAAGACGCATCAGGATGCGTATTGGAAGTCTCTGGGTCCTTCAGGATCCTTCGGTTGTCCCTCTCACAAAAAAAAATCTCTCATTCTCGGCCTCGCTCGACTCGCTCGCTCGCTCGCACCTCCTGCTCACTGACAAACCCTGCACAACAGTCAACATCATCGCCCGAAAAAGGGGAGACACCATAATGCTCTCCCTCCTTCTTCTCTCCTTCCGAGTTTCACTCGACGGGCAAACACATATGTGCTGCATAGTAGAGTAATAATAAAAATGTACGTAGAAAAATCGACCTACGAATCTATAATTAAATAGGTTAAACTAGGGTTTTGCCCAGTACTACAGATCAAGGTTCAAAAAAATCCAACTACGGGGTTCGAACAACCCCATTTCTAATCAAAGAATTTTTTCGACGTCATCCAAATGGCCTCAAACTATAGCATGGGCGGATCCAGGCTATAGCCAAGGGGGGCAGCCGCCCCACTCAATTTTTCTGAAAACTTGTACTATACTTAGAAATATGTTAAGCTAAAGGCTGGTTTGCCCGCACTTAGAAATGAAATTTCCATGTTTGAAACCAAAAACCACATCTCTTGATGCTTGACTTCATAAGTCAGAGTTTAGGGATAGGGGGTAGATACATGATTTTTCTGGTTGAATATGTCTAAACCTTGTTTATCAACTTGAATGCTTACTATATGACATACGAAGACTATTTGCTAACGGAGGGAGTAAGCACTCTAGCTATGAAAAGTACCAAACGATGCATACCAAAATGATTTTTGCATCACTTATCATATGTTTGCCCATTTGAATCTTGTCAAATCCTAGATTTGACCAAGATAATTTAAACAAGTTTAAAACATGAAAATGAAAAAAGGGAAGCTTGTATTCTTAGTCACTCTAAAATGAAGTTTGGGGAGGTTTTTGAAATTTCCATGTTTGAAACCCAAAACCACTTCTCTTCATGCTTGACTTCATAAGACAGAGTTTAGGGTTAGGGGGTAGATACATGATTTTTCTGGTTTGAATATGTCTAGACCTTATTTATCAACTTAATTGAATGCCTACTATATAACATAAGAAGACCTTTTTTTGAATTTTTATAAACCATTTGAATCTTGGTCAAATCCTAGGTTTCACCAAGATTTGAATAAGTTTAAAACATGAATATGAAAAACTAAGCATGCATGTATGGTTCTTAATTAATCACTTCGAAATGAAGCTCTTGGGAGGGTTTTTGAAATTTCCATGTTTGAAACCAAAAACCACATATCTTCATGCGCTTGACTTCATGAGACAAAGTTTAGGGTTAGGGGGTAGATACATGATTTCTCTGGTTTGAATATGTCTAGACCTTGTTTATCAACTTAATTGAATGCTTACTATATGACATAAGAAGACTATGTGCCTTGATTTTTCATTTTTTTTAAATTTTGCCATTTGAATCTTGGTCAAATCCTAGGTTTGACCATGATTTAAACAAGTTTAAAACATGAATATGAAAAATTAAACATGTATCCTTCGTAGTCACTCCAAAATGAAGCTCTTGAGAGGGTTTTTGAAATTTCCATGTTTGAAACCAAAAAACCGCGTACTTCTCTTCATGCTTGACTTCATAAGACAGAGTTTCGGGATAAGGGTAGCTTGATACATGAATTTTCTGGTTTGAATATGTCTAGACCTTGTTTATCAACTTAATTGAATGCTTACTAGATGACATAAGATGACTATGTGCATTGGTTTTTCATTTTATTGTTTTTTAATTTTTATGCCCATTTGAATCTTGGTCAAATCCTAGGTTTGACCATGATTTAAACAAGTTTAAAACATGAATATGAAAAATTAAGCATGTATCCTTCGTAGTCACTCCAAAATGAAGCTCGATCTTGAGGGGGTTTTTGAAATTTTCATGTTTGAAACCAAAAAAAACCACATATCTTCATGCTTGACTTCATGAGACAGAGTTTAGGGTTAGGGGGTAGACACATGATTTCTCTGGTTTGAATAAATCTAGACCTTGTCTATCAACTTAATTGAATGCTTACTATGTGACATAAGAATACTATGTGCCTTGATTTTCCATTTTTTGTTTTTTCTGAATTTTTATGCCCATTTGAATCTTGGTCAAATCCTAGGTTTGGCCATGATTTAAACAAGTTTAAAACATGAATATGAAAAAATAAGCATATATCCTTCTTAGTCACTCCAAAATGTAGATCTTGGTAGGGTTTTTGAAATTTCCATGTTTGAAACCAAAAACCACTTCTCTTCATGCATGCTTGACTTCATAAGACAGAGTTTAGGGTTAGGGGTAGCTAGATACTTGATTTTTCTGGTTTGAATATGTCTAGACATTGTTTATCAACTTAATTGAATGCTTACTATATGACATAAGAAGACTATGTGCCTTGGTTTTTCATTTATTTTTATTTATTTTGAATTTTTATGCCCATTTGAATCTTGGTTAAATCCTAGGTTTGACCATGATTTAAACAAGTTTAAAACATGAATATGAAAAATTAAGCATGTATCATTCTTAGTCACTCCAAAATGAAGCTCTTGAGAGGGTTTTCAAAATTTCCATGTTTGAAACCAAAAAACCGCGTACTTCTCTTCATGCTTGACTTCATAAGACCGAGTTTGGGGACAGGGGTAGCTTGATACATGAATTTTCTGGTTTGAATATGTCTAGACCTTGTTTATCAACTTAATTGAATGCTTACTAGATGACATAAGATGACTATGTGCATTGGTTTTTCATTTTATTGTTTTTTTTTAATTTTATGCCCATTTGAATCTTGGTCAAATCCTAGGTTTGACCATGATTTAAACAAGTTTAAAACATGAATATGAATAATTAAGCATGTATCCTTCGTAGTCACTCCAAAATGAAGCTCGATCTTGAGAGGGTTTTTGAAATTTCCATGTTTGAAACCAAAAAACCACGTACTTCTCTTCATGCTAGACTTCATAAGCTAGATAGAGTTTGGGGTTAGGGGTAGCTTGATACATAAATTTTCTGGTTTGAATATGTCTAGACATTGTTTATCAACTTAATTGAATACTTAATTACTAGATGACATAAGATGACTATGTGCATTGGTTTTTCATTTTTTTGATTTTTATGCCCATTTGAATCTTGGTCAAATCCTAGGTTTGACCATGATTTAATCAAGTTTAAAACATGAATATGAAAAATTAAGCATATATCCTTCTTAGTCACTCCAATATGTAGCTCTTGGGAGGGTTTTTGAAATTTCCATGCTTGAAACCAAAAAAACACTTCTCTTCATGCTTGTCTTCATAAGACAGAGTTTGGGGTTAGGGGTAGCTTGTTGATACATGATTTTTCTGGTTTGAATATGTCTAAACCTTGTTTATCAACTTAATTGAATGCTTACTAGATGACATAAGATGACTATGTGCATTGGTTTTTCATTTTATTGTTTTTTCTGAATGTTTATGCCCATTTGAATCTTGGTCAAATCCTATGTTTGACCAAGATTTGAACAAGTTTAAATCATGAATATGAAAAATTAAGCATTTATCCTTCTTAGTCACTCCAAAATGTAGCTCTGGGGAGGGTTTTTGAAATTTCCATGTTTGAAACCCAAAACAACTTCTCTTCATGCTTGACTTCATAAGACAGAGTTTAGGGTTAGGGGTAGATACATGATTTGTCTGGTTTGAATACGTCTAGACCTTGTTTATCAACTTTAATGCTTACTATATGACATAAGAAGACTGTGTGCTTTGGTTTTTCATTTTTCTGATTTTTATTTTATTTTTGATGCCCATTTGAATCTTGGTCAGATCCTAGGTTTGACCAAGATTTAAATAAGTTTAAAACATGAAAATGAAAAGGGAAGCATTTATCCTTCTTAGTCACTCTAAATGAAGTTTTTGGGAGGTTTTTGAAATTTCCATGTTTGAAACCCAAAACCACTTCTCTTTATGCTTGACTTCATAAGACAGAGTTTAGGGTTAGGGGTAGATACATGATTTGTATGGTTTGAATATGTGTAGACCTTGTTTATCAACTTGAATGCTTACTATATGACATAAGAAAACTACGTATGTGCTTTGGTTTTTCATTTTTCTGTTTTTATTTTTGAATTTTCCGCCCATTTGAATCTCTGTCAAATCCTAGGTTTGACCAAGATTTAAACAAGTTTAACACGTGAAAACGAAAAGGTAAGCATGGATCCTTCTTAGTCACTCCAAAATGTACCAATTGATAGATGTGAACTTTGCTTCATGGAAAAAATAATGTCATGTAAATGAGTTAACTTGGATTTCCTACCCTTGAATCCATAGGAAACTTTGTTCTAATGCACTATAATAATCAACCGAGGTTTTTACACCAACAGTTCTGTCACTTACGTGTGGTGCCCATGCGTGAGGTCCCACACTTCAGTGAGCACAAGTCACGTGCAATAGGTACGCAAACTCCCAGCCATTTTCTTTGTCAAGAGAAGACGCATCAGGATGCGTATTGGAAGTCTCTGGGTCCTTCAGGATCCTTCGGTTGTCCCTCTCACAAAAAAATCTCTCATTCTCGGCCTCGCTCGACTCGCTCGCTCGCTCGCACCTCCTGCTCACTGACAAACCCTGCACAACAGTCAACATCATCGCCCGAAAAAGGGGAGACACCATAATGCTCTCCCTCCTTCTTCTCTCCTTCCGAGTTTCACTCGACGGGCAAACACATATGTGCTGCATAGTAGAGTAATAATAAAAATGTACGTAGAAAAATCGACCTACGAATCTATAATTAAATAGGTTAAACTAGGGTTTTGCCCAGTACTACAGATCAAGGTTCAAAAAATCCAACTACGGGGTTCGAACAACCCCATTTCTAATCAAAGAATTTTTTCGACGTCATCCAAATGGCCTCAAACTATAGCATGGGCGGATCCAGACTATAGCCAAGGGGGGCAGCCGCCCCACTCAATTTTTCTGAAAACTTGTACTATACTTAGAAATATGTTAAGCTAAAGGCTGGTTTGCCCGCACTTAGAAATGAAATTTCCATGTTTGAAACCAAAAACCACATCTCTTGATGCTTGACTTCATAAGTCAGAGTTTAGGGATAGGGGGTAGATACATGATTTTTCTGGTTGAATATGTCTAAACCTTGTTTATCAACTTGAATGCTTACTATATGACATACGAAGACTATTTGCTAACGGAGGGAGTAAGCACTCTAGCTATGAAAAGTACCAAACGATGCATACCAAAATGATTTTTGCATCACTTATCATATGTTTGCCCATTTGAATCTTGTCAAATCCTAGATTTGACCAAGATAATTTAAACAAGTTTAAAACATGAAAATGAAAAAGGGAAGCTTGTATTCTTAGTCACTCTAAAATGAAGTTTGGGGAGGTTTTTGAAATTTCCATGTTTGAAACCCAAAACCACTTCTCTTCATGCTTGACTTCATAAGACAGAGTTTAGGGTTAGGGGGTAGATACATGATTTTTCTGGTTTGAATATGTCTAGACCTTATTTATCAACTTAATTGAATGCCTACTATATAACATAAGAAGACCTTTTTTTGAATTTTTATAAACCATTTGAATCTTGGTCAAATCCTAGGTTTCACCAAGATTTGAATAAGTTTAAAACATGAATATGAAAAACTAAGCATGCATGTATGGTTCTTAATTAATCACTTCGAAATGAAGCTCTTGGGAGGGTTTTTGAAATTTCCATGTTTGAAACCAAAAACCACATATCTTCATGCGCTTGACTTCATGAGACAAAGTTTAGGGTTAGGGGGTAGATACATGATTTCTCTGGTTTGAATATGTCTAGACCTTGTTTATCAACTTAATTGAATGCTTACTATATGACATAAGAAGACTATGTGCCTTGATTTTTCATTTTTTTTAAATTTTGCCATTTGAATCTTGGTCAAATCCTAGGTTTGACCATGATTTAAACAAGTTTAAAACATGAATATGAAAAATTAAACATGTATCCTTCGTAGTCACTCCAAAATGAAGCTCTTGAGAGGGTTTTTGAAATTTCCATGTTTGAAACCAAAAAACCGCGTACTTCTCTTCATGCTTGACTTCATAAGACAGAGTTTCGGGATAAGGGTAGCTTGATACATGAATTTTCTGGTTTGAATATGTCTAGACCTTGTTTATCAACTTAATTGAATGCTTACTAGATGACATAAGATGACTATGTGCATTGGTTTTTCATTTTATTGTTTTTTAATTTTTATGCCCATTTGAATCTTGGTCAAATCCTAGGTTTGACCATGATTTAAACAAGTTTAAAACATGAATATGAAAAATTAAGCATGTATCCTTCGTAGTCACTCCAAAATGAAGCTCGATCTTGAGGGGGTTTTTGAAATTTTCATGTTTGAAACCAAAAAACACGTACTTCTCTTCATGCTAGACTTCATAAGATAGAGTTTGGGGTTAGGGGTAGCTTGATACATAAATTTTCTGGTTTGAATATGTCTAGACATTGTTTATCAACTTAATTGAATACTTAATTACTAGATGACATAAGATGACTATGTGCATTGGTTTTTCATTTTTTTTGAATTTTTATGCCCATTTGAATCTTGGTCAAATCCTAGGCTTGACCATGATTTAATCAAGTTTAAAACATGAATATGAAAAATTAAGCATATATCCTTCTTAGTCACTCCAATATGTAGCTCTTGGGAGGGTTTTTGAAATTTCCATGCTTGAAAACCAAAAACCACTTCTCTTCATGCATGCTTGACTTCATAAGACATAGTTTAGGGTTAGGGGTAGATACATGATTTCCTGCTAGTTTGAATATGTCTAGACCTTGTTTATCAATCTAATTGAATGCTTACTATATATGACATGAGCAGACCTTGGTTTTAATTTTTTTATACCCATTTGATTCTTCGTCAAATCCTAGGTTTGTTGACCTAGATTTGAACAAGTTTAAAACATGAATATGAAAAAAGTAAGCAGGTACGCTTCTTAATTAGTCACTCCAAAATGAAGCTCTTGGGAGGGTTTTTGAAATTTCCATGTTTGAAACCAAAAATCACTTCTTCTCTTCATGCTTGACTTCATAAGTCAGGGTTTACGGATATATAGGGGGTAGATACATGATTTTTCTGGTTTGATATGTCTAGACCTTGTTTATCAACTTAATTGAATGCTTACTATATGACATAAAAGACTATGTGTCTTGATTTTTCATTTTTTTAAATTATGTCCATTTGAATCTTGGTCAAATCCTAGGTTTGACCATGATTTAAACAAGTTTAAAACATAAATATGAAAAATTAAGCATCTATCCTTCTTAGCCACTCCAAATTGTAGCTCTTGGGAGGGTTTTTGAAATTTCCATGTTTGAAACCAAAAACCACATCTCTTGATGCTTGACTTCATAAGTCAGAGTTTAGGGATAGGGGGTAGATACATGATTTTTCTGGTTGAATATGTCTAAACCTTGTTTATCAACTTGAATGCTTACTATATGACATACGAAGACTATTTGCTAATGGAGGGAGTAAACACCCTAGCTATGAAAAGTACCAAACGATGCATACCAAAATGATTTTTTAGAGGAATACTAGTTCGGATTATATAATTTTATATTAGCATGCCAAATCGAACCCCGTAGTTGGATTTTCAGAAATTGATCCGTAGTACTGGGCAAAACCCTAGTTTAGCTTATTTAATAATAGATTCGTAGGTCGATTTTTTTACGTTATTATTATTATTACTAGGCAGCACATGTGTTTGCCCGTCCAGTGAAACTCTTTCATTTCATTTTTCTTTTCCGCAAGGTAGGGAGTCGGAGGAAGAGGGATCACACGGGAGGAGACGAAGGGAGAGCAGTCACGGGCCCCCACTTATTTATGGTGTCTATCCTTTTTCTGGTGATATTGACTGTTGTGCAGGGTTGTCAGTGCGCAGGGGGGTGCGACTCGTGCGAGCGAGCGAGAAAGGCCGAGAATGAGAGAGTTTTTTTTTAGAGGGACAACCGGACGATCCTGAAGGACCCAGATTTCCAATACGCATCAGAGCGCAGTTTACAGCAGGACACAAAATTAACAGGAAATTACGTCTAAATCCCTAAGATTTACATGGTAGACCCCATGCTGAAAGCAAGAAATGCGATCGGGTCCTTAACAGCCACCGTCCGGATTGATCCTCATCCCAGCCGGGGACGAACCACTTGGCGCGACCAAATCACCACGGCTACAGAGCCTGCACACCATGGCCTACGAGCTGAGCTAGAAACGACCTAGCAAAGAAGATGGCTGGGAGTTTGCCTACCTAGCGTACGTGACTTGTGCTCACTGAAGTGACAGACTTGTTGCTCTAATAACTCGGGTGATCATTATACTGTATTAGTACATAGTTTCCTATGGATCCTTCTTAGTCACTCCAAAATGAAGCTCTTTGGGAGGGTTTTTGAAATTTCCATGTTTGAAACCAAAAACCACTTCTCTTCATGCATGCTTGACTTCATAAGACAGAGTTTAGGGTTAGGGGTAGCTAGATACTTGATTTTTTTGGTTTGAATATGTCTAGACATTGTTTATCAACTTAATTGAATGCTTACTATATGACATAAGAAGACTATGTGCCTTGGTTTTTCATTTATTTTGATTTATTTTGAATTTTTATGCCCATTTGAATCTTGGTCAAATCCTAGGTTTGACCATGATTTAAACAAGTATAAAACATGAATATGAAAAATTAAGCATGTATCATTCTTAGTCACTCCAAAATGAAGCTCTTGAGAGGGTTTTTGAAATTTCCATGTTTGAAACCAAAAAACCGCGTACTTCTCTTCATGCCTGACTTCATAAGACAGAGTTTGGGGATAGGGGTAGCTTGATACATGAATTTTCTGGTTTGAATATGTCTAGACCTTGTTTATCAACTTAATTGAATGCTTACTAGATGACATAAGATGACTATGTGCATATATTGGTTTTTCATTTTATTGTTTTTTTTAATTTTTATGCCCATTTGAATCTTGGTCAAATCCTAGGTTTGACCATGATTTAAACAAGATTAAAACATGAATATGAATAATTAAGCATGTATCCTTCGTAGTCACTCCAAAATGAAGCTCATTCTTGAGAGGGTTTTTGAAATTTCCATGTTTGAAACCAAAAAACCACGTACTTCTCTTCATGCTAGACTTCATAAGATAGAGTTTGGGGTTAGGGGTAGCTTGATACATAAATTTTCTGGTTTGAATATGTCTAGACATTGTTTATCAACTTAATTGAATACTTAATTACTAGATGACATAAGATGACTATGTGCATTGGTTTTTCATTTTTTTTTGAATTTTTATGCCCATTTGAATCTTGGTCAAATCCTAGGTTTGACCATGATTTAATCAAGTTTAAAACATGAATATGAAAAATTAAGCATCTATCCTTCTTAGTCACTCCAATATGTAGCTCTTGGGAGGGGTTTTGAAATTTCCATGCTCTTGAAAACCAAAAACCACTTCTCTTCATGCATGCTTGACTTCATAAGACATAGTTTAGGGTTAGGGGGTATATAGATACATGATTTTCCTGCTAGTTTTAATATGTCTAGACCTTGTTTATCAATTTAATTGAATGCTCACTATATGACATGAGCAGACCTTGGTTTTATTTTTTTTATACCTATTTGATTCTTCGTCAACAAATCCTAGGTTTGTTGACCTAGATTTGAACAAGTTTAAAACATGAATATGAAAAGGTAAGCATGTATGCTTCTTAATTAGTCACTCCAAAATGAAGCTCTTGGGAGGGTTTTTGAAATTTCCATGATTGAAACCAAAAACCACTTCTCTTCATGCTTGACTTCATAAGTCAGGGTTTAGGGATATATAGGGGGTAGATACATGATTTTTCTGGTTTGAATATGTCTAGAGCTTGTTTATCAACTTAATTGAATGGTTACTATATGACATAAGAAGACTATGTGCCTTGATTTTCCATTTTTTTAAATTATGCCCATTTGAATCTTGGTCAAATCCTAGGTTTGACCAAGATTTAAACAAGATTAAAACATGAAAATGAAAAATTAAGTCTTGATCCTTCTTATTCACTCCAAAATGAAGCTTTTGGGAGGGTTTTTGAAATATCCAGGTTTGAAACCCAAAACCACTTCTCTTCGTGCATAGTTTAGGGTTAGGGGTAGATACATGAATTTTTGGTTTATAGTAAGCATTCAAGTTGATAAACAAGGTCTAGACATATTCAAACCAGAAAAATCATGTATCTACCCCCTAAGGCTAAACTCTGTCATATGAAGTCAAGCATATAAGAGGAATGGTTTTGGGTTTCAAACATGGAAAATTCAAAAACCCTCCCAAAAGCTTCGTTTTTGGAGTGAACAAGAAGGATCCAGGCTTACTTTTTCATTTTCATGTTACTGACTTGTTTAATTCTTGGTCAAAACTAGGATTTGACCAAGATTCAAATGGGCATAAAAATTCAATAAAGAATTCAAAAAATGAAAAACCAAAACACATAAGCTTCTTAAGTTATAGTAAGCATTCATGTTGATCAACGGAGTCTAGACATATTTAAACAATAAAAATCATGTATATACCCCAAACCCTAAACTCTGTCTAATGAAGTCAAGCACGAAGAGAAGTGGTTTTCGGTTTAATTTTTATTTCTTTTTTTAAAAAAATTTATGCCCATTTGAATCTTGGTCAAATCCTAGCAGGTTTGACCAATATTTAAACAAGTTTAAAACATGAAAATGAAAAGTAAGTATGGATCCTTCTTATTCACTCCAAAATGAAGCTTTTGGGAGGGTTTTTTAATTTTCCATGTCCGAAACCCAAAATGACATCTCTTCGTGCTTTACTTCATAAGACAAAGTTTAGGGGTAGGGGGTAGATACATGATTTTTCTGATTTGAATATGTCTAGACCTTGTTTATCAACTTGAACGCTTATTATATGACATCAAAAGACTATGTTTTTTTTTGAATTTGTTATGCCCATCTGAATCTTGGTCAAATCCTAGGTTTGACCAAGATTTAAACCGATTTAAAACATGAAAATGAAAAGTAAGCCTGAATTCTTCTTAGTCACTCCAAAATGAAGCTTTTGGGAGGTTTTTTAAATTTCCATGTTTGAAACCCAAAACCACTTCTCTTAATGCTTGACTTCATAAGACAGAGTTTAGGGTTAGGGGCCAAGTATATACATGATTTTTCTTGTTTAAATATGTCTAGACTTTGTTTATCAACTTGAATGCTTACTATATGACATCAAAAGACTATGTGTTTTGGTTTTGATTTTTTTGAATTTGTTATGTCCATTTGAATCTTGGTCAAATCGTAGGTTTGACCAAGATTTAAACCAGTTTAAAACATGAAAATGAAAAGGTAAGCCTGGATTCTTCTTAGTCACTCCAAAATGAAGCTTTTGGGAGTTTTTTTAATTTCCAATGTTTGAAACCCAAAACCACTTTTCTTCATGCTTGACTTCATAAGACAGAGTTTAGGGTTAGGGGGTATATACATGATTTTTCCGGTTTGAATATGTCTAGACTTCGTTGATCAACTGTAATGCTTACTAGATGACATAAGAAGCTTATGTGATTTTTTTATTTCTTTTTTGAATTTTTATGCCCATTTGAATCCTGGTCAAATCCTTTGTTTGACCGAGATTTAAACAAGTTAAAACATGAAAATGAAAAAGTAAGCCTGGCTCCTTCTTAGTCATGAAAATGAGTTAACTTGGCTTTCCAACCCTTGAATCCATAGGAAACTTTGTACTAATGCAGTATAATAATCACCCGAGTTTTTACACCAACAGTCATCACTTACGTGTGGTGCCCATGCATGAGGTCCCAAACTTCGGTGAGCACAAGTCACATGCGGTAGGCGGGCAAAATCCCCGATCAATCCGGGCGGTGGCTGTTAAGGACCCGATCGCATTTCTTGCTTTCAGATCGGGGTCTACCATGTAAAAGTTTGTTCCTTTTGGATGCATCACTCGTATTTGCAAGTTTTTTGGGGGTCCCGCAAATTCGTGGTAGCATCATGCCCCCTTCCCACGCCAACACAAACAGAGTTCAACACAACCTAATTAAGCAAGGTTCAACACGGACATATATAGTTCAACAACCCCTAATTAAGCTAATAGGTTCACCACAAACGCTGCTGAGCAGCAAACATAAACAGAGTTCAACAAAAGATGCTGCTTTTGAAGCAGTAGGAGAGACAAACATGCACAGCAGTTACGGAGTATATTTACCATCTTCTTCCTGTCGCCTCCTCCCGGTCCCGCTTCTTCTGCTTCTTGCTGCCCATACCTTTAATCTTTGGTGGCTTGGGCTTGGGAGGAGGCACACGACCGGTCTCGATAGCTTGGTTCAATTTCTTCCTTAGGAATAGCCCATAGGCCATGTGGTTGGCTATGAAGCCGGATCGGTTAACAGTTTCCCCAACTTTGAGACAGCCGGACCCACCGGCCGGCATCTTGCAGACGCTTTGAAAGTCAACCTTTATGCTCTTTGTGCAGAAGGGCGGTACATTCTGGCACCGATCCAGGGTTAACTCCAATACCTGTCGAACTTCCCCGCCTTAAGCTTGTTGAGAGTGGCCCTGGCCTTCCTATGACGCGACTCGACATCGCTGTCAACCTCATCAGTAGCAACCTGATACATGCCAAATAAACAGGTGAAGCAAATATGTAGCAGTTGCAACTAATAATGAATATGAATCTAAAAAGATTCTGACGCTAATTCAAAACCCTATAGCGCAAAAAAGAGAGGGAGAGACCATAGAGCAAATCGATACAGGGCTATGTTGAATAAGGGAGAGAGGTGAATCGGATGTGAAGCAAATATGTAGCAGTTGCAACTACTGAATATGAATCTAAAAAGATTCTGACGCTAATTCAAAATGTTATAGCGCAAAAAAAAGAGGGAGAGACCATAGCGCAAATCGATACAAGGCTATGTTGAATAAGGGAGAGAGGTGAATCGGAACATACTTCCTCCCCCTCGTCGATGATATTCTCGTCGAAGGTCGGCGACGGCGGTTCAAAGATGAGTTCAACCTCGTCCTCGTCATCTAGGGGATGCTTCCCAAGAGAGTGGACCCATCTACCAACAGCATCAGATGCCGATGAGCGACCGATGGCCCGACCTTCGGCAATGGCCTCCGCTTCGTCTTTGGCATCCGCTGCGGCGATGATCGCCGCCGTTGCGGCCATGCGTGCTGCGGTCGCGGCTCTGGACGCCTCCTCTGCGGCTAAGGCCAGCCGCGCGGCTTTCGCTTTCGCAGCGTTGACGGTGTCGGTTGGGCTCTCCATCGGTGGAATGGGAAGGGGAAGCGAAGAGAGGGTTTTTTCCTAGTCCGTGGAGAGAGGGAGAAGTGTGGACGTGAAATGGATAACTGACGCTATTTCAAGATTTGGGAGACATAGCACGAACGGGCAGATGACAGCGCGTGGGTGCATTACCTCATACTGCCTCTGTCCTAGAAAGAGTGTACGTGTGGGTTTTCAAGGCATATTAAGGATTTTATTATTACATTGGGAAACTGTCATCGACCATCACTTTCCTCTTCAACTTTTCCACCTCCAATGAGCTAAATGCATGTAGTAAATAAGAAAACCATATTATGCTAAATACTACTACCTCCATCCCAAAGCGTAAGGCTTATATTATTTTTAGATGCTCAAACTATGTCAAGGTAAACTAAGATTTTACCAAAAATCATTATCATGCAAAATACAAAATTAATATCAATACATAGACAATGATTTTTTTTGGTATGGCATCTACAAAATATTATATTAGTTGATAGATTGTTCTAAATTTTCGTCAACCTTTACTTGCTTTGACTCTTAAAAAAAGACTTAGGGCTCCTTTGATTTAAAGGATAGGAAAAGCATAGGAATAGGAAAGGTTTAGGATTGGAATGGCATGTCTAATTGAATCCTATAGGAAGATGAAGTTTGTTTGACTGTAGCAAAGGAATTTTTCCATGAGGCATGAGCTGATGTTTTTTTCCTATAGGAATTACACTACAAGATTCCTATAGGATTTTTTCCTATAGGATATGTTCCTATGAATCAAACAACATGTATAGGAAATTTTCCCATAGGAACCAAATCCTACACAATTCCTATGCAAATCCTTTGAATCAAAGGAACCCTTAAGCTTTGTGATGGAGGTAGTACGTACTAGTCGTGAAGAAACTATATCCCTCGTGATGAGAAAGAAATATTTTTTACTAGGAGTACCACTCTTTTGTGGACAAATTTTGAAGTGCATTGCAAAACGAGAAGTACACTCTTTTATGGACAAATTTTAACTCTACACCCATTATTTCAGGATGGAGGGAGTATAGCCCAACTTGTTTTTTTTTCTTCTGGGCACTACACTGCTTTTTCCCTGTGCAATGCTTGGTTCTACCCTTTTTCTCATTGTAATGGTCACTTTAAGTCAATTTTTCCCACACACATTTATTTTGTACTTCTCTACAGTGTTGACCGTGCTACTACTATTTGTGTTAGTGCGCCAAAAACAAAATGTTATTTTCTAAGTGCCAAATTAATCTAGGGCGTTGGTTGTGAACCGGTGAACAAAAAAGATAGCCCAAAAGAGGAACACACTGATACGTCTCCGACGTATCGATAATTTCTTATGTTCCATGCCACATTATTGATGTTATCTACATGTTTTATGCACACTTTATGTCATATTCGTGCATTTTCTGGAACTAACCTATTAACAAGATGCCAAAGTGCCAGTTGCTGTTTTCTGCTATTTTTGGTTTCAGAAATCCTAGTAAGGAAATATTCTCGGAATTGGACGAAATCAACGCCCAGGGGCCTATTTTTCCACGAAGCTTCCAGAAGTCCGAAGGAGAGACGAAGAGGGGCCACGAGGGGGCCACACCCTAGGGCGGCGCGGCCCCCCCCTTGGCCGCGCGGCCCTATGGTGTGGGGCCCCCGTGCCGCCTCTTGACCTGCCCTTCCGCCTACAAATAGCCTCCGTGACGAAACCCCCGGTGCGAGAGCCACGATACGGAAAACCTTCCAGAGACGCCGCCAACGCCGATCCCATCTCGGGGGATCCAGGAGATCGCCTCCGGCACCCTGCCGGAGAGGGGAATCATCTCCCGGAGGACTCTACGCCGCCATGGTCGCCTCCGGTGTGATGTGTGAGTAGTCTACCCCTGGACTATGGGTCCATAGCAGTAGCTAGATGGTTGTCTTCTCCCCATTGTGCTATCATTGTCGGATCTTGTGAGCTGCCTAACATGATCAAGATCATCTATCTGTAATTCTATATGTTGCGTTTGTTGGGATCCGATGAATAGAGAATACTTGTTATGTTGATTATCAAAGTTATATCTATGTGTTGTTTATGATCTTGCATGCTCTCCGTTATTAGTAGATGCTCTGGCCAAGTTGATGCTAGTAACTCCAAGAGGGAGTATTTATGCTCGATAGTGGGTTCATGTCTCCGTGAATCTGGAGGGGTGACAAGAACCTCTAAGGTTATGGATGTGCTGTTGCCACTAGGGATAAAACATTAGTGCTATGTTCAAGGATGTAGTCACTAGTTACATTACGCGCAATACTTAATGCAATTGTGCATTGTTAGCAACTTAATACTGGAGGGGGTTCGGATGATAACCTGAAGGTGGACTTTTTAGGCATAGATGCAGTTGGATGGCGGTCTATGTACTTTGTCGTAACGCCCAATTAAATCTCACTATACTCATCATGATATGTATGTGCATGGTCATGCTCTCTTTATTTGTCAATTGCCCAACTGTAATTTGTTCACCCAACATGCTGTTTGTCTTATGGGAGAGACACCTCTAGTGAGCTGTGGACCCCGGTCCAATTCTCTTTCTTGAAATACAATCTACTGCAATACTTGTTCTCTTGTTTTCTCGCAAACAATCATCTTCCACACAATACGGTTAATCCTTTGTTACAGCAAGCCGGTGAGATTGACAACCTCACTATTTCGTTGGGGCAAAGTACTTTGGTTGTGTTGTGCAGGTTCCACGTTGGCGCCGGAATCCCTGGTGTTGCGCCGCACTACATCCCGCCGCCATCAACCTTCAACGTGCTTCTTGGCTCCTCCTGGTTCGATAAACCTTGGTTTCTTTCTGAGGGAAAACTTGTCGCTGTGCGCATCATACCTTCCTCTTGGGGTTCCCAACGAACGTGTGAGTTACACGCCATCAAGCTCTTTTTCCGGCGCCGTTGCTTGGGGAGATCAAGACACGCTGCAAGGGGAGTCTCCACTTCTCAATCTCTTTACTTTGTTTTTGTCTTGCTTAGTTTTATTTACTACTTTGTTTGCTGCACTAAATCAAAATACAAAAAAAATAGTTGCTAGTTTTACTTTATTTGCTATCTTGTTTGCTATATCAAAAACACAAAAAAAATTAGTTACTTGCATTTACTTTACTTGATTCATCATGTTTCCTTTTAATTTTACCACAAAAGACATACCGGTAGGACGTGGGTCTATAATTGGGAGAAATAATATAGAAGAATTCTTCAACCATGTTAGTACCATTGACGATTTTGAGGATAGACACTTGGTAGACCTTGCGCCTACTTGTGAAATTGCTGCTGCGCATTTAGTTCGCCTGTTGGAAACTAAATTTGTTAATCTTAATCCTATAATCCAACACATGTTTTTCACACTTGGTGATATGGAAGAAGGGGAGAAGAAAGATTTTGTTTTAGAAACCCTTCTTAGAGAATTTGGTGGTCTAGCAAGAGAAGCTAGAAAGGTGTTTGCTAAATTTAATATGCTTGGTTCTCATACTAATTTTGTTAGTCTCCTTGAAAAGATGGACATGGATAGAATAAGATACACTAATAATATTGATGATGGTGGGGAGATCAAAGCACCAATACCATGTAAACTCTTAGCTATGAATGATGCACTAGAAAATAACTATGCTTGGCTTGTTCCTGAAAATTTGTTTGATGAGAGTAGCACGCCTAAGACTAATGAAAAGGGAAATGCTAAAACTTATGTATCTAATATACTATGCCTGGTTGAGAAAAATCAACACCCCGCTGTAGAAGTACCACCCTTCGATAATACTTGATACACACTTTCTGCGCCTAGCTGAAAGGCGTTAAAGAAAAGCGCTTATGGGAGACAACCCATGTTTTTACCTACAGTACTTTGTTTTTATTTTGTGTCTTGGAAGTTGTTTACTACTGTAGCAACCTCTCCTTATCTTAGTTTTGTGTTTTGTTGTGCCAAGTTAAGCCGTTGATAGAAAAGTAAGTACTAGATTTGGATTACTGCACAGTTCCAGATTTCTTTGCTGTCACGAATCTGGGTCCACCTCCCTGTAGGTAGCTCAGAAAAGTAAGCCAATTTACGTGCATGATCCTCAGATATGTACGCAACTTTCATTCAATTTGAGCATTTTCATTTGAGCAAGTCTGGTGCCATTTTAAAATTCGTCAATACGAACTGTTCTGTTTTGACAGATTCTGCCTTTTATTTCGCATTGCCTCTTTTGCTATGTTGGATGAATTTCTTTGATCCACTAATGTCCAGTAGCATTATGCAATGTCCAGAAGTGTTAAGAATGATTGTGTCACCTCTGAATATGTTAATTTTTATTGTGCACTAACCCTCTAATGAGTTGTTTCGAGTTTGGTGTGGAGGAAGTTTTCAAGGATCAAGAGAGGAGTATGATGCAACATGATCAAGGAGAGTGAAAGCTCTAAGCTTGGGGATGCCCCGGTGGTTCACCCCTGCATATATCAAGAAGACTCAAGCGTCTAAGCTTGGGGATGCCCAAGGCATCCCCTTCTTCATCGACAACATTATCAGGTTCCTCCCCTGAAACTATATTTTTATTCCATCACATCTTATGTGCTTTTTCTTGGAGCGTCGGTTTGCTTTTATTTTTGTTTTGTTTGAATAAAATGGATCCTAGCATTCACTTTATGGGAGAGAGACACGCTCCGCTGTAGCATATGGACAAGTATGTCCTTGGTTTCTACTCATAGTATTCATGGCGAAGTTTCTCCTTCGTTAAATTGTTATATGGTTGGAATTGGAAAATGATACATGTAGTAATTGCTATAAATGTCTTGGGTAATGTGATACTTGGCAATTGTTGTGCTCATGTTTAAGCTCTTGCATCATATGCTTTGCACCCATTAATGAAGAAATACATAGAGCATGCTAAAATTTGGTTTGCATATTTGGTTTCTCTAAGGTCTAGATAATTTCTAGTATTGAGTTTGAATAACAAGGAAGACGGTGTAGAGTCTTATAATGTTTTCAATATGTCTTTTATGTGAGTTTTGCTGCACCGGTTCATCCTTGTGTTTGTTTCAAATAAGCCTTGCTAGCCTAAACCTTGTATCGAGAGGGAATACTTCTCATGCATCCAAAATACTTGAGCCAACCACTATGCCATTTGTGTCCACCATACCTACCTACTACATGGTATTTTCCGCCATTCCAAAGTAAATTGCTTGAGTGCTACCTTTAAAATTCCATCATTCACCTTTGCAATATATAGCTCATGGGACAAATAGCTTAAAAACTATTGTGGTATTGAATATGTAATTATGCACTTTATCTCTTATTAAGCTGCTTGTTGTGCGATAACCATGTTCACTGGGGACGCCATCAACTTTTCATTGTTGAATTTCATGTGAGTTGCTATGCATGTTCGTCTTGTCTGAAGTAAGGGCGATCTACACTGAGTTGAATGGTTTGAGCATGCATATTGTTAGAGAAGAACATTGGGCCGCTAACTAAAGCCATGATCCATGGTGGAAGTTTCAGTTTTGGACAAACATCCTCAAATCTCTAATGAGAAAAGAATTAATTGCTGTTGAATGCTTAAAGCATTAAAAGAGGAGTCCATTATCTGTTGTCTATGTTGTCCCGGTATGGATGTCTAAGTTGAGAATAATCAAAAGCGAGAAATCCAAATGCGAGCTTTCTCCTTAGACCTTTGTACAGGCGGCATAGAGGTACCCCTTTGTGATACTTGGTTAAAGCATATGTATTGCGGTGATAATCCAGGTAGTCCAAGCTAATTAGGACAAGGTGCGGGCACTATTAGTACACTATGCATGAGGCTTGCAACTTATAAGATATAATTTACATGATGCATATGCTTTATTACTACCGTTGATAAAATTGTTTCATGTTTTCAAAATCAAAGCTCTAGCACAAATATAGCAATCGATGCTTTTCCTCTATGGAGGACCATTCTTTTACTTTCAATGTTGAGTCAGTTCACCTATTTCTCTCCACCTCAAGAAGCAAACACTTGTGTGAATTGTGCATTGATTCCTACATATTTGCATATTGCACTTATTATATTACTCTATGTTGACAATATCCATGAGATATACATGTTACAAGTTGAAAGCAACCGCTGAAACTTAATCTTCTTTTGTGTTGCTTCAATGCCTTTACTTTGGATTATTGCTTTATGAGTTAACTCTTATGCAAGACTTATTGATGCTTGTCTTGAAGTGCTATTCATGAAAAGTCTTTGCTTTATGATTCACTTGTTTACTCATGTCATATACATTGTTTTGATCGCTGCATTCACTACATATGCTTTACAAATAGTATGATCAAGATTATGATGGCATGTCCAGAAATTATCTGTGTTATCGTTTTACCTGCTCGGGACGAGCAGAACTAAGCTTGGGGATGCTGATACGTCTCCGACGTATCGATAATTTCTTATGTTCCATGCCACATTATTGATGTTATCTACATGTTTTATGCACACTTTATGTCATATTCGTGCATTTTCTGGAACTAACCTATTAACAAGATGCCGAAGTGCCGATTCTTTGTTCTGCTGTTTTTGGTTTCAGAAATCCTAGTAAGGAAATATTCTCGGAATTGGACGAAATCAACGCCCAGGGACCTATTTTTCCACGAAGCTTCCAGAAGTCCGAAGGAGAGACGAAGAGGGGCCACGAGGGGGCCACACCCTAGGGCGGCGCGCCCCCCCCTTGGCCGCGCGGCCCTATGGTGTGGGGCCCCCGTGCCGCCTCTTGACCTGCCCTTCCGACTACAAATAGCCTCTGTGACGAAACCCCCAGTACCGAGAGCCACGATACGGAAAACCTTCCAGAGACGCCGCCAACGCCGATCCCATCTCGGGGGATCCAGGAGATCGCCTCCGGCACCCTGCCGGGGAGGGGAATCATCTCCCGGAGGACTCTACGCCGCCATGGTCGCCTCCGGTGTGATGTGTGAGTAGTCTACCCCTGGACTATGGGTCCATAGCAGTAGCTAGATGGTTGTCTTCTCCCCATTGTGCTATCATTATCGGATCTTGTGAGCTGCCTAACATGATCAAGATCATCTATCTGTAATTCTATATGTTGCGTTTGTTGGGATCCGATGAATAGAGAATACTTGTTATGTTGATTATCAAAGTTATATCTATGTGTTGTTTATAATCTTGCATGCTCTCCGTTATTAGTAGATGCTCTGGCCAAGTTGATGCTAGTAACTCCAAGAGGGAGTATTTATGCTCGATAGTGGGTTCATGTCTCCGTGAATCTGGAGGGGTGACAAGAACCTCTAAGGTTATGGATGTGCTGTTGCCACTAGGGATAAAACATTAGTGCTATGTTCAAGGATGTAGTCACTAGTTACATTACGCGCAATACTTAATGCAATTGTCTGTTGTTAGCAACTTAATACTGGAGGGGGTTCGGATGATAACCTGAAGATGGACTTTTTAGGCATAGATGCAGTTGGATGGCGGTCTATGTACTTTGTCGTAATGCCCAATTAAATCTCACTATACTCATCATGATATGTATGTGCATGGTCATGCTCTCTTTATTTGTCAATTGCCCAACTGTAATTTGTTCACCCAACATGCTGTTTGTCTTATGGGAGAGACACCTCTAGTGAACTGTGGACCCCGGTCCAATTCTCTTTACTGAAATACAATCTACTGCAATACTTGTTCTACTGTTTTCTGCAAACAATCATCTTCCACACAATACGGTTAATCCTTTGTTACAGCAAGCCGGTGAGATTGACAACCTCACTGTTTCGTTGGGGCAAAGTACTTTGGTTGTGTTGTGCAGGTTCCACGTTGGCGCCGGAATCCCTGGTGTTGCGCCGCACTACATCCCGCCGCCATCAACCTTCAACGTGCTTCTTGGCTCCTCCTGGTTCGATAAACCTTGGTTTCTTTCTGAGGGAAAACTTGCTGCTGTGCGCATCATACCTTCCTCTTGGGGTTCCCAACGAACGTGTGAGTTACACGCCATCACACACCAAGGTACAAAAACTAGCATATATGCATGTTTCTATGTACATATATATGACCCTGGGTTTGTAGATAAAAAAACATTCATATATGCGCTTACTATTAATATACATAAGTTTATGCTGATTCTCTTGGTTTAGGTATATATATGGTTAGGCGTCACTACTAATTCAGAAAAAACAAAAATGTAACCCTTCAAGTGAAGTCATTTTAAGTGACCTAACAACTAAAATTCATATATAGGATTTGTATAGGAATTATGTAGGACTAGTACATTTGCCCGTGCGTTGCACCGGGATATATTTTTAAAAAAGTTTGTTAGATACATCCAATTTTTTATATCACGATTGGACGCACATAATTCACTTATTTAAGTTTGATCCGATGGTTCATAATACGGCTAATGGGTAGCCTTTTCACAGCCGACTAATGCTAGCGCTTGCCAAATTTTTATTCTTTTTTCATGCAATATAAAAGTTGTTGTTAGCGTTTAATATGAAACTAATAGTGTCTCATATCATCCCAATTTTATGGTTGAGAGTAGTAGTAGTGGTTATACACAATCACTTGCCATCACCGGCAGATCAAAGATTTTCATCAAGTCTAGGTACACTATAAGCCCGACCAAATTTTATTAAAATATTTATCAAATTTTCATCAAAATAGGATGCGCCGCCGGCCGAAAGTCTGGGTGGTTGGGTCGGCCTATGCTTGCCATGTCTTGCACATTGCTAGTTGTGAATCATCCAATCAGTTTATCTTTATGAAAAATGCTTGCGAGTTACCTTGCTCATCTCATACTATTCTCTTAAAGCGTAGCACTTAGAATCTTCAGTAGTCTTTATTGACCCTCAAGTCTTCGATTTCCTTTAGACAAGCTCTATCATCAACAAAAACTTTCGGTGATGCAAAACTTTTGGTTATGCAGCTTTCAGTTTCTCGATCCTTGATTGTAGTGATGCCGGTCTGACTTTAGTTGTTTGTACAATCAATAATGCACTATCCGGTCAAAAAATGCGTTATAGAAAAGAGCATCAATCTCGTTCTTCTCAAAGCTCCGTATTTCTCAATATAATCCTTGTTGGGACTTGATGAAACCGCATAGCACGTCTCCTCATCTCACCACGCATCATTCCATCTTGTAGCAGTGGCGCCGCTCTATCCATGAGATTGGCAGTGGAGCCAAGCGATCAAGACTAAAGCTAGTGTATCTTTGGGAATACACGATTGAAATTTGAATGGCTAATATGCGTGGTTCATCAGATGAACATAAAGATACTAATAGGTACAGTTTATAAGGAGAAGGAGGACAAGAAGATGGACAAGAAGCATAAGAAGATGAAGAAGAAAACAAATACAAGCAAGACATACACAAAAAATATTGTGTACACTGAAGTTCTAACTAAATAGTTGCACTTTATAGTATGTTTTGGTGTCATACAGACAATTTTGTACAGATTACCTTGCAATAAAGCAATCAGTCACAAGTTTCAGAGTTTCGCTTGTCAATAGTATCTTATAGGACTGTTTCAGCAATCATCTAAAGGTATAATGACAGGCACAATAATTCTTTCAGGATGCGAATTGCCGTGAATAATTATGCTAAATTAGTGGATACCACAAACGAAAAAAAATACATGATCCTACCATGAACTAACCTGGGCATAATACCCAAGCTGGTGCACCGAGGTGACAATGCAGTGGTTGGAATTGCCAGGAACTACAGGACACACTAACACCTCGATGGACAGATAAATAACAGGTGTAGGAATTCCTAAATTCAGTACCCACAATAGTAAAACAAATGATTCTAAAATTGCAATTTCTGAACGTTGCAAAGTGCAAGTAATCCAGCAGCAAACCTGAACAAAAGTACAGAGGCACCACCAGCAGCAACCAGGTACGACATAGGCAACAAGCCCGACCGGGCGATCAAGTGCCCAACGCCCCGAGCCGGAATTCAGTCCCGGAAGGCCAGCTCCACCACGTGGCGTCTCACATCGTCACACCAGCACCTACCCTCTCCTCCGCAGCGCGCCACCTCAATGCTACACTTACGGGCTGAAACCTATGCACTAAAAGTTACGGGAATAGGTGTAATCAACCGGTTGGTGCAAAGATTAAGGAGAATGTGGGCCACGTTTTCTCTCTTTCCTCCAAATTAAGTCACGTACATCTGGTAACTCAATCCCGTAAGTTTTACCCGTAAGTCTAGCATTTTTTATATTTCTCGAAGCTTCAAAATAGCCTCGCAGAAGCTAAACCAATTAGCTAAAATAACTCATTAGATTCGTATAGAGCAACATGGTAGTATAAATCAGTCTGTGATCCAGTTTCTTCCAAGGTTTTAAATAGCGCGCTATTTCATTTAGCGAGGACCTTCTCCAAACGCTATGCACGTTATAGCGCGCTATAACGCGCTATATATAAAATAGCGTTTTGCAAAAAGATATGCAAATGTTTAGGATTCCGGAAACTAAAAACTTGTCCAGCAGACAAATTGCATAACCAGATCGTTCAAAGTAGATTCCCAGGACTAAATTAAAGACAACATTTTTTAACACATACTAACATTATGATTTAGAGCCAAGGAGGCAACTGAAAGCACTCATTCAGAATCGGAAGAACTACATATCAATAGTTCAATACATCTACGCATCTACAAATCAGGATGAGGAGGATGTTCTAGTCAGCTCTAACCTTGTGGGTGATTTTTCTAAGGCGTCTTCGACATCCGAGCCGAAGGAAGTAGCCGACAGAACTCTGTGGGAGGAAGCAACGGACGCTGACGTCATGCTGGAAGAGGCAGCCACCGCCGTCGCTTTCGTGCGGAACTGCTAAACTGGGATTTAGGTTAGGTTTTGCCGTACGTATACGGGATTTAGGTATTTAGCTTTGTTGGGGAAATTGGACTTTTGGGCGGATGGGTTGGCATTCAGTTTTGGACCTTTGTTTTTTGCAGCTAAACGTTTTGCGCCGCTACGTGTTATGTGTTTTAGCGCGATTTAGCACGATTTAGCGTGTTATTTCGTGTTTAGCACTATAGCGACTATTTTCTGTCAAATATAGCGTGGAGGGTCCGAATCCGCTATTGCGCGCTTAAACCGGCGAGATTACGCGCTATTTAAAACCTTGGTTTCTTCTCGTCTTGGAACGGTGGCACTGTAGAGCAACCTATGGACCAGTGGCGCCGTGGCCATGTACAACAGCTATTCCCGGCGTCTCGTTCCAGTCACCAGCGGCCACGGCTGCTGCTGCGCTCCTGCCTGAGGCGGATGCGGCCCCGGCGTCACTCAGCCCGAGCAGGTGATGGCCCCGACGAGCCGACGGAGGGAACTTCCCGCGCAGCACTCTAGGTGCCGCTCCCCTGCAGAGGCACAGGCTCAGCAGCTGCTCTAGTGGTCGGTCGTTTCTCCTCCCCTTGGAACGACAGGCTGATGAAGAGGTCCGCGCACCTTGGCGCCTTGCTATCCTCCTTCGCAGACGGCGGCAGCAGAAGCTATGGCTTCGAGGCAGCCAGCTGGCCAGGGCGGATGACGACAGCAGGTCAGGAAAGGCCCAAATCGGAAGGCGTCCGCAGGTGTCTCGATGGCGGGACGGGCTGGATCTCAGGGTGGTGATATCGAAAGCGGGCAGTTCCTTTCCTCCCGCATATGAGAGACAGAGAGGCGCCGCCGCGAGCTTGATGGCCGTGGCAGCGGGATGAGGATGGGTGGCAGGTGCAGGACCGATCGAGGCCGAACACGAACGTGCTCTTTTTTGCGAGACCACCCCTCCGATCGAGCGGTATATACATACACGAGCGTTTAAACAGGGAAATCGTACGCCAATCGATCCGAACTGGACCTGAACTCTTTTCCGTGCGAAGCTAGGATACTGGACCTGGAAACGCTACCGCAAGTCTGCAACGACAGAAACCAAGGCGATCGACCACGACGGACGAACAAAACGGACCAAACGGACCGAACCGCGGAAACACTTCATACTTTATTATTAGGTACTAGCAAAAGTGCCCGTGCGTTGCGACGGGATAGTGAAAAGTCTTCATTAAGAAGATGCACAATGGTACACTCCAATGAAAGCGAAGCCTAGGCCTTCGCAGCCCCATCAAATTTGGTTAAGTTCGATGTAGGATTAGGACAAACTTTTAGATATAAAAAATGTTAGCACAACCAAAATAGGGTGCCTCATAGTCTAGCAAATTTCGGTAAAACTGGGGGTGGTACCACATGTTTGGTACATTAATTTTCGGAGGTGGTACCACATGTTTAGTACATTAATTTTTAGACGTTATAGCATAGCTATTGCTAGCTGATTGTAACCCTATGTTCATGGAATAAAATCTCGAGTGTTTTCCCAAAAGGAAAAGACAAATTCTGCCCCATTATCAGTGCGCCCCCGAGTACAACACACAACACAAATTATTCAGATGTACCCACTAATAAATAAAATCCTTAATAATTAGGAATATGTATTTGATCTAATTAAATTGATCAGAGTTGGTGACTTTGCCCGGATTTGTATCTGTTATTTAAGCAAGAAGATGTAATGTTGTCAAGGTCATAGAAAGGGCTCCGACTGAGATCGAGCAGTTTTTATTGTCCTTTGTAGCGCGACGCACGGCCAAACATTGAACATGTCGTTAAATTATCTATGGAGAAGCAGCAGTTATGTACGTACTTACATAAACCTCGTGAACACAGAGCAACATTCAAACCAAACTGCACAACGACCGTGGTGTCCAGCGGAATGTACATATAGCTGATCTGTACCTGAAATTGTACAGAAATTTAGTTCTTCAAACGCATCTTCAGACTAAACTGAACATGGATGATGTCTGTCCTGCAGCCGCCGAGCGACATGCCTGTTTGATGTGCAAAGTTGGCTAGCTTGACGTAGAGATTGAACTGCTTGCTTATGTGGACTTGCTTCTAGCCGAAACCCACAACCACAAGAAAATTGATTGCCGCGCGCGTGTCTCCCAAGATCGCCCGACCGATCCATCACCGTGGCCCAGCCACGCGCGAGGGCATACGCGTCGTTGTGTTCCTGGGTCTGGAGCATGGCCACATCGATTTAGCCAAGCGCCTCATCACGCCAGTCCACCTGGTCTCCACGCTGGCCAACCTCATGCCCCTCGCACGGCACCAGCCAGCTCGTAGTGCTTCATCTCCCGGTGCTCAGCTCAATTCAAGGTCCTCCGACTCGATCTTGATGATATAGAAGCTCCGGCTCACGTGTGATCGAGAGTTTAGCAGACGGCCACTCCGGCGAGCGGCGACTCGAGTTGTGCTAAGCGGCGCTGTTGCTTGTGCGCCTGTGCCTGTCCTACTGTTTAGTGCGTCGGAGGCTTGCAGAGGGCGAACCGTCGATCCAGGCTTCCCTTGCCGACGGAAATCTCGATTTCAAGATTCGGTGGCGAACGAATTCCGGGCGATGTGTTGCGGTTTATTTCGTTCGTCTTTTTACAGGGTTTATGTAGGAATCATCCAGGGAGGAGAGGGAGTATATATGGTAGATTTTATTTATTGGCGAGCAGGCGATTCGATTTGGAAAGAATCGTGGAGTTCCGTAACAACTCGTTCCGCTTTTCTATTGTTGCATGGTCGTGCATGTTCTGTAGCGATCATCATTGGTTTTACACCTGGCCGGGTCCACTACAGCAATCATGTTTTTAACGCTGCCGGTTTCCGGAAGCATTGCCAAAGGAAGATCGGTTTCCGGACGAGCTACAACACAAATCAAGGCGACGACACAAGAAAAGTAACGGACGAAAGCGCCTAGCGGTCGGACGAAGGCGTAAATTAGCGGACCAAACCACGGAAACGTTAGCCCCTTTATTATTAGGTATAGATAGATTTAGATCACATGTGAATTTTCCCCACACTAGTTGTTTGATTCATAGGAACATATCCTACAGGAATCTTGCAGTGCAAATCCTATAAGAATAAAACATTAGGTCATACCTCATGGAAAATTTCCTTTGGCACAATCAAACACAACTCATCTTCCTATATGATTCAACTAGCCATTAAATCTCAATCCTATGTTTTTCATATTTCTATGGTTTTCCCATCCTATGAATCAAAGGAGCCTTAGGGCTTACATCTTTTTTTAGAAAGGCAAACTATGTTAAGATTGGCCAAGTTTTACGAAAAACCTTTAACATGCAAAATACAAAATTGAGTCATTTCGTTTGAATCGGAGGGAGTACATTTGACGTTATGGTACTATTTGACAAATGCTTGGCAATCGTATTTTTTCGAACCAAACTTCCCCCTTCATGAAGCTTTTATTTTGGGATAGAGCTTCAGTGACTTGATACATCCATATATATCTAGACAAAGTTGAGTCAATTCATTTGAATCAGAGGGAGTACATTTGACTATATGGGTACTGTTTGACAACTGCTTGGCATTGTCTTCTTTTTTGAACCAAACTGCCCCCTTCACGAAGCTTTTATTTTGGGATAGAGCTTCACTGACTTGATACTTCCAAGTCTCACAGTGACTTGGTGCCACCATCCACCATCCATCTCAGATCCAATGTATGCGATCGACTTAGAATTTAAACTAAATAATTATTATAATTGCTCAGAAATATTTCAAGAACTTCCAGTTAATCGTGCATATTTCGATTTATATTTTGGTGAAGTTTCATTCGATTTGAATCAAAGGTTTGTGAGCAAATATATACTCCCTCCGGTTCATATTAATTGACTCTAATATAGATGTACTAGACACATTTTAGTTCTAGATACATCCATATTGAAGTCAATTAATATGAATCAGAGGGAGTATTTAGTTTAAACTTGTGCTCGTATACGTAAAAAGCTCTTTAATCACAAGCTAGTCGTCCGAGTGGGATGAGATATTCACAGATTTTAGAACAAGGCATCTACATTTTACTGGATTATTTTCATAATTTTCTGAATAATTTTTGTTTTTAGGTTCGAAATAAGAGATAGTTTGGAACGTTGGATCTCAAATGGTTGGTAGATGGTGGCACCAAGTCACAATGAGATTTGAAGACTTCAAGTCACTGCAGCTCTGTCCTTTTATTTTGACAAACTGCAGAGATTACTGGTGCATCTATGGTTGCGTACGGCCGACGCTCGATTCTTAGCAAGGAAGTTCTTCCTATAAGTAGTAGTATCCATACTCCACTCCAAGGCATGTATAAAAAAAAACCCATCCCGTTCTCATTTTCCCGATCACTCTTCTCTCTGAGATGGAGGAGGCCCTCTTCTTGTGCCCCCTCTGCCTGCTGCCCTTCAAACCCCCCATATCCAAGGTCGCTCCCTTCCGATTTCATTCTTAGGTTCACCTGTGAGAAATTTTAATGACAACTGATGCCACGTACGTTGTTCCGTGCAGTGCAAGGGTGGTCATATGGGCTGTCGGCGCTGCGTCGGCGAGCTTGCGCCGAACCCGTGCAAGAAGTGCGAGCAGCCGGCGAGGTTGCCGCCGTCGAATCGATCTGGGGCAAGATTGCCGCCGTCGAATCGATCTGGGGCAATGGTCAAGTGCGTCGGCTGCCAGTGCTTGGTCGCCTCCACGGAGTCCTACAAGCACTATATCGCGTGCCCGCATGGTCCGTGCGGCTGCACAGAGGCCATCAATACCGGCTGCAGCTTCACCGGCCCGCCGCGGGAGCTCCTGGTACACCTCCAAGCATCCCACTCCATCCCAGTGTTTACGTTCCAGTATGGCATACCCGCCTGGTGCATAGTTCGTGTTCCGGTACAACCGCGGGGACACCTGTTCATCGGCAGTGGGGAAGAAGACGGTAGCGTGTTCGCCATCACCGTTGGCGCGCTCGGCCCGACCACCATTGTGTCCTGTGTGTGCATCAGGTCGGCCGCGTGCTTGTTTCTGATGTACAAGGGGCAGCTGCTGGTGATTGGTCTGCCGGCGCCGGCGCCGGCTGGGACCAGTGACCTCTCGACGGACACCTTGATGGCGGTAATCGAGCCGACGAGCTCCCCGACGCCTAGCTCGATCATGTTGCAGCAGCTCACTTCTTTCCTGGCGGTGCCGCCCCGTTACGCGAAGCAGAATGGAGGGCAGCGTGTGTTGCCTATCTACGTTTGCATCAACAAGAAGGTTATACAATAATCTTCGTTTAGTCATACTGTAATGTAGTTACTGGAAGATCGGAGGGAGTAGTTTAGTTCGAAGTAGGGTTCGTTCGGATGTATTTTGGACTTGTATAGTAGTACTACTACTCCAGAACTATTAGCTAGCTAGTGGGAGTGCTAGAATGCAGCTCGGAGTATTATAATATTTTGGCAGTACTACTAGTATATGTATGTGACTGCAAGTTCAAACTAAAATGGAGTATTTATTGCTAATGTTGTTCTTTTGGAGTCATCATTTTTTCTGAACGTGTTAACTATGCTATTGTCTAAGGATTCGTTTAGATTTCTTTGGTTGAATTCATATTTCGTCTCTTCCTAATTTGCAAAACTGCACTGTCATGGGCATTCTTACAAGGTCGCTGAAGTTTCGAAGTTTCTTAATGTATACTGCGTAGGGTGTACCCCCTTAACATGGATCTGTTGCATTATTTGGTTGTATTTTTTTTGGCAATTTTCAGGACCATAAAATAGCACGCCTTCAGTTGAAATTTGAATTACTTTTCGAAAAGTGGCCGATACTAGCATGGAGTAGTAAAGTTTTTTTGTACTCCCTCGGTCCCACCAAAAGTGTCTCACCTTTGTTATAATTTAGATGGATAGATGTATTTTTTTTACAAAGTTGAGACAACTTTGGTGGGACGGAGCCACGGAGTCCTAGTTGATGGCGAGAAGGTTGATGCCTTGCTAGGTTGGTGTACGTTGCAAAAAGAACAAGGTTGGTGTATTTGTTTTATTTGTTCACCATAATACTGACATGGCCATCGATTTGATTAGACAACACAAGCCTAGGACGTTTCACTTATTTATTGTGGGAAGCACAATTAATGGACTGTAATGATGGGGCTACTCCTATAGTCCGTCTGCTCCTACTCGGGTGTCGGGTCACAGTCACACTCTCCTCTTTTTTTGAACACATTCACACTCTCCTCTTTTTTTGAACACATTCACACTCTCCTCTTTTTTTGAACACATTCACACTCTCCTCGAAACTGCAGTAGGCAGTATATGCATAAGAGGAGGAGCGTCTCGGTTCACCTCCGTCGTCTATCCCCACTCCGCCCAGCTTCCATAGCACGCGCCCGCGTCTCCGCCATGGCGCTTCCGCGTCCTATCCAGCAGTGCCCAGTTTGAGAGCCTCTGTTCTCCAACTCAAACCCCCACCTGCCGCCATTGATCGCCATCTCTCTCCCAAAGTTCGAATCAGTAAATCTCCCAAGAAAATCCCAACCCCATTGTACCACCTGCCTCATTGCGATGTCGAAATCGAGCAGGGTCTGTGGATCTGGGCTGTTTCACAAGGTGTTTACAGAAGGCCCCCTTGAAGTGCTCATCAGCCAGTGCGACGCCATCACCGCCGCGTCCCTAGTCGGTTCCTCCAAAAGTATTCTTCAGTCAGCCAAATACAGTACCACTCTGCCTGCTTCTCAGCCGTTTGGCCTTCCGTGTGTTCTCTGTTGTGACCCGGCGGATAAACCATGGGAGTTCAAGGTGGATTTGCCGGTGCACAGCAAGTGCAAACTAGTGCCGCTGGACAGGTTCTCCTATGATTGCCTAATGCCACACGGTAAGGATGAGGAGTGGGCAGGCGCCAATGGAGATTGGATCGCCATGGTTGGCCCCAAAGGCAAGTGGAACCTCCTCAATGTCTACACTCATCGCAAGATTAAGCTTCCATCTTTGAGGAAGAAGTTTGAAACCACACGCAATCCACTTATATTCAAGTATCAGGGTGATGCTATTCAACTGCAGAAGATAGCTATTTGCCAAGTTCCTACAGCTGCTCGGGGGTATGCAGATTTCTCCCTTGTCGCAATCTTCGACTTTGCAATTGCCTACCTCAATGGCGAATATCCTGGTACATGGATAATTCTTGAAAACCAGTTTGAGAACGACGCCATATACTGCGATGCAATTATACATAAACAACTTGTGTTCGCCGTTACTGAGAATGGAAATGTTTATGCATGGGATCCTAATCAATTTGGTAACATTTTCTCCCTATCTTTTTCATATACGTAACTTATATAGCATTTCACCTCTTATTTGCTGAACTGTCTTGGCATCTTTTGGCTTAAAGGAATTCCATAGGCGCACACCATAACCCTCTTGTGGTATGGACATATATACTTATAGAATTTAACATCTATAGGAATTTTAGTATGGTCTAATGTGCATGTTGTTCCGAAGGAAAAAGGCCCCCTAGTAATTAAGTTTCTTTATTATTACTCCCTGGAAAATTTAAGGTAGAGTAGAAATAGAATCAATAAAGGTGCCATGCAATATTGATAAAGACTTTCATTTGTTTATATTCCCCCGGTTCTAGAGAATAAGGAGTACTATATTCAAACCATCTAAAATTTGGACCAATATTTTGGGGAACATGTTTTAAATCCATATGAAGTTTTACCAAGATGTTCGAAATATATTTCAAACCATCTTATGTTCGACCATGATTTTATAAAGTACTAGTATTGGCATCTACAATATCAAATCAATATCACTAGTAGATAAATCATGAAATATATTTTCATGTGACGTGTTCTTTCCTTTTTCAAGGTCCTATAGTGCTCCCTGCTCCATTCATTCCGTGGATGGCTGGATTTGATATCGATGATGATTTTGACTTTAATAGTCGTACGTGGTGGCTGGCAAGATCTCAAGATCGTTCTAGACTTCTCCTGGTCTATGCACGTGGCGCAATGGATTTTGACGCTGACGGTGCTCCAACTTATTATGATAGTATCCCTTCTGTCCATTGCGGTCGCGCTGTTCACAGCTATTCGGGGTATACCTGCATGGTATTCTCGAATGACACTAGTCGGTTACTTCCAGCCAACCCGTGGGAAAGCGTTACTAATCTTGTAGACTATTCTATGTTCCTTGGGTTGAACTATCCGATTTTCATGCCAGTGGGTGGTGCAACATTTCCCCCAGGATATTTGACAAGTAGAAAGTGCATCTACACCACGCCTCGTGCCATTGGCTCTCAGTTTGACACATCACATCAAGAAATTTTCCGCTTCAGTCTAAATGGCGAAGACCACCAAAGCATCTCTTTCTCAAGCAATGTCCAGTGACCAACCGGCATACACGGGGTTTTGGTTCATCCCAAGCTACACCAACGCTACTGGATCGGAACAAAGACAATCAGAGTTAGGGATATTTATGTAATAGTAGGATCATACTACTAGCAAGCTCAGTTGGTCTTGACTCCTATTTAACTATTTATAGCTAATGTACTTAGGTGATAAATTGATGCTATTTGCATGAACCCAGGTGCTTCTTGTAATTTGATCAAATACGGTCTATACACATGCATGGTTGTTTGGCTGTTTCAGTGTCCCTAGAGGCATACATATATACTGTTATTTAGCAATCTTTATTACAGTACAAAGGTCTTAACCTCATGGTTCACAGAAAGTATAAACGTAGATCAGCCATCTAAACATAGAAGACATTCTAGTGTATGATTCTTACATATACACATCAACATCCTATCAGAAAATCTTAATGTGAATTGTACTGGCTGTACAAACCTGTGCATCATTCTCTAGCCGATTGCACCCAAAAACCAAATCGTGGTACTTCATAGTTGACTGTATGTAGGACAACATACGGATCCAATGCGAAGCCATGGGTATCACCTGCATGACAGAACCATATTTCACATGGTTGGAGGTACTCCATATGGCATTTAAAATCATTCCTTGTCCTTCATATGGCCCTAAAAATAGTACAGTTGGATTTGTGGGTTTTAATTTTTTATTAACACACTCAATTAATTGCCCAAACATTGATTACTAATATTATTAAGGGGTGTGATGTTGAAAGCCATAAGAACAATGTGCCAAACAATCTTTGCTAGCGGACGGTAAATGTATACCCATCAGAAATATTACTCCGTAGTAGTACTATCAAAATAATCAGCAGACGTGCATGTTTCTTTGGTCAGAATAACTGCTGCACCATCTTAAAAGTAAATGGCATGACCATTTATTTGATTTGATAGCGTGCAACTAGATGACGTACATTACTATCTCTACTTCCTTGGGTCGCCCAAATCTGGAGTACTAAAAGCAAATCCTGGTGATTCATTTGACAAGACAACACAGATGCGTCCAAATTTCTCCGCCCATATTATATTATAGTAATATATGAAATCTGGAGTGCGTTGCCTCGTTGCCTTCCAAGAGAAGCTGCATTCCTTGCCAAAAAAGAGAGAGAGGCTGTATTTATAACTACCTCACCGGCCGCCACTAGTACAAACCATCACTCCATCTCCACCTCCACCTCCACCTCTTCCCTAGTAGCTCCACCTCCATATCGGCGACGGACCACAATCGCGCGGCTTCGACTTCCTCTTCGACGGCGGCGGTGACAGAGGCGTGAGGCACCTTCTCCGCGGCGCATCACTCATCCTCGTCCCGCGGCAACAATGGCTGTATGTGAAATCACCATACCCTTGTGTATGGTAGAGATGATGATGTGCGGATAAAATTTTATTGGCGGTTGCTCATCCTTGTTTGAATATTTGGTGTAGATTCACAACTATGGCAGGGTGTCAAGCGGGGTGGGTAGCGGGCTAGCTAGTTTCAGTGCGAGTGCTTTAAATCTGCTCTAATCTCAACCACTATTTGCTCTAATTTTCTGCTTTGTGGGACGATTCGCGGACGCCGCTTGCAACCCTAATCTAGGGTATTGATCCTAGTTTAGTAGACTACTAGGATTTACATGCCAATTTGTTTTTAGACTAGATCCGGATATTTGTCAATACTACTACGTACTTCTTCCGTTCGTATTTAATTGACTCTAGTTGAAAGCATCGACAGTTCATTTTCTTCTCTCCCTCGCGTCGACTAATTAAAACCGAACAGAGGGAGTATTAGGAATCCATGTGCATCCGTACTACCAGTAAGGTATTGCGTTGTTGCAGAGGCTCAGTGTAATCAATATCTTTCGATATTAATATACTCACTTTATCAGAAAATAAATTAGTAATCCATGTTCAAACTTGCTAGTTTGATCGACGTTTGATGATGATTTGTGAGGCCATGTATGGGCCTAGTTTGTTTTGTCTGGTGGTCAGTAGGCTGATGATTTTTTTTTGCTTGGTCGATCTGTGGTCGTTCCATGGCCACTGCTGATTAAGCATTACTAGAATCAACAATTTTTTGCTTGTCTGGTGATTGGAAGTGTATGCGCTCTTCTGAAGAGCACCATCGCATGATGATTAGTCTTAATGGAGATGCAGATGTCGATCAAGAGGGAGAAACATATCTTGATCATGCATTTCTCACGAGATTACTTGGTGATTGGAAGTAGAATCCACAATTTGTTGTGCAAACTTCTCAACATATGCATATATTCAATGAATTAGCTTTATGTGATCAATAGTACTTCTTATTGCAGATGGATGGAGGGGAAAGAGCGAAAAAACCGATACTTAGTGAGATGACTTCTCATTCTGTGACTTCTGATATCCCAGATGACAAGGTAAATATATAGAACGACGATTCGTAGGTGATAAAAGCAGAATCCACAATTTGCCGTGCAAACTTCTCAATATATGCATATATTTGATTAATTAGTTTTATGTGATCAATAGTATTACTTATTCTAGATGGACGTAGGGGAAGGAACGAAAAAGCGGATGTTATGTGAAATGACTTCTAAATCTGTGTGTTCTGATATCCCAGATGACAAGGTAAACATATGGACCGACGCTTGTTTTGCCGCTGCCCCTGTTAGATGGCTAGATGCTCTGGTCTAATTTCTGTTCATGTGCTTATTATTGCAGAAACATAGAGTTGAAGAAAACTCTATATTGTCTGATGACAAAGGTGAAATGGCATGCCAGTCTTTTAAACCTCCGATGCCACCTTGTTTACTGTCTATGGAGACTGATGCAATGGACACTGCATCGATGAGCCTATACCAGGCATCATCGTGCCACATGAAGAAGGTTGTGGATTGGGTTTACCCCCTGCTGTAGAAACTGGTGGTGCAGCTGGAGCTGCTAGTGTAGAGCCTCTAGTGAACGGTGTCGTGCCACGGGAATTCTCTGAACTGGAGCAAGACGGTTTACCTATTGTCAAGACCGATGTAACTGGTGCTGATGCTGGAGTTGCTACTGATGATCCTGCACCCGAAGTTGCCACGCCACCCGAAGGAGGTTTTGTATTGGTAGAACCCGTGATGACTATGCCCACAGTAATGACTGGTGGTGGACCTGGAGCTGGTAGGGTAGAGCCTCTAGCGAAAGGTGTCGTGCCACGAGAATCCTCTGAAGTGGATATTGGTGGTTAACCCTCTGTAGAGACTGGTGGTCTACCTGGAGCTGGTATTGTAGAGATTTCAGCAAACGGTGCTGTCCCACCCAACTCCTATGAACTGGAGCATGTACTTGATGTGCCTTCTGTAGAACCTGATGCACCTGTAAGGGTGATGATTCCGCTGAATCTGATCAAGAAGGATCTGCATCTCGAGGACAAGATGTCAGCTGTCATTCACCTGAACCCGAGCTGGAGTCAGCAACGGTAGCTTATATGGCACGGACTGTCCTTCAAGCTCTAAAGATCCAGTTGGGTGGTTCACAGGACCAGCTACTCCAAGCCATTGTCACTACAAAAGACCAGCCAGCATGCTTCATCATCTCCTGCATACTGTTTGACAAGTCAAGCACCGCAATCGGCGCATTGTTCAATCCCATCAGCATGGAGAGAGGAGCTATGTTTATGTCAAGATGATTCATGCTGATTTGGTAAGGTTCCATGATAAGATGTATGGGTGGGGTGAGGCAAGAGCCACATTTTGCAGCATTCACACAGTTTTTGCTCTTGGAGCGGCACCCCATGGATGCTTACCTGGTGCAGCTGTCTCGACTTGATATATGTTTTATGATCAGTATCTTTGCTGTCGTGGAACTGTGATGTGGAGCGACCTTTCTTATGGTTTCTAGGCTTTTGGTTTCAACATGTATTATGGACCAAACCTTAGGACTTTCGCATGCGTTTGGTACATTGACCTGTAATGTTTGTGGTTGGTTGTCTAATCTACTTGGCACAATCACATTGCAAAGGCAAATGTTCCTTTTCTCTTTAATTGTTATTATGATTTATGTGTTATAACCAGGCAAGAATATGCAATCTTGGTTCTCTGACCGATATATATTTACATACAACTTTTGTTCACATAATAACACTTACACGGGAAAAGAGTAGCTTTCTCTGTTGGACAAACACCAAACCACAAAAGGGTAACAACACAATATCCAAACTAGGTACGGCACCTGTTGAGCATACATGACTTTTGGCGTAAAATCACGTTAACCAACACTAGCATCATCTTGTTCTTTGCAAGGTGCTATGCTTATCAGTCTAATCCCAATACACCACCTACTTCAGGTGGCACGATGATGTCAAGTGCAGGCTCACCAGTACCAACTCTCTTGCATCAGTCTCCATTGAAGGTACGCCACTGCTGCAGTAGACACCATTAGCAATGCAAGCTGAAGGTGTTCTTATCCTCATATCAGGATCACATAATACAGGTGTCAAGCTACATGCACTAGCCAACACAATCAAAAGTCCGAACTAGGATCGCTAGGAAAAAAAACATCAAGATCTTTTTTTCGAATCCCACGCTGAACATCTTTTTCACTAATTAGGTAAGCTCCTGCTGACAAACATATTACAGCAACTCCAGCAGTGGCTCTATATTTTGGCGCTGTGGGCTGATGCTGCGCATGGAGCCGGCAATAGCTTCACCGGAAGCTGCAAACTGTGGCGGCCAAATGCAGGGCTGAAACAGCGTATTGTCAGAGGCGCTATAAATGCAGCGCCAAAAACAGAATATAATGAAAAATAGAGTGCAGTAAAACAGAAGATCAAACAAAGACTAGAAATAGACATAAAATAGGATAAAATTAGCTTGATAGATACTCCGTAGTTCATATTTTACAAAGTAGTGCGATAAAACTAAACTAAAACTCGACATCTGACGAGTCCGGTGTCGTGCCCGACACCGGATCCGACGAGAAGAGGTCAATCCAACGGGGGTCGTCCTCAGCAATGGTGGTCGGCCCGGTGATACGTCTCCGACGTATCGATAATTTCTTATGTTCCATGCCACATTATTGATGATATCTACATATTTTATGCACACTTTATGTCATATTCGTGCATTTTCTGGAACTAACCTATTAACAAGATGCCGAGGTGCCGATTCTTTGTTTCTGCTGTTTTTGGTTTCAGAAATCCTAGTAAAGAAATATTCTCGGAATTGGACGAAATCAACGCCCAGGGTCCTATTTTGCCACGAAGCTTCCAGAAGACCGAAGAGGAGACGAAGTGGGGCCACGAGGTGGCCAAACCACAGGGCGGCGCGGCCCAAGCCCTGGCCGCGCCGACCTGTAGTGTGGGCCCCTCGTGCCGCCTCCTGACCTGCCCTTCCGCCTACTTAAAGCCTCCGTTGCGAAACCCCCAGTACCGAGAGCCACGATACGGAAAACCTTGCAGAGACGCCACCGCCGCCAATCCCATCTCGGGGGATTCAGGAGATCGCCTCCGGCACCCTGCCGGAGAGGGGAATCATCTCCCGGAGGACTCTACGCCGCCATGGTCGCCTCCGGAGTGATGTGTGAGTAGTCTACCCCTGGACTATGGGTCCATAGCAGTAGCTAGATGGTTGTCTTCTCCCCATTGTGCTTAATTGTCGGGTCTTGTGAGCTGCCGAACATGATCAAGATCATCTATCTGTAATTCTATATGTTGTGTTTGTTGGGATCCGATGAATAGAGAATACTTGTTATGTTGATTATCAAAGTTATATCTATGTGTTGTTTATGATCTTGCATGCTCTCCGTTACTAGTAGATGCTCTGGCCAAGTAGATGCTTGTAACTCCAAGAGGGAGTATTTATGCTTGATAGTGGGTTCATGTCTCCGTGAATCTGGGGGAGTGACAGAAACCTCTAAGATTATGGATGTGCTGTTGCCACTAGGGATAAAACATTGGTGCTATGTTCGAGGATGTAGTTACTGATTACATTACGCGCAATACTTAATGCAATTGTCTGTTGTTAGCAACTTAATACTGGAGGGGGTTCGGATGATAACCTGAAGGTGGACTTTTTAGGCATAGATGCATGCTGGATAGCGGTCTATGTACTTTGTCGTAATGCCCAATTAAATCTCACTATACTCATCATAATATGTATGTGCATGGTCATGCCCTCTTTATTTGTCAATTGCCCAACTGTAATTTGTTCACCCAACATGCTGTTTATCTTATGGGAGAGACACCTCTAGTGAACTGTGGACCCCGGTCCAATTCTCTATACTGAAATACAATCTACTGCAATACTGTTTTACTGTTTTCTGCAAACAATCATCATCCACACTATACATCTAATCCTTTGTTACAGCAAGCCGGTGAGATTGACAACCTCGCTGTTTCGTTGGGGCAAAGTACTTGGTTTGTGTTGTGCAGGTTCCACGTTGGCGCCGGAATCCCTGGTGTTGCACCGCACTACATCTCGCCGCCATCAACCTTCAACGTGCTTCTTGGCTCCTACTGGTTCGATAAACCTTGGTTTCATACTGAGGGAAAACTTGCCGCTGTACGCATCACACCTTCCTCTTGGGGTTCCCAACGGACGCGTGCTGTACGCGTATCAAGCAGCTTTTTCTGGCGCTGTTGCCGGGGAGATCAAGACACGCTGCAAGGGGAGTCACCACATCCCAATCTCTTTACTTTGTTTTTATCTTGCTTAGTTTTATTTACTACTTTGTTTGCTGCACTAAATCAAAATACAAAAAAAATTAGTTGCTAGTTTTACTTTATTTGCTATCTTGTTTGCTATATCAAAAACACAAAAAAAATTAGTTACTCGCATTTACTTTATCTAGTTTGCTTTATTTACTGCTGCTAAAATGAGTAATCCTGAAGTTGAAGTTTGTACGTTTAAGCAACGAGGGGGAGAATGTTTAAGAGATGCTTGGTATAGAATTAGTAATGCCCATAATAGGTGCACTAAGAAACACTCCACCACTATTTTACTCAGGAATTTTTATGTTGGTATCTCTAGCTGGAATAGGTATGTTCTTGATAGTCTCGCGAAAGGTAACTTCCTAAGTACTCCTGCATTAGAAGCTAGCTGCATTATTGAGAGTCTATTTGGAATACCCCCTGTTGATGAAGTTAAAACTGAAATCTCTCTTGAAGATGTTATGAAAAAATTGGAAACCATAGAGAAAATTTTTCCAAGTATTGAAACTAAACTGGAAATGTTACTTGATAAAACTGATGAACTCGATAAATCCTTAGGAGGAATTGATGAAAGAATTAGTGTCCTAGGAACTTGTGCTGTCCATGATGATCAAACCAATAGGATTGACGAACTTGAAAAAGCTATGGGGACCTTGGGTTCAACATTTTCTTCTCTTAAATATAAGGAGAAAGCTTATGTGGGTAAGGAGCAAAAGTTTATGTATGTCTCTAAAGTGCCTAAATCAAAGAAGTATTATTATAGGCCTAAAATTGACAAAGCCCTTAGTACCACTACGGATGGGGGAGCTCATGATAACGATGCACCACCCTTTGATAATACTTGATACACACTTTCTGCGCCTAGCTGAAAGGCGTTAAAGAAAAGCGCTTATGGGAGACAATCCATGTTTTTTTACTACAGTACTTTGTTTTTATTTTGTGTCTTGGAAGTTGTTTACTACTGTAGCAACCTCTCCTTATCTTAGTTTAGTGTTTTATTGTGCCAAGTAAAGTCGTTGATAGTAAAGTTCATACTAGATTTGGATTACTGCGCAGAAACAGATTTCTTTGCTGTCACGAATCTGGGCAAAATTCTCTGTAGGTAACTCAGAAAATTATGCCAATTTACGTGAGTAATCCACAGATATGTACGCAACTTTCATTCAATTTGAGCATTTTCATTTGAGCAAGTCTGGTGCCTCGATAAAATTCGTCAATACGAACTGTTCTGTTTTTGACAGATTCTGCCTTTTATTTCGCATTGCCAGTTTTGTTATGTTCGATGGATATTTTGATTCCATTGACTTTCAGTAGCTTTGTGCAATGTCCAGAAGTGTTAAGAATGATTATGTCACCTCTGAACATGTATATTTTGATTGTGCACTAACCCTCTAATGAGTTGTTCTAAGTTTGGTGTGGAGAAAGTTTTCAAGGATCAAGAGAGGGAGATGATACAACATGATCAAGGAGAGTGAAAGCTCTAAGCTTGGGGATGCCCCGGTGGTTCACCCCTGCATATATCAAGAAGACTCAAGCGTCTAAGCTTGGGGATGCGCAAGGCATCCCCTTCTTCATCGACAACATTATCAGGTTCCTCCCCTGAAACTATATTTTTATTCCATCACATCTTATGTGCTTTGCTTGGAGCGTCGGTTTGTTTTTGTTTTTATTTTGTTTGAATAAAATGGATCCTAGCATTCACTTTGTGGGAGATAGACACGCTCCGCTGTAGCATATGGACAAGTATGTCCTTAGGCTCTACTCATAGTATTCATGGCGAAGTTTCTTCTTCGTTAAATTGTTATATGGTTGGAATTGGAAAATGATACATGTAGTAATTGCTAAAATGTCTTGGATAATGTGATACTTGGCAATTGTTGTGCTCATGTTTAAGCTCTTGCATCATATACTTTGCACCTATTAATGAAGAAATACATAGAGCATGCTAAAATTTGGTTTGCATATTTGGTCTTTCTAAAGTCTAGATAATTTCTAGTATTGAGTTTGAACAACAAGGAAGACGGTGTAGAGTCTTATAATGTTTACAATATGTCTTTTATGTGAGTTTTGCTGCACCGCTTCATCCTTGTGTTTGTTTCAAATAGCCTTGCTAGCCTAAACCTTGTATCGAGAGGGAATACTTCTCATGCATCCAAAATACTTGAGCCAACCACTATGCCATTTGTGTCCACCATACCTACCTACTACATGGTATTTCTCCGCCATTCCAAAGTAAATTGCTTGAGTGCTACCTTTAAATTTCCATTCTCCACCTTTACAATATATAGCTCATGGGACAAATAGCTTAAAAACTATTGTGGTATTGAATATGTACCTATGCATTTTATTTCTTATTAAGTTGCTTGTTGTGCGATAACCATGTTCACTGGGGACGCCATCAACTACTCTTTGTTGAATATCATGTGAGTTGCTATGCATGTTCGTCTTGTCTGAAGTAAGAGCGATCTACCACCTTATGGTTAGAGCATGCATATTGTTAGAGAAGAACATTGGGCCGCTAACTAAAGCCATGATCCATGGTGGAAGTTTCAGTTTTGGACAATATCCTCAATCTCAAATGAGAAAATTAATTATTGCTACATGCTTATGCATAAAAGAGGAGTCCATTATCTGTTGTCTATGTTGTCCCGGTATGGATGTCTAAGTTGAGAATAATCAATAGCGAGAAATCCGATGCGAGCTTTCTCCTTAGACCTTTGTACAGGCGGCATAGAGGTACCCCTTTGTGACACTTGGTTAAAACATGTGCATTGCGATGATCCCGGTAGTCCAAGCTAATTAGGACAAGGTGCGGGCACTATTAGTATACTATGTATGAGGCTTGCAACTTGTAAGATATAATTTACATGATACATATGCTTTATTACTACCGTTGACAAAATTGTTTCTTGTTTTCGAAATCAAAGCTCTAGCACAAATATAGCAATCGATGCTTTTCCTCTTTGAAGAACCTTTCTTTTACTTTTATGTTGAGTCAGTTCACCTATTTCTCTCCATTTTAAGAAGCAAACACTTGTGTGAACTGTGCATTGATTCCTACATACTTGCATATTGCACTTATTATATTACTCTATGTTGACAATATCCATGAGATATACATGTTATAAGTTGAAAGCAACAGCTGAAACTTAATCTTCCTATGTGTTGCTTCAATGCCTCTACTATGAATTATTGCTTTATGAGTTAACTCTTATGCAAGACTTATTGATGCTTGTCTTGAAGTACTATTCATGAAAAGTCTTTGCTATATGATTCAGTTGTTTACTCATGTCATTTACATTGTTTTGATCGCTGCATTCACTACATATGCTTACAAATAGTATGATCAAGATTATGATGGCATGTCACTCCAGAAATTATCTTTGTTTATCGTTTACCTGCTCGGGACGAGCAGGAACTAAGCCTGGGGATGCTGATACGTCTCTGACGTATCGATAATTTCTTATGTTCCATGCCACATTATTGATGATATCTACATGTTTTATGCACACTTTATGTCATATTCATGCATTTTCTGGAACTAACCTATTAACAAGATGCCGAAGTGCCAGTTGCTGTTTTCTGCTATTTTTGGTTTCAGAAATCCTAGTAAAGAAATATTCTCGGAATTGGACGAAATCAACGCCCAGGGTCCTATTTTGCCACGAAGCTTCCAGAAGACCGAAGAGGAGACGAAGTGGGGCCACGAGGTGGCCAAACCACAGGGCGGCGCGGCCCAAGCCCTGGCCGCGCCGACCTGTAGTGTGGGCCCCTCGTGACGCCCCTTGACCTGCCCTTCCGCCTACAAATAGTTTTCGTCGCGAAACCCCCAGTACCGAGAGCCATGATACGGAAAACCTTCCAGAGACGCCGCCGCCACCAATCCCATCTCGGGGGATTCAGGAGATCGCCTCCGGCACCCTTCCGGAGAGGGGAATCATCTCCCGGAGGACTCTACGCCGCCATGGTCGCCTCCGGAGTGATGTGTGAGTAGTCTACCCCTGGACTATGGGTCCATAGCAGTAGCTAGATGGTTGTCTTCTCCCCATTATGCTTAATTGTCGGGTCTTGTGAGCTGCCGAACATGATCAAGATCATCTATCTGTAATTCTATATGTTGTGTTTGTTGGGATCCGATGAATAGAGAATACTTGTTATGTTGATTATCAAAGTTATATCTATGTGTTGTTTATGATCTTGCATGCTCTCCGTTACTAGTAGATGCTCTGGCCAAGTAGATGCTTGTAACTCCAAGAGGGAGTATTTATGCTCGATAGTGGGTTCATGTCTCCGTGAATCTGGGGGAGTGACAGAAACCTCTAAGATTATGGATGTGCTGTTGCCACTAGGGATAAAACATTGGTGCTATGTTCGAGGATGTAGTTACTGATTACATTACACGCAATACTTAATGCAATTGTCTGTTGTTAGCAACTTAATACTGGAGGGGGTTCGGATGATAACCTGAAGGTGGACTTTTTAGGCATAGATGCATGCTGGATAGCGGTCTATGTACTTTGTCGTAATGCCCAATTAAATCTCACTATACTCATCATAATATGTATGTGCATGGTCATGCCCTCTTTATTTGTCAATTGCCCAACTGTAATTTGTTCACCCAACATGCTGTTTATCTTATGGGAGAGACACCTCTAGTGAACTGTGGACCCCGGTCCAATTCTCTATACTGAAATACAATCTCTTGCCAATACTGTTCTACTGTTTTCTGCAAACAATCATCATCCACACTATACATCTAATCCTTTGTTACAGCAAGCCGGTGAGATTGACAACCTCGCTGTTTCGTTGGGGCAAAGTACTTGGTTTGTGTTGTGCAGGTTCCACGTTGGCGCCGGAATCCCTGGTGTTGCGCCGCACTACATCTCGCCGCCATCAACCTTCAACGTGCTTCTTGGCTCCTACTGGTTCGATAAACCTTGGTTTCATACTGAGGGAAAACTTGCCGCTGTACGCATCACACCTTCCTCTTGGGGTTCCCAATGGACGCGTGCTGTACGCGTATCACCCGGCGAGCTGCGCTTCGATGAAGGCCCGCTTCGTCGCCTTCTCCGCCCTCCGTCGTGCGCGGTCCTCCTTCTTCGCAGCCCGCCTCGTCGCCTTCTCCGCCCTCCGTCTGCGGAAGTGCTCGTTCTCGGAGGCAACGTCCTCGGGGAAGCGGGCCGCCCACTCGCGCGCCGCGCGCTCGTCCCGCTCGGCGATGCGCAAACGGCGCTCTGTCTCGCGGCGGCGGCGCTGTTCCTCCTGTCTAACGATGTACGGCGGTGGCGCGAGATCCTCGGCCTGCTGGCGCGTCCACACGTCATGGAAATTCATCGACGATCGCGGGTGCCCGAGCCGCCACGCCACGGCGTCGTACGCGCGCGCGGCCTCGTGCGCGGTCTCGTAGGTGCCGAGGTCGATGCGCTCGCCGCCGTCACGTATCTCCGCGTAATACGTACCTTTGGGGCGCGCGCGGACGTCGCGGTACCCCGTGCCCGAGACGCGGCAGTACCGCGAGCTCGACGCGAGATGAGGCATGGCGGCGGCGGCGGAAGCGGAGCCGCGGCGGTGATATTAGGCGCAGATGGGGAAATTTCAGCAACCCGTGTCCATCTTTTTTTTTGGCAGGATTACGCCATGTACCACCTTCCAATTAGAAAATAGTACTGTTCAGTCTTCCCCTGTCGGGCCCAATATTTCACTTTCGGTTGCCAACGGCCATCTTCATGGTAATTGCTATCGGCCTACTTGCTCCGGCTGTCGAAGCCCAATAACTACAAATGGGCCTTTCTGCTCATGCAATTTCGGCCCTTTTCTAATGAAACACAGATCCTATGAATGGCAAAAAAAAAAAACGCAGAGATTATACATAAAAGTTGTTTTTATTTATTTTGAATTATTGGGTTCCAATTTTTGAAACTGCTCATGCCCAATATGAAAATCCTTGATCGCTCCATACCCACATGGATAACGGTATTTTTAATAATTCATAAAGTGGATTTGAAATTTAAAACATATCCTAATAATTCTATGATTTAATCTATCAACTTGCAAGATCTTGGAGAGAAAAAGCTTGTATTAGTCTGCAGAATCCTCAACGTTTCAAAGGAGGCAGTGGATCAAAAGAAAAAAGGAAGTAGCCAGAAATTAGGGGTCAAAAATAACTCCAAGAAATGAAACTTTTATTGTTCGTAGAGGATGACATGCGGGACCCATGAGCCAGCAGCTTACTCAACGTTTCAAAGGCGGCATGAGATCGAAAGAAAAAGGCAAGTGACTAAATATCAGGAGCCAAAAATAATCCAAGAAATGCAACTTATTGTACATAGAGGATGACATGCGGGTCCCATTTTGCAGCAGCTGTTTCAGCGTTTCAAATGCGGTTTGAGATCAAAAGAAAAAGAAAGTAGCCAGAAATTAGGGGGTAAAAAAACTCCAAAAAAAGAAAGTTGATTGTACATAGAGGATGACATGCGGGTCCCATGAGTCAGCAGCTTACTCAACGTTTCTAAGGCGGCAGGGGATCAAAAGAAAAAGGAAATAGCCAAAAATCAGAGGGTGAAAAAAAACCAAGAAAAGAAATTTTATAGTACATAGAGGATGACATGCGGGTCCCATGAGCCAGCAGGTTCCTCAACGTTTTCAAAGGCCGCTGGGGATCAAAAGAAAAAGGCAAATAGCCAGAAATTAGGGGTAAACAATAAATCCAACAAAGGAAAGGTTTATTGTTCATAGATGCTGACATGTGGGACCCATGAGCCAGCAGCGTCAAGGCAAGTGACCAAAAATTAGGTGTAAAAAAATCCAAGAAAAGAAACTTTATTGTACATAAAGGATGACATGTGGGTCCCATGAGACAACACCTTACTCAAAGTTTCAGAGGCGGCTTGAGATCGAAAGAAAAAGGAAAGTGACCAAATATCAGGAGCTAAAAATAATCCAAGAAATGAAACTTTTATTGTACATAGAGGTTGACATGTGAGTCCCACTAATACAAGCTCTTTCGCTCGAAGATCTTGCAAGTTTATTGTACATAGAGGATGACATGCGGGCCCCATGTGTCAGCAGCTTACTCAATGTTTCCAAGGCGGCAGTGGATCAAAATAAAAGAAAATAGCCAAAATCAGAGGGTGAAAAATAAATCCAACAAAGGAGAGGTTTATTGTCCATGGAGGCTGACATCTGGGACCCACGAGCCAGCAGCGTCCTCTACGTTTAGAAGGCGACTGGGGATCGAAAGAAAAAAGGCAAATAGCCAGAAATTAGGGGTACAAAATAACTCCAAGAAAGGAAATGTTTATTGTTCATAGAGGCTGACATGTGGGACCCATGATCCAGCAAAGTCTTCAACGTTTCAAAGGCGGCAGGGGATCAAAAGAAAAAGGAAGTAGCCAGAAATTAGGGGTAAAAAATAACTCCAAGAAAGAAAACTTTTATTGTTCATAGAGGATGACATGCGGGACCCATGCTCCAGCATCTTCCTCAACGTTTCAAAGGCGGCATGAGATCGAAAGAAAAAGCCAAGTGACCAAATATCAGGACCCGAAAATAATCGAAGAAAGAAATTTTATTGTACATAGAGGATGACATGCGGGACCCATTTAGCAGCAGCGGCCTCAACGTTTCCAAGGCAGCAAGGGATCAAAAGAAAAAGGAAGTAGCCAGAAATCAGGGGGTCAAAACAAAATCCAAGAAAAGATATTTTTCAATTGGGCTGCATCTTGCCATCTGGACCTTCGAACTATCGTGCTGAACGCCTTTTGACTCGTACAATTTCAGCCCACTACAAAACATGAAAGTCCTATGTTTCGCAAAAACAAAAAACAAGGAGATTCAACATATAAGTTTGTTTATGTAAACATAAAGATTTAATTTATCCGTTTGCAAAGCTCAGAGCGAAATAATCAAGATATCACATGTTTCTTGTACGGGGAGGCTGACATCGGGGACCCATGAGCCAGCAGCGTCGTTAACGTTTTAAAGGCGGCAGGTGATGGAAAGAAAAAATAAACCAAAAATTAGTTGGTCAAAAATCCAAGAAAATAAACATTTATCGTTCTGAGAGGATGACATGCGGGACCCATGAGGCAGCAGCATCCTCAACGATTCCAAGGCGGCAGGGGATCAAAAGAAAAAAGGAAATATCCAGAAATTAATTAGGGGTTCAAAATAAATCCATCAAAGGAAAGTTTTATTGTTCATAGAGGATGACATGTGGGACCGACCTGCCATATGACGTTCTCATCGTTTCAAAGGGGGCAGGAGATCAAAAGAAAAAGGCAAGTAGCCAGAAATTAGGGGTAAAAAATAACTCCAAGAAAGGAAACTTTTATTGTTCATAGAGGATGACATGCGGGACCCATGAGCCAGCAGCTTACTTAAAGTTTCAAAGGCGGCATGAGATCGAAAGAAAAAGGCAAGTGACAAAATATCAGGAGCCAAAGATAATCGAAGAAAAGAAACTTTATTTACATAGAGGATGACATGCGGGTCCCATTTTGCAGCAGCGGTCCCAACGTTTCAAATGCGGCTTGAGATCAAAACAAAAAGAAAGTAGCCAGAAATTAGGGGGTCAAAAAAATCCAAGAAAATAAAGTTGATGGACATAGAGGATGACATGCGGGTCCCATGAGCTAGCAGCTTACTCAACGTTTCCAAGGCGGCAGGGGATCAAAAGGAAAAGGAAATAGCCAAAAATCAGAGGGTGAAAAAAACAAAGAAAATGAACTTTTATAGTACATAGAGGATGACATGCGGGTCCCATGAGCCAGCAGGTTCCTCAACGTTTCAAACGTGGCATGAGATCGAAAGAAAAAGGCAAGTGACCAAATATGAGGAGCCAAAAATAATTCAAGAAAAGAAAGTTTTATAGTACATAGAGGATGCCATGCGGGTCCCATGATCCTGCAGGTTCCTCAACGTTTCAAACGTGGCATGAGATCGAAAGAAAAAGGCAAGTGACCAAATATCAGGAGCCAAAAATAATCCAAGAAAAGAAATTTTATTGTACATAGAGGATGACATGCGGGTCCCATTTTGCAGCAGCGGTCTCAACGTTTCCAAGGCGGCACAGAACCAAAAGAAAAATGAAGTAGCCAGAAATCAGGGGGTGAAAAAAATCCAAGAAGAAAGATTTCAATTGGGCTGCATCTGGACATCTGGGCCTTCGAACTATCCTGCTGGGCCTTTTGACTCGTACAATTTCAGCCCACTCCAAAACAAGAAAGTTCCGAATTTTCTAAAAAAAACAGGAAAGTCCTATGCTTCGCAAAGACAAAAAAACAAGGAGATTCAACATACAAGTTTTTTTTATGTAAAAATAAAGATTTAATTATCCGTTTGATATAGCTCAGAGCGCAATACACTGTTTATTGTCTGCAAAATAATCAAGATATCATATGTTTCTTGTACGGGGAGGCTGACATCGGGGACCCATGAGCCAGCAGCGTCATCAACGTTTTAAAGGCGGCAGGGGATGGAAAGAAAAAATAAACCAAAAATATGTTGGTACAAAATCCAAGAAAAGAAACATTTTCGTTCTAAGAGGATGACATGCGGGACCCATGAGGCAGCAGCATCCTCAGCGTTTATTGTTCATAGAGGCTGACATGTGGGACCCGTGAGCCAGCAGCGTCCTCAACGTTTTAAAGGCGGCAGGAGATCGAAAGAAAAAATTAGCCAAAAATCATTTGGTAAACAAAATCCAAGAAAAGAAACATTTACCGTTCTGAGAGGATGACATGCGGGACTCATGAGGCAGCAGCATCCTCAACGATTCCAAGGCGGCAGGGGAAATATCCAGAAATTAATTAGGGGTTCAAAATAAATCCATCATAGGAGAGTTTTATTGTTCACGAGAGGATGACATGTGGGACCGACACGCCACTGCGTCGTCATCGTTTCAAAGGGGGCAGGAGATCAAAAGAAAAAGGCAAATAGCCAGAAATTAGGGGTCAAAAATAACTCCAAGAAAGGAAACTTTTATTGTTCGTAGAGGATGACATGCGGGACCCATGAGCCAGCAGCTTACTCAACGTTTCAAAGGCGGCATGAGATCGAAAGAAAAAGGCAAGTGGCAAAATATCAGGAGCCAAAGATAATCCAAGAAAAAAACTTTATTGTACATAGAGGATGACATGCGGGTCCCAGTTAGCAGCAGCGGTCTCAACGTTTCAAATGTGGCTTGAGATCAAAAGAAAAAGAAAGTTGATTGTACATAGAGGATGACATGCGGGTCCCATGAGTCAGCAGCTTAATCAACGATTCCAAGGCGGCGGGGATCAAAAGAAAAAGGAAATAGCCAAAAATCGAGAGGGTGAAAAAAAAACCAAGAAAATAAACTTTTATAGCACATAGAGGATGACATGCGGGTCCCATGAGCCGCGGGTTCCTCAACGTTTCAAACGTGGCATGAGATCGAAAGAAAAAGGCAAGTGACCAAATATCAGGAGCCAAAAATAATTCAAGAAAAGAAACTTGAGTGTACATAGAGGATGACATGCGGGTCCCATTTAGCAGCAGCGGTATCACCGTTTGAGAGGCTGCACGGGATCGAAAGAAAAAGGCAAGTGACCAAATATCAGGAGCCAAAAAATAATCCAAGAAAAGAAATTTTATTGTACATAGAGGATGACATGCGGGTCCCATGAGCCTGCAGGGTCCTCAACGTGGCATGAGATCGAAAGAAAAATGCAAGTGACCAAATATCAGGAGCCAAAAATAATTCAAGAAAAGAAACTTGATTGTACATAGAGGATGACATGCGGGTCCCATTTAGCAGCAGCGGTATCACCGTTTGAGAGGCTGCACGGGATCGAAAGAAAAAGGCAAGTGACCAAATATGAGGTTCCAAAAAAAATCCTAGAAAAGAAAGTTTTATAGTACATAGAGGATGACATGCTGGTCCCATTTAGCAGCAGCGGTATCACCGTTTGAGAGGCTGCACGGGATCGAAAGAAAAAGGCAAGTGACCAAATATGAGGTTCCAAAAAAAATCCTAGAAAAGAAAGTTTTATAGTACATAGAGGATGACATGCGAGTCCCATTTAGCAGCAGCGGTCTCACCGTTTGAGAGGCGGCAGGGGATCGAAAGAAAAAGGTAAGTGACCAAATATGAGATGCCAAAAAAAATCCAAGAAAAAAAGTTTTATAGTACATAGAGGATGACATGCGGGTCCCATTTAGCAGCAGCGGTATCACCGTTTGAGAGGCGGCAGGGGATCGAAAGAAAAAGGCAAGTGACCAAATTTGAGGTGCCAAAAAAAACTCCAAGAAAAGAAAGTTGATTGCTCATAGAGGATGACATGCGGGTCCCAATTAGCAGCAGCGGTCCCAACGTTTCCAAGGCGGCAAGGGATCAAAAGAAAAAGGAAGTAGCCAGAAATCAGGGTGTCAAAAAAATCCAAGAATAGAAAGAATTTTGGTTCATAGAGGATGACATGTGGGACCCATGATCCTGTATCGTAAACGGCTCGATCGGAGAGCGTTGAACGAGATGGCGCGATCGAGAAAAAAAACAATGCCAGAGAGGCTGCCATCTGGGCCCTACATCCCTCGGCGGTGCGGATTTGCGTTGACTCGGCCGGCGAACCCGAGAATTCGAGATGCACCACGTCCCGGGCCACCATACGCAACGTTTTGGCCGGTTTCGTCGGGCTAGGTGGCCTCAAAAACGAGAAAAAAAACGTTTTGACATGCACAACGGACAGACCCATAATCGTCGGCCATGGTACACCAGCAACCACGGCGCGACTTCAACTTCGTCGGCCATGGCAACTTTTCTTGTAGTGGATGACCCTGGAGTTGAAGAGCTAAAGAAATTCTAGTTGCAACCAGCAATGCTTCCGCTTCAGCTTGAAGGACCGAAGGTGCCATGGGTGTTGAAGCTTGAATCATGATCATCCCTGATCGGTGGATTTCTTGAATCTGAATGAATACACCAATTCCAGTGACCGAAGAAAGTCCTGGAGCTTTCTTAGTTTTCCATGCCGCGTCTGAGAAGACTTTTGTTCCTTTAATCATCAAGTCCGTCTTGAGAGTCCGACCATGTAGAGGCAGCTGACTTCCTGTAACCTATGTATTACCCTGTACGTCCTGAAGAACAGTCTTATTGGTCTGCACATTCTTGTTCATATTTGTAACCTGCTCAATATTACTCAATTCCAAGTTATGATTTAAAGCATTTGCCATGTGCTGAATTTGAGCCGGATGAAGTTGTTGCCTATTAAAAAGGTGATCATTTCTAGATTTCCATAAACACCACATGAAGGTTAAGACATTAGGAAAAGTGGCATTCAGGTGGTTCATATTTATCAGTTTGGAGATTATATCTGTGAGAGAGTGGGCATTTATGATAAGCATATCAACTCTTATGAACCAAGGATTTGAAAACCAAGCAGCCCTAGCATAATTGCATGTAAAGAAAAGATGGAAATATGTCTCCTCTAAATTACATCTGCAGCACAATTTGCTTATATGTTTAGAATACTTACCTGCTCGTGCCCCTGTAGGAAGGGCCTTTCAAAAAAATCTCCAACCGAAAGCTTGAATCCTTGGTGAGATTTGCTTGCTCTGCCATATCTTTTTTAATAATTGAACTGTAGCTTGGTCTACTTCTCTTGGCGTCGGCTCACAATTTTCCTGCAAATTTTGAAGACAAGCCTTATATGCACTTTTAGTATTGCATTTACCTGTGGGAGTGAGTTTCCAGCAAAGCATGTCTTCATCCGACGTGGGAATAATAGGAGTGGATTTTATAATTTCAGATGTGGGATTTTGGAAAAGAGTGTCAATTAGCTGAGTGTTCCAAGTTTGTTCATTGGGAAGCCAGAGATCTTTGACTTGAGCTGGATAGGAATAATTTGATAGCTGAATGATGAGAGTGTCATACAGGTTGGCCCAATCATTGCACCAAGGTGTGCTCTAAATAGACATATGACCTTTGGTGATCTGGTAGAACGAATGTGTTTTTAGAATCGGGAGCATCTTGAGAATGGAGGCCCAGAAGGCAGATTTAGGAGCATTGGAATTTGGGCACTAAACAGAGGAGTTTGTGAAATATTTTGATTTAAGAATGGAGTGAAGAAAATCATTGGGTTGTTCCGCAATCCTCCAGGCAGCCATAAGGATAAGAGCTTGATTCATGGCTTGCAAGTTTCGTATACCTAAGCCTCCTTCATTCTTTGGAGAGCAGATGTCCTTCCAAGCTCCGAGACAAAGAGATCTAGAACATGTTTCTTCCCTAACTCCTGTCCACCAAAAATTTCTAATAATAGCAGTGAGCTTTGAAACAAACTTTTTATAGAAGAGAATGTTTGACATATAATAAACTGAAATAGAGGCAAGAACATATTTGATAAGTTCTAATATGGCAGCATGGGAAAGCTTATCCGCTTTATAAGTGCTAAGTTTTGCTTTGAATTTATCAATCACAAAGTTGTAAGCTGAGGTTCTATCCTTTGAAGGCAAAATGAAAGGATGTCCTAGATGAATGAAAGTGTTGTCGATTAGAGGGACAGGAAAAATATGAGTGATTGCTTGGAAATCTCATGGGTAACATGTTTACTAAAAATAATACCAGACTTTACCCAATTTGGCGTTTGACCAGAGCGATTGCAGAAATGCTGAAGGATATCTTTTATTTTCTCCGCCTCCTGCAGTGAAGCATTTCCACAAACCAACAAATCATCTGCAAAAAGGAGAGAATGAATGGGAGGGCAACTTGGTCCGAGAGTGATGCATGTGAGACAGCTTTGGGACATGGCCTGTTGCATAGCAATAGATAATTCATTGATTGCAAGAACAAACAGGTAAGGAGACAGTGGACAACCTTGTCTGATGCCCCTATTACCTCAGAATTTCGCAAACGGTTGACCATTAATTACTACATAGAAGGTTGGTGAAGAAACACAAGAGTGGATTAAATTAATGAAATGACCATGCAACCTTTTACGAGCGAGAGCTGTAACTATAAAATCCCACTCTAATCTGTTGAATGCTTTTGCAAGATCAATCTTAAGCATGAAAGACTTGTTTTTCCAGGAGCTTAAATGAAAAGAATGAGTAATTTCTTGCGCAATGATAATGTTATTGCTAATACGCCTTCCTTGTATAAAAGCTTGTTGAGAGGGGTGTATGTAGTCTGGTAAATGAGGCTTTAGTCTATTAGCAAGGCATTTAGCTATAATTTTATAGATGAAATTGCAAAGGCTAATAGGTCTATAATCAGACGGAACTAAAGGAACAAGCTTTTTTGGAATGAGAGCAATATGAGTTTCATTTATGTGAGAAGGCATAGTACTTGTTTGGAATAAACTACTTACCAAATTAACAACATCACTCCCAATCCATTCCCAAGTCTCTAAGTAAAACTCCACATTGAAACTATCTGGACCTGGTGAGGCATTTCTTTTCATCTTCTTGAGGGTTTGTAAAATTTCATTTTCATCTGGTATGTTGTAAGTATAGTCTTGATTATCTTGTGGAATAGACGTACCAATGTGAGGCCTGCCATTGTTAGCATTTGAAGAAGCAAAAATGGATCTAAAATATGTGACGAAAGTGTTACTTATTCTATCAGGCATAAAGTGCAGCACGTTATTCTCATCCTTAACAGAGACAATTGTATTCCTTCATTTTCTTTTAACCACTGCATTATGGAAGTAAGAAGTGTTTCTATCTCCATCTTTTATCCATTGCTTCTTGGCTCTTTGCATGTAGAAATCAGTGAGTTTTGTCATAGATTGCTCATACCTTGTAGATAAGGACATTTGGAGAGCATGGTCTTGGTCATCAACAGGTTTCATCTGGTTTTGCTTTTTTTGTTCTTCGAGGCTTTTGAGCTCAAGATGCAAAGGCTTCTTTTTCTTACACCAAATTTTGAGAGTTCCTGCAAGATGGTTAGTCCTTGCCGAAAAAGATTTATATTTTGTTGAGAGCCAGTCATTTTTAGCACAGTTCTGAAAATCATCTTCTTTTAACCACCAATTCTCAAATTTGAAGGAACGTTTCATTCTACGAACAGGCCCATCAGTTGAGAGAAGAATAGCAGCATGGTCGCTCATAGTATATGAATAATAGGCATGTTGTAGACAGGAAAAGCAGCACACCATTCTGCGTTAACTAAGCAACGATCCAATCTTTCAAAAGTAGGCTTAGAAGAAAAACGTCTATTTGTCCATGTATAAGCAGGCCCACTGTAACCCAAATCAAACAAGCCACATTGTTTAACAAAAGTACGAAAAGCAAACATACGATAACGGTTTATATTCGGAGAGTTCTTATCCATATCATACAAAAGATCATTCATGTCACCTAAACATAGCATAGGAAGGCTTGCATTATCATACACAAAAGCAGCCACATCATTCCAGATAACACTAGTTTGACGATGGTAAGGGTCTCCATAAATACAAACTAGCCCAAACTTAAGATTAGTAGTAGTATGAACAACCGAAGCTAGGATAATATGGAGGCTAGAACTATGGATAGTAACTTGGAGGTCATCATTCCACATCAACCAAAAGACCGCCCGAGCGTCTTCGAGAGGGCACTACGAAACTATCAGCCATATTAAACCTAGCATTTAGATCGATGGAACTGACTTTAGAGGATTTGATTTCGGAAACAAAGATTACCTGAGGTTTAGCCGAGAAGACTACTGGCGTGCAGTTGACGTGGGAGTTAGAAAGTTAGAAATCTCTGTGGTGTAATTTCCTTTACGTCCCCAGCAACGGCGCCAGAAAAAAGCTTGATAACGCGTGAAGCACACGTCCGTTGGGAACCCCAAGAGGAAGGTGTGATGCGTACATCAACAAGTTTTCCCTCAGTAAGAAACCAAGGTTATCGAACCAGTAGGAGATGAAGGCCATGTGAAGGTTGTTGGTGAAGGAGTGTAGTGCGGCGCAACACCAGGGATTCCGGCGCCAACCTGGAACCTGCACAACACAATCAAAATACTTTGCCCCAACTTAACAGTGAGGTTGTCAATCTCACCGGCTTGCTGTAAACAAAGGATTAAACGTATGGTGTGGAGAATGATGTTTGTTTGCAAAGAACAGTAGAGAACAATGATTGCAGTAGGTTGTATTTCAGATGTAAAAGAATGGACCGGGGTCCACAGTTCACTAGTGGTGTCTCCAATAAGATAAATAGCATGTTGGGTGAACAAATTACAGTTGGGCAATTGACAAATAGAGAGAGCATAACAATGCACATACATATCATGATGACTAATATGAGATTTACTTAGGGCATTACGACAAAGAACATAGACCGCTATCCAGCATGCATCTATGCGTAAAAAGTCCTGATGCAGCCCGACCTTCGGTCTTCACCGCATCATGTGCTTCATCGCCAAGGCGGCACGCTAAGGTGAATCTTCTCCTTTACGCGTGCCTCGAATCGCCTATTTGGGACGATATACTACTTCATACTCCGTCATACCTTGATGATAGGAAATCGACGACAAGTACGGAGGGAAGAGAGGATGCCATGGAGACCCGAGGACGCAAGGCCGATGTCACGGAAACATGGAAGAGAAGGAGAAAGAGGAGCTGGACGCTCCAGGCCGGAACTTCCGCCCGACATAGCCGGAACTTCCTCCCAGATTCCATCCAAGACTGAAGATGCTCATGCTGAAGAGCTGCGGCCGAAACTTCCACCCCTGATGGCCGGAACTTCCGCCCAGGATGGCCGGAACTTCCGCCTCGGAGGACCGGAACTTCCGCCCGCCGGAACTTCCGCCCAAGTTCCGCCCAAGTTCCGAAAGTCCGTCAAAACCATACTGGATGTTACTGCGAGGAAATGGCCGAATTCCGGAACAAGGCCGGAACTTGGCCGGAACTTCCGGATCGACCGGAACTTCCGGCCTCCAGGACCGGAACTTCCGCCAAGATGCTTCGAAGATGCTGTCTAAAAGGAATCCAGCCGGAACTTCCGCCCAGGACGACCGGAACTTCCGCCCCTCAGGACCGGAACTTCCGCCCATACGCGTTTCAGCACCAAAACTGGCAAATTCAGCTTGTAACTTATCCCTTCGCCCCACCTACTATAAATAGCCTAGTTGGCTCAGATCTGGGATTAGACTTGATGTGAAATTAAACTTGAGCTTAGCTCACCCTTGTGGGAACCCTACCTAGATCTTTGATCTTGTACCCACCCGGGCTCCTTATTGACTCGTGAAGATCTCTTTGGTGACTTCTACCGTTTGTTTGATCTTTTGCTTGCACTTCTACCTATTTGGTCTTTTGCTTGCACTTCTATCAACCTTTCGGTCTTTTCACCCTTCTAGATCTTGCGAGCTTCGATTTGTCGATCTCTTTGCGGGACTTCTACCGGAAGGTCTTTTCTTGCAACCTCTATCGAGTTGGTGGTTCGGGCCAACGAGGGAAAACCGATTTGTGTGCGTGTGTGTTGTATCCCCACGATTCCCCCTCGCGTTCTTCGTGTTCATCGCGTTCATCCACCTACCCCCACGAGTTCCACCCAAATCCGTGAAGATCGGGCACATCCTTGGGCTTAGCCTTTATCATATGGTATCAGAACCTCTTTTGTTGCCACGGATTTGACCCCCACATCCCCCAATTCCACCAATTTCGCCCAAAAAATTTCCAAAAATAATTTCCCAAAAAATAGCCCCAAATTGGCCTTGGATCGATCTCGCGATTGGTTGAGTTATTTGTGGTTTTGCTCCAATAGAAACTTGTCTTTGGTGTTGATCTGCAATTCCCCCACCTTCCCACAGCTTCTAGTGCCAAATTTTCCTCGAATTCGAAGGATTTCGGCCCGGATTTCCGCCCAAATCGACGAACATCCCGCAGATCTGATTGCGACCGGAAGTTCCGCCCGGCAGGTGTTATCACCAGAATTTGACCGAGTTAGAGGTGGGCCGCGATCAAGATGGGCTTGAAGAATATACATGGAAGAATACGCGAACCGGCCTTGTACACGAAGTTTGGGCTAGTTTGCCCTTGTATCTGTAAATATGATAGGATACGTGTCGGTTAGTTAGAGTTTGGCTCGTGCACGGTTGGGATTATTCCCACGTTAGAAAGTCTACGGACTATAAATATGTATCTAGGGTTTATGAAATAAACAACAATCACGTTCACCACAAACCAATCTAGGCGCATCGCCAACTCCCTTGTCTCGAGGGTTTCTTCCGGGTAAGCATCATGCTGCCTAGATCGCATCTTGCGATCTAGGCAGTACACGTTTATCCGCTGTTCATGCGTTGCTCGTACTGAAGCCTTTTTGATGGCGAGCAACGTAGTTATCTTAGACGTGTTAGGGTTAGCATTGTTCATCGTATCATATGCTGTCGTCGTGCAACCCTGAGACGTCTAGCCGCCCTTACGCCTATCTTAGGTGTAAGGGCGGCACCCCGCTTGATCATTATTTAGTAGATCCGATCCGTTATGATTGCTCCTTGTTCTTCAAGGATTAGTTTAATATCCGCATAGTTAGGCCTTACAAACGGGTTGAAGGATCCAGTGGCGCGTAGGGTGTAGTTTGCTAGCCCTAGACAGGATGTTCCGGGGATCAACCTCGTGTTGGTTTTTTAGGCCTTGTCTAGGGTCGGTTTACGATCACCGTGCGTGGCCGCCAGGCTCAATTACGAGTAGGATGTTCCGATTATGTGGTGAAAACCCTAAATCGTAGTAGGTCGTTTTAGCTTTATTTTGATCAAGCAGGACCACCATATATTCGTACACCTCGTACGGATCATGGGCGGATCGGCTCTTTGAGCCGATTCACAGGACAACCTGAGAGCCGATCGAGGCTCGTATTTAATGTTTACGTGTATGCCATGCAGGAAACTAAGCGAGGCACATCCATCACCTTCCTGACCAGGTATAGGTCAGGTGGCACGCCCTTGCACCAGCATCGGACGTGCGTGCCGAGTCTTTGCGGGCCGTCGCTCGGAGGGACCAGGGCCAGCCGCAGTCCTGGGAGCCTCCCGGCTCTCTTTGTGTTGCCCGTCGCTGCTCGCCGGTGGGTTTCGACCGCAACACATTACGGCACGCCCGGTGGGACAATCTTCGACATCAACCGCATCGCCATCTACATCTGAGATGGCGGAAGGCACCCCAGTCACGTACGAGGATCTGACCGAGGAGCTCAAGAAGAAGTATGACGAGGTCAAAGCAATCCTCGAAGCCGACCTCATCGGCTCTTTTCACAGAACCCGCTCACATGGCATCTGGTGGAAAGGGTTCTCACCTGAAGGCGCGCTCGATGGAGTGGACCTGTCCGCCCCGTCAGAAGAACGCACCAGGTCCCTGCGTCAGGAGATTAACTTCATGGTAGCTCACTCGCTGCACCGCCATTCTGAGAGCCTGGTGAACACTTTGGAGCGTGTCGCTCTTCGGGTGATCCAGGAAATAATGAGGCATCGGTACTCTCCGTCAGGACCAGCTCTCGGGACTTACCAAGGAGAAATGCCACTCCAGTCCCGTCCACCGCTGCCATTCGCGTTGGCAGCACCAGAAGTGCCGAATTCACCGGCATACGTCGTCTACAAGATCGGTGGTGACCCTAGTGACTACCAGTTCTTGCATGAGGCGCCTAAGGAGATCCCTCATGGATACACGTGCACATACGTGCCAGACTGCGATGCTTGGGCACTCACAAACCAGACCGCAACAGAGGGACTTACGGAACAACGGGAGGAACTTCGGGAACAGATCTTGAGAAGCGAGACGTGGCTAGCTAAGTATGCCACTCCAACAAACCTCCGAGAGCTCAGCTCCTGCAGTTGGCTCGATCTTTGGAAAAGCAAGCATGGCTAGCTAAGTATACCACTCCGGCGAATCTTCAGAGTTCGACTCCTGCAGCCAGCACCGCGGATCAGATCAGTACCATCCTGAGAGACCAGTTCGGCATGGTGCCGAAAAGGAGGACAATCGGCTATTCCAAGCCGTACCCCAACGAGTATGAGTTGATCCCGCTACCACCCAAATATCGACTCCCTGATTTCTCCAAGTTTAATGGATCAGATGGTCCAGCTCCATCGAGCATGTGAGCCGATATTTGGCACAGCTGGGCACGATCTCAGCATCAGATGAGCTGCGTGTGAGGTTCTTCGCACAGTCCCTCACAGGATCGGCTTTCGGGTGGTACACATCGCTGCCACCAGACTCAATCCGGACTTGGAAGCAGTTGGAAGAGCAGTTCCACATGCAGTATCACTCAGAGGCTTCCGAGGCTGGCATTGCCGATTTAGCACAAGTACGTCAGAAGCGCGGAGAAACAGTGTCAGAATACGTCCAGCGCTTCAGGACCGTTAGGAACCGATGCTATTCGGCTCGTGTGACTGAAAAAGAAGCAGTCGAGTTGGCGGTGGTGGGTCTCGCATCACCGATCAAGGACGTGGCCTCCCAAGCAGACTACCCTTCACTGGCGCACATGGTGCAGAAGCTGTCAGTATATGAACAGCGCCACCCAGATGTATACCAGGATAAATTCAAGCGTGCGGTGGTCCTGGTTGAGGCAGATGAAGACGAAGGCTCTGCGGGAGATCAAGAGGTAGCAGTGGCTGAATGGACTCGGGGGGCAAGCCCCGTGTCCTGCAAGTGGGTTAAGCCACAAGGTCCTCCCAGAGGGTTTGACTTCGACGTTACCAAAGCTGAGCAGATTTTCGACCTCTTACTTAAGGAGAAGCAGCTAAAGGTACCCGAAGGCCACAAGATCCCCACGGCGCAGGAGCTGAATGGAAAGCCATACTGCAAGTGGCATAACACGTTCACCCATGCCACCAACGACTGCAGGGTGTGGCAGCAGCAAGTCCAAATGGCGATAGAACAAGAGCGTCTAATTTTCAGCCAGTACGCCATGAAAGTCGACACACACCATTTCCCCGCCGTTAACATGGTGGAGTGCACTTACCCTGGAGGGTGCCAGCCAGGATTCTCGTTCAATATCAACATGGTAGGACCTGGACACCACTCTGGTAAGGACGGAGACGAGGGCAGCTGCTCTCGTAGCAAGGACACAGAGGAAGCCGTTCCACGTGATCGGCTCCGTCACGATGGCAAGCGCTACATCACAGAGGGAGAAGTGAGGAATGTGAGATATCAGCGACCTCTCTCTGATCACCTCCTCAACAAGTATGTGAGTCAATATGACCAACGCCGACGACCCAACGACGATGGTGAAAGAGATTGTCTGGCTGGGGACGCCAGGAGACATCGTCGGCATGATCGCGACGAGGAGAGATATGAGCGCCATGCCAAGGAAAAGTCAAGAGAGCAAGATGACGAGGATAGGCATTGGGACTGTCCCTTCTTCAGACACTGCTGGGATTCAGGAATGAGCCGATTGCCTACAATCGGCAACTGCCCAGAATGTAGACAGAAGAGGAAGGATGCAGCTAACGTGTCCGTGTTCAAACGTCTAGGGCCTCTCCCGCCTCGGAACAAGCACGCTGAGTCCTCTCGGGTGGAAGACCTCAAGGAATTGGAAGACGATGAAGAAGAAGAAGATAAGTACCACCGGCCAAGGTGGTGCCCTGATGGACTCAGCCGTTCCCAAAAGCGTAGGGTTCAGCGACTACGTGGTTTGGAGAAAGCCGAAAGGTTATACCTGCACACGTTGAGGAAGGCGCGGCCTGATCTGGCCGCTAAAATTCAGCGAACCCTGGACGAAGAAGGTCGGCCACAAAGGAAAGAGTGGCGCCCCAGACAAAAGAAAGCCGATGATGAAACATCGGCTGGCACAAACATGGTGTTCATCCTTCCGACGGAGTTTAGTGCTCCGAGATTAGACGAAGCACATGTGGCACAACTTGATGCGGCCCACGGCCAGTTATCTTTGAGAAGCCACGAGAAAGAAGCTACAGACATCTGAAGGCCCTGTACTTGCGAGGTTATATCGATGGGCAGCCTGTCAACAAGATGCTGGTGGACACCGGAGCGGCAGTCAACATTATGCCATACTCCATGCTATGTCTGTTCGGACACTCTAGCTCGGATCTGATCAAGACTAACGTGACACTGAGCGATTTCAACGGCCAAGCGTCTGACGCACAAGGTGTTCTGAACGTGGATCTGACCGTAGGAAGGAAAACCATCCCTACGACGTTCTTTATTGTCGATAGCAAGAGCACCTATGCTGTCCTGCTAGGAAGAGATTGGATCCACGCCAACTGTTGCATTTCATCCACGATGCACCAATGTGTAATACAGTGGGATGGAGATGAAGTAGAGGTCGTCCATGCAGATGACTCAGCCGAGATTTCAACGGCTGGCATGAACGCTTGGGAGACAACAGGCCAAGAGCCACTCTCAGGCATCAATTTGGACAACTGCGAGCGCATCGACGTGACGAAGGACGGGGTTAGGCTGGTCTTATCCACCGGCCTGACCGTATAGCAAGAACAAACCTATGGACAAACGTGGCAAGGCCGATCCGTGGGATCGGCCCCAAAGATCTATGGAGGAACATTGCAAAACCTTCATTGAGCGATTCAATCAACGTGGAGGCCGATTCCAGCAATCGGCCAAAATTATCTTCACCACACGTTCTGCCTGTGTTCAACGTCGATCTAATGAGCAGCGGTTTTACGTCGGCTGATGAGAGTCAACATTAGTCCTAACGGAGCCGACGTTCAAATACAGTGCCTTGGCTAACTACAGAGCCGATATCCGCAGTTACCTGACAGATTCGGCTCGGGGGGGCACCTAATCAGATGAACATGTGCGATTGATGACCCACAAGTATAGGGGATCGCGATAGTCTTCGAGGGAAGTAAAACCCAAATTTATTGATTCGACACAAGGGGAGGTAAAGAATACTTATAAGCCTTAACAACTGAGTTGTCAATTCAGCTGCACCTGGAAAAGCACTAGCAACAGGGGTGATGTGAAAGTAGCAGTAATATGAGAGCAATAGTAACAGTAACACAGCAGCAGTAATAGCAATATGGGAACAATGGCACCGGAAAATAGTTGATACTACTTCCAATGACATAGAGAACAAGTATATTATGATGAGAGATGGACCGGGGTTCCCAGCGATCTACACTAGTGGTAACTCTCCAATAAGTGACAAGTGTTGGGTGAACAAATTACAGTTGGGAAATTGATAGGAATCAAAGCATTAAGATAGAACATCAGGCTTATTAATTATGTAGGCATGTTTTCCGTATATAGTCGTACGTGCTCGCAATGAGAAACTTGCACAACATCTTTTGTCCTACCAGCCGGTGGCAGCCGGGCCTCAAGGGAAACTACTGGATATTAAGGTACTCCTTTTAATAGAGTACCGGAGCAAAGCATTAACACACCGTGAAAACATGTGATCCTCACATCACTACCATCCCCTCCGGTTGTCCCGATTTCTGTCACTTCGGGGCCATTGGTTCCGGACAGTGACATGTGCATACAACTTGTAGATACAATCTAAGCAATAAGTATAGAGCTCAAATCTAAGATCATGCCACTCGGGCCCTAGTGACAAGCATTAAGCATAACAAGATTGCAGCAACAATAACTTCACAAACTTTATAGATAGACTAATCATAATGTATCATCCATCGGATCCCAACAAACACAACACCGATTACATCAGATGAATCTCAATCATGTAAGGCAGCTCATGAGACCATTGTATTGAAGTACATGGGGAGAGTATACCGACATAGCTACTTCTAGAACCCGTAGTCCATGGGGGAACTACTCACGGAGCATGATGGAGGCGGTGGCGTCGATGGAGATGGCTTCCGGGGGCACTTCCCCGTCCCGGCAGGGTGCCGGGACAGAGACTTCTGTCCCCCGAATTGGAGTTTCGCGATGGCGGCGGCACCCCTGGAGTCTTTCTGGAGTTTCGTCAATTGGTACTGCGTTTTTAGGTCGAAAGGGATTTTATAGGCGAAGAGGCGGCGCAGGGGGGCACCTGGGGGCGCCACACCCTAGGCCGGCGCGACCAGGGTCTGGCCCGCGCCGCCATGTGGTGTGGTGGCCCCCTGGCCCCTCTCCGACTCTTCTTCGGTGTTCTGGAGCCTTCCGAGAAAAATAGGAGGTTTGGCGTTGATTTCGTCCAATTCCGAGAATATTGCCCGAACAGCCTTTCTGGAACCAAAAACAGCAGAAAACAGGAACTGGCACTGTGGCATCTCGTTAATAGGTTAGTTCTGGAAAATGCATGAAATCATCATAAAGTGCAAGCAAAACATGTAAGTATTGTCATAAAACAAGCATGGAACGACAGAAATTATGGATACGTCGGGGACGTATCAGCATCCCCAAGCTTAGTTCCTGCTCGTCCCGAGCAGGTAAACGATAAAAAGAATAATTTCTGTAGTGACATGCTACTTACATAACCTTGATCATACTATTACAAAGCATATGAAATGAATGAAGTGACTCAAGGCAATGATTTATAGTTGCTAACAAATAGATAACATATAGCAAAACTTTTCATGAATAGTACTTTCAAGACAAGCATCAAAAGTCTTGCACAAGAGTTAACTCATAAAGCAATAGATTCAAAGTAAAGGCATCGAAGCAACACAAAGGAAGATATAAGTTTCAGCGGTTGCTTTCAACTTTCAACATGCATATCTCATGGATAATTGTCAACACAAAGTAATATGATGAATGCAAATATGCAAGTATGTAAGAATCAATGCACAGTTGACACAAGTGTTTGCTTCTAAGGTGGAAAGAAGTAGGTAACTGACTCAACATAAAAGTAAAAGAATGGTCCTTCAAAGAGGAAAGCATCGATTGCTATATTTGTGCTAGAGCTTTGGTTTTGAAAACATAAAGAGAGCATAAAAGTAAAGTTTTGAGAGGTGTTTGTTGTTGTCAACGAATGGTAATGGGTACACTAACTACCTCGCCAACCGGATTCTCAAGAGCGGCTCCCATGAATTATTTGCATATTTATGTGGCACTCCTTCCAACCTTTCTTACACAAACCATGGCTAACCGAATCCTCGGGTGCCTGCCAACAATCTCATACCATGAAGGAGTGCCTTTTTATTTTATTTTTATTATGATGATGACACTCCCCCCAACCTTTGCTTACACAAGCCATGGCTAACCGAATCCTTCGGGTGCCGTCCAACAATCACAAACCATGGAGGAGTGTCTATTTAAGTTAATTAATTTGGGACTGGGAATCCCATTGCCAGCTCTTTTTGCAAAATTATTGGATAAGCGGATGTGCCACTAGTCCATATGAGAGTCCGTCAAAAGTAAATGACAAGGTTGAAAGCTAAACACCACATACTTCCTCATGAGCTATAAAAAATTAACACAAATTGAGAAGCATTTTGAATTGTTTAAAGGTAGCACTCAAGCAATTTACTTTGGAATGGCAGGAAATACCACATAGTAGGTAGGTATGGTGGACACAATTGGCATAGTGGTTGGCTAAAGGATTTTGGATGCATGAGAAGTATTCCCTCTCGATACAAGGCTTAGGCTAGCAAGGTTGTTTGAAGCAAACACAAGTATGAACCGGTCTGACAAAACTTACATAAAAACATATTGCAAGCATTATAATACTCTACACTGTCTTCCTTGTTGCTCAAACACTTTTACCAGAAAATATCTAGACCTTAAGAGAGATCAATTATGCAAACCAATTTCAACAAGCTCTACAGTAGTTCTCCACTAATAGGTTTAAACTACATGAAAAAAAACTTATGATCTACTTGAGAGCTCAAAACAATTGCCAAGTGTCAAATTATCCAAGACATATGAGGCATTTTCTTTTTCCAACCAAATAACCATAAGTATTGTAGCTTCCAACTTTTATCATTGAACATTAGAAGTAAAACGAAGAACAAGTGTTCATATGAAAAAGCGGAGCGTGTCTCTCTCCCAATCAAGGATTGCTAGGATCCGATCTTATTCAAACAAAAACAAAAATAAAAGCACACAGACGCTCCAAGTAAAGCACATATGATGTGACCGAATAAAAATATAGTTTCAGGGGAGGAACCTGATAAGTTGATGAAGAAGGGGATGCCTTGGGCATCCCCAAGCTTAGACGCTTGAGTCTCCTTGAAATATGCAGGGATGAACCACGGGGGCATCCCCAAGCTTAGACTTTTCACTCTTCTTGATCATATATCATCCTCCTCTCTTGACCCTTGAAAACTTCCTTCACAACAAACTTCTCATAAACTTCATTAGAGGGGTTAGTACTCAAAAAATTTGAATCCACCTTGGTCCTGTAGTGGCACATTGCAAGAACTCAATAAAACATTAGCTACAGCTCTCTATGTCTAGAAAAGCTCGCTTAAAGTCCACAAGAGACAATGCAAAAAACAGAGACAGAATCTGCCAAAACAGAACAGCCAGTAAAGACGAATTTTAATAAAATACTTCCGTTGCTCAAATCAGAAAACTCAAAACTAATGAAAGTTGCGTACATATCTGAGGAACACGCACGTAAATTGGCATATTTTTCTGATTTTCCTACAGAGAAAACAGCCCAGATTCGTGACAGATAGAAATCTGTTTCTGTGCAGAAATTCAAATCTAGTATCAACCTTCGATTAGAGGCTTCACTTGGCACAACCAAACACAAAACTAAGATAAGGAGATGTTGCTACAGTAGTAAACAACTTCCAAGACACAAATGTAAAACAAGGTACTGTAGCAAAATAACACATGGGTTATCTCCCAAGAAGTTGCTTTCTTTATAGCCGTTAAGATGGGCTCAGCAGTTTTAATGATGCACTCGCAAGAAATAGTATTGGAGGCAAAAGAGAGCATCAAAAAGCAAATCCAAAACAAATTTAAGTCTAACATGCTTCCTATGCAAAGGAATCTTGTAAATAAACAAGTTCATGAAAAGCAAAGTAACAAGCATAAGAAGATAGAACAAGTGTAACATCGAAATTTTAAGCATATAGAGAGGTGTATTAGTACCATGAAAATTTCTACAACCATATTTTCCTCTCTCATAATAATTTTCAGTAGCTTCATGAACAAACTCAACAATATAACTATCACATGCAGCATACTTTTCATGATCCACAAACTCATAATTTTTATCAAGTTCAAGAATAGTGGAATAAAAACTTTCAAACTTACTTTTATTAATAATATAACAAGGTAGTTGATCAATCTCAAGAGATATGGGACTCATAGAATAAGTCAAGGACTCTCCAATCCCATTTTCATTAGTAGTACAATTAATAGTATCAAGTAACATAGGACCATCATCTAGAGCTTTATCATAAACATTTGCTAAGCAAAATTCTTTAGTACCATGCATTTCGACATCAGGCACAAACAAAGCATTATCATAAGATTTATCAAAGTAGCATGGATTATCATAAATAACAGTAGTATAATTATTCTCACAAGTATTACTCATAGGTACTATTTCAAGAGAATCCACAGGAACATAACATTCAACCTCTTTCGGTAAGCATGGAGGACAATCAAATAGTGTAAGAGATGAAGAGTTACTCTCATTAGAAGGTTGGCATGGGTAGCTAATCCATTCTTCCCCCTTTTGTTCGTCGCTCTCCTCTTCTTTTTCATCCAATGAGCTTTCAAGTTCATCAATTTCCTCCTCTTTTTCATCCAATGCGCTTTCAGGTTCATCAGTTTCTTCTTCCACCGGTTCCTGCAAATTGTGAGTGCATTCTTGTGCATTAATGTGTCTCTCTTTAAAATCAAGGATATAAGGATTCCTACTGTAGCATTCTATGCAAGAATTAAGGATAGTAGAGACATAATCTTTAAGGTCCTTACAAATAGCACAAGTTTCATAATTCTCAACCATGAAGGATTCTATCTCGGAGGCTCCCATAAATAAGACAAATTGTTCTACCTCTTCGAACCCATAATGAATATAGCAATTCCGATTATAGCTCTTAATAAAATATTCCTCACTAAAGCCACATTGAAATTTAAGATGTTTAGTATCCTGTTGAGAGCAACAGTTTATGTCATGGCGTCTAAGCAAGATTCTAGCAATTGTATTTAATTTTTCTATCATAGCACTCATTATTTTCCCAGTTCTTGATTCTCTATGACAATTATAACATTCCATAAGCTCCAAGTAGGTTGTAGGTTCTCCCATAACAGCAGTTTTTAATTTTTCGGTTTTTCAAATTTTTATGGATTTTTGGGTATATGAGACAAATAAAACAAGACAAAAATAAACTAAGCAAAAGTAAACTACGCAAACTAATACTAAACAGAAATAAACTAAGCACAAATAAACTAGGCAAAAGTAAACTAAGCAAAACAAAATAAAATAAAACAGAGAGAGAGCTAGAGTGTACTCCCCAGGTGAACTTATGAGTAGAGCTATGCCTCCCCGGCAACGGCGCCAGAAAACAGTCTTGATGACCCACAAGTATAGGGGATCGCGATAGTCTTCGAGGGAAGTAAAACCCAAATTTATTGATTCGACACAAGGGGAGGTAAAGAATACTTATAAGCCTTAACAACTGAGTTGTCAATTCAGCTGCACCTGGAAAAGCACTAGCAACAGGGGTGATGTGAAAGTAGCAGTAATATGAGAGCAATAGTAACGAATAACAAAGAAAGGTAATAGCAATATGGGAACAATGGCACCGGAAAATAGTTGATACTACTTCCAATGACATAGAGAACAAGTATATTATGATGAGAGATGGACCGGGGTTCCCAGCGATCTACACTAGTGGTAACTCTCCAATAAGTGACAAGTGTTGGGTGAACAAATTACAGTTGGGCAATTGATAGGAATCAAAGCATTAAGATAGAACATCAGGCTTATTAATTATGTAGGCATGTTTTCCGTATATAGTCGTACGTGCTCGCAATGAGAAACTTGCACAACATCTTTTGTCCTACCAGCCGGTGGCAGCCGGGCCTCAAGGGAAACTACTGGATATTAAGGTACTCCTTTTAATAGAGTACCGGAGCAAAGCATTAACACACCGTGAAAACATGTGATCCTCACATCACTACCATCCCCTCCGGTTGTCCCGATTTCTGTCACTTCGGGGCCATTGGTTCCGGACAGTGACATGTGCATACAACTTGTAGATACAATCTAAGCAATAAGTATAGAGCTCAAATCTAAGATCATGCCACTCGGGCCCTAGTGACAAGCATTAAGCATAACAAGATTGCAGCAACAATAACTTCACAAACTTTATAGATAGACTAATCATAATGTATCATCCATCGGATCCCAACAAACACAACACCGATTACATCAGATGAATCTCAATCATGTAAGGCAGCTCATGAGACCATTGTATTGAAGTACATGGGGAGAGTATACCGACATAGCTACTGCTAGAACCCGTAGTCCATGGGGGAACTACTCACGGAGCATGATGGAGGCGGTGGCGTCGATGGAGATGGCTTCCGGGGGCACTTCCCCGTCCCGGCAGGGTGCCGGGACAGAGACTTCTGTCCCCCGAATTGGAGTTTCGCGATGGCGGCGGCGCCCCTGGAGTCTTTCTGGAGTTTCGTCAATTGGTACTGCGTTTTTAGGTCGAAAGGGATTTTATAGGCGAAGAGGCGGCGCAGGGGGGCACCTGGGGGCGCCACACCCTAGGCCGGCGCGGCCAGGGTCTGGCCCGCGCCGCCATGTGGTGTGGTGGCCCCCTGGCCCCTCTCCGACTCTTCTTCGGTGTTCTGGAGCCTTCCGGGAAAAATAGGAGGTTTGGCGTTGATTTCGTCCAATTCCGAGAATATTGCCCGAACAGCCTTTACGGAACCAAAAGCAGAAAACAGGAACTGGCACTGTGGCATCTCGTTAATAGGTTAGTTCCGGAAAATGCATGAAATCATCATAAAGTGCAAGCAAAACATGTAAGTATTGTCATAAAACAAGCATGGAACGACAGAAATTATGGATACGTCGGGGACGTATCAGCGATACACACCTAATCAGATGAACATGTGCGATACATGTGCAGCGAAATATTGGGGGCCGATAGAAAAATCGGCCAGTAAAATTTTTCTCATGGTATACAGCCGATGCACGGACATCGACTTTAGAGCTAAGAAACAAAGCCGATGCACAGCCATCGACTCTAGTACGATTACACAGGATCTACCCGCTGCGTGTTCAAGACACGGATTTTCACCAAGTCGGTCTTCAGTTCAGCTTCAAGGCCTTCTGCTCCCTTGAGGGAGTGAACAATGAGAGCTTCCTCAGCTGCAATGAGCCGATTTTGGTGCCCGAACTTTCTCTTCGAGGACTTCCAACCCTTTACGCCAGTTCAGCAGTACTGTCAGAAGCGTCAGTTTTGGCATGCAAGGCAGCCTTTTGCTCATTAAGCCGTTGGTGTTTCGTCTACAATATCGGCTTTCAACGGAAGAAGAGGCGATCGATGGGGGCAAGTTTGGCTGGCTCGGCATGGTGGCTGTCTCAAAATTACCTGAGTTCAAAGCCCTTTGTCTGATCTGTGCATCCTCACCGCTATTCTCGCCTTGACTGAGGCTCGGGGGGCAGCTGGCCTGGTAGATGCTCTGTTTTAGAAGCCGATTGGGGTGTCATCGGCTGGTCCTTCGTCGCAACCTTCTTAAAAAATGGGAGTTCGCGCAGAAGAGGATCACTGGAGCTGGTGGGAGGAATTTAAGGGCTCTCTTGAAGGCAAGGGTCTTCCACATTATCCACCAGATCTCAAAGTCATCAGTTGAAGAGTTGAAGGATAGATTGTGAAGAACCGATGCGTTGCCATCGGCTCATTGAGCATTGGCTAAGTGAACAATCGGCAAAGTCAGTATGAGGGGGAATCGGCTAAATTAGCTTAAAGGAAATCGGCAAAATCAAACTGGGGGAAATTCTTCATTGATAAATAGGATTTCTTACATAAAGAGCTGATTGCTCTCAAAAGGAAATACTAGGGGGTACATTGCCCCATCTACTACTGCTGATCCTATGCTAAGGGTCCTATCTACAGGCCGTCGCTGCCCTCGTCGTCGCCGTCGTCGCCGCTGTCGGCGCTACTCCCGGCGGGCTCGTCGTCGCTGCAGCAGCGGCCGCCGGCCGGGCCCTCGTTGTCCTCATCCTCCTCGTCAGCGTCGTCATCGTCGCTGTCGAAGTCGCTGAGGTTCCCCGGCCAGGGGCAGAAGCGCTTGGCCGGCGGTTCGTCGGAGGAGGTGTCGTCCTCCTCCTCCTTCTCCTCCTCCTCCTCCTCCTCGGGGGAGGTGAAGTCATCACAGGAGAAGCGATCGTCATCGCTCTCCTCCTCCGTTTCCCCGTCGGCGAGGAAGCGGAGGTCACTTTCCCCGTCGGTCGAGGACTTGTCGTCCTCAGACCAGACGGAGAAATCGTGACTAGATTCCTCCCCGGCTTCGATGGCGCGGCGGATGTTGGCCGCATGGGCCTCCTCCGGGTTCCACTCCGGCGTCGGCTCGCGGGAGGAGGAGGATTGGGTGGAAGGACCCGATGAGGCAGAGGAGGAAGAAGACATGGTGGCGTAGGAGGGCTTTTGGAGTGCTAATGCGAAGGGGATGAAGAAGCAAACTGTTTGGAGCGGTTAAATAAAAGGGGATATAGTGGAAATTCAATGCCATAGCAGTTTCCGAGGAAGTGGTGCCCAACGGAAAAAAAAATTGCCAGGGCACGCAGAAGTGGAAGAGGCAAGGCATCATGATGGAGGATACTGCGACGGTTCTGCCACGACATGACCCGACGAAGAAAAAGCAGAGTGATTTTGGAATTATCAATTCCAAAACCAGGGGGGCATGTGTTATCACCAGAATTTGACCGAGTCAGAGGTGGGCCGCGATCAAGATGGGCTTGAAGAATATACATGGAAGAATACGCGAACCGGCCTTGTACACGAAGTTTGGGCTAGTTTGCCCTTGTATCTGTAAATATGATAGGATACGTGTCGGTTAGTTAGAGTTTGGCTCGTGCACGGTTGGGATTATTCCCACGTTAGAAAGTCTACGGACTATAAATATGTATCTAGGGTTTATGAAATAAACAACAATCACGTTCACCACAAACCAATCTAGGCGCATCGCCAACTCCCTTGTCTCGAGGGTTTCTTCCGGGTAAGCATCATGCTGCCTAGATCGCATCTTGCGATCTAGGCAGTACATGTTTATCCGTTGTTCATGCGTTGCTCGTACTGAAGCCTTTTTGATGGCGAGCAACGTAGTTATCTTAGACGTGTTAGGGTTAGCATTGTTCATCGTATCATATGCTATCGTCGTGTAACCCTGAGACGTCTAGCCGCCCTTACGCCTATCTTAGGTGTAAGGGCGGCACCCCGCTTGATCATTATTTAGTAGATCCGATCCGTTATGATTGCTCCTTGTTCTTCAAGGATTAGTTTAATATCCGCATAGTTAGGCCTTACAAACGGGTTGAAGGATCCAGTGGCGCGTAGGGTGTAGTTTGCTAGCCCTAGACAGGATGTTCCGGGGATCAACCTCGTGTTGGTTTTTTAGGCCTTGTCTAGGGTCGGTTTACGATCACCGTGCGTGGCCGCCAGACTCAATCACGAGTAGGATGTTCCGATTATGTGGTGAAAACCCTAAATCGTAGTAGGTCGTTTTAGCTTTATTTTGATCAAGCAGGACCACCATATATTCGTACACCTCGTACGGATCATGGGCGGATCGGCTCTTTGAGCCGATTCACAGGACAACCTGAGAGTCGATCGAGGCTCGTATTTAATGTTTACGTGTATGCCATGCAGGAAACTAAGCGAGGCACATCCATCACCTTCCTGACCAAGTATAGGTCAGGTGGCACGCCCTTGCACCAGCATCGGACGTGTGTGCCGAGTCTTTGCGAGCCATCGCTCGGAGGGACCAGGGCCAGCCGCAGTCCTGGGAGCCTCCCGGCTCTACTGTGTTGCCCGTCGCTGCTCGCCGGTGGGTTTCTGACCGCAACAACAGGACCGGAAGTTCCGCCCAGGGACCGGAAGTTCCGCCCCTCAGGACCGGAAGTTCCGGCTGGCCGAAATTTTGACAGCAACCTTCGTTTTTCGTTTTGGTACTAACCCCCTTGTGTTTGGACTTCGGTTTGAGTGCCATTTCAGCTACCACAAAGCTTCCGCAACATCGACAACGACGAGGGCACCCCGAGGATCCAAGTGGTTCATTTGACACCTCCACCATAGCAAGTTCAAGATCGTCGGCCACCATCATCAAGTGGTATAACTTGCTCCTAACTTGTAACCCTAACCTCTTTTGCGTACCTTCCCTATCGAGAGTGGCTTTCTAGTGTTGCGAAGCATTGCGCAAGCGTCCCGACCGTGAGGGTGTGCGTGTGTTGAGCAAAGCTACGAAGCAAGCTCGTGTGAAAAGATAAGCAAAAGAAGTGTGACATACTTACATAGATAGTAGTATCCTTACATAGTGAGAAAAAGAAAGAAAAATACAAAAAGAAAAAGAAAAAGTGTGTGAGTGACACCTATACACAAAAGAGTCCAAAGCTTATAAGCAAAAGAGAGAAAAGAGAAGAGAGGCGTCTTGCGCAAATCTTGTTGCTTCTCAATTTTGCAACCAAGCCACGGTCTCTCTTGTGTTAGCGTGACACCGAGCTAGTAGTCTTCGTTAGGACCATTTTGTTCTTGCTCATTTTCCAAGTCGCGCTAACCCCATTTTGTCCCACGCGTGTGTTCCTCCTTGTGTATGCCTTTTGTGATCACCACCTTTGACTTGTGACTTTTGGATCTTACCCACTTTTGACAATAGACTTTTCGTTTGGTTCTTCCATTTGGCTTTCCACATCAATACCTAACACCATATAGAGTTTTGTTTTTGTGTGTGTGCATACATATCGGTTGCCCTCCGCCTTGAAACACCTTTTCGATTTTGTTTGCAAGTTTTGACCCTTTTGGTAGTTTTCCTTCCACCATATATACACCAATCCTATAGACTAACATGGATAGTGAGGATGAACCTACGGAGGACGACATGGAGTCCGATGAGGGTGATAGCTCCGCAAGCACCGCGGATATGGAGGACCATGGGGAGCCCGACACCGACTATGGCTCCACAAGCATTGGCGACGTCCACGACATCGAGCATCTCTACACCGACCATGACTCGCCAAGCATGGCAAACATGGTGGACCACCGTTCCGAGTACGACTACGACCACGACGACATGGTTGAGCACTACCTCGACCACGACTACGACCACGACGACATGGTTGAGCACTACCTCGACCACGACTACGACCACGACGACATGGTTGAGCACATCCTCGACCACGACTACGACCACGACGACATGGTTGAGCACTACCTCGACTACGACTACGACACCATGATGGAGCATCGCACCGAGCACTACCTCGACCATGACTTCGACACCATGGTGGAATCTAGCTTCGACTCCACCTTGAACAAGACCGGTGCCTACAAGTTCCCCATCTTGGCCAATGGAACTACATATGAAGATAGAGGACCTCCAAGACGGTGCAACCAAGAGAGTGCTTATGCACATGATCATCTACACCGAGCTCGTCCTAGGGAACACCAAGAGAGCCACCACCATGATCGCCATCGACACTCTCCTCCGAACTCAAGAAGGCGCCACAAGCAAAGTGCCAAGCCTCATGAACCATCATCTAGGCATGCCAAGGATCGTCATCAACACACGTCGCCTCATGATCGTCGTCGACCATCACCACCTCATGACCACCATCGACATGCATCACCACATGAGCGTCACCGACACACGTCGCCTCATGACCGTCGCCGACACAAGTCACCTCATGATCATCGTCGACCATCACCACGTCATGACCACCATCGACATGCATCACCACATGACCATCAACGACACAAGTCACCTCATGATCATCGTCAACAATCACCACCTCATGACCACCATCGACATACATCACCACATGACCGTCACCGACACAAGTCACCTCATGTTCGCCATCGACCAACACCTACCAAGGATCTTCGACGACACCCCCCAAGACATGGTGATGATGCAAGAAGACGAGAGCCTCGACATGAAGCGGCCAAGGCTACAAAGAACAACAACACCAACCATATGGTGTCCACAAAGCCTAACGCCACCACCAAAATGGCATCTCCAAGACCTCCTACACATGAGAAGATCTCCAATGGTGCAAGACAAGGCGCTACACCAACAAGCAAGATGGTGCCAAGTACAAAGAAAGAGGAACCACATATCATGGTGCTTCCCCCTCCTACTGCCACCACCATAATGGCGCCTACAAGAAGCTCAAGCCCCAAGATGAAGACCGTGGAGTCTACACTTCAAGATGAAGGACGATCTACCCATCTTTATGCCAACATGACAATGCGTTATCCAACAAAATCAAGTAGCTCCCAATGCTTTCGTTGCAAACAAGACGGCCATCTTTGGGAATGCCCCAATCTCCATTGTGATGTGTGCACATCCAACGAGCACATGACGTGGGAATGCAACACACCACAAGCCCACAAGCTCTACTTCGCCCAATTGGATGCCAAAATCGCCAACAAGACACTTCAAGATACCATTATCTTCAAAGAATGGTGCAAGGAAATGGACAAGATGATGACTATGAAGACCACACTTCAAGATGGAGCACGAGAAGGCCAAGCCAAGAGTGACGTTGATTCGAGCCTAGCTCTCAACAACACCATAGCGTCATCAAATGGTGTCAACATGGGAGGCGATGGAGTTGAGAAGGTTGAGCATGGGATTTTCCCTTCAACCAAGGAGGCGAATGGAGTTGAGAATGGTGAGCATGGGATGATCCCTTCACCAATGGAGGCGCATGGAGATGAGAAAATCGAGCCTACTCCTATATGCTTGAATGATGATATAGTACCAATCCCATGTGAGCATGAGAGCCACTTAGCCCACTTGAGTGAGAGTGATAGTGAGTTGAGTGACTTCCACCCCATATGTGAGTTTGAGTGCTTCCATTTGGAGGACATGAGTGATACACCGAGTGAGTTGAGAGAGGTAGTTGATAGGTCTATGGAGGCCATTTCACATTCTAACAACTTGACCTCTACCTCTAGTGTGTTTTCTCATGTTGCAATAGGTTCCATGGAGGACGAGTTCCCGATCATGGAGAAGATGTACATGGTGCATGAAGATGATGCTATCACACCATGCTTGATTGAAGATGAACATGGAGGCCACATGGAGCCTACCTCTTCCACAACACCCACTTCAAATGAGTCGGACTATAAAGGTACCTATATGGGTGTTGATGATGCCATGATCCCACTAGTGGACATGATAACTTATGAGTACATGCATGATCTTGATGATACAATTGCTATGTCATATGCTTCTTTCGTTTTCCCATGTGATGCTTTGCTTGATAGCATTGTTGATCATGTGGAATTACTTGCTTGTGACAATATGGTCATGCCATGCTATGAGAGTTTCACTTTCTCTCCTATTGCTTGCAATATGTCGAACAATTGCTCTTTCCAATGTATTGCTTGCAATGATAATGATAATGATGCTTGTGTTGTGACAACCTTGCCGAACAATTGCTCTTTCCCTAGGTTTGTCGACAACAATGATAAAATGTTGAACATGTTTTGTGCTACATGCTTGCAATACTCTCCCATTAATGCAACCAAAATGTTGAACAATTGTTCTTTCCAATGCTTGGTTTGCCATAATGTTAATATGCTTGTAAATGAGATTGCCCCCATAGCTCTCTCAAATTTTGGAGACTTTGCCTATATCCATTATGAGCATGTTCATGTGTTTACCCCGCATATTCACCATATCTACTATGATGCTTTGCTTAACGCTAATGGTGATGTGCAAAAGAAATGGACCATCATGATGGATGATGTGTTCATATACCATGCCCACACGTTCTTTGCTTTGCCTATTGTGTGTGTAGGTACAATAATGACAATGTCAACCTCGATTGAGCACGAGTTGACAAAGAGAGCTCTTGAGAGCATAATACAAGTAAGTTCAAGATCGAACCCGGCTCTAATACATTTCCCATGCTTTGCATTGAACATGCCGAACAATTTCTCTTTCTCTTGGTTCTTTTGCAAGCATGATGATGTGATTCTTACCGTTGGTGTTGCCTCAAACAAGTTGAGCAATTTCTCTTTCCTTTGGTTTGTTGGCACACACGGTTGTGCAAATTTCTACTTGGTGAACTTTTTGGATGATATGTCGTGTGTTGCACCAAATATGAGGACCAATTTCTCTTTCCAATGGTTTGTGTGCACACATATTGATGATATGTGGGACACTTTTCCGTATGTGTTTTTGCCAAATTCTCCACTTGTTGCTTCAAGGATGTTGAACAATTTCTCTTTCCGATGCCTTGAGCGCAACAATGAAAATGAGTTTATACATGAGATGGACACCATGGTCATCTCACAATTTGGAGTTTTTGTGTTTCCACATTTGGAAGATGTTCATAAGGAGTTCTTACACATTGACCTTGCACATGCCTTATTCTTGATATATTTGTGTTGTGCTAACGGTGTTGTGAAAATGAATGGACATCTCATTGATGATATGCTCCTCTATCACGCACACATATACCTTGCTTGGTCTTTGTTGTGTGAAGGTACATGTGACTTGTGGATGAGCATCAATGAGTGGTTCCGCCCACATACTTCGACGACACAAGATCTATCGATGAGAGCACACCTACATTATGCAAAGGTGACCTCCTTCTACTTGCGCTCTCTTGCTAAACCCGTGGAACATTGGCTATGCTTTGAGTGTTGTTTGGATTTTCTTGTGCTATTGATAGTGCTCTTGACAAGTTAAGCGTCATTCAAGCGTTGGTGTCATCTACCTCCTCTACACATTCATGAAGATTTATCGTCGAGGACGACTCTTTTTCAAGTGGGGGGAGATGATGCAGCCCGACCTTCGGTCTTCACCGCATCATGTGCTTCATCGCCAAGACGGCACGCTAAGGTGAATCTTCTCCTTTACGCGTGCCTCGAATCGCCTATTTGGGACGATATACTACTTCATACTCCGTCATACCTTGATGATAGGAACTCGACGACAAGTACGGAGGGAAGAGAGGATGCCATGGAGACCCGAGGACGCAAGGCCGATGTCACGGAAACATGGAAGAGAAGGAGAAAGAGGAGCTGGACGCTCCAGGCCGGAACTTCCGCCCGACACAGCCGGAACTTCCGCCCAGATTCCATCCAAGACTGAAGGTGCTCATGCTGAAGAGCTGCGGCCGAAACTTCCGCCCCTGATGGCCGAAACTTCCGCCCAGGATGGCCGGAACTTCCGCCTCGGAGGACCGGAACTTCCGCCCGCCGGAACTTCCGCCCAAGTTCCGAAAGTCCGTCAAAACCATACTGGATGTTACTGTGAGGAAATGGCCGAATTCCGGAACAAGGCCGGAACTTGGCCGGAACTTCCGGCCCGACCGGAACTTCCGGCCTCCAGGACCGGAACTTCCACCAAGATGCTTCGAAGATGCTGTCTAAAAGGAATCCAGCCGGAACTTCCGCCCAGGACGACCGGAACTTCCGCCCGACCGGAACTTCCGCCCCTCAGAACCGGAACTTCCGCCCATACGCGTTTCAGCACCAAAACTGGCAGATTCAGCTTGTAACTTATCCCTTCGCCCCACCTACTATAAATAGCCTAGTTGGCTCAGATCTGGGATTAGACTTGATGTGAAATTAAACCTGAGCTTAGCTCACCCTTGTGGGAACCCTACCTAGATCTTTGATCTTGTACCCACCCGGGCTCCTTATCGACTCGTGAAGATCTCTTTGGTGACTTCTACCGTTTGTTTGATCTTTTGCTTGCACTTCTACCTATTTGGTCTTTTGCTTGCACTTCTATCAACCTTCCGGTCTTTTCACCCTTCTAGATCTTGCGAGCTTCGATTTGTCGATCTCTTTGCGGGACTTCTACCGGAAGGTCTTTTCTCGCAACCTCTATCGAGTTGGTGGTTCGGGCCAACGAGGGAAAACGGATTTGTGTGCGTGTGTGTGTTGTATCCCCACGATCCCCCCTCGCGTTCTTCGTGTTCATCGCGTTCATCCACCTACCCCCACGAGTTCCACCCAAATCCGTGAAGATCGGGCACATCCTTGGGCTTAGCCCTTATCAAGTCCACCTTCGGGTTAGCGTCCGCACCCCTTCCAGTATTAAGTTGCAAACAACATACAATTGCATTAAGTACTATGCGTAATGTAAACAATACAAATATCCTTAGACAAAGCATTGTTGTTTTATCCCTAGTGGCAACAACACATCCATAACCTTAGAACTTGCTGTCACTGTCCCAGATTCAATGGAGGCATGAACCCACTATCGAGCATAAATACTCCATCTTGGAGTCACAAGTATCAACTTGGCCAGAGCCTCTACTAGCAACGGAGAGCATGCAAGATCATAAACAACACATATATGATAGATCAATAATCAACTTGACATAGTATTCCATATTCATCGGATCCCAACAAACACAACATGTAGCATTACAAATAGATGATCTTGATCATGATAGGCAGCTCACGAGATCTAAACATGATAGCACAAGAGGAGAAGACAACCATCTAGCTACTGCTATGGACCCATAGTCCAAGGATGAACTACTCACGCATCAGTCTGGAGGCGGGCATGGTGATGTAGAGTCCTCTGGTGATGATGCCCCTCTCTGGCAGGGTGCCGGAGGCGATCTCCTGAATCCCCCGAGATGGGATTGGCGGCAGCGGCGTCTCTGGAATGTCACACCCCAACTTTTGCAACCTTGATTAGTTGTCCATAATGCAAAAATCAGGGGGAACAAAAACTTTTTTTAAAGAATAATTAGATTAATTGCCTTGATCTATCTGTTAAGATGAGTTGCTTTGACCTGTTGGTAGATGAATTGTCTTGATTTGATTGTTGAGTTTTGTCTGAGCTACCTCAAAGAAGAACACCTCTAGTGGTAAAATCATCCTTGAATTCAAACCTTGGGATCATCTACCCCTTAATACATCCTTCTCTCTTACCCTAGTCAAAAACCCTATGGCATCATAAATTTGGCTAGGTCCCAAAATCTGTTAAAGGTTCCATTTTGGAACCCCTGGATTAAGCTACCTCTTGCCATCTAAGGCAATGCTCCTGGCCCTAGACCTACCTTGTCATGAGCACTTCCCAACCATGTCCTTTCCTTGAACCAAATCCCTCTTATACTCATTTATCCTTGTCGGTTTTGAGGCCAAGTCAAAAATCTGTTTTTGGCGGGCTTAAAATGTTCAAACTTTGGCAGTTGATATCTAAGCACCCACAACTGTTATTGGTGACCTCAATGCATGGATCTCATCTATACAACACCCTTTACAACTTCCACGTATTGCATGTACCTTAACGCCTTTGCCACCTATATTTTTTCACTTGATCTTGCACCCTTCTCACTGTTTCAGCACTAGATCACTTCCTCCTGTTTTACCTTTTATTTGTATTTTTAATCCAATTTTAAATCTTCGCAAAAACCAAGAGTGAAGATGGTAGCTACATTATGTAGCCATTCTCTACCCTTGAAATAACTTCTCCCAAAATATTTTATTTACCAAAAACCCTATTTAAGATTCTTCTCTATTTTCACTACAAAACTAATCTTAGTTTTATCAAAGCCTTTCAAATCTTTATAAAAGTGTAATGTGGGTGGTGTTTTACTTCATACCATCTCTTCTCAACCCAAAAATGGTTCTATAAAACTATCTTCTTAGTTATCCTTTCTTTTAACAAAATGCTTGTTTATGGCACTTATGCAACTATTTCTTTATCTTATCTTAAGTATGAGAAAAATATACATGTACTAGTTTAGCTATTAGAACCTCTTTAACTCAAAATTTCTTCTTGATATTTACAAAGTTTTCAAATACAAGTTCTAATAAAATTTCTTCAATTATGGACATACTTTTCTTAGGTAATCCAAAACTTTACCAAATGAATTCCTTTTGGCATGAAATCTTCTTTGCTTCAAACACACATCTACCACTCTTTTTTTGTTCTTACCAAAAATAAAAAGGTGGTACTGTGTACTCATGATCCATAGCATCATAAATCTCCACCTTCACCTCTATCTTCCTACCTCAACTTTGGAAATCATCAAGCCACCATTCTAGCAAAACATCCACCGCACTCATCCTTGGTCAACATGCAGGTTTGGTTTTGCTCTTTTGATCTCCACATGGGCTTGACAAAAAGAGGAGGCCGGCCATGCCAACTTTTGCTCATGCACATACCATTCCCTCTCTCTCTTATCTTGCTCCTCCAATGGGCAACCATGACCTGCACCCCACCCTCTCTCTCTATCTCTCTCTCTGGTCGACCACATGAAGTGCTAGAGTGCCCCTTGGTCATTTTTGCATGGTAGTAGAAGAGAGGAGGGACACATGCACATGCACTTGGACAAAATCTTGAGGAGATCCTTGCTTGCAACCTACCCCTCCTCCCTCCACTCAATGCCAGCAAGCAGCCAGCCCTCACACTACCCCAAGACATCATGAAAGCCTACCTAGCTAGCCCTAGCCTCTCCCTCTCTTCTAGCCATCCTTGGGTGGTCACCCATTCTTGGTCAACAAGGAAGCCAGAACCCCAACCCTCGAGGCTGCGCCATGATGGTGCCCTGTCATCCCTCTACCCAACTTGCATGCTCCCGAGGCCCGCCCTACCTTGCAGAAGCCACGCCATGCTCGCCATTGGACGTGGTCACCTCCATTTTGGATGCCATCGCGTTCCCGAATTTCAGGAGCATCAGCAGCCGTGCCCAGCTACACACTGCAAAGGCACCGTGTCTTGACCATGATGCAATGATCACTTCCCATCCGCGTGCCCCCTTTTTCCTTCTGTATGTATCAAACACCTTCGTGCACGCACATATATCACCTCGTTTCGGGAGACTCAGCACGCGTTTCTCCTCGAGTTCTGCAGCACTGGAACCGGCTTTGGATTCACTACTCAATGGTACCGCTTGCCCGTCCAACCACGCTCGTCCCCGACGTGGCTTCCTCTCCCTACACCGTGTCCACAGTAAGCCCATGCCCGGCTATAAAAGGGAACCCTATGACCTCCGCTCATCCATTCGCCTCACACCACTTCCCTCCCTCCCCACTGAGCCACAACGAGACTCCGTAGCATTTCCTTTTTCCTTGCTGCTCGCCGGAGGGAGCCCTCCCGCCCGTGGTCACCATGAGCGTAACGGGCAGATGGAGCTCGCCCCCGACGTTCTCGCCTCTTCCTCTCTTTCCCATCATGCTATCCTTCCTCTGCTGGTTCTAACGCATGTCTCCGCGACGTCCAGGACCGCCAGCAGCTGTCGGTAGCCGCCGCCGTCAGTCCGGGTGGAGCACCACTCGGACCCGCATCGGGAGAAGCTGATGCTGGAGCTAGGATAACTGCCAAGCTCGTCCTGGGGGTCACCTCTACTCGCTGCATTCCCGCCCGCCTTCGCCGCTGTCCGCTGCAGCCGCGCTCTCACTTTTCCACTCTCCACTCCTTCCTCCACTCCCTCCCATCCCTCTCCTACCTCTCTCCCACGAAAATGCTGCTCCTTCTAGCTACCTTGGCCGGCCATGGCCATGAAAAGCTCTCCAAGATGAAGCTCTCTTCCTCCCTCAAGCTCCTCCTCACCATGAGAGCATCCCTCTCACTCTCTTCTCCCCTAACTCTAGATGAATCCAGCTCTCTTTCTCTTTTCCCCTCTCACAAGATTGGATCTTGATTCAGGTGCATGTTGGTCCAAGCATGGAGAAGCTTCACCTATCCTCAGATCTGAAGTGTTTGACCAAAGTTCGTCCAAATCCTTGCAGTAATTTCTTCCATCTCGCTGTTTCAGATTCTGGTACGAACTTGTAAAATTCACCAAAACTTGTGTACAGCTCCGAATCGAGTGATTCAAAGTTCCACGGTTAGCTAATGAAAATATATACAACTTGGAGTTGGTTTAATCCTAAAATTCGTAACAGATTTTCCTTAGTTAATAAAGTTCTGAAAACATGCAGATTCACTGTTTGTTAGATTTGATTTGTTTTACAAAACCTTTTTGAGCAAACTAAACTGGGGATGAAAGCCCTCTCCAGTAGCTTCATTTTGCAGTTGGTCTCACCTCAACTGGCCACATAAAATTTTAATGGTTCACAGATCAATTTCTGGTCAAATCTGAATTTGTCTGTTTAGACCAGGAGCTTGGAGACGAATTTGCGAGTGAAACCAATTGCACTAGAACCGTATTGTCAGTACCTTTCCGATGCAACTGACCTCATATTTTTTGGATTTTTCTAAGATTTTTGGCATACAGATCTTGTTTTCTGTACAGTCAGATTCAAGCAAAGTCCTAAAATTGTAGGTTCAAACTTTTTGAGTGATTCCAATTGGGTTAGTCTTGTATTAGTATTGGCCATCTAGGAAAAATACTGTTAGTCTCTGTTCATGCATATTGGTTACCGATATTAACATGTATGTGCTACTTGAATTGTTGGTCCAAAACTTTTTGGTTTAATTAAAACCCTTGACCAATTCTTTTTATTAGGATTGGCCAACCTTTGTTTTATGCTTGCAAAACAAAACCTCTACAACTTAACATTAGCTCTATTGTTTTTCTTAAGTTTTCAAATGATGTGGTATATGGTTTGCTTCCTATTTTGGATGTAGTGTTATGAGAGCAAACTAACTCAGGAGAACTGCTTTCTACTTTTCCAAAAATGTTTGAAAATGTATTGTGAATGTATTTGATGCCAAACTCATGCTCTTGTCCTCTTTATGATGTTATCTACCAGGGGATGTTTGGTTTATACCATGGTGATAACCGAGAGAGGCAATTGCTAAGTTGTGATATTCTCATACCTTTACTAGGTAAATAAAATGGGTTTTCTTTTAGTTGCCTTGTAGTATCTATAAGTCCTTAATATGTTAGCCTTAGTAGAGTGGTTAGCTATTGTTTGTTGATTGTTGAATGTTGCTTTGTTGGTACAAGGTGTTGATTGTGTTCCTTTTATATTTTTCCGGCGATAGATGCGAACAATTCGGAGAAGAAGAAGAAGTGGTTCGGACGAGGATTTTATTTATATTGTTGGAATTCTTATCTGATGAAGTTGAAGAAGTCCAGGGACAAATAAGCCAAGGCAAGCCATCTCTTGATCTCTGAATGTTGAATCACATATTATGGTTACTTTGTTGTTATTCTTGTCTTTCGATCTATTTTTGTGTGGTATCTACTTATGTTGATGGATCATGCTCACTGTGAGCATGTTGAATTCTCTTTGTCACCTCACCTACCATCCCCTTCGGGGAAATGGTGGTAATTTTCATGATCTTGGTGTACCCCTCTAAGTGTGATGGGTATGCCCACTTATCTTGTGTGTGTCGACCTCTTGACACCCTTCTTGCACCCCTTAGAGGTATGATGGTTGGCATCATTCCCTATTGTTGATGTTATGCATACTTACTCTCGAGTATGTTGAAACCCCTTGTCGATCCTATGCATGCTTACCCTAAGCATGTATGCCCCCTTGACCACCTATATTATCCTCTTCTTAGCGGTATGATGATTAACATCATGACCCTTGCTGAACCATCTTACTTATGTTGTCCCTATGCATACTTATTTTAAGTATGTATGATCCCCTTGACACCTCAGTTATCATCTCCTTAGTGGTATGATGGCTAGCATCGTGCCATCGATTTATCTTAGCTCTTACATAAAACCTTAGGTTGGGAAACCCCGATGTTTTATGTTTTGGAAAGACTTTGAAAACTTTGGGAAGACGCGGTCTTGCCAAAGTGTGTTTCAAGAAAAAGGGTCTTGAGAATTCGGAAAAATGGTGTATGGTTGGTTGTGGACAAACAAAAGAAGTGTGGGTAAAATGTTTTTAAAAGAGCACTGTGTATAAGTGTTCGCCGTCTCAACTTTACTAGCGCAACCACACTATCCAAAGTGGGCACAGGCTTAGTCCGTAGTCTGTTGAAATTGACTTGAGACACCTTCACAACTCTCTAGGAGGGTCACGATGACCTCTGACACCGGGTTGCGCTCTGAAGGAGGCAATACACTGCATTAACTTGCAGCCGGACGATTACTGAGGGTCTTCTGTCATGGCGCCGGAGATACACTCAAAAGGAGGTATGCTGCCGGGGTGCCGGGAAGGGGTAAGCCCGCAGGGAAGGACTCATGACAATGGAGACAGGCGAAAGGCTATGACTGATTATCCGAGTCTCCCATACTTTCGTATGACGATCCGGGGATGATCCCGGCGGATTTATCGGTTCTTGTGGGGAAAGTGCGCATACTCTGCAGAGTTAAAACTATTCGAATAGCCGCGTCCACGGTCATGGACGGTTGAAATGGCCATACTTAACCGGGGCTAGTTTTGTTTAAGAAATGTTTTCCAAAGGAAAAGATAAAGTTGTTCTCGGAGTACCGGAAGGGTACTAGAAAGGTGGACGACCATATGGAGATGGTCGGAAAAGAAATAAAAAGGGCTACTCCCATCCTAGTGTTTTATGTTGTGGAACTCTTTGAAGTATCTTCTTCAACAAAGATATAGAGATGTCATAGAACCCTCTTAGTGTCCCCCTCAACTGCGATGTTGGGACGCTATATCCACAGGAGAAACTACTTCTCTTCTTCATGCTTTATCCACAAGAGAAACTATTTCTCTTCCACATGCTATATCCACAAGAGAAACTATTCTTCCTCTATTGTCTTCTCTAGTTAGAATTTTTACCACCTTCTTGATGGTTTGCGAGTACAATTCCAATGTACTCACGGCTTTGTCCCTGGCTATTTACTTGGCCAGACTTGAAGGAGTTCGACAGATGAAGAAGGAGTTGACGACGTCTATGCGAGCTAGGAACGTCTTCCCAGTCAGTTGCCTATAGGGTTAAGGCAGATGACTTGGGCTCTGCGCTGCTGAAGTGATTCCGCGACTCTGATGATTAGATTAGGCCCTTCGAGGCTATTATGTAAAGGTTGGTCATTTGACCTTATTGTAATTTTCTTATTCCATTTTGTAATGAAGGATGTAATTTGATATCAGTTCGGTTAAGTGGGAGACTCCCCTTGCAGCGTGTCTTGATCTCCCAGGCAACGGCGCCAGAAAACGTGCTTGATACGCGTAAAGCACACGTCCGTTGGGAACCTCAAGAGGAAGTTGTGATGCGTACAGCAGTAAGTTTTCCCCCAGTAAGAAACCAATGTTATCGAACCAGTAGGAGTCAAGAAGCACGTGAAGGTTGATGGTGGCGGAGTGTAGTGCGGCGCAACACCAGGGATTCCGGCGCCAACGTGGAACCTGCACAACACAATCAAAGTACTTTGCCCCAACGTAACAGTGAGGTTGTCAATCTCACCGGCTTGCTGTAACAAAGGATTAGATGTATAGTGTGGAAGATGATGTTTGCGAAGAACAGTAAGAACAATGTTTGCAGTAGATTGTATTCGATGTAAAAGAATGGACCGGGGTCCACAGTTCACTAGTGGTGTCTCTCCAATAAGAAATAGCATGTTGGGTGAAAAAATTACAGTTGGGCAATTGACAAATAAAGAGGGCATAACAATGTACATACATATCATGATGAGTAGTGTGAAATTCAATTGGGCATTACGACAAAGTACATAGACCGCTATCCAGCATGCATCTATGCCTAAAAAGTCCACCTTCGGGTTAGCATCCGCACCCCTTCCAGTATTAAGTTGCAAACAACAGACAATTGCATTAAGTATGGTGTGTAATGTAATCAACACAAATATCCTTAGACAAAGCATTGATGTTTTATCCCTATTGGCAACAGCACATCCACAACCTTAGAACTTTCTCACATCGTCCCAGTTAAATGGAGGCATGAACCCACTATCGAGCATAAATACTCCCTCTTGGAGTTACAAGTATCAACTTGGCCAGAGCCTCTACTAGCAACGGAGAGCATGCAAGATCATAAACAACACATATATGATAGATTGATAATCAACATAACATAGTATTCCATATTCATCGGATCCCAACAAACGCAACATGTAGCATTACATATAGATGATCTTGATCATGATAGGCAGCTCACAAGATCTAACAATGATAGCACAATGAGGAGAAGACCACCATCTAGCTACTGCTACGGACCCATAGTCCAGGGGTGAACTACTCACACATCACTCCGGAGGCGATCATGGCGATGAAGAGTCCTCCGGGAGATGGTTCCCCTCTCCGGCAGGGTGCCGGAGGCGATCTCCTGAATCACCCGAGATGGGATTGGCGGCGGCGTCATCTCTGGAAGGTTTTCCGTATCGTGGCTCTCAGTACTGGGGTTTTCTCAACGAAGGCTTTAAGTAGGCGGAAGGGTAGGTTTAGGGGCAACACGAGGGCCCCACATGCCAGGGCGGCGCGGCCCCACTCTTGGCCGCGCAGCCCTGTTGTGGCGGCGCCTCGTTGATACGTCTCCGACGTATCGATAATTTCTTATGTTCCATGCTTGTTTTATGACAATACCTACATGTTTTATACATACTTTATGATGATTTTATGTGTTTTCCGGAACTAACCTATTGACGAGATGCCGAAGTGCCAGTTCCTGTTTTCTGCTGTTTTTGGTTTCAGAAATCCTAGTAAGGAAATATTCTCGGAATTGGACGAAATCAACGCCCAGTGTCTTAGAATTGGACGAAGCTTCCAGAACACCCGAGAGCCGCCAGAGGGGAGCCCTGGGGGCCCCACACACTAGGCTGGCGCGGCCAGGGGGTGGGCCGCGCCTCCCTAGTGTGTCGTCGCCTCGTCAGCCCTCCGACTCCGCCTCTTCGCCTATTTAAAGGTCCCTGACCTAAATCTTCGATACGAAAAAGCCACGGTACGAGAAACCTTCCAGAGCCGCCGCCATCACAAAGCCAAGATCTGGGGGACAGGAGTCTCTGTTCCGGCACGCCGCCGGGACGGGGAAGTGCCCCCGGAAGGCTTCTCCATCGACACCGCTGCCATCTCCACCGCCATCTTCATCAACGCTGCTGTCTCCCATGAGGCGGGAGTAGTTCTCCATCGAGGCTAAGGGGCTGTACCGGTAGCTATGTGGTTAATCTCTCTGCTATGTACTTCAATACAATGATCTCATGAGCTGCCTTACATGATTGAGATTCATATGATGATGCTTGTAATCTAGATGTCATTATGCTAGCCAAGTGGATTTTACTTATGTGATCTCCGGAGACTCCTTGTCCCACGTGTGTAAAGGTGACAGTGTGTGCACCGTGTGGGTCTCTTAGGCTATATTTCACAGAATACTTATTCACTGTTATGAATAGCATAGTGAAGTGCTTATTTATATCCCTTTATGATTACAATGTGTTTTGTATCACTATTAATCTATCATGCACTCTAAGGTTATTTAAACATGAATATCGAATATTGTGGAGCTTGTTAACTCCGGCATTGAGGGTTCGTGTAATCCTACACAATTAGTGGTGTTCATCATCCAACAACAAAGTGTAGAGTGGTTTTATTATGTGATCAATGTTGAGAGTGTCCACTAGCGAAAGTATAATCCCTAGGCCTTGTTCCCAAATACTGAAATCGCTTGTTTACTGTTATACTGCATCTGTACTACCTGCAATATTACCACCATCAACCACACGCCAGTTGTAGCATCAAGCTATTTTCTGGTGCCGTTACTACTGCTCATATACATTCATACAACTTGTATTTCACTATCTCTTCGCCGAACTAGTGCACCTATACACCTGACAAGTGTATTAGGTGTGTTGGGGACACAAGAGACTTCTTGCTTTGTGGTTGCAGGGTTGCATGAGAGGGATATCTTTGACCTCTTCCTCCCTGAGTTCGATAAACCTTGGGTGATCCACTTAAGGGAAAACTTGCTGCTGTTCTACAAACTTCTGCTCTTGGAGGCCCAACACTGTCTACAGGAAAAGAAGCGTGAGTAGACATCAAGCATATTTTGTGGCGCCGTTGCCGGGGAGGAAAGGTAAAAGGTACTCACACTCCGGATCTCGGCTACTAAGCTATTTTCCGGCGCCATTGTAAGTGCTCGAAGCTATTTCCTTTAGATCCTGCAATTGCATCTTTTTGTTTCTTGTTTTACACTAGTTTGGCATAATGGAAAGCAACAGTGAGCTTTTAAAATTATTTCCTGAGTTAAGACATGGATGGTTTGATGCAAAAATTAAAAAACCCATGGAACATATTAGTATGAACACTTTGAACACCATTGTTGCTAATGGTATGGAAAATTCTAAGCTTGGGGAAGCTGGTTTTGATGAGCATGATCTTTTTAGTCCCCCAAGCATTGAGGAGGAAATCTACTTTGATGATACTTTGCCTCCTATTTATGATGATTATAATGATAGTACTCTTTTGGTGCCACCTACTATGGAGGATAAATTTAATTATGATTACAATATGCCTCCTATATTTGATGATGAGAATAATAATGATAGCTACTTTGTTGAATTTGCTCCCACTACAATTAATAAGAATGACTATGCTTATGTGGGTAGTAATAATTTTATGCATGAGACTCATGATAAGAATGATTTATGTGATAGTTATATTGTTGAGTTTGCTCATGATGCTACTGAAAGTTATTATGAGAGAGGAAAATATGGTTGTAGAAATTTTCATGTGACTAAAACACCTCTCTATATGCTTAAAATCTTGAAGCTATACTTGTTTTATCTTCCTATGCTTGTCACTTTGCTCTTCATGAACTTGTTTATTTACAAGATTCCTATGCATAGGAAGCATGTTAGACTTAAGTGTGTTTTGAATTTGCTTCTTGATGCTCTCTTTTGCTTCAACTACTATTTCTTGCGAGTGCATCATTAAAACTGCTGAGCCCATTTTAATGGCTATAAAGAAAGCACTTCTTGGGAGATAACCCATGTGTTTATTTTGCTACAGTAATTTTGTTTTATATTTGTGTCTTGGAAGTTGTTACTACTGTAGCAACCTCTCCTTATCTTAGTTTTATTGCATTGTTGTGCCAAGTAAAGTCTTTGATAGCAAGGTTCATACTAGATTTGGATTACTGCGCAGAAACAGATTTCTGTCTGTCACGAATCTGGGTCTAATTCTCTGTAGGTAACTCAGAAAATTCTGCCAATTTACGTGAGTGATCTTCAGATATGTACGCAACTTTCATTCAATTTGAGCATTTTCATTTGAGCAAGTCTGGTGCCTCTTAGAAATTTGTCTTTACGGACTGTTCTGTTTTGACAGATTCTGCCTTTTATTCGCATTGCCTCTTTTGCTATGTTGGATGGATTTCTTTGTTCCATTAACTTCCAGTAGCTTTGAGCAATGTCCAGAAGTGTTAAGAATGATTGTGTCACCTCTGAACATGTGAATTTTTGATTATGCACTAACCCTCTAATGAGTTGTTTTGAGTTTGGTGTGGAGGAAGTTTTCAAGGGTCAAGAGAGGAGGATGATACAATATGATCAAGAAGAGTGAAAGCTCTAAGCTTGGGGATGCCCCGGTGGTTCATCCCTGCATATTTCAAGAAGACTCAAGCATCTAAGCTTGGGGATGCCCAAGGCATCCCCTTCTTCATCGACAAAGTATCAGGTTCCTCCCTTGAAACTATATTTTTATTCGGCCACATCTTATGTACTTTACTTGGAGCGTCTGTTTGTTTTTGTTTTTGTTTTTGTTTGAATAAATGCTTGTGTGGGAGAGAGACACGCTCCGCTGATTCATATGAACACATGTGTTCTTAGCTTTTAATTTTCATGGCGAAGGTTGAAACTGCTTCGTTAATTGTTATATGGTTGGAAACGGGAAATGCTACATGTAGTAATTGGTATAATGTCTTGAACAATGTGATACTTGGAAATTGTTGTACTCATGATTAATCTCTTGCATCATATACTTTGCACCTATTAGTGAAGAAATACATAGAGCTGGCTAAAATTTGGTTTGCATGATTGGTCTCTCTAAGGTCTAGATATTTTCTAGTAAGGTGTTTGAGCAACAAGGAAGACAGTGTAGAGTCTTATAATGCTTGCAATATGTTCTTATGTAAGTTTTGCTGTACCGGTTCATACTTGTGTTTGCTTCAAACAACCTTGCTAGCCTAAGCCTTGTATTGAGAGGGATTACTTCTCATGCATCCAAATCCTTGAGCCAAAAACTATGCCAATTGTGTCCACCATACCTACCTACTACATGGTATTTCTCCGCCATTCCAAAGTAAATTGCTTGAGTGCTATCTTTAAACACTTCAAAAGTTATTACCTCTTATTTGTGTCAATGTTTTATAGCTCATGAGGAAGTATGTGGTGTTTATCTTTCAATCTTGTTGGGCAACTTTCACCAATGGACTAGTGGCTTCATCCGCTTATTCAATAATTTTGCAAAAAGAGCTGGCAATGGGATTCCCAGTCCCAAATTAATTAACCTTCATAATTTTACAAAAATAGACACTCCTCCATGGTATGTGATTGATGGACGGAACCCGAGGATTCGGTTAGCCATGGCTTGAGAAAGCAAAGGTGGGGAGGAGTGTCATCTAAAGAAAACTAAAATTAAAGGCACTCCTTGATGGTATGAGATTGTTGGGGGCACCCGAGGATTCGGTTCGCCATGGTTTGTGAAAGTAAAGGTTGGAAGGAGTGCCACCCAAAAATAAAAATGTTTCGTGGGAGCCGCTCTTTGAAGGTTTGTCTGGCAAGGGGGTTAGAGTGCCCACTACCATTCGTTGACAACAACAAACACCTCTCAAAATTTTACTTTTATGCTCTCTATGTTTTCAAAATAAAGCTCTAGCACAAATATAGCAATCGATGCTTCCCTCTGCGAAGGGCCATTCTTCTACTTTTATGTTGAGTCAGTTTACCTATTTCCTCCCACCTCAAGAAGCAAACACTTGTGTTAACTGTGCATTGATTCTTACATACTTGCTTGTTGCACTTGTTATATTTCTTTATGTTGACAATATCCATGAGATATACATGTTATAAGTTGAAAGCAACCGCTCAAACTTAATCTTCCTTTGTGTTGCTTCAATACCTCTACTATGAATTTATTGCTTTATGAGTTAACTCTTATGCAAGACTTATTGATGTTTGTCTTGAAAGTACTATTCATGAAAAGTCCTTGCTATATGATTCAATTGTTTACTCATTGCATTAACATTGCTTCGAATCGCTGCATTCATTACATGTGTTTACAATAGTATGATCAAGATTATGTAAGTAGCATGTCACTTCAGAAATTATCTTTGTTATCGTTTACCTACTCGAGGACGAGTAGGAACTAAGCTTGGGGATCCTGATACGTCTCCGACGTATCGATAATTTCTTATGTTCCATGCTTGTTTTATGACAATACCTACATGTTTTATACATACTTTATGATGATTTTATGTGTTTTTCGGAACTAACCTATTGACGAGATGCCGAAGTGCCCGTTCCTGTTTTCTGCTGTTTTTGGTTTCAGAAATCCTAGTAAGGAAATATTCTCGGAATTGGACGAAATCAACGCCCAGAGTCTTAGAATTGGACGAAGCTTCCAGAACACCTGAGAGCCGCCAGAAGGGAGCCCTGGGGGCCCCACACACCAGGCTGGCGCGGCCAGGGGTGGGCTGCGCCCCCCTAGTGTGTCGTCGCCTCGTCAGCCCTCCGACTCCGCCTCTTCGCCTATTTAAAGGTCCATGACCTAAATCTTCGATACGAAAAAGCCACGGTACGAGAAACCTTCCAGAGCCGCCGCCATCGCAAAGCCAAGATCTGGGGGACAGGAGTCTCTGTTCCGGCACGCCGCCGGGACGGGGAAGTGCCTCTGGAAGGCTTCTCCATCGACACCGCTGACAAGGGATTAACTTGTCAATGCCTACGGGTTGTAGACTAGGGTTTCGTTGGAAGTAGAGGGCAAGTAGATCTCGAAGGTTTCAGCCGAAAAGTACTCGACGATTATGAAAACTAGGGTTTGAGAGACAATGATTCGATGCTTTCTTTGTCCCTCGACTCCCCCTTATATAGGAGGTGGAGCCGAGGGATTCGTGTTGTACAAGTTACAGAGTCCGGGAAGGTTTACAACTCATCCCGCAAGATTACAAACACCACCTCTATTACAATTCTAACTTTCCTTAATATCAACTTGGGCTTCCGAATCTTCATATTCTTCGGGTCGTGGGCCTTCAGTAAACCCAGGGTACTATCTTCGGCAGGCCCATTGGGGATGCCTATGTCAGTAGCCCCCGAGATTTTGCTTGAATCGCAGAGTCAGGGAAAATCTCCACTGTTTATTTTTACTCGACAACTTTAAAACTTCTCTATATTTCTTCTTATGAATTTCTATATTGTACAGGGATAATGGTAATTGGGGCTAGTTCATCTGACGGATCAGGTACTAGTTAACTGCTCTAGTGGCAATCCGCAAAAACCTACTTCAAGATCACGTCCCTGGACATGATCTCGGGATACTGGTGTAAACTTCGACAGGTGCCGCTTAAGGTCTTACCATTCTGTCGAGTCCCAGTCATATTTATCGGGTACCTAACGCGTCCGTTAGGATTTTTCTTCGTATCTGTTGATACGGATAAAAGCAGCAAACCGATATGAGAGACAGCGCCACGCCACACAGAACGGATCTGGGGTCTTACCTTCGCAAATTTGCGGCATTCAGAAATTGATCGCAACTTTGGCGTTCTGAGAATATATTGTCGAGTGCTTATTCGGCTATTGGAATGGCACATTTTATTGAGTCAACGGATGACTTATATTGCTCTCCCGATGGGAGTATATGTAGAGTTAGTTATAACTCGAAATATGCTCACTTTTTCTTCTTGTTTTTCTCCATCTCTCTTTCTTCTATAATTTCATCGGGCACGCGAACAGCGTTCCCGATGGGAGTAGCCCCCGAGGCTACAACCAAGGATTTGTGCTTGGGTGTAGGCTCCACGCCTTATGTCGCTATATTTTCTCCTGTCACATATTTTGTCAAAATCTCTCGGGTGCGCGAACAGCGCTCCCGATGGGAGTAGCCCCCGAGGCTATGAGCAAATATTTGTATTTGATCATAGGCTCACACCATTTCTATTTTGTATTTCTTGATCTTTTCATTTTTCCAAAGTAGCCCCCGAGCATTTGATCAAAAACTTGTATTTGATCAAAGGCTCTCCAATATTTTTCCCTGTCGCGTTTTTTGTGAAACTATTGCGTCGAATTTTTCTCCTGCTAAATGGCGTTACTGCTGACGATAGCCACGATTGCGAGTCCTGAAATTGTGAGAAGTCCTCTCCCGCTGCCTTGCGGGCCCAAATTACCCATTATCTTGACACGTCGTGCAAGTGGGGGACACACGTCCTCCGCTTTTCCTGGCGCACGCACTGTAACTTCTCCAATGTTAAAGTACTTTTTTACCCCTGTTCCACGTGGTCATCATCTGGCACATACTTTTTCCATCCAACGGTCCGCCGCTTCGCCGCACCTCTATATAAGATCCCCTTCTTCTTCCTCGAGCACTTCCGCTCGCGCCGTTCTCCTGCTCTCCTCTGCAAAACCTCCTCCTGCGCCCACAACTCCCTGAGCTCATCTTCTCCCAAACTGCATTCCTGCGCCATTGTTCATGCCACCGCGTAGATTGACCAGACACAGTACGCCGGAATCGACGATGGCCTCTGCGGATATGGGAAGCGCCGAGTGGGAGAGATCTAAAATATCCACCCAAGACATCGATCTCCTGAAGAAACTGGGGATCAGCAAGAAGCCCAAAGCGCTGTGCTTCCCCAGCGAAGAAAGCTACCCAACCCCTCCAATGGAGTATCGAGTTAGTTTTGTCGACCATCTCATCCACGGCCTTTCTGCCCCCATTCACCCTTTCCTTCGAGGGTTGCTTTTTGTTTATGGTCTGCAACTTCGTCACCTCACGCCCAATTCGATCCTCCACTTTTCCATTTTTATCACCCTCTGCGAAGCCTTCCTTGGCGTCCAGCCCAACTGGGCGCTATGGAAGCGCATTTTCTTCTGTCGCCGTAATGGCTCTCCCAATGTCGCCTATAACATAGGCGGCGTTGTTATCTGCGTTCGCCCCGATGTCGAGTATTTCGACGTCAAATTCCCTGATTCAGTTCAAGGGTGGCGCAAGAAGTGGTTGTACATCCATGAGGAGAACAATGGATGTGCTGAAGACAATATTCCTCCTTTTGACGGTGCCGAGAAAATTTATGGTCGCCGCTCTTGGGACGCAGAGGCTACCGAAGAGGAAAAACGGCGACAGAGGCATTGATGACTCGCATCCACGAGTTGCAAAACACTCGCGGCAAAGAGCTATCAGGTATCCAAATCACAGCCTATTTTCTTAGAATCAGAGTGCAGCCTCTTCAGGCTCGCAAATACCCTCTCTGGAAGTATGCTGGCGACAAGGATGCGGATCGGTTGTCGGTGAATTTAGAGGTCAAGGACTTAGAGAAACTTGTCCGAAAAATCTCCTCCCTCAGCAAAAAAGATCCTGTCCCTTCTTCTTGTCGCGTAAAACCATACAGCGCCACCAATGCGCTCCCCGAGGTAACCTTTGTCGACTTTGCTCATTTTCATTTACCATCCTTTGCACAATTCTTTTGCTGACTGTGGGGACCCCGGACTAGCTGTCCGAAATTCCCTGTTATGTATACAGTTCACGATCCCATGATTAGTGCGCCGTGAACACATAACTGAACTGATATCAAATTACACCATCCATTACAAAGCAGAATAAGAAAATTACAACATGGTCACATGACCAATACTTACATAATAGCCTCGAAGGGCCTAACTAAAACATCAGAGTAGCATCATCACTTCAGCAGCGCAGTACCCAAGTCATCTGCCATAACCCTACAGGCAACTGACTGGGAAGACGTTCCTAGCTCGCATAGACATCGCCAACTCCTTCTTCATCCATCATGTTCCTCCAAGTCTGGCCAAGTAAATAGCCAGGGACAAAGCCGTGAGTACATTTAGAATTGTACTCGCAAACCATCAAGAAAGGTACTTTGCAAGAGTGCAAGATAACAAGTGCTAATCTAAGATGACAAGAGGGAAGAGCTAATTTCACTAGTGGAAATAGCATGAGGAAGAGAATCAGTTTCTCTTGTGGATATAGCATGTGGAAGAGACATAGTTTCTCTCGTGGATATAGCATGCACAAGAGCGTCAGTTTCTCTTGTGGACATAGCATGCCGCCATCTCAATTGATGGGGACGCTTAGGAAGTTCTATGACATATCTATATTTTTATTGGAGATGAGGTAGCATAAGTCCATCTCAGTTGATGGAAATGCTAGAGGATTCCTATGACATACCTATATCTTTATTGAAGAAGATACTTCAAAAGATACTTATGACATCTCTATATCTTTGTTAAAGAAGAGTTCCTCTTCAAGAAACATTTAGGAAAGAGTTCCCCACTTAGCCTTCATTTTTCCACGACCATCTCCATATGGTCAACACACGCCCTTTTTCCGTACCCTTCCGGTACACATAAACACAACACTTCCTTTGCAAAACATTTGTTCGAAAACAAAACACAAGCCCCGGTAAAGGTAGACCTTTGCAACCCGTCCATGACCGCGGACGCGGCTATTCGAATAGATTTGACTCTGCAGAGTTTGCACACTTTCCCCACAACTATCCGGATACCTATCGTGTGGGCATCATCCGCGCATAACAACATATGCCACGACGGATACCCGGACATAACCTTTCGCCCATCTCCACTGGCACGAGTCCTTCCCTGCGGGCTTACCCCTTCCCGGCACCCCGGCAGCATACCTCCTTTTGAGCGTATCTCCGTCGCCATGACAGAAGACCCTCAGTAATCGTCCGGCTATCAGTTAAGACAGTGTATTGCCTCCTCCAGAGCGCAACCCGGCGTCGGAGGTCGTCATGACCCTCCCTAGAAAGTTGTGAAGGGTGCTCCTGCCAGCTTCAACGAACTACGGGCTAAGCCCCGTCCCACACCAGGGTAGAGTGGTTGCGCGATAAAAGTTGGGCTGGTGTACACTTATACGCAGTGCTCCTTTTTAAAACCATTTTCCCACAACACCTTGGTTGTTCAACAAACAGCCATACACCACTTTCCCAAACATTCTTACCAAGATCCTTTGTTTTCTCAAACCATACACTTGGGTTAACTCACCCAAGGTTTTCATAAACATTTACAACAAGGTAAACCTTGAGGGGTTCCCAACCTATAGTTTCATGAGAAGGAACTAATACAACACCATGGCCGAGATGAGGGTCATCACGCCATGAGGGGTATGTGTGAGTGGCTCAAAGAGGATTATACTTGCTTAAGGTAAGCATGTATAAAGACAACATAGGGTGGATCAAACTTTCAGATTTGGGGTACTACTATACCACTTGGATGGTGAAGATTCACTATCCAACCAATAATCACAAGGGTACACGGCATACTTCTCTCAAGTTGAGAATTACACCAAGATTCATGACTTTGATACCACTAGATTCACCAAAGTGGTGGGTGTGATGTAAGCTTCCATCTTGGAATAGAATATGCTCAAGTTGAGCATTCAAGTGGACCAAAGGGGACAACACGGCCATGATACCATGCATCCCTCCAACATGTGAGCAAAGGTGGAATAGCACCACTAGGGAGTATCCCACTTGCAACCATACATAGACGACATATATAGAGAGAACAACACACATAGAATTAAGGTGCTTTGGACATCAACAAATGACATCCAACTAGACACCAAGTCAGAGATCAAAAGATGGCTTGCCTTGGCTTAATTTGTCCCCGGACTTCTTCAACTCCATCAATATAAGAATTCCAACAACATATATAAATAAAATCCTCGTCCGATTCCACTTCTTCTTCTTCTCCGGAATTGTTCGCATCTATCGCCGGAAAATATAAAAGGAACACAATCAATCACTTTGCATCAACAAGACAACATTCAACAATCAATCATGCAGCCAAGGTATAACATACTAAGGACTTATAGACACCACAAAACAAATTTAAGAGTTTTATTCTAGAAAACCCCATTTATTTACCTAGTAGAGGCATGAGTGCATCACAACTTAGCAATTGCCTCTCTCGGTTATCCCCATGGTGTAAACCAATTATCCCCTGGTAGATAACATCATAAAGATGAGAAGTGCATTAGTTTGGCATCACAAACATTCACAAAACATTTTCAAACATTTTTGGAAAAGTAGAAATCAGTTTTCCCAATTTAATTTGCTCACTTAACACTATACAAAAATAGGAAGCAAACCATATACCACATCATTTGAAAACTTAAGCAAAACAAAAGAGCCAATGTTAGGTTGCAGAGGTTTTTTTTTGCAAGCATAAAACAAAGGTTGCCCATTTCTACTAAAAAGAGTTGGTCAAGGGTTTTAAATAAACCGAAAAGTTTTGCTTCAACAATGCATGTCACACATAAACATTACTAACAGCAACAAATATGTATGAACAGAGACTAATAATATTTTTCCTATATAGCCAGTACTAATACAAGACTAATCCAATTGGAATCACCCAAAAATATTAAACCTACAATTTTAGGAATTTCTTTGAATCTGACTGTACAGAAAACAAGATCTGTAAGCCATAAATCGTAGAAAAATCCTAAAAATATGGGACCACCGGCATTTGAAATATATTTAAACAGAGAAGCATACACAATTGGATTTGGGTTCAAATTGTTTCTGAAACTCTCACAAATGGATTGACAAGTTTACTGCATGTCTGTACCATTTTCTTTCTCTATGGATTTACACAACAGATAAATGTTTTAAACTTGTTTGAGATGATTAATAAAATATTCAGTAGTCCTACAGAATTGGAATCACTCCATTAGGTTCAAATATGGATTTTTGGTGATTTAAAAGCTAACAGCCATGTCTGCAGAACACACAGAACAAGTTTAATTCACCAAAAATCATACACAAATCACAAAAATATGAGGTCAGCTGCATCCGAAAGGTATTGAATAGGTGTTTCTTACCCAATTGTTTTCATTCAAAAATTCGTTTCCAAGCTCCTGGTTTAATTCGACAAAGTCAGATCTGACCAGATCTTGATCTGTGAACCATTTCAATTTCAGGAGGTCATTTGAAGTGAAACCAACGCCAAAATGAAGGTACTGGAGAGGGCTTTCACCCACAGTTGAGTTTGCTCAAAAAGATTTTGTAAAACGGAAGAAATCTAACAAACAGTGATTCTGCATGTTTGCAGAACTTTATTTACCATGCAAAATCCGTAAAGAATTTGAGGATGATACCAACGCCAAGTCGTAGATCCTTTCAATACCTATCTGCGGAACTTTGAATCACTCGATTTGGATCTGCACACGAGATTTGGCGGATTTTACAAGATCGTACCAGAATCTGAAACAGAAGATAGCAGAAATTACAGCAAGTTTTTGGACGAACTTTGGTCAAGAGCTTCAGATCTGAGGATCGCTCAACCTTCTCCATGCTTGGACCAACATGCACCTGCATCAAGATCCAATATTGTGAGAGGAGAAATGAGAAATAGGGCTGGATTCATCAAAGATTAGGAGAGAAGAGAGTGAGAGGGATGCTCTCATGGTGAGGGGAAGCTTGAGGAAGGAGGGGAGCTTCATCTTGGTGGCTTTCCATGGCCATGGCCGGCCATGGAGCTAGGGAGGAGCAGCAGCTCGTGGTGGAGATGTGGAGGAGAGTGTGAAGGAGTGGTGAGTGAGAAAAAATGAAGCAAAGGGGAGGAGGTGGCCGGCTAGGGCCAATTTATAGAGGGAGAAGGGTGGCTGCCTCCTTTTTTGATTGGCCAAGGTGGGTGGCTGCCCATTTATTGATTGGGTTAGGTGGGAGGCAAGGCTTGTGGAGGAAGAAAGTGAGAAGCACAATGGCTGGCCGAAATTCTTGCCATGGCCGGCTCCTTCATGTGCCACTCTAAAATGAATCACCAAAGGGAGTTTCCAACATGCATGTTGAGTATAGTGGGGCCACATTATTTCTTGCCAAGATGGTGGCTTATATGATGTGTATGAAAATATAAAAGATCTAGAGATGGAGGAAGAGTGTGATGGTGATGGTGGTGTACAAGTTTTCATGTGCAAGCTATTTTGGAGATGGCCGCCACAAGATTTTGAGACTTGACTACTTCAAACAAGATGAGACACATGGTGCTCAAGTGCCTATGCAAGACACACGACACCACTTGTGTTATGCAAAGAAAATAGGTTTCTTCAAGGGATAAAGAGTCTAAGGTTTAGAAGGATAGTGATGGAAATAATGATACAATAACAATGATGAATATGGTGGCACAAATCATCAATTCATGAGGTCAAGGTGGTGATGGAAAAGAATAGATGATTGAGATGGGTATGATGAAATATAACTTGCTCTTCAAATAAGAGGTCAATTGGGAGTGATTTGAAAGTATCAAATGATCATCCATTTGATCAAAAATTGGAGGATGGAGGGGATACAATGTGGTGGATCAGAGATGTGCATAAGATGTGCAAGAGTTGCCATTCGAAAAAGAGTTTAATTGAAAGGTATGGGACACACCTCAATTGTCTAGAGACAATTGGGGGATGAACCCAAGTGGAATGGAATTTGAAAAGGTTGAGAGGAAACTAGTTGGAACATAGGAGTTCAAAATATTCTACTTACTTTCTCAAGTAAGGTAGAGTTTTTCTCAAATTTAAAGCAAACAAGAAATGGTATAGGTACCATAATCAAGCCTTTTGCTGAAAAGAAAGCAAGATAGAAAATAATGTTTTAGAAATCAGTAATTGGTAGAAATGGGATAAAACAAAACCCATTTCAGTTCCTTGTTTTCCTTGAAGAAAAATCTTGAAAAGATTTTGTAGAATTAGAAGTAGTTTTGTGATCAAAACTAGAGAAGGAAAATCAATAGGATCTTTGAGAGAGAAAACTAACTTAGGGAGAAGTGTTCTCAAGGGTAGATGATGGCTACAAAATGTACCCACCATTCCCATTCTTGGTTTTGTGAAGATTAAACTTGAATAAGAACAAGAGGTAAAATTGAAGGAAGTGATCAAGTGGTGAATCATTGAATAGGATACAAGATCAAGTTGAATATGTGAGTTGCAAGGATTGACTGAGACATGCAGGACATGGAGGTCAAAGAGGATGTTGCATAGGTGAGATCCATGCATTGAAGTCAACAATAACAGTGGTGGTTGCTTAGAAATTAACTGCCAAAGCCTGGACATTTTAAGCCTGTCAACACAGATGGTCGACATGGCCTCAAAACCAACAAGGATGAGTGGGTATAAGAGAGGGATGTAGCTAGGGGTAGATGATCCCAAGTTTTGAATTAAGGATGATTGAGCTATCTTGTACCACAAAGAGAAAAATCAAGATGGCACACTCATGTTGTCATCAGGAGAAGAGTTTTATGTAGTAAAAAGGAAAACAATTTTTCCTAAGTCACACATGTGTTTTATTTGGTGAGTTGCTTGTTTAACCACCAGGGGTGTTGTTCTATGAGGTAGCTCAAGACAAAACTCACAAGCAAATCAAGATAATTCATCGACCAATAGATCAAGGCAATTCATCTAATTAGTCTTTAGAAAAAGTTTTTGTTCCCCCTAATTTTTGCAATAAGGACAACTAATCAAGGTTGCAAAAGTTGGGGTGTTACAGATCTTCCACCCTTAAAATAATCTCGTCCCGAGATTACTGAGCGTAGAGCTAGAGGGGTTGTAAAGTTTAACTCAAGTTAGACTCCATTCTTCAGTAGATGTGCCGTTGTAGAGAAGGTCGTTGCTTCATCTTCTATCAGACTTGATAGATTTCTTCCGAGGGCAAGCTTCGTGAAGGGTTGACTACTCCATGCAGGTGTTGGATCTGTAGCTTCTTCACGATCCTAGCGGAGGTTCAAGACTGTGGGAGGGGTAGTGCACCCAACGGTGCTTGAGCAGGGTTGAAAACTTTTTAGAGTTAGCTTGATTTTAGTGGAAGACCCCTTAAGATTGTTCAGCGGGGTTCCTGAAAACTTAGACCCTCAGCCACGGGTCTTGTCAGGCGCTTCTTGGAGAAGTCATTGATCTCCTGTCTTGAGTTGAAAACATCTTCAGAGGGCGTTGTGTAGTCCATGGCTTCAAGAGGGGTTAGTGCAATCCCAAGTTTTCAACGGTGTTCTATAAAGGTAGAAAATTTTAGGGTTAGCTCCACATTTTAGTGGAAGGCGAAGCCTTCCACCCTTAAGATTTTTCATCGGGCTTTCGGAAAAACTCAGAGCTTCTGCCTTGTGGTCCTACCTGGGGCTTCTGAAGAAGTCGTCGATCTTCCGTATTCAGTTGTAGAATCTTCGGGGCGATGTGCATACCACATCTTCAAGAGGCACTCACGTGTTAACTAAACCATATGGGATGCGCGATGAGTTAGTAATTTGATGAAACACCTAGTTGGTATCCATATGAAACAGCAACAGAGGTCGTCGAAGACAATCATCAGCTGGCGGGTCGGTGCTGACTTATACCAGTTGGTGAGCGGGTAAGTCGCACCTAGCCTTGAGTTCTTGAGGTATCTTCAGGAGCTTCACTTGAGGAGGACTAGACGAACCATGGGATGTAGCTTGGCTTCGACGCTATTATTCTCTCAGCTTGTTAGAGGGTGTGTTAGGGGGGGTGGTTTTCAAAAAGATATCCTCAAGGTTAGAGCGATTATATACCAAGGTTAGACCAAGTTAGTAAGTCTTCTGGTAGAGGTGCAGTCACTCTTGAAGGTAGGGGCTTCTGCTTTCTTGATGAAGTGGAGATGCTTCAGCGGATCTTGAAGGTATTGGCTTTTGCCTTGTTGGTGTAGTAGAGATGCTTCAGATGACCTTGAAAGTAGTCGGCGTAGATAGGGGTCTGAGTTAGTTTCCCTGACGGTTGAAAAACAACTGCTAACGGGTTTAGAGTTAGAGTCTTTCGTTAATCTACCCAACTAACTAACAGTTAGCAATACATCGGCGAGGCAAACTTTAATCCTATCATTGCCGGTGACACCCATACAACCATAACCAGAGACAAAATACCACTAACAGAGGCTACTGGTATTTTTCCTAGATGCACAGTAGCAAAACAAGATCAACACAATTGGAATCATTCAAAAATATTTATTTCTCAATTTTTGAGACTCAAAATACTACCCAGAAACAGTGATCAAGTTTTATTTATTAAAAATGCACAAAAATCAAAAAATACAAGGTCAGTGGCATCTGAAAGATAATTTCATTCTGGTTCCAGTGCAATTGGAATCACATCAATCAGAGCTACCAAACTATTTTTATTAGCAAAACAGTACACTGGCAGATTTCCATTTTTAATTTCTATTTTACAAATTTAAAACAATTAAAAAGGGCGGGAACGTCTAATTAGCAAGACATACATGCACACAGCAAACAGATTCAAACACTCAAGGCAGCACACTAGGGAACTACAAGCAATCATCAAACCAGACATGGTACTCTAAGTACCCAGAAATTCCTAATGCGCGGGGGTAGCTCAATCAAAGCGATTGAGTTTGTCCTATCCATCCTATAGGTTTGGGGGCTGGTCACATATGTCGACGTCTTCATATCGTCAGCATCAGCTTCAACTTGGATCCTTGTAGCAGTTGGTAGTGAAGGGGCCGGGTGTTGAGTCATTGATATTGAGGCGGAGGAGAAAACTGTGTAGAACTTCTAGTCTCGACATCCCGGAAACATGAGGTCTTCGAAGAGGTAGCTGTTGAGGTGCTCTCGAAGTCGATACCTTCTCGTGGCTGGCCTAAAAATTACTAGTCAAGAAACTGAGGACTTGATCCCAGACAACTGCAAAAAGGTGCAAGTCCACGGAGGAAGAACGTCAGCTCCTTGACATACTTTGGTGACAACCAAAGATATGATCTAATTATCCCTTTGTGGCACACTAAGTCGGCCTCCAATCTTCAATAGCTGCGGTTGGAGACATATGAGTCTTCCTGAGGAATTGAGCCATCTTCGAGTTCGAGTCTCCGGTCTGAGTTGGGGGCATCGTTCAACATGTTGGTTTGAAGTGAATGAGATGATAGAGTAAGAATTTTTGAACTTTTCAATAAAGTGGAGAGATAAGAATTTAGAAGCTTTGAAGAAATAAGAGGAGTAGATGCTATGCTTCCGACTAAAGAAAGAATTTGTTTCGTAAATAGTTTTTCCCAAGTACTTGTTTCCTAACTAACGTCCATGCTAACTAAGGTCTCCTACAGTCAGGATAGCTCTGATACCAGCTCTGTGGGGACCCCGGACTAGTGATAACCCACAAGTATAGGGGATCGCGATAGTCTTCGTGGGAAGTAAAACCCAAATTTATTGATTCGACACAAGGGGAGGTAAAGAATACTTATAAGCCTTAACAACTGAGTTGTCAATTCAGCTGCACCTGGAAAAGCACTAGCAACAGGGGTGATGTGAAAGCAGCAGTAATATGAAAGCAATAGTAAAAGTAACACATCAGCAGTAATAGTAACACAGATGCGATGACACCAGAAAATAGTTAATACTACTTCCAATGACATATAGAACGAGTATATAATGATGAGAGATGGACCGGGGTTCCCAGCGATCTACACTAGTGGTAACTCTCCAATAAGTGACAAGTGTTGGGTGAACAAATTACAGTTGGGCAATTGATAGGATTGATAAAGCATTAAGATAGAACATCAATTCATTAATCATGTAGGCATGTTTTCCATATATAGTCGTACGTGCTCGCAATGAGAAACTTGCACAACATCTTTTGTCCTACCAGCCGGTGGCAGCCGGGCCTCAAGGGAATCTACTGGATATTAAGGTACTCCTTTTAATAGAGCACCGGAGCAAAGCATTAACACTCCGTGAAAACATGTGTCCCTCACATCACCGCCATCCCCTCCGGTTGTCCCGATTCTTGTCACTTCGGGGCCTTTGGTTCCGGATAGTGACATGTGCATATAACTTGTAGATACAATCTAAGCAATAAGTATAGAGCTTAAATCTAAGATCATGCCACACGGGCCCTAATGACAAGCATTAAGCATAACAAGATTGCAGCAACAATAACTTCACAAACTTTATAGATAGACTAATCATAATGTATCATCCATCGGATCCCAACAAACACAACACCGATTACATCAGATGGATCTCAATCATGTAAGGCAGCTCATGAGATCATTGTATTGAAGTACATAGAGGAGAGAATACCAACTAGCTACTGCTAGAACCCGTAGTCCATGGGGGAACTACTCACGGAGCATGATGGAGACGGTGGCGTTGATGGAGATGGCTTCCGGGGCCACTTCCCCGTCCCAGCAGGGTGCCGGAACAGAGACTTCTGTCCCCCGAATTGGAGTTTCGCGATGGCGGCGGCGCCCCTGGAGTCTTTCTGGAGTTTCGTCAATTGGTACTGCGTTTTTAGGTCGAAAGGGGTTATATAGGCGAAGAGGCGGCGCAGGAGGGTCGACAGGGTGGCCTCCCCATAGGGGGGCGCGGCCAGGGTGTGGCCCGCGCGGCCCACCCGTGTGGTGGCCCCTGGCTCTCCTCCGACTCTCCTTCGGTGTTCTGGATGCTTCCGGGAAAAATAGGATGTTTGGCGTTGATTTCGTCCAATTCCGAGAATATTGCCCGAACAGCCTTTCTGGAACCAAAAACAGCAGAAAACAGGAACTGGCACTGTGGCATCTTGTTAATAGGTTAGTTCCGGAAAACGCATGAAATCATCATAAAGTGCAAGCAAAACATGTAAGTATTGTCATAAAACAAGCATGGAACGTCAGAAATTATGGATACGTTGGAGACGTATCAGCATCCCCAAGCTTAGTTCCTACTCGTCCTCGAGTAGGTAAACGATAGAAAGAATAATTTCTGTAGTGACATGCTACTTACATAACCTTGATCATACTATTACAAAGCATATGAAATGAATGAAGTGACTCAAGGCAATGATCTATAGTTGCTAACAAATAGACAACATATAGCAAAACTTTTCATGAAGAGTACTTTCAAGACAAGCATCAAAAGTCTTGCACAAGAGTTAACTCATAAAGCAATAAATTCAAAGTAAAGGCATCGAAGCAACACAAAGGAAGATAAAGTTTCAGCTGTTGCTTTCAACTTTCAACATGCATATCTTATGGATAATTGTCAACGCAAAGTAATATGATGAATGCAAATAAGCAAGTATGTAAGAATCAATGCACAGTTAACACAAGTGTTTGCTTCTAAGATGGAAGGAAGTAGGTAAACTGACTCAACATAAAGTAAAAGAAAGGCCCTTCGCAGAGGGAAGCATTGATTGCTATATTTGTGCTAGAGCTTTGGTTTTGAAAACACAAAGAGAGCATAAAAAGTAAAATTTTGAGAGGTGTTTGTTGTTGTCAATGAATGGTAGTGGGCACTCTAACCCCCTCGCCAGACAAACCTTCAAAGAGCGGCTCCCAAGAATTATTTTTATTTTTGGGTGGCACTCCTTCCAACCTTTCTTTCACAAACCATGGCTAACCGAATCCTCGGGTGCCTGCCAACAATCTCATACCATGAAGGAGTGCCTTTTTATTTTAGTTTTATTATGATGACACTCCTCCCCAACCTTTGCTTACACAAGCCATGGCTAACCGAATCCTTCGGGTGCCGTCCAACAATCACATACCATGGAGGAGTGTCTATTTTTGTTAATTAATTTGGGACTGGGAATCCCATTGCCAGCTCTTTTTGCAAAATTATTGGATAAGCGGATGAAGCCACTAGTCCATTGGTGAAAGTTGCCCAACAAGATTGAAAGATAAAACACCACATACTTCCTCATGAGCTATAAAACATTGACACAAATTGAGAAGCATTTTGAATTGTTTAAAGGTAGCACTCAAGCAATTTACTTTGGAATGGCAGGAAATACCACATAGTAGGTAGGTATGGTGGACACAAATGGCATAGGTTTTGGCTCAAGGTTTTGGATGCACGAGAAGAATTTCCTCTCAGTACAAGGCTTTAGGCTAGCACGGTTATTTGAAGCAAACACAAGTATGAACCAGTACAGAAAAACTTACATAAAAACATATTGCAAGCATTATAATACTCTACATTGTCTTCCTTGTTGCTCAAACACTTTTACCAGAAAATATCCAGATCTTAAGAGAGACCAATCATGCAAACCAATTTTAACAAGCTCTACAGTAGTTCTCCACTAATAGGTTTAAACTACATGAAAAAACTTAATCATGATCTACTTGAGAGCTCAAAACAATTGCCAAGTGTCAAATTATCCGAGACATTATGAGGCATTTTCTGTTTCCAACCAAATAAGTATTGTAGCTTCCAACTTTTATCATTGAACATTAAAAGTAAAACGAAGAACAAGTGTTCATATGAAAAAGCGGAGCGTGTCTCTCTCCCAAACAAGGATTGCTAGGATCCGAATTTATTCAAACACAAAAAAAACGAAAATAAACACACAGACGCTCCAAGTAAAGCACATATGATGTGACCGAATAAAAATATAGTTTCAATAGAAGAAACCTGATAAGTTGATGAAGAAGGGGATGCCTTGGGCATCCCCAAGCTTAGACGCTTGAGTCTTCTTGAAATATGCAGGGATGAACCACGGGGGCATCCCCAAGCTTAGACTTTTCAATCTTCTTGATCATATATCATCCTCCTCTCTTGACCCTTGAAAACTTCCTTCACACCAAACTTCTCATAAACTTCATTAGAGGGGTTAGTAGTCAAAAAATTTGAATCCACCTTGGTCCTGTAGTGACACATTGCAAGAACTCAATAAAACATTAGCTACAGCTCTCCATGTGTAGAAAGCCTTGCTTAAAGTCCACAAGAGACAATGCAAAAAAAAAAAAAACAGAGACAGAATCTGCCAAAACAGAACAGCCAGTAAAGACGAATTTTAAAGAAATACTTCCGTTGCTCAAATCAGAAAACTCAAAACTAATGAAAGTTGCGTACATATCTGAGGAACACGCACGTAAATTAGCATATTTTTCTGAGTTACCTACAGAGAAAACAGCCCAGATTCGTGACAGATAGAAATCTGTTTCTGCGCAGAAATCCAAATCTAGTATCAACCTTCGATTAGAGGCTTCACTTGGCACAACATTGCAATAAAATAAAGATAAGGAGAGGTTGCTACAGTAGTAACAACTTCCAAAACACAACACAACAGTAGCAAAATAAGCACATGGGTTATCTCCCAAAAAGTTCTTTCTTTATAGCCATTAAGATGGGCTCAGCAGTTTTAATGATGCACTCGCAAGAAATAAGAGTTGAAGCAAAAGAGAGCATAAAAAAGCAAATCCATAACACATTTAAGTCTAACCCACTTCCTATGCATAGGAATCTTGTACACAAATAAATTCATGAAGAGCAAATTGACAAGCATAAGAAGATAAAACAAGAGTAACTTCAAAATTTTCAGCATATAGAGAGGTGTTTTAGTACCATGCAAATTTCTACAACCATATTTTCCTCTCTCATAATAATTTCCAGTAGCTTCATGAATAAACTCAACAATATAACTATCACATGCAGCATACTTTTCGTGATCCACAAACATATAATTTTTATCAAGCTCAAAAATAGTGGAATTAAAACTTTCAAACTCACTTTTATCAATAATATGACAAGATGATTGATCAATCTCAAGAGATATGGGACTCATAGATAAAGTCAAGAACTCTCCAATCCCATTTTCATTAGTAGTACAATTAATATTATCAAGTAACATAGGACCATCATCTAAAGATTTATCATAAACATTTGCTAAGCAAAATTCTTTAGTACCATGCATTTCGACATCAGGCACAAACAAAGCATTATCATAAGATTTATCAAAGTAGCATGGATTATCATAAATAACAGTAGCATAATTATTCTCACAAGTATTACTCATAGGGAATATTTCAAGAGAATCCACAGGAACATAACATTCAACCTCCTTCGGTAAGCATGGAGGACAATCAAATAGTGTAAGAGATAAAGAGTTACTCTCATTAGAAGGTTGGCATGGGTAGCTAATCCATTCTTCCTCCTTTTGTTCATCGCTCTCCTCTTCTTTTTCATCCAATGAGCTTTCAGGTTCATCAATTTCCTCCTCTTTTTCATCCAATGAGCTTTCAGGTTCATCAATTTCTTCTTCCACAGGTTCCTGCAAATTGTGAGTGCTTTCTTGTGCATTAATGAGTCTCTCTTTATAATCAATGATATAAGGATTATCACTGTAACATTCTATGGAACAATTAAGGATATAAGAGACATAATCTTTAAGGTCCTTACAAACAACACAAGTTTCATAATTCTTAACCATGAAGGATTCTATCTCAGAGGCTCCCATAAATAAGACAAATTGTTCTACCTCTTCGAACCCAAAATGAATATAGCTATTCCGATTATAGTTCTTAATTAAAAATTCCTCACTAAAGCCACATTGAAATTTTAGATGTTTAGTGTCCTCTTTAGAGCAACAATTTATATCATGGCGTTTAAGCAAAATTTTAGCAATTGTATTCAATTTTTCTATCACAGCACTCATTACTTTACCAGTTCTTGATTCTCTATAATTATTATAATATTCTATGAGCTCCAAGTAAGTTGTAGGTTCTCCCATAACAGCAGTTTTTAATTTTTTGGTTTTTCAAATTTTTATGGATTTTTGGGTATATGAGAAAAGTAAAACAAGACAAAAAGAAACTAAGCAAAAGTAAACTAAGAAAAATAATACTAGACAAAAATAAACTAAGCACAAATAAACTAAACAAAAGTAAACTAAGCAAAACAAAATAAAAGAAAATAAAAACAGAGAGAGAGGTAGAGTGTACTCCCCAGGTGAACTTATGAGTAGAGCTATGCCTCCCCGGCAACGGCGCCAAAAAACAGTCTTGATAACCCACAAGTATAGGGGATCGCGATAGTCTTCGAGGGAAGTAAAACCCAAATTTATTGATTCGACACAAGGGGAGGTAAAGAATACTTATAAGCCTTAACAACCGAGTTGTCAATTCAGCTGCACCTGGAAAAGCACTAGCAACAGGGGTGATGTGAAAGCAGCTGTAATATGAAAGCAATAGTAAAAGTAACACAGCAGCAGTAATAGTAACACAGAGGCGATGACACCGGAAAATAGTTAATACTACTTCCAATGACATATAGAACGAGTATATAATGATGAGAGATGGACCGGGGTTCCCAGCGATCTACACTAGTGGTAACTCTCCAATAAGTGACAAGTGTTGGGTGAACAAATTACAGTTGGGCAATTGATAGGATTGATAAAGCATTAAGATAGAACATCAATTCATTAATCATGTAGGCATGTTTTCCATATATAGTCGTACGTGCTCGCAATGAGAAACTTGCACAACATCTTTTGTCCTACCAGCCGGTGGCAGCCGGGCCTCAAGGGAATCTACTGGATATTAAGGTACTCCTTTTAATAGAGCACCGGAGCAAAGCATTAACACTCCGTGAAAACATGTGTCCCTCACATCACCGCCATCCCCTCCGGTTGTCCTTGTCACTTCGGGGCCTTTGGTTCCGGACAGTGACATGTGCATACAACTTGTAGATACAATCTAAGCAATAAGTATAGAGCTTAAATCTAAGATCATGCCACTCGGGCCCTAATGACAAGCATTAAGCATAACAAGATTGCAGCAACAATAACTTCACAAACTTTATAGATAGACTAATCATAATGTATCATCCATCGGATCCCAACAAACACAACACCGATTACATCAGATGGATCTCAATCATGTAAGGCAGCTCATGAGATCATTGTATTGAAGTACATAGAGGAGAGAATACCAACTAGCTACTGCTAGAACCCGTAGTCCATGGGTAAACTACTCACGGAGCATGATGGAGGCGGTGGCGTTGATGGAGATGGCTTCCGGGGGCACTTCCCCGTCCCGGCAGGGTGCCGGAACAGAGACTTCTGTCCCCCGAATTGGAGTTTCGCGATGGCGGCGGCGCCCCTGGAGTCTTTCTGGAGTTTCGTCAATTGGTACTGCGTTTTTAGGTCGAAAGGGGTTATATAGGCGAAGAGGCGGCGTAGGAGGGTCGACAGGGTGGCCTCCCCATAGGGGGGTGCGGCCAGGGTGTGGCCCGCGCGGCCCACCCGTGTGGTGGCCCCTGGCTCTCCTCCGACTCTCCTTCGGTGTTCTGGATGCTTCCGGGAAAAATAGGATGTTTGGCGTTGATTTCGTCCAATTCTGAGAATATTGCCCGAACAGCCTTTCTGGAACCAAAAACAGCAGAAAACAGGAACTGGCACTGTGGCATCTTGTTAATAGGTTAGTTCCGGAAAACGCATGAAATCATCATAAAGTGCAAGCAAAACATGTAAGTATTGTAATAAAACAAGCATGGACCGTCAGAAATTATGGATACGTTGGAGACGTATCAACTAGCTGTCCGAAATTCCCTGTTATGTATACAGTTCACGATCCCATGATCAGTGCGCCGTGAACACATAACTGAACTGATATCAAATTACACCATCCATTACAAAGCGGAATAAGAAAATTACAACATGGTCACATGACCAATACTTACTAATAGCCTCGAAGGGCCTAACTAAAACATCAGAGTAGCATCATCACTTCAGCAGCGCAGTACCCAAGTCATCTGCCATAACCCTACATGCAACTGACTGGGAAGACGTTCCTAGCTCGCATAGACGTCGCCAACTCCTTCTTCATTCATCATGTTCCTCCAAGTCTGGCCAAGTAAATAGCCAGGGACAAAGCCGTGAGTACATTTGGAATTGTACTCGCAAACCATCAAGAAAGGTACTTTGCAAGAGTGCAAGATAACAAGTGCTAATCTAAGATGACAAGAGGGAAGAGCTAATTTCACTAGTGGAAATAGCATGAGGAAGAGAATCAGTTTCTCTTGTGGATATAGCATGTGGAAGAGACATAGTTTCTCTCGTGGATATAGCATGCACAAGAGCGTCAGTTTCTCTTGTGGACATAGCATGCCGCCATCTCAATTGATGGGGACGCTTAGGAAGTTCTATGACATATCTATATTTTTATTGGAGATGAGGTAGCATAAGTCCATCTCAGTTGATGGAAATGCTAGAGGATTCCTATGACATACCTATATCTTTATTGAAGAAGATACTTCAAAAGATACTTATGACATCTCTATATCTTTGTTAAAGAAGAGTTCCTCTTCAAGAAACATTTAGGAAAGAGTTCCCCACTTAGCCTTCATTTTTCCACGACCATCTCCATATGGTCAACACACGCCCTTTTTCCGTACCCTTCCGGTACACATAAACACAACACTTCCTTTGCAAAACATTTGTTCGAAAACAAAACACAAGCCCCGGTAAAGGTAGACCTTTGCAACCCGTCCATGACCGCGGACGCGGCTATTCGAATAGATTTGACTCTGCAGAGTTTGCACACTTTCCCCACAACTATCTGGATACCTATCGTGTGGGCATCATCCGCGCATAACAACATATGCCACGACGGATACCCGGACATAACCTTTCGTCCATCTCCACTGGCACGAGTCCTTCCCTGCGGGCTTACCCCTTCCCGGCACCCCGGCAGCATACCTCCTTTTGAGCGTATCTCCGGCGCCATGACAGAAGACCCTCAGTAATCGTCCGGCTATCAGTTAAGACAGTGTATTGCCTCCTCCAGAGCGCAACCCGGCGTCCGAGGTCGTCATGACCCTCCCTAGAAAGTTGTGAAGGGTGCTCCTGCCAGCTTCAACGAACTACGGGCTAAGCCCCGTCCCACACCAGGGTAGAGTGGTTGCGCGATAAAAGTTGGGCTGGTGTACACTTATACGCAGTGCTCCTTTTTAAAACCATTTTTCCCACAACACCTTGGTTGTTCAACAAACAGCCATACACCACTTTCCCAAACATTCTTACCAAGATCCTTTGTTTTCTCAAACCATACACTTGGGTTAACTCACCCAAGGTTTTCATAAACATTTACAACAAGGTAAACCTTGAGGGGTTCCCAACCTATAGTTTCATGAGAAGGAACTAATACAACACCATGGCCGAGATGAGGGTCATCACGCCATGAGGGGTATGTGTGAGTGGCTCAAAGAGGATTATACTTGCTTAAGGTAAGCATGTATAAAGACAACATAGGGTGGATCAAACTTTCAGATTTGGGGTACTACTATACCACTTGGATGGTGAAGATTCACTATCCAACCAATAATCACAAGGGTACACGGCGTACTTCTCTCAAGTTGAGAATTACACCAAGATTCATGACTTTGATACCACTAGATTCACCAAAGTGGTGGGTGTGATGTAAGTTTCCATCTTGGAATAGAATATGCTCAAGTTGAGCATTCAAGTGGACCAAAGGGGACAACACGGCCATGATACCATGCATCCCTCCAACATGTGAGCAAAGGTGGAATAGCACCACTAGGGAGTATCCCACTTGCAACCATACATAGACGACATATATAGAGAGAACAACACACATAGAATTAAGGTGCTTTGGACATCAACAAATGACATCCAACTAGACACCAAGTCAGAGATCAAAAGATGGCTTGCCTTGGCTTAATTTGTCCCCGGACTTCTTCAACTCCATCAATATAAGAATTCCAACAACATATATAAATAAAATCCTCGTCCGATTCCACTTCTTCTTCTTCTCCGGAATTGTTCGCATCTATCGCCGGAAAATATAAAAGGAACACAATCAATCACTTTGCATCAACAAGACAACATTCAACAATCAATCATGCAGCCAAGATATAACATACTAAGGACTTATAGACACCACAAAACAAATTTAAGAGTTTTATTCTAGAAAACTCCATTTATTTACCTAGTAGAGGCATGAGTGCATCACAACTTAGCAATTGCCTCTCTCGGTTATCCCCATGGTATAAACCAATTATCCCCTGGTAGATAACATCATAAACATGAGAAGTGCATTAGTTTGGCATCACAAACATTCACAAAACATTTTCAAACATTTTTGGAAAAGTAGAAATCAGTTTTCCCAATTTAATTTGCTCACTTAACACTATACAAAAATAGGAAGCAAACCATATACCACATCATTTGAAAACTTAAGCAAAACAAAAGAGCCAATGTTAGGTTGCAGAGGTTTTGTTTTGCAAGCATAAAACAAAGGTTGCCCATTTCTACTAAAAAGAGTTGGTCAAGGGTTTTAAATAAACCGAAAAGTTTTGCTTCAACAATGCATGTCACACATAAACATTACTAACAGCAACAAATATGTATGAACAGAGACTAATAATATTTTTCCTATATAGCCAGTACTAATACAAGACTAACCCAATTGGAATCACCCAAAAATATTAAACCTACAATTTTAGGAATTTCTTTGAATCTGACTGTACAGAAAACAAGATCTGTAAGCCATAAATCGTAGAAAAATCCTAAAAATATGGGACCACCGGCATTTGAAATATATTTAAACAGAGAAGCATACACAATTGGATTTGGGTTCAAATTGTTTCTGAAACTCTCACAAATGGATTGACAAGTTTACTGCATGTCTGTACCATTTTCTTTCTCTATGGATTTACACAACAGATAAATGTTTGAAACTTGTTTGAGATGATTAATAAAACATTCAGTAGTCCTACAGAATTAGAATCACTCCATTAGGTTCAAATATGGATTTTTGGTGATTTAAAAGCTAACAGCCATGTCTGCAGAACACACAGAACAAGTTTAATTCACCAAAAATCATACACAAATCACAAAAATATGAGGTCAGCTGCATCTTAAAGGTATTGAATAGGTGTTTCTTACCCAATTGTTTTCATTCAAAAATTCGTTTCCAAGCTCCTGGTTTAATTCGACAAAGTCAGATCTGACCAGATCTTGATCTGTGAACCATTTCAATTTCAGGAGGTCATTTGAAGTGAAACCAACGCCAAAATGAAGGTACTGGAGAGGGCTTTCACCCACAGTTGAGTTTGCTCAAAAAGGTTTTGTAAAACGGAAGAAATCTAACAAACAGTGATTCTGCATGTTTGCAGAACTTTATTTACCATGAAAAATCCGTAACGAATTTGAGGATGAGACCAACGCCAAGTTGTAGATCCTTTCAATTCCTATCTGTGGAACTTTGAATTACTCGATTTGGATCTGCACACGAGATTTGGCGGATTTTACAAGATCGTACCAGAATCTGAAACAGAAGATAGCAGAAATTACAGCAAGTTTTTGGACGAACTTTGGTCAAGAGCTTCAGATCTGAGGATCGCTCAACCTTCTCCATGCTTGGACCAACATGCACCTGCATCAAGATCCAATATTGTGAGAGGAGAAATGAGAAATAGGGCTGGATTCATCAAAGATTAGGAGAGAAGAGAGTGAGAGGGATGCTCTCATGGTGAGGGGAAGCTTGAGGAAGGGGGGGAGCTTCATCTTGGTGGCTTTCCATGGCCATGGCCGGCCATGGAGCTAGGGAGGAGCAGCAGCTCGTGGTGGAGATGTGGAGGAGAGTGTGAAGGAGTGGTGAGTGAGAAAAAATGAAGCAAAGGGGAGGAGGTGGCCGGCTAGGGCCAATTTATAGAGGGGGAAGGGTGGCTGCCTCCTTTTTTGATTGGCCAAGGTGGGTGGCTGCCCATTTATTGATTGGGTTAGGTGGGAGTCAAGGCTTGTGGAGGAAGAAAGTGAGAAGCACAATGGCTGGCCGAAATTCTTGCCATGGCCGGCTCCTTCATGTGCCACTCTAAAATGAATCACCAAAGGGAGTTTCCAACATGCATGTTGAGTATAGTGGGGCCACATTATTTCTTGCCAAGATGGTGGCTTATATGATGTGTATGAAAATATAAAAGATCTAGAGATGGAGGAAGAGTGTGATGGTGATGGTGGTGTACAAGTTTTCATGTGCAAGCTATTTTGGAGATGGCCGCCACAAGATTTTGAGACTTGACTACTTCAAACAAGATGAGACACATGGTGCTCAAGTGCCTATGCAAGACACACGACACCACTTGTGTTATGCAAAGAAAATAGGTTTCTTCAAAGGATAAAGAGTCTAAGGTTTAGAAGGATAGTGATGGAAATAATGATACAATAACAATGATGAATATGGTGGCACAAATCATCAATTCATGAGGTCAAGGTGGTGATGGAAAAGAATAGATGATTGAGATGGGTATGATGAAATATAACTTGCTCTTCAAATAAGAGGTCAATTGGGAGTGATTTGAAAGTATCAAATGATCATCCATTTGATCAAAAATTGGAGGATGGAGGGGATACAATGTGGTGGATCAGAGATGTGCAAGAGTTGCCATTTGAAAAAGAGTTTAATTGAAAGGTATGGGACACACCTCAATTGTCTAGAGACAATTGGGGGATGAACCCAAGTGGAATGGAATTTGAAAAGGTTGAGAGGAAACTAGTTGGAACATAGGAGTTCAAAATATTCTACTTACTTTCTCAAGTAAGGTAGAGTTTTTCTCAAATTTAAAGCAAACAAGAAATGGTATAGGTACCATAATCAAGCCTTTTGCTGAAAAGAAAGCAAGATAGAAAATAATGTTTTAGAAATCAGTAATTGGTAGAAATGGGATAAAACAAAACCCATTTCAGTTCCTTGTTTTCCTTGAAGAAAAATCTTGAAAATATTTTGTAGAATTAGAAGTAGTTTTGTGATCAAAACTAGAGAAGGAAAATCAATAGGATCTTTGAGAGAGAAAACTAACTTAGGGAGAAGTGTTCTCAAGGGTAGATGGTGGCTACAAAATGTACCCACCATTCCCATTCTTGGTTTTTTGAAGATTAAACTTGAATAAGAACAAGAGGTAAAATTGAAGGAAGTGATCAAGTGGTGAATCATTGAATAGGATACAAGATCAAGTTGAATATATGAGTTGCAAGGATTGACTGAGACATGCAGGACGTGGAGGTCAAAGAGGATGTTGCATAGGTGAGATCCATGCATTGAAGTCAACAATAATAGTGGTGGTTGCTTAGAAATTAACTGCCAAAGCCTGGACATTTTAAGCCTGTCAACACAGATGGTCGACATGGCCTCAAAACCAACAAGGATGAGTGGGTATAAGAGAGGGATGTAGCTAGGGGTAGATGATCCCAAGTTTTGAATTAAGGATGATTGAGCTATCTTGTACCACAAAGAGAAAAATCAAGATGGCACACTCATGTTGTCATCAGGAGAAGAGTTTTATGTAGTAAAAAGGAAAACAATTTTTCCTAAGTCACACATGTGTTTTATTTGGTGAGTTGCTTGTTTAACCACCAGGGGTGTTGTTCTATGAGGTAGCTCAAGACAAAACTCACAAGCAAATCAAGATAATTCATCGACCAACAGATCAAGGCAATTCATCTAATTAGTCTTTAGAAAAAGTTTTTGTTCCCCCTAATTTTTGCAATAAGGACAACTAATCAAGGTTGCAAAAGTTGGGGTGTTACACTGACGCTTCTCCTTGTTTTCATATAGAACCATCCAGACCTTGTCTCGCTTCCTCCCCTTCCTGAAGGTGGAGAAGTCGAAGAACGAGCTATTGTCATTGAAGACAGCCAAGATGCTCCTGTCCCTGATAGTGATCCCGCAGGTTCTCGAAAATCTGCGGGATCCTCTGAAAAGGAAGCGGAATCCGAGGGTACCACCTCGGCACAGTCTCCTCCTCCTGCTGTTTCTCCAAAGAACAAAAGGAAGAGGACTGAAGTCGAAGATTCCGGCACCTCCAAAGCCGAAGAAGCTGCTCCTTCACGCTGGAAGGCAGCTTTTGATCCATACCTTGAGGCCCTCATCAGCTCGTAAGTCACCTTTTACTTCCCCTTATTTTTGTACTCGAAGATTTTTGTCTATCTTGCTTTTGATGCTGCCGCCATTTAATCGTAGTGGTGACGAGGAAGAAGTACCAGCTTTTGATGCGACTGCTCGAACGAGTACGTCGCACACACTGGTTGTTTCTGAGGTGCAAGTGGAAGGAGAAGAATGTTCGCCTCCTCAAGAAAACCTCGACGCTCCTACTCCTCCTTCAAGCCCCCTTGTCCCTTCACCAAAAAGGACAAGGGTATACGCAATCACGGAGCCTGCCCCACAATTGGGCAGCTCCTCGAGTCCTCTTCTGGATGATGTAAGTCTTTAATTTCTTGCTGTCATTGTCTATATTTCCTCTGTTTGCTTCTTTGTGCCATCATATTTTTCCCATACCGACGTTCTCTTTCTTTATCCTTCTTTGATAGCCTATGATCAAAGAACTTATTCGCATTGGTGCCCAATTCATTGGGTACCGTGAGTACGCCAGCAAAACCGAAGGTATTGACTCCTTGCTTGCCTTTGTTCATGACTTGTTACTCCTATTTTATCGATATTTTGACTATTTGTAACTATTTTGGCAGAAAAACTTGCGGAGGCCAACAAACTTGCCGACACGCTTGCTCAGAAATTAGAGCAAAGTGAGGCGACTCGCAAGAAGGCCGAGCTTGATGCTGGCAAAGCTAAAGCAGAGGCTGAGAAGGCCAAGGCAGAAGCTGCTGGTGTCGAAGATCTGCAGAAAAGGCTTCATGATGCCGAAACTTCTTTAAACGAGCATAAGGCCGCACAGGCTGCTCGTGAAAAAGCGATCATCAAGCGCTTGAACTCACAGAATCGGCGCTTTGTCAGTAAGTTTTTCGATCTATTCTGTCCTCCTTAGACTTACTTTTCTTTACTTGCTTGTCGACCAACATATATTTTCTTCGACAGGTAAAACAAACCAAGAATTTGAGCTTGAAGATCCCGACAACGATCCTCTTCTCGACGCACTCTCTGTCCTTGAGTTTCATGGAACAGAAACTCATGAAGGCATTGAACAGGCTGACGCAGGGTTGTCACGGCTGTTCCCCTACTTCTTCCCGAAGAAAACAGAACCCAAGACTTTTCTTGCTCTTGCCAAGGACTTCAATCCACCAGAAGATCTTGGACTGAAGATGCGCCAAGAAAATATGAAGATTGCTGTCGAAAGCACTGTCACATTGGTTGCTGACAGCCAATAAACTATCGACTGGACAAAAGTGGGCGACATAGAAGAGATGGAGACCACGAAGTGGCGAGCACTGATCAGGGCGGCAAAACCCAACACGAAGAAGATCTTAGCCTATCTCGGGATCAAGCCAACTTCGACTCCTAGCTCGTCGAAGCCGGAGGTCTAGTTGAATGCCCCTTCTTTTTCTTTTTTGTTTTTCCTGTTTCTTTTGCCGTTGTTACCACAATAGCTTTGGCGATAATTGTCATAGTAATCCTTTTGAAGAACTCCTATAATATCCTTGTAAATTTCCTGAAGATCAATGGAATTCTTATCTTGCGCGATCATTTGATGTTGAAATTTTCTTTTCCAGTTGATATTTGATAACTACTCCGCCAATCCTTGTCCTGCCGACACTTCGCCTGCTTCTTCTTTCTCGAAGAAAACTCTTGTCGATGATAACCTTATCGAAGGTTCTTCAAGTAAACACTTGTCGCAAGATTTGCAAGAACTTCGCCAACAACTTCAATCCATGAAGAAACAAACTCTGACAATGATGGAACAATCTCGAAAAGCATCCGAAAGAGAAAAGGTTGCTCTTCAACAAGCGAAAGAAGCCATAGCTGCTAAGGACGCTGCTGTTTCAGAAGCTGAGAAAGCAAAGACTCGAGAAAATAGTATGCTCGAGCTAATGACTGAAGCTAGTGTGGATATGTTAGGTATGTTTTTCCAACTTAGCACTGCTTCTGCTTTTTGCTGTATCTCTCCTTAAATTTCTTGCTCTGTCGCTCAATAGGTTCGGTTCTCGACGCTGCTGCTGAAGATGAGAGAGTGAATGTGAGAACGAACCTCCTCGTCAATCTTTCACTTAACCATGGCTGTCTTTTCTGGGCCACTCCCGAGCGAACCCAACAGATTGTCAGGTTTCAAGATCGCGCCTGTCAGGTTCGCGAATTTCTTAACTTCTGTACGAGAACCTTGACCCTTCTTTACAAGACTCTGTTCCCTCGAGACGAGGCTCCCGAAACTCTTCTTGGATTGATGGAGAAATTCAGAGATGCCCCCCGTATTCATAACTTTGTGCGAGCTCAGTTAACTGCTGGGGCGAGATTCGCCATGATCATGATACATATTTGCCATCCCAAATTGGACCTGACGAAGATTGTTGCTGACTGCTTAGCCAAGAAATCGCGGCGAAAAAATAACATTGACTCAATCAATGAGATGGTGACTCCTGTGGCTGAAGCGATGATGGATGAACTTCTTCGGATGGATTCAGAATTCTTCGTCAAGGGGACCTATGCTGAACACAAGACAACCAAAGGTTTATCCATAGATAGTATACTAGGACTTGACTGAGTTGTACTATATTGCGAGGAATTATGTCTATATTTTTTGTCGAACCCTTTTGTATTGATGAAGTTGTTTATATTGCATGGTGTAGGCTATGTTATGAAGCCCCCGAGCCTTTGGCTGGAGCTTATACTATTTTGTTATCTCAAAGATTTTTCTTTGCTGAGAGAATACATATATCTTGCTGTCGATGGGTTATGAGCCCTCGAGTGTCTTGGTGGCGACATTCTATATTTTTGTTGCGAGGTTTTCAGGCCAAAGCAATAGAATTTGAACGAGTATACTACATTTATGGGTGTTAATCCCCTAGTTTTCTATTTGGCGAGGTATTCTGTACCAAGGCGAAATATTTTTGCAAGTCTAGTTCATCTATATTGTGTATATTTTGTACCCTTGAAGGCATTTAGCCCCCGAGCATGTCGAAAAACAAGAAGTATATCTCCACTATCTTTATTATATTGCAGCACCGCGAGCCCGCCTCATTAAAAACCTTTCCAGCCCCACTCGGTGCCCTGAAAAGGAAAAGAGTGCGTCTGAAAACTCGCGGGCATTTCAGTATATTGTATTTTTACAGAGTAGGACTATATTTCAACTCTAGGCGTAGAACCGCCTGAGCTGCGCCACGTTCCAGGGGTTTTTCTCGGGAACCCCTGTCTTCTTGTCCTTGATCCTGTATGCACCTCCTTCGATTACTTCTGTGACGACGTAAGGGCCTAGCCATGGCGACTCAAGCTTTTCAGTACTTTTTTGATTTAGCCGTAGGACCAAATCTCCGACCTGGAAAGATCTTGGCCTTAACCGTCGACTGTGGTAGTTTTTGAGGTCCTGCTGGTACTTGGTGACTCGTGAAAGTACTTCGTCTCGAGCTTCATCGAGTGCATCTACGTCGTCCTCCAAAGCCTTTCTTGAAGTTTCCTCGTCATACTCTGTCACTCTTGGAGAATCATGCTCTATCTCAATTGGCAATAATGCCTCAGCTCCGTGGACGAGGAAGAACGGAGTTTCTTGTGTCGCCGTATTTGGTGTTGTTCGGATACTCCACAAAACACTTAGAAATTCTTCTGGCCAAGTATGTCGAGCCTTTTCAAGTGGTCCCAGCAGATGCTTTTTGATACCATTGCAGATGATACCATTGGCTTTCTCGACCTGGCCATTGGTTTGCGGGTGCCCAACTGACGCGAAGTGCAATTTGATGCCTACTTCTGCGCAGTATTCCTTGAATTCCTTGGACGTAAAGTTACTGCCATTGTCTGTCACGATGCTGTGAGGTACCCCAAACCGGAAAACGATGCCCTTTACGAATTTGACTGCTGATTCTCCATCTGGTGAATTTATCGGCTTTGCTTCTATCCACTTGGTGAACTTATCGACAACAACCAACATGTACTCGTATCCTCCTGGCGAAGCTTTATGCAATTTTCCCACCATATCGAGTCCCCATTGGGCAAACGGCCAAGACAATGGTATTGGCATCAGCTCTGCCGCCGGAGAGTGGGGTTTTGCGGCAAATCTTTGGCACACATCGCAGGTTCGTACGATCTCTTTTGCGTCCTCAATTGTTGACAACCACTGAAATCCAGCCTGAAAGACCTTAGCTGCGATAGCTCGACTGCTTGCGTGGTGACCGCATATTCCTTCGTGTACGTCTTTTAGGATTTTCCTTCCTTCTTCGGGTGTAACGCATCTTTGCAGCACGCCCGAAATACTTCGCTTGTATAATTCCCCTTTGACCACTGTGAAGGCTTTGGATCGTCGAATAACTTGCCTTGCTTCAACTGGATCTTCGGGTATTTCTTTCCTTAGGATATACGATATGTACGCTTGCATCCATGGAACTTCTATCATCATCACCAGCTCCTGGTCCTCTTCTTCGTCTGGAACTTCTTTGAGAGGCGCTGAAGTTTTCTCCTCCCTCGTTTTCTTCTGCGCCTTCGTTGGCTTTGTGGATCTCTCAGCTATTTCTTCCCAAAACACTCCTGATGGTATTGCAAGGCACTGCGACCCGATGTTTGCAAGAACATCGGCTTCATCGTTGCTCATCCTACTGATGTGATTTACTTCACATCCATCAAACAGCTTCTCGAGTTCGTTGTATACCTCCTTGTACGCCACCATACTGTCGTTGACTGCATCACATTGGTTCATAACCTGCTGAGCTACTAATTGCGAGTCACCGAAGATTTTTAGTCGAGTTGCACCACAAGCTTTCGCCATCTTCATCCCGTGTATAAGGGCTTCATATTCTGCTTCATTGTTAGATGCGTTTGGGAACGTCATCCGCAGGACGTACTTTAATTTGTCGCCTTCAGGTGATATGAGTATCACCCCTGCACCAGCTCCTTCTACTCTCTTGGAACCATCGAAGTTCATGGTCCAGGTTCTCGACAAATCTGGGGGTCCTGTATTTTGTAGTTCCATCCACTCTGCAATGAAATCTGGCAAAATTTGCGACTTGATTGCTTTTCTTTTTTCATACGTGATGTCCCGAGGAGAGAGTTCTATTCCCCAAAGGGAGACACGTCCTGTGGCTTCTGGATTGTTCAGTATATGCGATAGAGGTGCTTCATTGACCACTATGATCGGGTGTGCCGAAAAATAGTGGCGCAATTTTCTTGCTGTCGTGAATACTCCATATGCTAATTTCTGGTACTGCGGGTACCCCTGTTTTGAAGGAGATAAGACTTCACTAATAAAATATACCAGCCTTTGCACTCCATGGAGTTTTCCTTCTTCTTCTCTTTCAACGACTAGCACCGTGCTCACCACCTGGGGTGTGGCTGCGATGTATAGCAGGAGAGGTTCCTTCTCTTTCGGCGCCACCAGGATTGGTGGTGTCGAAATTGTACGCTTCAAATCCTCGAAGGCTCTATCAGCCTCTTCGTTCCACTGGAATTTCTCCCCTTGCTTGATTAGAGCATAGAACGGTAATGCTTTTTCTCCTAGCCTGGCGACAAATCTGCTTAAAGCTGCGACTCGCCCAGTTAGCTGCTGTATTTCTTTCAACTTTGTTAGCTTCCTCATTGTTACGATAGCTTGTATTTTATCGGGATTTGCTTCAATCCCTCTTGCTGAAACTAGAAACCCAAGAAGTTCTCCTGCTGGGACGCCGAAGGAACACTTCGTCGGGTTCAATTTGAGGCAGAATTTGTCGAGGTTGTCGAAAGTTTCCTTCAGATCTTCGATTAACGTCGTCCCCTTCTTTGATGTTATGACGACATCATCGATGTATACTTGTATGTTTTTCCCAATCTGTGTCGCCAAACACTTCTGCATCATCCTCTGGTATGTTGCTCCCGCGTTTTTCAAGCCGAAAGGCATTGTTCTGTAGCAAAATATGCCGTACGGTGTGATGAATGCTGTTTTGACCTCATCTTCTTCTTTCAATCTGATCTGGTTATAACCAGAATATGCATCCAAGAAGGAAAGACGTTCACATCCTGCCGTGGAGTCGATAATTTGATCGATCCTCGGGAGGGGAAAGTGATCCTTTGGGCAATGTTTATTGAGACACGTAAAATCGACGCACATGCGAAGGACTTTAGTGTTTTTCTTCGGCACCAACACTGGGTTTGCTACCCATGTGGCCTCTGTATGCAGCTCTTTTATAAAACCAGCTTCTCGTAGTCGATCTATTTCTGACAGCATAGCTTTGCGGTTTGGCTCCGAAAAACGCCGCAAAGGTTGTTTGATTGGTCTCGCTAGTGGATCCAAGTTTAGGTGGTGCTCGGCAAGTTCCCTGGGTACTCCTGGCATGTCAGCTGGACACCATGCAAAGATTTTCCAGTTCTCACGGAGGAACTCGACGAGCGCGCTTTCCTATGCGAGGTCCATGTCGTTTGCGATGGATGTCATCTTTTTCGGGTCTGTCGGGTGAATCTGCACCTCCTTAGAATTTTTCTCAGTGTTGAAAGTTGATTCTTTATTTGGCCTTCCAACATCTGGTAGCACGTCGTAGTCAGTCGTGAGTCTTGACGCCATATACTCTGCTTGCATCCCGAAAGTTTCTGACAGTCGATGAAAATCCTTATCACACTTATCGGCTAGGGCAAAGCTTCCTTTGACTATGATTGGTCCCTTAGGTCCAGGCATCCTCCACAACAGGTACGTGTAATGTGGTACCGCCATAAACCTAGCGTATGCTGGTCGTCCGAACAAAGCGTGATACTGTGATGGGAAATCTACGACTTCAAACTCCAGCCTTTCGATTCTGTAGTTTTCTCGGGTCCCAAACTGAAAATCGAGATTAATCTTCCCCAACGGTTAACTTGGCTTCTCTGGTGTGATACCATGGAATCTCGTGTCTGTTGGTTTCAGGTTTGCTAAGGATATGTTCATCTTCCTTAATGTATCTGCATACATAAGGTTTAAACTACTGCCGCCGTCTATGAACACTCGAGATACGTCAAATCCTGCAATTACTGCTGGTAAGATGAGTGCTGATTGCCCTGGTCGAGGAACTTGCTGTGGATGATCCGCTATTGTGAAGCCAATATCTTGCCCTGACCAATTAAGATACTCGACTGTTGGTGGAGGCATCTTCTCTGCCATGAACACCTGTCGCGAGATTACTTTCTGAGCTCTATTGGATGGCCTGCCTTTCTAAATCATCGAGACCGTTCCATTGGAATTTGGATCTACATAAGGCGGTGGTGCAGGTGCTGCTACAATTCTGAGCTGGTGTCGATTATCGTCCGTAATTGCGGGAGGGGGTGGTAGGTGAGTTTCACTCCTGGGCCCCTGAGGATTTCTGGGTGCTGCCTGAGTATTGGCGTGCCCGGCCCACCTTAACATTGCCTGAAAATTTCGGCAATCCTTCTGCAAATGTCCTGACTGTCTTTTCCCGTTGTTGTCAAGATAAAAATGCATTTGACACGGTCCGTCCATCATCTCCTCGGGAGACACGAAAGGCCTCTGAAACCTCGACCCGGTGTTCTGCCTGTTGTTTCGAGAGTCATCTCTATTGTCGCCTCGCTGCTCGTTGCTCCTCTGGTAATCATCTCTATTGTTTCCTCCAGCACTTGCTCGGAAGCCAGCCGAAATTTGCCCAGGTGCATCATAACCCGAGTACTGCCGAGGAAATCGTCGCCTATTTTGATAATTTCGGCCGCGGTCCTCCTCTGGTGACCTATGCCGTTTGTTGTGAACAGCATCTTCTCCATCTGCCCATCTGTTTGCTATCTCCATCAATGCTGATACTGTCTTTGGATTGGTTCTCCCCAAATCTTCGACAAAATCCCCTCGCCTGATTCCTGCGACAAACGCATCTATCGCTCTCTCGCAGATATATTTTCTGCCGAGTTTTTTTTATGATATTCCACCTCTGGATATATTTTCTCATTGATTCGTCTGGCTTCTGCCGACATGCCCGCAATTCCTCTAGCGATGTAGGTTTTTTGCAGGTGGACCGGAAATTCTTGACGAATATGTCCTCGAAACTATCCCAGCTGTCGATAGATCCTGGAGGAAGCTTCTTGATCCAAGATCGCGCAGCTCCACTTAGATGCACCTGGATGCTTTGCATAGCTATTGCTCTGGTCCCTCCAGTGAGCTTCACCGTCTCGAGGTAATCAACCAGCCAATCCTCTGGATCTTGCAGGCCGTCGAATTTCTTGAAGTTATCAGGCAACTTAAATCCCGAAGGGACTCGAGTTTTTCGTACTCTCCTCGTGAAGCATGGCAAGCCGCACATATCCTCGTCGTTTAGTTCTGGGGAGTGCCGATGTTCCCTTCTGCTTTGCCGTGCTCTATCCACCCTTGCTTGTGCTGCCGTGTCTCTTGCTCCACTTGTTCCTTCGGGAGTCGCTGCTGCTGCTGCCGCAGGTCGTGGACTATTTTTCCTTGCTGTTCCTTCAGGAGGTGTTGATGCAAACGCCGTTCCCATGGCTCCAACTCCTACCATTGCCATGTTGTACAGTGCCTCCCTTGGATCTCCTGGAGGTGGCCTGGACGCAAGGATAAAGGCTTGTGTCGCCATATACCCAGCTTCTGGTGTCTTGGGGATAATATTCCCTCTTGTGTCTATCGACATAAAAGACATGTCGAGGTTTTGAACCAAGTGCTCTCTTTCTCCTTCGGGTATATGTTGCAACCTTGACCTTGCTCCGTTTCGAGCTTCCCTGTGGCTATCTCCCGAGGTTCCAGATTGTCGACTCAGCTCTGCCCTTCGCCTGCTTGACGCAGAGGCTGCCTCTTTTCTTCTGTTCAGGGCAGCTGTCTGTTTTTCCAACTCCCTTGCGGCCCGTGCGAGCCTATATTGATATGCTTGCAGTTCTTCTGGCGTGGCTATTGTAGCCATTGGTTCTGATCCATCCATAGCTCTTGCGGCTCTGTCCCATGCTGCTTGCGGGAGTTGAACTCTATCACGAGGCTCAGACCCGATATATTTGTTGCCTAGACCTCGTCGTAAATCAGAGGGATCGACATATGGATTTCCCAAATCGTCGAAAGCCTCAGATGTTTCCTCCTGATCGCGGCTTGGCTCTCCGATGGCATAAATCTGATGGTATTTTGTATTCAGACCTATGCTGGGTTTGGTGACACCATCATAAAGATTGGTGAAGACCTTGCCCACTGTAGTGGATTTGTCGATGAAGTTGAAGCTGTCGACACTGCTCGAGCCATCGCTTATATAGGAGTCCGCAGATGACTCGAAGGACATGTCGCTGAAGATCTTGGCGAGCTTTTCACTTGCCCTGGTGCTGATGAAGTGTGGCGATGAAGTCTCCTCTTCGCCTGACTCAGTTGACGATGTTGAGTTCGAAAAATCGGAATCGACCACCGAAAATTCCGACGAGATCGGAACTTCGAGACGATACGTTCCCTCTTTCTCGACGCGAAAGTGGAATCTTCCGAACGTCATCTCCATAGGCTCCTCCAGATACGCATATGCATCCAAACGGGAGGGCGGGTGAGGAACAAAATCGACAAGACCAGTTGCGATCTGTTTACCTTGATCCATCGCGTTGCTTGCTGTTGATGAAGTCGACGATCTTGAACGTGCCATCGAGATCAGATCCTTGACGCCTCTAATTCCCACAGATGGCGCCAATTGACAAGGGATTAACTTGTCAATGCCTACGGGTTGTAGACTAGGGTTTCGTTGGAAGTAGAGGGCAAGTAGATCTCGAAGGTTTCAGCCGAAAAGTACTCGACGATTATGAAAACTAGGGTTTGAGAGACAATGATTCGATGCTTTCTTTGTCCCTCGACTCCCCCTTATATAGGAGGTGGAGCCGAGGGATTCGTGTTGTACAAGTTACAGAGTCCGGGAAGGTTTACAACTCATCCCACAAGATTACAAACACCACCTCTATTACAATTCTAACTTTCCTTAATATCAACTTGGGCTTCCAAATCTTCATATTCTTCGGGTCGTGGGCCTTCAGTAAACCCAGGGTACTATCTTCGGCAGGCCCATTGGGGATGCCTATGTCAACCGCTGCCATCTCCACCGCCATCTTCATCAACGCTGCTATCTCCCATGAGGAGGGAGTAGTTCTCCATCGAGGCTAAGGGGCTGTACCGGTAACTATGTGGTTAATCTCTCTGCTATGTACTTCAATACAATGATCTCATGAGCTACCTTACATGATTGAGATTCATATAATGATGCTTGTAATCTAGATGTCATTATGCTAGTCAAGTGGATTTTACTTATGTGATCTCCGGAGACTCCTTGTCCCACGTGTGTAAAGGTGATAGTGTGTGCACCGTGTGGGTCTCTTAGGCTATATTTCACAGAATACTTATTCACTGTTATGAATAGCATAGTGAAGTGCTTATTTATATCCCTTTATGATTACAATGTGTTTTGTATCACTATTAATCTATCATGCACTCTAAGGTTATTTAAACATGAATATCGAATATTGTGGAGCTTGTTAACTCCGGCATTGAGGGTTCGTGTAATCCTACACAATTAGTGGTGTTCATCATCCAACAACAGAGTGTAGAGTGGTTTTATTATGTGATCAATGTTGAGAGTGTCCACTAGCGAAAGTATAATCCCTAGGCCTTGTTCCCAAATACTGAAATCGCTTGTTTCTTGTTTCTTTGCATCATCTTTGCTGCAATATTACCACCATCAACCACACGCCAGTTGTAGCATCAAGCTATTTTCTGGTGCCGTTACTACTGCTCATATACATTCATACCACCTGTATTTCACTATCTCTTCGCCGAACTAGTGCACCTATACACCTGATAAGTGTATTAGGTGTGTTGGGGACACAAGAGACTTCTTACTTTGTGGTTGCAGGGTTGCATGAGAGGGATATCTTTGACCTCTTCCTCCCTGAGTTCGATAAACCTTGGGTGATCCACTTAAGGGAAAACTTGCTGCTGTTCTACAAACCTCTGCTCTTGGAGGCCCAACACTGTCTACAGGAAAAGAAGCGTGAGTAGACATCACTCGTCACCCCACTTCGTATCCCTCTCGGTCTTCTGGAAGCTTCGAGGATTTCTGAAACCAAAAACAGCAGAAAACAACAACTGGCTCTTCGGCATCTTGTCAATAGGTTAGTGCCGGAAAATGCATAAATATGACATAAAGTGTGTATAAAACATGTGAGTATCATCATAAAAGTAGCATGGAACATAAGAAATTATAGATACGTTTGAGACGTATCAAGCATCCCCAAGCTTAGTTCCTACTCGTCCTCGAGTAGGTAAAGGATAACAAAGATAATTTCAGAAGTGACATGGTATCATAATCTTGATCAATACTATTGTAAGCATATGTAATGAATGAAGTGATTCGAAGCAATGGTAAAGACAATGATTAAACAACTGAATCATATAGCAAAGACTTTTCATGAATAGTACTTTCAAGACAAGCATCAATAAGACTTGCATAAGAGTTAACTCATAAAGCAATAGATTCTTAGTAGAAAGTTTTGAAGCAACACAAAGGAAGATATAAGTTTCAGCGGTTGCTTTCAACTTCAACATGTTTATCTCATGGATAATTGTCAATACAAAGTAATATGATGAATGCAAATATGCAAGTATGTAAGAATCAATGCACAGTTAACACAAGTGTTTGCTTCTAAGATGGAAAGAAGTAGGTAAACTGACTCAACATAAAAGTAAAAGAATGGCCCTTCGCAGAGGGAAGCAGGGATAAAATCATGTGCTAGAGCTTTTCAAGTTTTGAAATTATAAAGAGAGCATAAAAGTAAAGTTTTGAGAGGTGTTTGTTGTTGTCAACGAATGGTAGTGGGCACTCTAACCCCCTTGCCAGACTGACTTTCAAAGAGCGGCTCCCATGAAATTTTTATTTTTGGGTGACACTCCTTCCAACCTTTGCTTTCACAAACCATGGCTAACCGAATCCTCGGGTGCCTTCCAACAATCACATACCATGAAGGAGTGTCTATTTATTTTAGTTTTATTTAGAGATGACACTCCTCCCCACCTTTGCTTTCTCAAGCCATGGCTAACCGAATCCTCGGGTGCCTTCCAACAATCACATACCATGGAGGAGTGTCTATTTGTAAAATTATGAAGGTTAATTAATTGGGGCTGGGAACCCCATTGCCAGCTCTTTTTGCAAAATTATTGGATAAGCGGATGAAGCCACTAGTCCATTGGTGAAAGTTGCCCAACAAGATTGAAAGATAAAACACCACATACTTCCTCATGAGCTATAAAATATTGACACAAATAAGAGGTAATAACTTTTGAATTGTTTAAAGGTAGCACACGAAGTATTTACTTGGAATGGCAGAAAAATACCATGTAGTAGGTAGGTATGGTGGACACAAATGGCATAGTTTTTTGGCTCAAGTATTTGGATGCACGAGAAGTATTCCCTCTCAATACAAGGCTTATGCTAGCAAGGTTGTTTGAAGCAAACACAAGTATGAACCGGTACAGCAAAACTTACATAAGAACATATTGCAAGCATTATAAGACTCTACACTGTCTTCCTTGTTGTTCAAACCCTCACCAGAAATTATCTAGACTTTAGAGAGACCAATCATGCAAACCAAATGTCAACAAGCTCTACAGTATTTCTTCACTAATAGGTGCAAGGTACATGATGAAAGAGCTTAAACATGAGCACAACAATTGCCAAGTATCAAATTATTCAAGACATTATACCAATTACCACATGTACCATTTTCTGTTTCCAACCATATAACAATTAACGAAGCAGTTTCAACCTTCGCCATGAACATTAAGAATAAAGCTAAGAACATATGTGTTCATATGCAACAGCGGAGCGTGTCTCTCTCCCACACAATGAATGCTAGAATCCAATTTTATTCAAACAAAACAAAAACAAGAACATAAAGACGCTCCAAGTAAAGCACATAAGATGTGACGGAATAAAAATATAGTTTCACTAGAGGTGACCTGATAAGTGTCGATGAAGAAGGGGATGCCTTGGGCATCCCCAAGCTTAGATGTTTGAGTCTTCTTGAAATATGCAGGGATGAACCACGGGGGCATCCCCAAGCTTAGAGCTTTCACTCTCCTTGATCATATTGTATCATCCTCCTCTCTTGATCCTTGAAAACTTCCTCCACACCAAACTCAAAACAAACTCATTAGAGGGTTAGTGCATAATCAAAAATTCACATGTTCAGAGGTGACATAATCATTCTTAACACTTCTGGACATTGCACAAAGCTACTGAAAGTTAATGGAACAAAAAAATCCATCAAACATAGCAAAACAGGCAATGCGAAATAAAAGGCAGAATCTGTCAAAACAGAACAGTCTGTAAAGACGAATTTTTCTGGGGCACTTAACTTGCTCAGATGAAAATGCTCAAATTTAATGAAAGTTGCGTACATATCTGAGGATTACTCACGTAAATTGGCATATTTTTCTGAGTTACCTACAGAGAATACTACTCAAATTCGTGATAGCAAGAATTATGTTTCTGTGCAGTAATCCAAATCTAGTGTGAACCTTACTATCAAAGACTTTACTTGGCACAAAAATGCAATAAAATAAAGATAAGGAGAGGTTACTACAGTAGTAACAACTTCCAAGACTCAAATATAAAACAAAAGTACAGAAGTAAAATAATGGGTTGTCTCCCATAAGTGCTTTTCTTTAACGCCTTTCAGCTAGGCGCAGAAAGTGTGAATCAAGTATTATCACAACTTGTCACAATAGGCATCTTAGATGTTCCATTATCTATAGTGCTATTAAGGGCTTTGTCAATTTTAGGCTTATAATAGTTTTTTGGTTTAGGCACCTTAGAGACATACATGAACTTTTGCTCCTTACCCACATAAACTTTCTCCTTAAAATTAAGAGAAGAAAAAGTTGAACCCAAGGTTCCCATAGCTTCTTCAAGTTCACTAATCCTATGGGTTTGATTATCATGAATAGCACAAGCTTCTAAGATGGCAATTCTCTCATTAATTCCACCTAGAGATTTATCAAGTTTATCAGTGCTATTAAGTAATATTTCCAATTTAGTATTAATACTTGGAAGATTTTGCTCTATGGTCTCCAACTTTTTCATGACATCTTCAAGAGAGATTTCAATTTTAGCTTCATTAACAGGTGGTATTCCGAATAGACTCTCAATAATGCAACTAGTTTCTAAAGTAGGAGTGCCTAGGAAATTACCTCCCGCGAGACTATCAAGAACATACCTATTCCAGCTAGAGATACTAACATAAAAATTCCTAAGTAGGATACTAGTGGAGTGTTTCTTAGTGCACCTATTATGAGCATCACTAATCCTATACCAAGCATCTTTTAAACATTCTCCTCCTTGTTACTTAAACGAACGAACTTCAACTTCAGGATTACTCATTTTAGCAATAGTAAATAAAGCAAACTAGATAAAATAAAAGCAAGTAACTAATTTTTTTGTGTTTTTAATATAGAGAACGCAAACAAGATAGTAAATAAAGTAAAGCAAGTAACTATTTTTTTGTATTTTGATATAAGAAAGCAAACAAAGCAGTAGATAAAGTAAAGCAAGACAAAAACAAAGTAAAGAGATTGGAAGTGGGAGACTCCCCTTGCAGCGTGTCTTGATCTCCCCGGCAACGGCGCTAGAAAACGTGCTTGATACGCGTAAAGCACATGTCCGTTGGGAACCCCAAGAGGAAGGTGTGATGCGTACAGCAGTAAGTTTTCCCTCAGTAAGAAACCAAGGTTATCGAACCAGTAGGAGTCAAGAAGCACGTGAAGGTTGATGGTGGCAGAGTGTAGTGCGGCGCAACACCAGGGATTCCGGCGCAAACGTGGAACCTGCACAACACAATCAAAGTACTTTGCCCCAACGTAACAGTGAGGTTGTCAATCTCACCGGCTTGTTGTAACAAAGGATTAGATGTATAGTGTGGAAGATGATGTTTGCGAAGAACAGTAAGAACAATGTTTGCAGTATATTGTATTCGATGTAAAAGAATGGACCGGGGTCCACAGTTCACTAGTGGTGTCTCTCCAATAAGAAATAGCATGTTGGGTGAACAAATTACAGTTGGGCAATTGACAAATAAAGAGGGCATAACAATGCACATACATATCATGATGAGTAGTGTGAAATTCAATTGGGCATTACGACAAAGTACATAGACCGCTATCCAGCATGCATCTATGCCTAAAAAGTCCACCTTTGGGTTAGCATCCGCACCCCTTCCAGTATTAAGTTGCAAACAACAGACAATTGCATTAAGTATGTGCGTAATGTAATCAACACAAATATCCTTAGAAAAAGCATTGATGTTTTATCCCTAGTGGCAACAGCACATCCACAACCTTAGAACTTTGTGTCACTGTCCCAGATTAAATGGAGGCATGAACCCACTATCGAGCATAAATACTCCCTCTTGGAGTTACAAGTATCAACTTGGCCAGAGCCTCTACTAGCAACGGAGAGCATGCAAGATCATAAACAACACATATATGATAGATTGATAATCAACATAACATAGTATTTCATATTCATCGGATCCCAACAAACGCAACATGTAGCATTACATATAGATGATCTTGATCATGATAGGCAGCTCACAAGATCTAACAATGATAGCACAATGAGGAGAAGACCACCATCTAGCTACTGCTATGGACCCATAGTCCAGGGGTGAACTACTCACACATCACTCCGGAGGCGATCATGGCAATGAAGAGTCCTCCGGGAGATGATTCCCCTCTCCGGCAGGGTGCCGGAGGTGATCTCCTGAATCCCCCGAGATGGGATTGGCGGTGGCGGCGTCTCTAGAAGGTTTTCTGTATCGTGGCTCTCGGTACTGGGGTTTTCTCGACGAAGGCTTTAAGTAGGCGGAAGGGTAGGTTTAGGGGCGACACGAGGGCCCCACACGCCAGGGCGGCGCGGCCCCACTCTTGGCCGCGCGGCCCTGTTGTGGCGGCGCCTCGTCGCCCCACTTCGTATCCCTCTCAGTCTTCTGGAAGCTTCGTGGAAAAATAAGACCCTGGGCGTTGATTTCGTACAATTCCCAGAATATTTCCTTTGTAGGATTTCTGAAACCAAAAACAGCAGAAAACAGCAACTGGCTCTTCGGCATCTTGTCAATAGGTTAGTGCCAGAAAATGCATAAATATGACATAAAGTGTGTATAAAACATGTGAGTATCATCATAAAAGTAGCATGGAAAAAAAGAAATTATAGATATTTGAGACATATCAACCTTCAAGAATGACTGCACCTCTACGAGAAGACATACTAATTTGGACTAACCTTGGAGCATAATCGCGCTAACCTCGAGGATATCTTCTTGAAAACTACCCTCTAACACACCGTCTAACAAGCTGACAAAACAATAGCGTCAAAGCCAAGCTGCATCACATGGTTCATCTGCTCCTCATCAAGTGAAGCTCATGAAGATACTTCAAGACTCAAGACTTTAGGCGTAGTTTGCCCGCTAACTTCTTAGCTAGTAGAAGTCAGCACCGACCCTCAAGCTCAAGATTATCTTCGACGACCTCAGTTGCTGCTTCATATGGATACCAACCAGGCGTTTCGTCGACTTACTAACTCACCGCGCGTCCCAAACGGTTTAGTTAACACCTTGAGTGCCTCTTGAAGTTGTGGTCTGCATGTTTCCCCCGAAGATTCTTCAATTGAATGCGGAAGATCGATGACTTATTCAGAAGCCCCAGACAGTACCGCAAGGCAGAAGCTTTGAGTTTTTCCAAAAGCCCGATGAAAATCTTAAGGGTGGAAGACCTCGTCTTCCACTAAAAATTGGAGCTAACCCAAAAATCTTCAACCTTTCTAAAACACCGTTGGAAACTTGGGATGAGTTAACTCTCCTTGAAGCGGTGAATTGTACATTGCCCCCTGAAGATGTTTTCAACTCAAGACATGAGATCAATGACTTCTTCGAAAGCACCGACAAGACCCGTGGCCGAAGCTTGGAGTTTTCAAACCCCTCCCCCGATAAGCAATTTTAAGGGTGGAAGACTTCGCCTTCCACTAAATTTAAGCTAACTCTAAAAAGTTTTCAACCCTGCTCAAGCACTGTTGGGTGCACTAACCCTCCCACAGTCTTGAACCTCCGCTAGGATCGTGAAGAAGCTACAGATCTAACACCTGCATGGAGTAGTCAACCTCTTCACGAAGCTTGCTCTCGGCCAGAATCTACCGTGTCTCTCAGAAGCTGAAGTTGCAACCCTCTCAACAACGGCACATCTACAGAAAAATGGAGTCTAACTTTAGTAACTTTACAACCCCTCTAGTTCTACGCTTAGTAATCTCGGGACGAGATTATTTTAAGGGTGGAAGATCTGTCACACCCCAACTTTTGCAACCTGGTTTAGTTGTCCTTAGTGCAAAAATTAGGGGGAACAAAAACTTTTTCTATAGACTAACTAGATGAATTGCCTTGGTCTGTTTGTTGTAATGAATTGCTCTAATATGTTTGTAGATGAATTGTCTTGATCTGCTTGTTGAGTTTTGTCTTGAGCTACCCAAAAGAACAACGCCTCTAGTGGTAAAACCAACAACTCACCTAATAAAACACATGTGAGGCTTAGGAAAAATTGTTTTCTTTCTTACTACACCAAACCCCTCTACTTATGGCAACATGGGCGTGCCTTCTCAAAATTCCTCTTGGTGGTATAATCTAGCTCAAACCATCCTTGATTCAAAACTTTGGATCATCTACCCATTTCTACATCCTTCTCTTGTACCCTATCCAATGTTTAACCTCAGATCACCTCTACCTCTTTTACCTCTTGTATTTATTTTAATCCAAGTTTAACCTTCACAAAACCAAGAGTGGGAATGATGGGTACATTTTGTAGCCACCATCTACCCTTGAGAGCACTCCTCCCTAATTTAGATTTTCTTTCTCAAAACCCCCATTTTGTTTTCCCTTCTCTAGTTTTGATCACAAAAACTACTTCTAGTTTTATAAAATCTTTTCAAGATATTTTCTTCAAAGAAAACAAAGAACTAAAATGGGTTTTTGTTTTTCATCCCATTTCTTTTTTTTGAACATTTTTTTCATCCCATTTCTACCAAGTATTGATTTCTAAAACATTATTTTATATCTTTCTTTCTTTTTAACAAAAATCTTGTTTATGGTACCTATACCATTTCTTGTTTTCCTCTTGCTTATTTTGCATTTGAGAAAAACTCTACTTTACTTGAGAAAGCAAGTAGAACATTTTGAACTCCTGTGTTCCAACTTGTTTCTCTCAACAATTTCAAATTCCATTCCGCTTGAGTTCATTCCTAATTGTCCCTAGACAATTGAGGTGTTTAAAATCCCTTTCAAATAAATTCTTTTTCAAATGACAATCCTTACACATCTTATGCACATCACTGATCTACCACATTGTATCCCCTCACCCTCCAATTCTTGATCAAATGGATTATCATCTGATACTTTCAAGTGGACTCCCTTCAACAAAACCCTAGACTCAGGGAGTATTTCAAACCACTCCCAATTGACATCTTATTTGAAGCGCAACTTATATTTCATCATACCCATCTCAATCCTTTATTATTTTCCATCATCACCTTGACATCATGAATTGATGATTTATGTCACCATATTCATCCTTGTGAGTATATGGTTACTTCACTCACCATCTCTCCTAGCCTTGCTCTACCATTGTCTAAATCACCATCACCACCATCATCTCTTGGACACATCTTTTATCAGGTCAGAATTCCACCACCATCTACTTTAGCACCCTTGTGCATTAGTATCACTTTGCCTAAAATTCTATATCTTTTTAGGCCACCATTTTAGTAATTTGTGAGGCACTCAACCTTGGGTGCCATGCATGTGTAGCAATGCTCTCTTGTTGATCACTTGTGCATGGCCAAAAATATGTGGCCGGCCATGCCATGACACACATGCATCATGCCTCTCCATTTCCCTCTCTCTCACATAATTATTCCACCTTGGGAAGCCTCTCACTTTTTGTCCCTTCCCCATGCCACTAATAATTTCAGCTTGGGTCAAATTATTCCCCCACAAGCCAGCCTCCCAACTAACCCAATCAATGAAGAGGCTACCTCCCAACCAACCCAATCAATGAGGAGGCAGCCCACCCCTCTCCCTCTATATAAAGGGGCTTGGCAGCCCACCCCCTCCTCACTTGCTCTCACTTCTCCACTCTCCACTCCTTCCTCCACTCCCTCCCATCCCTCTCCTACCTCTCTCCCATGAAAATGCTGATCCTTCTAGCTACCTTGGTCGGCCATGGCCATGAAAAGCTCTCCAAGATGAAGCTCTCTTCCTCCCTCAAGCTCCTCCTCACCATGAGAGCATCCCTCTCACTCTCTTCTCCCCTAACTCTAGATGAATCCAGCTCTCTTTCTCTTTTCCCCTCTCACAAGATTGGATCTTGATGCAGGTGCATGTTGGTCCAAGCATGGAGAAGCTTCACCTATCCTCAGATCTGAAGTGTTTGACCAAAGTTCGTCCAAATCCTTGCAGTAATTTCTTCCATCTTGCTGTTTCAGATTCTGGTACGAACTTGTAAAATTCACCAAAACTTGTGTACAGATCCGAATCGAGTGATTCAAAGTTCCACGGTTAGCTAATGAAAATATCTATAACTTGGAGTGTGTTTCATCCTCAAATTCGTAACATATTTTCGTTAGTAAATAAAGTTCTGAAAACATGCAGATTCACTGTTTGTTAGATTTGATTTGTTTTACAAAACCTTTTTGAGCAAACTCAACTGGGGATGAAAGCCCTCTCCGGTAGCTTCATTTTGCCGTTGGTCTCACCTCAAATGACCACCTAAAATTGAAATGGTTCACAGATCAATTTCTGGTCAAATCTGATTTGTCTGTTTAGACCAGGAGCTCGGAGACGAATTTGCGAGTGAAACCAATTGCACTAGAACCGTATTGTCAATACCTTTCCGATGCAACTGACCTCATATTTTTTGGATTTTTCTAAGATTTTTGGCATACAGATCTTGTTTTATGTACAGTCAGATTCAAGCAAAGTCCTAAAATTGTAGGTTCAACCTTTTTGAGTGATTCCAATTGGGTTAGTCTTGTATTAGTATTGGCCATCTAGGAAAAATACTGTTAGTCTCTGTTCATGCATATTGGTTACCGATATTAACATATATGTGCTACTTGAATTGTTGGTCCAAAACTTTTTGGTTTAATTAAAACCCTTGACCAATTCTTTTTATTAGGATTGGCCAACCTTTGTTTTATGCTTGCAAAACAAAACCTCTGCAACTTAACATTAGCTATATTGTTTTTCTTAAGTTTTCAAATGATGTGGTATATGGTTTGCTTCCTATTTTGGATGTAGTGTTATGAGAGCAAACTAACTTAGGAGAACTGATTTCTACTTTTCCAAAAATGTTTGAAAATGTATTGTGAATGTATTTGATGCCAAACTCATGCTCTTGTCCTCTTTATGATGCTATCTACCAGGGGATGTTTGGTTTATACCATGGTGATAACCGAGAGAGGCAATTGTTAAGTTGTGATATTATCATACCTTTACTAGGTAAATAAAATGGGTTTTCTTTTAGTTGCCTTGTAGTATCTATAAGTCCTTAATATGTTAGCCTTAGTAGAGTGGTTAGCTATTGTTTGTTGATTGTTGAATGTTGCTTTGTTGGTACAAGGTGTTGATTGTGTGCCTTTTATATTTTTCCGGCGATAGATGCGAACAATTCGGAGAAGAAGAAGAAGTGGTTCGGACGAGGATTTTATTTATATTGTTGGAATTCTTATTTGATGAAGTTGAAGAAGTCCAGGGACAAATAAGCCAAGGAAAGTCATCTCTTGATCTCTGAATGTTGAATCACATATTGTGGTTACTTTGTTGTTATTCTTGTCTTTCGATCTATTTTTGTGTGGTATCTACTTATGTTGATGGACCATGCTCACCGTGAGCATGTTGAATTCTCTTTGTCACCTCACCTACCATCCCCTTCGGGGAAATGGTGGTCATCTTCATGATCTTGGTGTACCCCTCTAAGTGTGATGGGTATGCCCACTTATCTTGTGTGTGTCGACCTCTTGACACCCTTCTTGCACCCCTTAGAGGTATGATGGTTGGCATCATTCCCTATTGTTGATGTTATGCATACTTACTCTCGAGTATGTTGAAACCCCTTTTCGATCCTATGCATGCTTACCCTAAGCATGTATGCCCCCTTGACCACCTATATTATCCTCTTCTTAGCGGTATGATGATTAACATCATGACCCTTGTTGAACCATCTTACTTATGTTGTCCCTATGCATACTTATTCTAAGTATGTATGATCCCCTTGACACCTCAGTTATCATCTCCTTAGTGGTATGATGGCTAGCATCGTGCCATCAATTTATCTTAGCTCTTACATAAAACCTTAGGTTGGGAAACCCCGATGTTTTATGTTTTGGAAAGACTTTGAAAACTTTGGGAAGACGCGGTCTTGCCCAAGTGTGTTTCAAGAAAAAGGGTCTTGAGAATTCGGAAAAATGGTGTATGGTTGGTTGTGGACAAACAAAAGAAGTGTGGGTAAAATGTTTTTAAAAGAGCACTGCGTATAAGTGTTCGCCATCTCAACTTTACTAGCGCAACCACACTATCCAAAGTGGGCACGGGCTTAGTCCGTAGTCTGTTGAAATTGACTTGAGACACCTTCACAACTCTCTAGGAGGGTCACGATGACCTCTGACACCGGGTTGCGCTCTGAAGGAGGCAATACACTACATTAACTTGCAGCCGGACGATTACTGAGGGTCTTCTGTCATGGCACCGGAGATACGCTCAAAAGGAGGTATGCTGTCGGGGTGCCGGGAAGGGGTAAGCCCGCAGGGAAGGACTCATGACAATGGAGATAGGCGAAAGGCTATGACTGATTATCCGAGTCTCCCATACTTTCGTATGACGATCCGGGGATGATCCCGGCGGATTTATCGGTTCTTGTGGGGAAAGTGCGCACACTCTGCAGAGTTAAAACTATTCGAATAGCCGCGTCCGCGGTCATGGACGGTTGGAATGGCCATACTTAACCGGGGCTAGTTTTGTTTAAGAAATGTTTTCCAAAGGAAAAGATAAAGTTGTTCTCGGAGTACCGGAAGGGTACTAGAAAGGTGGACGACCATATGGAGATGGTCGGAAAAGAAATAAAAAGGGCTACTCCCATCCTAGTGTTTTATGTTGTGGAACTCTTTGAAGTATCTTCTTCAACAAAGATATAGAGATGTCATAGAACCCTCTTAGTGTCCCCCTCAACTGCGATGTTGGGACGCTATATCCACAGGAGAAACTACTTCTCTTCTTCATGCTTTATCCACAAGAGAAACTATTTCTCTTCCACATGCTATATCCACAAGAGAAACTATTCTTCCCCTATTGTCTTCTCTAGTTAGAATTGTTACCACCTTCTTGATGGTTTGCGAGTACAATTCCAATGTACTCACGGCTTTGTCCCTGGCTATTTACTTGGCCAGACTTGAAGGAGTTCGACAGATGAAGAAGGAGTTGACGACGTCTATGCGAGCTAGGAATGTCTTCCCAGTCAGTTGCCTGTAGGGTTAAGGTAGATGACTTGGGATCTGCGCTACTGAAGTGATTCCGCGACTCTGATGATTAGATTAGGCCCTTCGAGGCTATTATGTAAAGGTTGGTCATTTGACCTTATTGTAATTTTCTTATTCCGTTTTGTAATGAAGGATTTAATTTGATATCAGTTCGGTTATGTGTTCACGGCACACTGATCATGGGATCATGAACTATATACATAATAGGGTATTTCGGACAGTTAGTCCGGGGTCCCCACAAAATATACTGGCCTCTTCACTCCATGGAGTTTTCCTTCTTCCTCTCTTTCGACTACGAGTGTTGTACAGACCACCTGAGGTGTGGCTGCGATGTATGGCAGGAGAGGTTCCTTCTCCTTAGGCGCCACCAAGATTGGTGGTGTCAAAATTGTGCGCTTGAGATCCTCGAAAGCTCTGTCTGCCTCTTCGTTCCATTGAAACTTCTCTCCTTGCTTGATTAGAGCGTAGAACGGCAACGCCTTTTCTCCTAGCCTGGCGACGAATCTGCTTAAAGCTGCGACTCGCCCAGTCAACTATTGTATTTCTTTCAACTTGTTGGCTTCCTCATTGTTACGATAGCTTGAATTTTCTCTGGATTAGCTTCGATTCCTCTTGCTGAAACTAAGAACCCGAGAAGTTCTCCCGCAGGGACGCCAAAAGAGCATTTTGTCGGGTTCAGCTTGAGGCGGAACTTGTCAAGGTTGTCAAAAGTTTCCTTTAAGTCCTCGATCAATGTTGACCCCTTGTTTGTTGTTATGACGACATCGTCAATGTACACTTGTACGTTTTTTGCCAATATGTGTTGCAAGACACTTCTGCATCATCCGCTGATATGTTGCTCCCGCGTTTTTCAGGCCAAAAGGCATTGTTTTGTAGCAGAACACGCCATAGGATGTTATGAACGCTGTTTTGACCTCATCATCTTCTTTTAGTCTGATCTGGTTATAACCAGAATATGCGTCCAAGAAGGAAAGACATTCACATCCTGTCGTGGAGTCGATAATTTGATCGATCCTTGGGAGGGGAAAGTGATCCTTTGGACAGTGTTTATTGAGACACGTAAAGTCGACACACATGCGAAGGACTTTCGTGTTTTTCTTCGGGACCAGCACTGGGTTAGCTACCCACGTGGCCTCTGTATGTAGCTCTTTGATGAAACCAGCTTCTCTGAGTCGATCAATCTCTGACAGCATGGCTTTGCGGTTTGGTTCCGAAAAACGCCGCAAAGGTTGTTTAATTGGTCTAGCTATTGGATCCAAGTTTAGGTGGTGCTCGGCGAGTTCCCTGGGTACTCCTGGCATGTCAGCGGGACACCATGCGAAGATTTTCCAGTGCTCACGGAGGAACTCGACGAGCGCATTTTCCTATGCGAGGTCCATGTTTGTTGCAATGGACGTCGTTTTCTTGGGATCTGTCGGGTGAATCTGTACTTCCTTAGAATCCTTGGTAGTGTTAAAGGTTGGCTCCCTGAGTGGCCTTCCTACATCTGGCAACACGTCATAGTCGGTTGTTAGCCTTGACGCCATATATTCTGCTTGCATCCCGAATGTTTCTGACAGTCGATGAAAATCTTTGTCGCATTTATCAGCTAACGCGAAACTGCCTTTGACTGTAATCGGTCCCTTGGGTCCAGGTAGCATCCACAACAAGTATGTGTAGTGCGGTACCGCCATAAACCTGGCATACGCTGGTCAGTTATTGCGATGGAAAGTCGACAACTTCGAACTCCAGCTTTTCTATCCTGTAGTTTTCTCGGGTTCCAAACTGAACGTCGAAATTGATCTTCCCCAGCGGATAACTTGGCTTTTCTGGCGTGATACCATGGAAACGTGTGTCTATTGGTTTTAAGTTTACCAGGGATATGTTCATCTTCCTTAGTGTATCTGCATACATAAGGTTTAGACTGCTGCCTCCATCTATGAATACTCGAGACACGTCAAACCCTGCGATCACCGCTGGTAAGTGCTGATTTCCCTGGTCGAGGAACTTGCTACGAGTGATCCGCTATTGTGAAGCCAATGTCCTGTCTCGACCAATTTAGGTACTCAATCGTTGGTGGGGGCATCTTTTCTGCCATGAACACTTGACGCGAGATTACTTTCTGGGCCCTGTTAGATGGCCTAGCTTTCTGAATCATCCAGACTGCGTCGTTGGCGTTGGTATCGATATATGGAGGTGGGTGTGGAGCTGCCGCTATTCTGAGCTGGTGCCGATTTTCGTCTGTAATTACGGGAGGGGGCGGAAGATGGATCTCGCTCCTGGGCCCCTGGGGATTTCTATTTGTTGCTTGAGCATTGGCTTGCCCTACAAACCTCAACATTGCTTGAAAATTTCGACAGTCCTTCTGCAGATGTCCTGACTGCCTCTTCCCATTATTGTCGAGATAGAAATGCATCTGACATGGTCCGTTTATCATATCCTCGGGAGATATATATGGTCTTTGGAACCTTGGTCCACTATTTTGTCTGCTGTTACGGGAGTCATCTCTATTGTCGCCTCGCTGCTCGCTACTCCTTTGATATTCATCTCTATTGTTTCCTCCAGTGTTTCTTTGAAAACCAGCCGATATTTGGCCAGGAGCATCATAAATCGAGAACTGCCGAGGAAATCGTCGTCTATTTTGAAAATTTCGACCGCGGTCCTCTTCAGGCGACCTGTGTCGTTTATTGTGAACAACATCTTCTCCATCTGCCCACCTATTTTCTATCTCCATTAATGCTGATACTGTCTTTGGGTTGGTTCTCCCCAAGTCTTCGACAAAATCTCCTCGTCGAATTCCAGCCACAAACGCATTTATTGCTCTCTCGTCAGATATGTTCTCTGCCGAGTTTTTAATGATGTTCCACCTCTGGATGTACTTTCTCATTGATTCATCATGCTTCTGCCTGCAGGCCCTCAACTCTTCTAGTGACGCGGGTTTTTTGCATGTGGATCGGAAATTTTTCACAAAGATGTCTTCAAAACTGTCCCAACTGTCAATGGACCCTGGAGGCAACTTCTTTATCCATGATCGTGCGGCTCCACTCAAGTGTACTTGGATGCTCTGCATGGTTGTTGCTCTGGTTCCACCTATCAGCTTCACCGTTTCGAGATAATCAATTAGCCAACCCTCAGGATCTTGTAAACCATCGAATTTTTTGAAATTATCGGGTAGCTTAAATCCTGATGGGACCCGAGTTTTTAGGACTCGTCTCGTAAAGCACGGAAGTTGATAACCCACAAGTATAGGGGATCGCAACAGTCTTCAAGGGAAGTAAAACCCAAATTTATTGATTCGACACAAGGGGAGGTAAAGAATACTTATAAGCCTTAACAACTGAGTTGTCAATTCAGCTGCACCTGGAAAAGCACTAGTAACAGGGGTGATGTGAAAGCAGCAGTAATATGAGAGCAATAGTAACAAGAATACAAAGAGCAGAATATGAATACGTAGGCAATGGCACCAGAAAATAGTTGATACTACTTCCAATGTCATATAGAAACGAGTATATGATGATGAGAGATGGACCGGGGTTCCCAGCGATCTACACTAGTGGTAACTCTCCAATAACAAGTAACAAGTGTTGGGTGAACAAATTACACTTGGGCAATTGATAGGATTGAAATAGCATTAAGACATAACATCAAGATTATTAATTATGTAGGCATGTTTTCCATATATAGTCATACATGCTCGCAATGAGAAACTTGCATAACATCTTTTGTCCTACCAGCCGGTGGCAGCCGGGACTCAAGGGAATCTATTGGCAATTAAGGTACTCCTTTTAATAGAGCACCAGATCAAAGCATTAACACTTGGTGAAAACATGTGATCCTCATATCACAGCCTTCCCCTCCGGTTGTCCCAATTTCTGTCACTTTGGGGCCTCGGGTTCCGGACAGCAATATGTGCAAACAACTTGTAGATACAATCTAAGCAATAATTATAGAGCTTAAATCTAAGATCATGCCACTCGTGCACTAGTGACAAGCATTAAACACAACAAGATTGCAGCAACAATAACTTCACAAACTTTATAGATAGACTAATCATAATGTAACAATCCATCGGATCCCAACAAACACAACACCGATTACATCACATGGATCTCAATCATGTAAGGCAGCTCATGAGATCATTGTATTGAAGTACATGGGGTAGAGAGTACCAACTAGCTACTGCTAGAACCCGTAGTCCATGGGGGAACTACTCACGGAGCATGATGGAGGCGGTGGCGTCGATGGAGATGGCTTCCGGGGGCACTTCCCCGTCCCGGCGGCGTGCCGGAACAGAGATTCTGTCCACCGAATTGGAGTTTCGCGATGGCGGCATGCTATCTACTGCTGGCGCGCAGTTGACGCGGGAGGTAGAAATCTCTGTGGTGTAGCTTTTCTTCGTTCCCCGGCAACGGCGCCAGAAAATAGCTTGATGTCTACGCACGCTTCTATTCCTGTAGACAGTGTTGGGCCTCCAAGAGCAGAGGTTTGTAGAACAGCAGCAAGTTTCCCTTAAGTGAATCACCCAAGGTTTATCGAACTCAGGGAGGAAGAGGTCAAAGATATACCTCTCAAGCAACCCTGCAATTACGATACAAGAAGTCTCTTGTGTCCCCAACACACCTAATACACTTGTCAGATGTATAGGTGCACTAGTTCGGCGAAGAGATAGTGAAATACAAGTAATATGGATGAATATGAGTGGTAATAGCAATCTGAAATAAATATGGCAGCGAGTAAACATGCAATAGAACAGTAAATAAACGGCGTTTCAATGCTTAGAAACAAGGCCTAGGGATCATATTCACTAGTGGGCACTCTCAACATTGATCACATAACTGAATAAATAAATGCTACTTTCTCTACACTCTCTTGTTGGATGACAAACACCATTCATTGTGTAGGGCTACAAGAGCACACCTCAAGCCGGAGTTAACAAGCTCCACAACATCCGGTGTTCATATTTAAGTAACCTTAGAGTGCATAATAGACCATTGCAATTATACCGAGTACTAACATAGCATACACACTGTCACCATCAGGCTATGAAAGGGGGAATAGATCGCATCAATACTATCATAGTAATAGTTAACTCCATAATCTACAAGAGATTACAATCATAACCTACGCCAAGTACTACATGATGCACACACTGTCAACATTACATCATGGAGGAGGAATAGACTACTTTAATAACATCACTAGAGTAGCACATATATTAATAGTGATACAAAGTTCATCATATGGATCTCAATCATGTAAGGCAGCTCATGAGATCATTGTATTGAAGTACATGGGAGAGAGATTAACCACATAGCTACCGGTACAGCCCTTAGCCTCGAGGGAGAACTACTCCCTCCTCATCATGGGAGACAGCGATGGCGATGAAGATGGCGGTGGCGTTGATGGAGATGCCTTCCGGGGGCAATTCCCCGTCCCGGCAGCGTGCCGGAACAGAGACTTCTGTCCCCCGAATCTTGGTTTCGCGATGGCGGCGGCTCTGGAAGGTTTCTCGTATCGTGGCTTATTCGTTTAGGGTTTTCGCGACTAAGGCTTTAAGTAGGCGGAAGGGCAGCCTCGGAGGAGTCCTGGGGGGCCCACACAATAGGGGGCGCCCCCCTTGGCCGCGCCGCCTTGTGGGGTGGGGCCCCCTTGGCTCCCCTCTGTCCCCTCTGTCCCCTCTTCGGTGCTCTGGAAGCTTCCGGGAAAAATAAGATACTGGGCGTTGATTTCATCCAATTCCGAGAATATTTCCTTTGTAGGATTTCTGAAATCAAAAAACAGCAGAAAACAGGAACTGGCGCTTCGGCATCTTGTTAATAGGTTAGTTCCGGAAAATGCATCAAAACGATATAAAGTGTGTACAAAACATGTGAGTATCATCATAGAAGTAGCATGGAACATAAGAAATTATAGATACGTTTGAGACGTATCAAGCATCCCTAAGCTTAGTTCCTACTCGCCCTCGAGTAGGTAAACGATAACAAAGATAATTTCTGAAGTGACATGCTACTTACATAATCTTGATCCAATAATGATGTAAGGCATGTGAACTGAGTTCAAATCATTCAAAGCAAATGTCTATATTGATATAAGAGATGATAATGCAAGAGTTAAACAAGCTAGAAGTTTTCATGAACTATTGCTTTAAAGACATGAAACCGTACAAAGTTCAATAAAGATGTTTTAAGTATCCAGCATAGAAGTTCTACCCTTCATTCCAAGCATCAAGTAAATTTTCACAACATAGAAGGATTTAGTCAAGTAAAAATAAACATGAACGTCATGAATCAACTGTTTCGAAGTCTACTCAACCGGTGAGCGCAAGCATTTGGTATTGGCACCAGGATGTTATGGCAAAAAGAACGTTAATGGGGGTTTGGAAGGTCAATGAAAGAAAGTCTTACAAAGCTATAAGTGATCATTAGACAAGAGGAAGTCCTATGATCGAAGCTATGTAAGGAGTAGTGATTGCCATGCAACGGATGCACATAGAGCTATATGTATACGAAAGCTCTCCAATGGAACTAGTGGGGGTGCATCCAACTTGGTTGCTCACGAAGACCTAGAGCACTTTTGAGGAAGCTCATCATTGGAATATACAACCCAAGTTCTATAGTGTAAATTCCCCACATAGTTATACTAGTAAAACATGAAAACTCTCTCATATGGAGTATAGGTGCTAAACATGAGCACAAATGATGACTATGAATACTGCAGGTGCTAAAACATGAGCACAAGTGTGGATAAAAGATAGTAATGTTGCCCCCTTTTTCTTTCTTTCTTCTTTCCCTTTTTTTCTTTTTCTTTTTTTCTTTTTTTTTCTTTTTCTGTTTCTCTTTTTGATGGCCTCCATGGCTCTTTTCACTTTTAGGGGCAACATCCTAATATGACAACACACTTTTTGGTACAAATAACTCATAATGAATAAAATATGATGTATAAAACTGTATGCCTCTGCCAGTGTAGCAGGATGTGCAATGATCTAGCGTAACATGGGAAAACCACACATCAGCTGTATAGAATCATGCAAAGAAATATATAAATAATAAATGACAGCAAGTCATGTAATGTAAAATGGAAGTTGCATGGCAATATATCTCGGAACAGCTATGGAAATGCTGTGGTAGGTAGGTATGGTGGCTGTTTTGAGGAAGATGTATGGGCTTATGTGTAGGAGAACATGAGAAAGTCCTCCCACGGGTTTGGATGTACTGGCGAAGTATGCACAATTCTCAATGTGAGCAAAAGGCAATGCACAGTACCGAAGAGGCTAGCAAATTTGGATGGTGTAAGTGCCAAAAACCGTAGCTTAATATTAGTCAAAAAGAACTCACAAGCTTATTGCAAACAACTAGCAGGTTCATCATTAAGAGCATGATTAAAATTCACTCCAAGGAGGGCCGTTCACGGTGGCACAAGTACCCCGCTAGCTCCCTCGACCTTCAGCACAACTTAGTTATTACGATGAACTCTTAGACATGGAAAGCTATCAAGTCCAACTACACCTTCAACTATTTAAGTAGAGTTTGTAGTACGGCACAAGCTTAAAGACAACAATCCACTACTAATTTTAACTTACTTGAACAACAAGCCTTACCATCTAATACCTCAAAACGCTTGCAAAGAATCAAGTTATCAAAGCTCAATGATCTACAAGATTATGGAAGTGTTTCATTATACCACTACCACATGCAACATTTCCTGAACCAACCAAATAACAATGAACGAAGTAGTTTTCAACCTTCGCCATGAACATTAAAAGTAAAGCTAAGAACACATGTGTTCATATGCAACAGCGGAGCGTGTCTCTCTCCCACACAAGCATGAATTTATTCAGAGAATGAAAATAACAAAACGAAAATAAAAGCACACAGATGCTCCAAGTAAAGTACATAAGATGTGATGGAATAAAAATATAGTTTCACTAGAGGTGACCTGATAAGTTGTCGATGAAGAAGGGGATGCCTTGGGCATCCCCAAGCTTAGATGCTTGAGTCTTCTTGAAATATGCAGGGATGAACCACGGGGGCATCCCCAAGCTTAGACTTTTCACTCTTCTTGATCATATTGTATCATCCTCCTCTCTTGACCCTTGAAAATTTCCTCCACACCAAACTCAAAACAAACTCATTAGAGGGTTAGTGCATAATCAAAAATTCACATGTTCAGAGGTGACATAATCATTCTTAACACTTCTGGACATTGCCCAAAGCTACTGAAAGTTAATGGAACAAAGAAATCCATCAAACATAGCAAAACAGGCAATGCGAAATAAAAGACAGAATCTGTCAAAACAGAATAGTCTGTAAAGACGAATTTTTCAGGGGCACTAAACTTGCTCAGATGAAAATGCTCAAATTGAATGAAAGTTGCGTACATATCTGAGGATCACGCACGTAAATTGGCAGATTTTTCTGAGTTACCTACAGATAACCCTGCCCAAATTCGTGACAGAGAGAAATCTGTTTCTGCGCAGTAATCCAAATCTAGTATCAACCCTACTATCAAGGACTTTACTTGGCACAAAAATGAAATAAAATAAAGATAAGGAGAGGTTGCTACAGTAGTAACAACTTCCAAGACTCAAATATAAAACAAAATTGCTGTAGTAAAATAAAAACATGGGTTATCTCCCAAGAAGTGCTTTCTTTATAGCCATTAAGATGGGCTCAGCAATTTTAATGATGCACTCCCAAGAAATAGTAGTTGAAGCAAAAGAGAGCATAAAAAAAACAAATTCAAAACACATTTAAGTCTAACCCACTTCCTATGAAAAGGAATCTTGTAAATAAACAAATTCATGAAGAACAAAGTGACAAGCATAGGAAGATAAAACACGAGTAACTTCAAGAATTTCAGCATATAGAGAGGTGTTTTAGTAACATGAAAACTTCTACAACCATATTTTCCTCTCTCATAAAGATTTTCAGTAGCATCATGAACAAATTCAACACTATAACCATCACATAAAGCATTCTTATTCACATGCATAAAAGTATCATTACTCTCCACATAAGCATAATCAATTTTATTAGTAATAGTGGGAGTAAAACTATCACAACCATCATTGTAATCATCATATATAGGAGGTAAAGTATCATCAAAGTAAAATTTCTCCTCCATGCTTGGGGGACTAAAAATATCATGCTCATCAAAACTAGCTTCCCCAAGCTTAGAATTTTCCATAGTATTAGCAACAATGGTGTTCGAAGCGTTCATACTAATATCATTGCTACTAGCATGCAAATAAGGTTCCATAGGTTTTTTAATTTTCACATCAAACAATCCATGTCTTAACTCAGGAAATAGATTAAAAAGCTCACAGTTGTTTCCCATTATGCCTAACTAGTGAACAAGAAACAAAAAGATGCAATTGCAGGATCTAAAGGAAATAGCTTCGAGTACTCACACACCGGCAACAGTGCTAGGAAATAGCTTAGTAGTCGGAGGATGTGAATACCTTTTACCTTACCTCCCCGGCAACGACGCCAGAAAATAGCTTGCTGTCTACTGCTGGCGCGCAGTTGACGCGGGAGGTAGAAATCTCTGTGGTGTAGCTTTTCTTCGTTCCCCGGCAACGGCGCCAGAAAATAGCTTGATGTCTATGCACGCTTCTATTCCTGTAGACAGTGTTGGGCCTCCAAGAGCAGAGGTTTGTAGAACAGCAGCAAGTTTCCCTTAAGTGAATCACACAAGGTTTATCGAACTCAGGGAGGAAGAGGTCAAAGATATCCCTCTCAAGCAACCCTGCAATTACAATACAAGAAGTCTCTTGTGTCCCCAACACACCTAATACACTTGTCAGATGTATAGGTGCACTAGTTCGGCGAAGAGATAGTGAAATACAAGTAATATGGATGAATATGAGTGGTAATAGCAATCTGAAATAAATATGGCAGCGAGTAAACATGCAGTAGAACAGTAAATAAACGGCGTTTCAATGCTTAGAAACAAGGCCTAGGGATCATACTTTCACTAGTGGGCACTCTCAACATTGATCACATAACTGAATAAATAAATGCTACTTTCTCTACACTCTCTTGTTGGATGACAAACACCATTCATTGTGTAGGGCTACAAGAGCACACCTCAAGCCGGAGTTAACAAGCTCCACAACATCCGGTGTTCATATTTAAGTAACCTTAGAGTGCATAATAGACCATTGCAATTATACCGAGTACTAACATAGCATGCACACTGTCACCATCAGGCTATGAAAGGGGGAATAGATCGCATCAATACTATCATAGTAATAGTTAACTCCATAATCTACAAGAGATTACAATCATAACCTACGCCAAGTACTACATGATGCACACACTGTCAACATTACATCATGGAGGAGGAATAGACTACTTTAATAACATCACTAGAGTAGCACATAGATTAATAGTGATACAAAGCTCATCATATGGATCTCAATCATGTAAGGCAGCTCATGAGATCATTGTATTGAAGTACATGGGAGAGAGATTAACCACATAGCTACCGGTACAGCCCTTAGCCTCGAGGGAGAACTACTCCCTCCTCATCATGGGAGACAGCGATGGCGACGAAGATGGCGGTGGCGTCGATGGAGATGCCTTCCGGGGGCAATTCCCCGTCCCGGCGGCATGCCGGAACAGAGACTTCTGTCCCCCGAATCTTGGCTTCGCGATGGCGGCGGCTCTGGAAGGTTTCTCGTATCGTGGCTTATTCGTTTAGGGTTTTCGCGACGGAGGCTTTAAGTAGGCGGAAGGGCAGCCTCGGAGGAGTCTGGGGGGCCCACACAATAGGGGGCGCGCCCCCCTGGCCGCGCCGCCTTGTGGGGTGGGGCCCCCTTGGCTCCCCTCTGTCCCTCTTCGGTGCTCTGGAAGCTTCCGGGGAAAATAAGATACTGGGCGTTGATTTCGTCCAATTCCGAGAATATTTCCTTTGTAGGATTTCTGAAATAAAAAACAGCAGAAAACAGGAACTGGCGCTTCGGCATCTTGTTAATAGGTTAGTTCCGGAAAATGCATCAAAACGATATAAAGTGTGTATAAAACATGTGAGTATCATCATAAAAAAGTAGCATGGAACATAAGAAATTATAGATACGTTTGAGACGTGTCACGGCGGTGCCCCTGGAGTCTTTCTGGAGTTTCGTCAATTTTTGATCGCGTTTTTAGGTCGAAAGGGGTCTTATAGGCGAAGAGGTGGCGCAAGAGGGCGCCTGGGGGTCCCACCCCATAGGGCGGCGCGCCCCCCTTCCAGGCCGCGCCGGCCTATGGTCTGGGGGGGCCCAGGCCTCCCCTCTGACTCCCCTTCGGTGTCCTGGTCCGTCTCGGTGAATTATGATGTTTGGTCTTCGTTTCGTCGAATTCCGAGAATATTGCCCGAACAACCTTTCTGGAACCAAAAACAGCAGAAAACAGGAACTGGCACTTCGGCATCTTGTTAATAGGTTAGTTCCGGAAAACACATAAAATCATTATAAAGTGCGAGCAAAACATGTAGGTATTGTCATAAAACAAGCATGGAACATCAGAAATTATAGATACGTTGGAGACGTATCAGCATCCCCAAGCTTAGTTCCTACTCGCCCTCGAGTAGGTAAACGATAAAAAGAATAATTTCTGTAGTGACATGCTACTTACATAATCTTGATCATACTATTCTAAAGCATATGAAATGAATGAAGTGACTCAAGGCAATGATCTATAGTTGCTAACAAATAGATAACATATAGCAAAACTTTTCATGAATAGTACTTTCAAGACAAGCATCAAAAGTCTTGCATAAGAGTTAACTCATAAAGCAATAGATTCAAAGTAAAGGCATTGAAGCAACACAAAGGAAGATTTAAGTTTCAGCAGTTGCTTTCAACTTCCAACATGCATATCTCATGGATAATTGTCAGCACAAAGTAATATGATGAATGCAAATAAGCAAGTATGTAAGAATCAATGCACAATTGACACAAGTGTTTGCTTCTAAGATGGAAGGAAGTAGGTAAATTGACTCAACATAAAGTAAAAGAAAGGCCATTCGCAGAGGGAAGCAGGGATTAAATCATGTGCTAGAGCTTTTTAAGTTTTGAAATCATATAGAGAGCATAAAAGTAAAGTTTTGAGAGGTGTTTGTTGTTGTCAACGAATGGTAGTGGGCACTCTAACCCCCTTGCCAAACAGACTTTCAAAGAGCGGCTCCCATGAAGGACGTTATCTCTACCAGCAAGGTAGATCATCCCTCTTCTCTTTTGTTTACACATGTACTTTAGTTTAGTTTTTATTTTATTTTTGGATGACACTCCTTCCAACCTTTTGCTTTCACAAGCCATGGCTAACCGAATCCTCGGGTGCCTTCCAATCATTCACATACCATGAAGGAGTGTCTATTTATTTTAGTTTTATTTAGAGATGACACTCCTCCCAACCTTTGCTTTCTCAAGCCATGGCTAACCGAATCCTCGGGTGCCTTCCAACATTTCACATACCATGGAGGAGTATCTATTTGCAAAATTAAGTTGCTTACTGATGAATCAGAGCAAAACATGTGAAGAGAATTATTAATGAAAGTTAATTAATTGGGGCTGGGAACCCCGCTGCCAGCTCTTTTTGCAAAATTATTGGATAAGCGGATGAAGCCACTAGTCCATTGGTGAAAATCTGCCCAACAAGATTGAAAGATAAAACACCACATACTTCCTCATGAGCTATAAAACATTGACACAAATAAGAGATAATAACTTTTGAATTGTTTAAAGGTAGCACATGAAGTATTTACTTGGAATGGCAGAAAAATACCATGTAGTAGGTAGGTATGGTGAACACAAATGGCATAGTTTTTTGGCTCAAGGTTTTGGATGCACGAGAAGCATTCCCTCTCAGTACAATGCTTTGGCTAGCAAGGTTGTTTGAAGCAAACACAAGTATGAACCGGTACAGCAAAACTTACATAAGAACATATTGCAAGCATTATAAGACTCTACACTGTCTTCCTTGTTGCTCAAACACTTTTACCAGAAAATATCTAGACCTTAGAGAGACCAATCATGCAAACCAATTTCAACAAGCTCTATGGTAGTTCTCCACTAATAGGTTCAAACTACATGATGCAAGAGCTTAATCATGATCTACTTGAGAGCTCAAAACAATTGCCAAGTATCAAATTATCCAAGACAATATGAGGCATTTTCTGTTTCCAACCAAATAACAATAAGTGCAATAGCTTCCAACTTTTGTCAGGAACATTAAAAGTAAAACGAAGAACACTAGTGTTCATATGAAAAAGCGGAGCGTGTCTCTCTCCCACACAAGGATTGCTAGGATCCGATTTTATTCAAACATAAACAAACGAAAATAAAAGCACACAGACGCTCCAAGTAAAGCTCATAAGATGTGACCGAATAAAAATATAGTTTCAATAGAAGAAACCTGATAAATAGTTGATGAAGAAGGGGATGCCTTGGGCATCGCCAAGCTTAGACGCTTGAGTATTCTTGAAATATGCAGGGATGAACCACGGGGGCATCCCCAAGCTTAGACTTTTCACTCTTCTTGATCATATATCATCCTCCTCTCTTGACCCTTGAAAACTTCCTTCACACCAAACTTCTCATAAACTTCATTAGAGGGGTTAGTACTCAAAAAACTTTAATTCACCTTAGTCCTGTAGTGACACATTGCAAGAACTCAATAAAACATTAGCTACAGCTCTCCACGTCTAGAAAGCCTTGCTTAAAGTTCACAAGAGACAATGCAAAAAAACAGAGACAGAATCTGTCAAAACAGAACAGCCAGTAAAGATGAATTTTTAAGAGGTACTTCCGTTGCTCAAATCAGAAAACTCAAAACTAATTAAAGTTGCGTACATATCTGAGGAACACACACAAAAATTGGCAGATTTTTCTGAGTTATCTACAGAGAGCCCTGCCCAAATTCGTGACAGATAAAAATCAGTTTCTCCGCAGAAATCCAAATATAGTATCAACCTTCTATTAGAGACTTTACTTGGCACAACAATGCAATAAAATAAAGATAAGGAGAGGTTGCTATAGTAGTAACAACTTCCAAGACACAACAAAACAGTAGCAAAATAAAGACATGGGTTATCTCCCAAGAAGTGCTTTCTTTATAGTCATTAAGATGGGCTCAATAATTTTAATGATGCACTCGCAAGAAATAAGAGTTGAAGCAAAGGAGAGCATCAAAAAGCAAGTTCAAAACACATTTAAGTCTAACCCACTTCCTATGCATAGGAATCTTGTACACAAATAAATTCATGAAGAACAAAGTGACAAGCATAAGAAGATAAAACAAGAGTAACTTCAAAAGTTTCAGCATATAGAGAGGTGTTTTAGTACCATGCAAATTTCTACAACCATATTTTCCTCTCTCATAATAATTTTCAGTAGCTTCATGAACAAACTCAACAATATAACTATCACATAAAGCATGTTTTTCATGATCTACAAACACATAATTTTTATCAAGCTCAAAAATAATGAGATTAAAACTTTCAAACCCACTTTTATCAATAATATAACAAGATGATTGATCAATCTCAAGAGATATGGGACTTAAAGTCAAGACTTCTCCAATCCCATTTTCATTATTAGTACAATTAATATTATCAAGTAACATAGGACCATCATCTAGAGCTTTATCATAAACATTTGCCAAGCAAAATTCTTTAGTACCATGCATTTCAACATCAGGCATAAACAAAGCATTATCATAAGATTTATCAAAATAGCATGGATTATCATAGATAATAGTAGCATAATTATTCTCACAAGTTTTACTCATAGGTAATATTTCAAGAGAATCCACGGGAACATAACATTCAACCTCCTTTGGTAAAGCATGGAGGACAATCAAATAGTGTAAGAGATAAAGAGTTAGTCTCATTAGAAGGTTGACTTGGGTAGCTAATCCATTCTTCCTCCTTTTGTTCATCACTCTCCTCTTCTTTTTCATCCAATGAGCTTTCAGGTTCATCAATTTCCTCCTCTTTTTCATCCAATGAGCTTTCAGGTTCATCAATTTCTTCTTCCACAGGTTCCTGCAAATTGTGAGTGCATTCTTGTGTATTAATGAGTCTCTCTTTATAATCAATGATATAAGGATTATCGCTGTAACTTTCTTTGCAAAAATTAAGGATAGAAGAGACATAATCTTTAAGGTCCTTACAAACAAGGGGAGGTAAAGAATACTTATAAGCCTTAACAACTGAGTTGTCAATTCAGCTGCACCTGGAAAAACACTAGTAACAGGGGTGATGTGAAAGCAGCAGTAGTATGAGAGCAATAGTAACAAAGATAACGCAGATAATGATAACACATAGGCAATGGCACCAGAAAATAGTTGATACTACTTCCAATGTCATATAGAAACGAGTATATGATGATGAGAGATGGACCGGGGTTCCCAGCGATCTACACTAGTGGTAACTCTCCAATAACAAGTAACAAGTGTTGGGTGAACAAATTACAGTTGGGCAATTGATAAAATTGAAATAGCATTAAGACAGAACATCAAGATTATTAATTATGTAGGCATGTTTTCCATATATAGTCATATGTGCTCGCAATGAGAAACTTGCATAACATCTTTTGTCCTACCAGCCGGTGGCAGCCGGGCCTCAAGGGAATCTACTGGCAATTAAGGTACTCCTTTTAATAGAGCACCGGAGCAAAACATTAACACTTGGTGAAAACATGTGATCCTCATATCACAGCCTTCCCCTCCGGTTGTCCCAATTTCTGTCACTTTGGGGCCTCGGGTTCCGGACAGCAATATGTTCAAACAACTTGTAGATACAATCTAAGAAATAATTATAGAGCTTAAATCTAATATCATGCCACTCGTGCACTAGTGACAAGCATTAAACACAACAAGAATGCAGCAACAATAACTTCACAAACTTTATAGATAGACTAATCATAATGTAACAATCCATCAGATCCCAACAAACACAACACCGATTACATCAGATGGATCTCAATCATGTAAGGCAGCTCATGAGATCATTGTATTGAAGTACATGGGGTAGAGAGTACCAACTAGCTACTGCTAGAACCCGTAGTCCATGGGGGAACTACTCACGGAGCATGATGGAGGCGGTGGCGTCGATGGAGATGGCTTCCGGGGGTACTTCCCCGTCCTGGCGGCGTGCCAGAATAGAGATTCTGTCCCCCAAATTGGAGTTTCGCGATGGCGACGGCGCCCCTAGAGTCTTTCTCGAGTTTCGTCAATTTTTGATCGCGTTTTTAGGTCGAAAGGGGTCTTATAGGCGAAGAGGCGGCGCAGGAGGGCGTCTGGGGGTCCCACCCCATAGGGCGGCGCGCCCCCCTTCCAGGCCGCGCCGGCCTATGGTCTGGGGGCCCCAGGCCTCCCCTCTGACTCCCCTTCGGTGTCCTTGTCCGTCTCGGTGAATTATGATGTTTGGTCTTCGTTTCGTCGAATTCTGAGAATATTGCCCGAACAACCTTTCTGGAACCAAAAACAGCAGAAAACAGGAACTGGCACTTCGGCATCTTGTTAATAGGTTAGTTCCGGAAAACGCATAAAAACATTATAAAGTGCGAGCAAAACATGTAGGTATTGTCATAAAACAAGCATGGAACATCAGAAATTATACATACGTTGGAGACGTATCAGAAGTCCACACATATCTTCTTCATCGACTTCTGGTGAATGTCGACGTTCCCTTCTGTCCTGTCGCGCTCTATCCACCCTTGTCTGAGTCGCTGCATCTCTTGCCCCACTCGCTCTTGGGGGATCTTGAACTGCTGCGGTAGGTCGCGGACTATTTTGCCTTGCAGATCCTTCGGGATTTGTAGTTACGAATGCTGTTCCCATGGCTCCAACTCCTGCCATGGCCATGTTATACAATGCTTCTCTTGGATCTCCTGGAGGTGGCCTAGATGCGAGGATAAAAGCTTACGTCGCCATGTACCCAGCTTCCGGTGTTTTAGGAATAATGTTCCCCCTCGTGTCTATTGACATAAAAGACATGTCGAGGTTTTGAACCAAATTTTGCCTATCAGCCTCAGGTATATTTTGCAGCCGAGATCTTGCTCTATTTCGAGCTGCTCTGTGACTATCTCCCGAAGTGCCAGATTGTCGACTTAAATCCGCCCTTCGCCTGCTTGACGCGGAAGCCGCTTCTTGCCTCCTGTCCAGCTCGATTTTTTGTTTCTCGAGCTCCCGCCTGGTACGTGCAAGCCTATATTGATACGCTTGTAACTCTTTAGGTGTCGTTGTTATGGTCATTGGCTCTGTACCATTAATAGCTCTTTCGACTCGATCCCATACTGCCTGTGGAAATTGCACAATCTCTCGTGTTCCCGGTCCGATATATTTTGTTCCCAAACCTCGCGTGAGATCTGCGGGATCGACATATGGATTTCCCGCATCGTCGAAGTTCTCTGATGTCTCCTCCTGTGGGCGACTTGGTTCTCCAATTGCATAGATCTGATGATATTTTGAATTCTGAACTTGGTCGGGTTTGGTGACACCATCATATAGATTGGCGAAGACCTCCCCAACAACAGTGGATCTGTCGATGAAGTTGAAGCTGTCGATATTGCTCGAGTCATCGCTTATATCGGAGTCCGCAGATGACTCGAAGGACATGTCGCTGAAGATCTTGGCGAGCTTTTCGCTTGCCATAGTGTTGATGAAGCGTGGCGGCGAAATCTCCTCGTCGCCTGACTCGATTGACGATGTTGAACCCGAAAAATTGGGGTCGACCGCTGATAATCCCGACGAGATCGGAATTTCGAGGCGATACGATCCTTCCTTCTCGACGCGGAAGTGGAACTTTCCGAGCGTCATCTCCATGGGCTCCTCCAGATGCGCATATGCAGCCAAACGGGAGGGTGGGTGAGGAACAAAATCGACTAGATCAGTTTCGATCCGTTTACCTCTATCCATCGCGTTGCTTGCTACCGACGAAGTCGACGATCTTGAACGTGCCATCGAGATCAGCTCCTTGACGCCTCTAATCCCCACAGACGGTGCCAATTGACAAGGGATTAACTTATCAATGCCTACGTATTGTAGACTAGGGTTTAGTTGGAACTAGAGGGCAAGTAGATCTCGAAGGTTTCAGCCAAAAAATACTCGACGATTAAGAAACTAGGGTTGTATTGACAATAGATTCGATCATTTCTTTGTCCCTCGACTCCCCCTTATATAGGAGGCGGAGCCGAGGGATTCGTAGCTTACAAGTTACAGAATCCGGGAGGGTTTCTAACCCGTCCCGTAATAATTACAAGTCGATATTTCTAATACAATTCTATCTTTCCTTAACACTAATTGGGCTTTCAGGCTTCATATTCTTCGACTCGTGGGCCTTCATTAAACCCCGGGTACCATCTTTGGCATGCCCATTGGGGATGCCTATGTCACCCACAAAGTGGACAAACTAGCTAGACAAATTGTGTAGTTGGAGAATCTATAACCCCATAACGTTTTATTATTTTAATCATTGGCTAACTATGGGAGTGCTTCAGATAAACAAGAAATAGATCTATTTGGTGCCAAATATAAACCGGCAGGATCAATTCAGATAAACTAGATACCGGACATATCAACTGCCATATTATTTCATAGTTTTAACCATGAGCCCACTATAAGAAGAGGATAAAGAAACAAATGAACCATTTTGTGTTAAAAATAATAGATGGTGTCATCCAAAAGTAACAATAAATATTACTTATGATGCCTACTGAAGGTGAATTTCCTATTACTAAATGTGACATTGGATTAATCAAGAGTGAACTTAGAAAGATACAAAAAAACAAATATACTCATTATATCTCACAACAAGCATGTCAGAATATCGCAATGTTTATTTGTTTTAATTATCAGTACCCTCAATAAAGCAAACACTAATAACCAATTGAATCTTCATCTGAATCATATCCACCAAGCAAAAAAGTCTTATCATGTATGGATGAAATCCAAAAGACATGATAGTCCGAGCAAATGCATAAGCAATTAAATATTGTGCGGCTAGAATAAAGTGCCAGATCATTTAAATGAAGAATTACGAGTTGACGAGTCGAGCCCGTCCAGGTACCGACTCATAGACTAGTCATGGCTAGTCTAGAGACTATTGCTCGACTAGTCGACATGTACTTTAGTAGTGGCTAGTAAACATATGAAACCAAATGAGAGACGTAATAACTAAAACTAACATAATTTCAACTAGTTGCATAAATAAATAATAATTATAGAGCCTAGAACATCATGGCATAGGCCTCAAATTATCTCCTTTAGTTAGGGCTCCTAATATTGGCTCCCGAGCACCTCACTTAACCAGGAAAATTTTGAGACGGCTATCAGGAACCAGGACTAGTCCACAACTAGTCGGTCGGCTCGTCGACTCATGGAACTAGTCGAAATGACCATCTGAGTCGACAATGAAATAACGACTTGTAGACTAGTGGCTCGACTAATCACTCGACTCATAATTCATGATTTAAGTTAAGAATTACATGATATTGGTTTAGTCATAATCCAACTAAAAAAAATAGATAAGCAATAGAACCATTTTGAGAAGCTAGCAGGAAAATGAATGAAGATGTGTGTCATATAAATAGCAGGATTATTTCAAAACAGTTATCCTATGTGTAGCACATAAACAAGTTGCAACATGATGAACGTAGCAATACAAAAAGTGGCAGGTACCCACCGGATTTTAGGGGCGATATACTTGGAAATTTAATTCGGCTCTTGGGTGCATATGCTCCCTCCACCAAAAACATAGTTTTAATTGTCAAAAACTTATAACAAAAAATTTCACATATACATCTCGACAATCTATGTGCGTTGGTGCAGTTTCGCGGAAAATCAATTTTTTTGCCGGTGTAAAAAAAACAAAATAAGTCTCACAAAAAGCCTTATTTTTAGCACTAATTTTTTTCTTTTTTTTTACATAGCCCAAACGACAAGTTAATTTTTCATGGAAAAACTTTGTGCGCACTTAGCATGTGAAGATGTACATGTGAATTTTTCGTATGGAATTTTTTGATATTCCAAAATAAATCAAAGTTGCAGTTCAAACTAAAGGGAGCATACGCACCCAGGAGCCAAAACATCACTCCCCGATACACTCCTCCATTTCCTAGGTTCCATGTGAGAGTACATCATGAAATAACAGCAAGAGTTAATGTTGCAGCTCTTAAAGAACCAAAACAACAAAGAATTATAACCGTAGCAGAGCAATAAGTTCAAACATGTACTACAAGATGGCAAAATGATAGCCATTTGCCATCATAGTTTACAACAAAATAGATGAAAATTATAATGTAAAATCTTGTGAACATGGAAGAGTAGGGAATGGCAGAATTTAAAATAATATTTTGCAATGAACAACAGAAGGTGTTACAATGGTTTAACATGTCACATGTGAACTAGAAATGCAAGCAAACATGTACATTTCCTATTAAAAAAAATCGATGAATTACATTGCATGAATTGATGTTAAATTCGAATTGAAATAGGGCTCATATTAATACACATAGGAGAAACATAAGAGAAAATAAATATAAAGGGTGCACTTTAAGGATTTAAAATAGCACAGGGTTCCAAGAACCTCTAAAATGGCTAGCAGTTGCTAAGATCTTTGCACACATTTCACCCTGCATTTATAGTGTGTTGACGGTTAAAGTTATGTACGGAGAACTTCTTAAACTACTGGATACATCTGAAACTACCAGGGTTGGGTTCGATTCTCAACAGTGCGGATAGTAATTCTACTTGCTCGAGTCGATCCCTGGTGGGTTGGCTGGCATTGGCACTTCCACACACTCTAGTATACCCACACATATAGAGCAAGCAAGAACATAGTAACTGATAGCGTGCAACCTTCAAACTTGCGGGGCTGTACAGAACTCCAAATATTTATAATTGCAAACCGTACAAACTGAATTAAGAACAATTTTGTAAATGAGCGTCCTCTTTCAGAACACGGAAAATATAATTTCATGAATATGTATAGTCTATTTGGCGGCTTCTTTGGCTGTAGAACTGTTCAATCATTTTGATCCCTTCTCAAGTACGGCGAGTCCTTATAGCAGGCGTATATTGGGAGATCGAGAGCTTTCTCTGCTATTCTTCCGTCTTCGCGAATCCTCTCTATCAAACTTTCAACCGAACTGAAGTTGGCCTGGAAAAATGGATTTTCACAAATAGGTGAGAAGAGTGGCGCGAGCATTAAAAGGGTGCTGCATTTGTTTTTGCTGGCATGGCCATAGCTTCACCTCAGGTCTTATGTAGCCAATTATAGCAAGGCTGAGCTCCTCTCCATAGAAATCCTCGCTGAAATCATGAAGTATCCATGGCTCCTGCAACTCACAACTTTAGAATGTGCGACGAATCTAAATGTGGAAGGAAGTATTGACGAGACCACTCACAATAGTTTTCTCTGAGTTATGAAAATATGGGTTCCAACCAATGCTCATGACCATCTTGTAGATAGCTCGTTTACGCAGTCCAGCCCAACCAAAGTATACCCCAGAAGTATGCTCCGAGAGTATGTCTGAGAACTTGTCTGCAGGTAAGTTGGCTGCAAAGAAGATGTAAACAACACAGGGTACACTTATATCAACATAAATAGTTAAAAGTGACCTCATAGTGTGAACACTTGCACACAACTTAGCATGATAAAGATTACAAAACTAAAGAGAAACACTAATCTTAGGAAAGACATCAACTGTAACCAATAGCCGCTGTTTATGAATTTAGATCATGTCTAACGTGCACTGGTTAGGTGGACATGCATGCAAGAAAATTTTCCACACATCTATCAAGGACGCAGTATGAAGCGCCCGAACAGCATTGACATCTTAAGTACAACCCTAGCTAGTTTTTTTGATCGTGCAACTCCCGTGTGAGACGTAATGTCCTAAAACAGGTAACTGAACGTAGACGAGATAGGTAAGCTATGGTCTGGAAATTTAGGTGCCAGAAAACATACATGGAGAACATGCATGTTGTGATAAGAAAATTTATGTGAAGCAGACACAGTATCTAACACCACACAATAGTAATTGTTTAATTTGGTATGTTTTCTATACCTAGATAGCATGTTCCCGCATACCTGTTGGTATCCCTAGTACTCTAGAACCACGGCCATATCCTTTTATCACAGGTCCGCTGATAAACCATGGCTCTATTGGCAAGGTGTCCTCAATCCCTGCAGAATATTCAAGCAAGCAATAGTTCAAGCCATCTAGAAAATACTATATCTGAACAAATGAAATTCTTTGACCCTAAAGGATAACATTCTTGAGTCATACAATCAACAAACGGTGTCAAGCCCCATTTTTCAAGCCGTAAGTCAAGGAGGGAATTGATCACTTCATCAGCAGCACCAAATTCAGCAGTGCTTTTGGGTATTGAAGGTACAGCTATCACATGCATGTCTGCAGCTTTACCAGCCAGGACACCTTGCCTAGCATAACAATTAATTACCACATATTAATTAAACCACAAACTTTTGGCCTAAGAAGGTAAAAGGAGAACCAGGGGCAGACAGGATACAACAAAGGTTTCTGATGTAAAAGCAAGAGCTCCATCGTAATTCCATAGAAAATTACGAAGTATATGATATCATTATGTAGGCAGGCAGCTCTGATGTGAAATATGTATCACACATGTGGTCTAATATTAATCTAATGAGTGCATATGAGTGATCTTGAAATAATGAATATGGAGCTCATTCAGAAAAAAATGCATGAACTCCAAAGCCAATTACCTTCCACTGAAAATACATTAGTTAGGATAATTACACACTCGTGACCCCATCATCATTTTAAAAAAAACATGAGTAGATAGCAAACACACTTACAAGGAATCCTCAATAACGATGCAATTTGATGGATCAGAGTTCATTCTCTTTGCAGCTTCCACAAATCTTGAATATCAAAATAGAAGTAAATTAGCCATAGCAAACAAAATGCACTTCATGTATACGCAAATATATCTCACATGTCTGGAGCTGGCTTCCCCCTTGTCACTTCATCACCACCAACAATTGCTACAAAAGATTCTTCCCATCCTATATACCATATGGACAACATCACCATAAGAACACCATACTAGTACTCAAAAGCAGGATACAGGTCCACCTTTTATGTACATGGAAAGCATTACCCGGATGACAACCGATCTTTGCTCTAATGTTTTCTCTTGGGGAGTTGGAAGCCAGAGCAACAGATACACCCTTACTCCTTAAATGCTGTACTAATCTATTAGCTCCTGCAAGGGCTTTTATATTGCCCCACCTGCGGAATTTGATTCGCCATTTAGATTGGAAAACCTCAAGTAGTAAAATGAAAGCATTACTGAACAATAGTTTGCATGAGTATAACAACTACTATATACCGCAGTACGAACAAAATTGCAAAAAGACAATGGTCGAGGGCAAGGCTAGCAATGTTGGATGTAAATACTTATTAAATGGCACTTTTCTTCATTACCTTCCAAAACAACTAAACAATGCAAGAACGCTGACTACATGGCAGCATGCATTCTCATGTGATCTATCAATATTATCTCCTATTGTTTCCAAGAGAAGTTCAGCATGGAGCCACAGACCCTATATTTAAAGTCAGGCATGCATGCACGGACACTTGTAGAGAAATTTGCAGGCTTTGGTGCAAACAGAAATACATAGGGATGCCAGGAGAGCAGATATTATGCATAGGAAAATATCGGCAAGAAACATGTTGAAATATGTATGTATATGCACACACAGTTTCTTATAAGCATATAAACAGATGTTCTTAAGCAAATGTTCGTACAGTTTGTAAAGGGGGATAACACATACATCTGAATTTCTAGCTGATATATTATCTTACAACCTTATGCAACAGAAAAGGAAGGGGTTTTGCTGATATTACTTCTCATTAAACATTGGAGTAATCATGTTGAGGAACTCTTCTGCTGAGTAAGGGAGTTCATATTCTTCCAAAACAGCAACTGCAGCTTCATAAGGTCCCTTTCGTAATAAACACTGAGCTTTCTTGCTATCCCATGTTTTCCCTTCCTTGACAAGAAATGATTTTAGCACCTGCTGTACAACATAATCTGTCATGGGTTATAAACAAGAGAGGTGAGATTGAGAATCTAGAAAGACCATTTATACAGATAAATGAACAACTCTGCATGTAATATATTCCAACTGATCTCCCATTACCTGTATTTAAGAGGGTACCATCCAAACCAAGAATAACATGAGAAAACTGTCTAGTTGACCTGGATTCTTCCATCTCCAAAACTGGGGCTTAATATAGCCAGAGAGCATTCATGTCCCAAGAGCTACCTGCCAAGGAATGTAAGTGGGGAGAAAATATACAGGGGAGCATGAGCTTGTTAATACATAGAATGGTCCACTTGTGCAGTAAAGCTACTTTACCGGCTAGCATCTACAGCACTACTATTTAAAAAAAAAAAAAACCTAAAGAATGAACCTATTCTTCAACAATGTTCAGTGAAACCATCCAATCTGACCTAAAGTTCATGACTGTCTGAGCTCTACTAATATAATTCAGTATCCCGCAAAACCAAAAATACATACATATTATATTAGTATATTGTAACATAGCCGAAACCTTTGGATACAATTGCATAGAACTCTCTGAGCTAACTAAATAAGTCCTTACACCAATGCCGCATCCATGTAAATAACACGGCGAAGGATTTACAGCCGAGGGTAATGGGATGGGGACGAGATCGCTCCAGGATCCAACTCGGCGCAGCATTCAGGCGCGATTCGAGTAGAGAAAGGGGAGGTCTGGCGTACCAGCAGGAGATGCGCGGCGGCAAGCTCGCGTGTCGTCTTCGTGCCGAAGCTGGGGGTGACGCACTGAGGCCTCGGATCCTGCAAAGCTGCGGCGCGGGCACGCGATGAGCTCGCCCGTCAGCGGAGTAGGTGAACGGCGCCGGCCGCTGCGATGGGAGGGGTGTGGTCACTGGATCGGCCGTTGGCCTTGCTCTACCACTCTCCACGTTTTTTCTTCTTCTTTTTTTTTCTTCTTCTTTTCGAGTGGTAGTGTGGTATACTTGTCTTCGAAATGTAACTTTGACTAGATAAGTTTATACTACCTACTCACGAACTTTGACTAAAAAAATAAGCAACAAAATCTTAATTATATTTTGTAAGTAAATAATATAGTTGAATTCATATATAAAACACTTTCTAATAATATTAATTTCATACCAACAGTTTTTATATATTTAGAGTACTTTTGGTCAAAGAGGTGCCTTATTCATTGAAATGGTGGGAACACAATCTGAACATCCAAAATAACATCACAATGCTTAAGTTTGACTCTTAAATGTTATTCCCTTAATTCAGATTTACAAGGTCCCATGTACTTTAAGAAAACATCAACCCAAGTTACTCGCTCTTAAAATCGAGTTCTTTTTAATAAAACATCAGCCTCAAGACATACTCCATTCGTGTCAAAATATAAAACATTTAACCTTTTTTTCAACCAAGTAAAAAATGGCAAAAAACACATAGCTACGCCTATCTAAATTTGGATCATGATCGCATGAACATCTTTGAGCTTCCACCCCGAGCATCGTCATCTTCCATATCCGCTCCGAACCAGATTCTATCCTGATCAAGCTACTCTTTCGCCTCGACCCCAGCCGGCACCTTGGCACCAACCTCCCGATCATCCTAATCCCGAGGTGGCTTGCTCTCCTGAGCCCCAGGTCACCTGATCATCCAGACATCTGATCCGCAAATGGTATGGAGCCACTTGGTCACAAACACCTTATCCCCAGCTCGCAGACATCTGATCAACTGGAGCCCTAGGTCTCCTAGGCCGGAGCGGAGATGGCGGGCGCAGGGAGTGGTGAGGGTGGGGGCATGGAACAAGTGGCGGCACCCTCGCTGTGGTTCTGCGTCTCCTCCGGCCCTGCAACAATTGGTGACCCAGCACATCAATTTGGTACCCCCAGATCACAAATTCAGAACAATCAAGTTAATCCAGTTAATCACACAAACAACACTGCAAGCAAGCACTGCAAACACAAATTTAACAAGCAATAAGAAATAACAATAAAGAAATTTAACAGCAGATCAAGCATATAAATAGGTGACCAAGAGCAAGAACCGATAATTTTTTGGCTTTTAGCTTACACACTTTTAAGTCAAAAGTCATCACCGATCTTCTTAATTAATAGATATAAGGAAAATATTTTACCTTGGTTTAAAAACAAAGTCATCACCAATAAGCCTAATCAATACACCCTAAGTTTGCTAAAAAAGAGTGGCCAGCAGAACTGAAGATAGATATGGCAAAAAGTTGGCGATTCTGTGGTAGGTTGAGAAGTCATTAGTTTAAAGTACCGTGCCGTGACTAAATTTAGACATGTGAAAGTATAGATATGGAATTGGAATCGTCATTTTAATTTGAAATTCCAGGAATTGGTATTGTATGTTATGTCAATTCTTGTCCCTAACCCTGTCATAACATGATTTTTAGCTTGGATTTACAAACTGACAAATGAAATGAAAGTACCAGTATCATGTTAGGTAATTGCCAAACGAGCTCTTAGTGAAATAAATCAGAAAATTGTTAATTGTGACTGCAATTGTAAGTTTGTAAGGCCATGTACAGTGCAGGTGCTTAGACTGGGTGCTTAAGGAGAAAAAAAAACCGTTTCTTTTTACCACGTCCACTGGGTGCTTGAGGACGGGAAAGAGTGACTAGTTTGCCTTCGATGCCGGCTAAAGAAATAACTGCTCCATTTTGACGTACAGGACTGGAACAACGCCTCCTGCTTGTGTTTTCTTCCAACAAATAAATTATGCACTTGTCCCGTGAGAAGTTCGGATTCTTCTACTTACTCCGGTTTAAAATAATTGACTAAACAAAATGTATCTAGAAGCGTGACCCACGAGGAGCTGCAGCAAGTAAGAGCATAGCAAAGGTGTAGCTTTACATGATACTAAAACTGAATGAAATCGAGTGGATTGCTAACGATTGGAAAGAAGGGTTGGCTGAGCTGGGTGATAGCATACAGACCACGATTTCAAATCAATAACCAGCTACAGCCAGGAGAAAATCGAGCAAATTCAAATGCAGCGGGAAGAGGCAGATCTCTAAGTTCCAACTACTGGCATACCGGATGCCTGAATTTCAAGTGAATACGGTATCGTAATCTGGGATTGCAACCATAAACAAAACATAATCTGGGGGCAACATAGGACTTATTAGTTTGCAAAAATTCCAATATATATATATTCAATACACCATAGAAAAAACAGACTTGGGCTGACTGCAACAAGATGGGCAACAGAAATATAAGTTGAAACATAAACCAATCGCTAACTCTAATACTCAGCTCGAGCAATGGGAGTTCACAGTGCCAACCCAACTATACACTGTTGCTAGCTTAGGCCACTGACAAAATACTAGAAACTCGTAAAAACGGATCTTCCAACGGAAATGGTTCTTGTTCATTGACTCGGATCATGGACTCACTGCTGTAAGACAATCAATCCTCCTTTGACTGAGAGAGGAGCAGTACTGTAGATGTTGTTTGATGGGCATGTGGGTCTTGACATCATGAGCTGCGAATGTTAGGGACTGGAGCTAACAACTGCATCCCCCAGCCTGTGCCTGTGACTGGGATGAGTTCGCGTTGCCGGACTTCAGGTTAACATCAACCATATCTTCTTGCTTTGCTGATGAAAGGGTCTCCATTCCAGGAAGTGCAGCAGCAATCTTGCGGAACAGAGCCTGTTCAAAATTTGGTGGTGGTTAATATCAAGCAGAAAGGAATGGCACAGTGATCCGTTCACTAGATAAACCATTTTTCACACTTTCAATGGGAAAGGGGCTGCATTTGAGTTTCAGAAAAAAATAACTATCTCCAACATGAAGCGAGCTTTTACTACTCCCTTCGATCCATAATAAGTGTCGGTGGTTTACAAAGTTGTACTAAATCGACGACACTTAGTATGGATTGGAGGAAGTAAATGAAATACAGAATAATACATATCTATTTCTAAAGCACACCTTAATGTTAAAACCAGCTTTAGCACTTGTTTCAATAAACATCACACCCAGGTCTTTTGCCTTGGCTTCCCCTTCCTCAATGGAAACTTGCCTGTTGCATCACAAAACACAGAAATTCAGCAAGATATGTGAGCATACCATTTGACAGATCACATTAGGACCTTAATAACAAAGGAAATCCTTTATAATTTAACTAATGCAGCTAAGAAAAAAGTAGGGTGTCTGCCAAATTGTCTGCTCATGCGGCATCCGAATCAACCCCACATCAGCACGTTAAAGTGACACTTTTTAAAATTAACTGATCGACTCCTGTATAAGGTAGTTTGCTACCAGTATACAAAGTTCGTTTTGGATTCCTCTGGGATTTGAGGGGGCATATTGGACACTTACATAAGAACACTTGCTAAGATTCAAATATCACCTTGTCCAGTTTAACCTAACATGAAAAGGGGGTTACAGAGCACTTAGCCATGAACTTTGAGGTTCTGACCATATGCCCCGCGTTAATAAAATGAGACACCAAGATGTGACTGAAGAAACAAAAAGGTTGCTCGCTTAAAAACTGACATGTGGATCAGTCCATCTGTCAAACTCAAAGTGTGGCACTTTTCAGATCACGGTCACTGAACTCTGGGGTGAGATCCGGCAAACTAATTGCAAAGCAAAGCAATCAGGGTGGTGCTACTTATTTTTGGTTCACGTATTTATTGTGCCGAATAAATCTAGTAATCAATGGTAGCATTGATTAACGGGTTATACAAAACAATCGAACTGCAAATTTTCGTAAACATAGGGCTAACAACACAAGGCATCTCGAGAAGCACATCTAGCATCACTTGTGACTAAATGGTCTGGAACTACTAAATAAAGCACACTCATTAAATGTATAGCAATGTGAATCAGACTCACCTCTTGTCAACAAGGTCAGTTTTGTTCCCAACAAGCACAATGATGACATCACTGCCTCTCTCTGTCCGGACTTCCTCTATCCACTTCGACGTGTTCAAGAAAGACTGCCTGCCTAAAAGCATGGAAGGAAAAATAAGGGAGAAAGAAACAAAACATTTAATCTGGTACCGCACACAAGTATGTTGCCAGTAATTTGCAATTTTTGCACATCAGACATAATTATCTGCTGAAGAAATTCAGAGAGAGAGAGAGAGAGAGAGAGAGAGAGAGCATACTTGCAACATCGAATACAATAACAGCAACTGAAGAATCTCTGATGTAGCTTGGAATTAAACTCCTGAATCTTTCCTGACCAGCTGTATCCCTGAAAATGAAGAAACAAAATACATATGATGATGATGGGCACTGGGTACTTCTCCAATGGACAAAACAGGCAGTCGATAATGTTGTACAGGGTGTGGCCATACCAGAGTTGGAGTCTCACAGTTCTGTCTTCAAGATACATTGTCTTCGACAGGAAGTCAATACCAATCGTGGCCTGTTGAGCGGAGAACAAAACATAAGACAATTAACTTAGAAAAGAAGAGTATATTGGAGGTACACCAATATACATATGGAGAAGTTCAATGGGTGTTGAGACTTGAGATTGTGTATCTATTTTACAGTGGCTTGAAGGTCTGTAGGTCACAAACAATTCTGCCGAAGCAGGGTTAACGTGAGATCCATGCTTAAGATGGTGAACGGCTAGAAACGTCAAAGGTTCCATATCAAATAGGGATCACATGTGTCAGGTGAACGCTTAGAAACGGCCAAGGTTCCTATCAAACTGGGATCTCCAGCAAGGCATTCCCATCCCAATCATTAAGCCAACATATTTGTCACTGAACAATCGCTGTGATCCTCCAATGCCACCATCGCCGTCTACATAATTTCTGACGCCCTAAATTCCAAAATACACTGCAGTGATCACAGACGAAACGCCAATTCATCTTCCTCGACTAGGGATCATGAACATGTCGTCACCCCAGACAATAAAATGTACTGTAGTAACAAAAAAAAATGCACAGGTCCCAATCTTCGTATCGACAGATCCAATCACATGTTCACAGGAGCAGATCGAACGAAGCGGCCGGCCGGCACGGTCGAGCCGGATCCGCCCCGATCAGATCGACAGATCCAACCACCCCGGGTCGAGGAGACGAGCAAACGGCAGAAATCAAAGAAGCAAAAGGGGCGGGCGATGGTGGGCATGCCTGGTATGTGTTGTCGAACTTGTCGTACATGAACCGGGTGATGATGCTGGTCTTGCCGACGGACTGGTCGCCGAGGAAGACCAGCTTGTACTTGGCCAGGGCCGAGACGGGGGCCATGGTGTCCGGCGGCGAGATCAGATCGGGATCGGGATCGGGTCCGGCGGGGCGGGGTGGATGGAGAAGGGGGGAGGCGGGATCTCGCTCGCTCGCTGGGTGGCGCGGTATGGGTGGGAGTCTCCCCGAACCTCTCGCCCTGCCCCTCCTTGCTCTCTCTCTCTCTCTCGCTCCCCCACGTTGCGCCACCCCGAGATTAGTGCCTGCCGTTTATTAGCGAGGCTGGAGGAACACCTCACCGTTTATCTTTTTTGGAGTCCATTTTTCTAATTAAACACATGTACAAATCCATCGATGTACAAAACCGTTGCTTACCACCGGGGTAGGACCCAATTGTTTTCCCAGTTCAGAGAAAAATGGCAGATCCATTGACTCGGCCCATATGCCAAGTGTCACATAGTTAGAGCATGTCTAACAGGCCCCTTATAACCCGCCCACCCCGTAAAATTCCGGCGAGATACGGGGCAGGTGCGGTTTGGGCCGTCTAGCAGGCCCCGTATTCGGGCCGCCCCGTTTCGGCGGAATACGGGGCCCAGGAAATCGGCCCCTCCGCAACCCTAGCTCCGCCGTGCGCCGCCGCCTCCTCCTCCTGCTCCGGCGAGCAATTCGTCCCAACCCCGCGCCGCATTCCACCCAATCTCAAGCATGGACCCCCGCCGCCGTAGTACCGCCTCGCCGGCGAGCGGATCGAAGCGATCCCGCTCGCCGGACAACGTGGAGGATGCCTGGCGGCTTTTTTGCAAAAGATCCGCCGCCGGCAGCCGTCGCGCGGCCTGCAAGTACGACGGCGGGGAGTTCGTCCCGGCAAAGCTCGGCGACTTCACGCGGGGCGGCCGCTGGTACCACGAGGACCCGCCGCTCAAGCCGATGAGCGGCCCGAAGTTCTCGGCATGGCTCGCCGAGTGGGAGCGCCAACGCCGGGTGAGCGAGGCGTGGAGGGCGATCATCGGGAGCACCAGCGGCGGAGGTGCCCCGCTCGCCGGGGAGGAGGAGGAGGAAGACGAGGACAAGGACCCCGCCTTCTTGAAGGCGATTCAAGACTCCCTCAAGGACGCCGCCGAGAAGGACAAGGCGGAGGAGGAAGAAAGGGCGGCGGCCATCGCCGCCGTGAAGGAGGCGGAGGCGCGGGCGGCGCAGGCGCGGGCGGAGGCCGATGGGTTCATCGTCGACCTCTCCGACTAGAAGTCGCGATCCGATCGCGCATTTTGTATGTATGTAGGTACGTCGATTTCTATGTATGATCGACGAACTATGAATGAAAGTTTCCCGGGGTTTTAAATTTACAAATATACGTGGTCAAATACGGGTTCTGCTAGACGGAGCGGTGTCTAATCGACCATTTTTTTTATACGGGGCGAAATTCGAGCGTTATACGGAGCAGAAAAGTAAGGGGCCTGTTAGACATGCTCTTAGTCACCAAGGTAGGAGATCTTGTAAAGATAGCATTAGAGCTTGCAAGTCAAAAATGAAGAAGATACTAGCATTTAGAGCTTGAAGCGGCATGGAAACGTTACAAAGTTTCACATGGGAGATGTAACGCAATACACCCATGGTGTAACTTGCAAACATGCAACACACAATAAATTTCTCATGAATGTCTTTGCAACAAAAAAAACCACTCTAGAGCCTCTTTGATTTAAAAGAGTAGCGGAGAAAAAATATATAATGTGATATTTTCCTACAATGACACCATTCATCTATTTCATTCTCAAAGAAATGAGGCATAAGAAATACGGAGGAAATTTTCATTTGGTGTAGGTTTCGATTCAAAGGAAAAAAACAAAAACAAAGAAGTTTTACAATCCAGTGAAACCTCTTTTGTATACTAGATGAAAGCCCCGAGCGTTGCTGCGGAATTTTTTAGTTAATATGTTTGAGTTTCCATGTAAATATACTACTTTTTCCAAACTGTTTCCTTAAGCTGAAATGAACATGTCATGTGATAAGTGTTGTAAAAATGGCACCAAACATGATTATATGAATTCATAACGGTATACGTTAGATGAAATAATGAGATCCCGATCATCAGCCAGCCTATTATTGATGGAAACTTCACTCCGATTGCTTGAATTTGCGACAAAAGACATCAGTATATATAGATGGAAATACATATGAAAATACATTGTAGAAAGTGTGAGATCTATGAACAATGATAGTATGAAAATGTTATATGTATTAAAAAATGTTCAAATGTACAGTAACTTCTAATTGCCAATCAAGACGGAGTGTACCATCTCACCATATTCTCACAATTATGATTGAGTGTTATGAGCGATCCATCCATGCCTCTTGTATTAAGTTAATAACGAAAGGTACATGGACATCAATAGTTGTGCCTTTTCTCCTTTCTTTTCTTTTTTTCTTTTTTCTCTTTTCTTTTCTTCTTTCTTTTCTTTTCTCTTTTTTTTCTTCTTCTTTCTTCTTTTTTCTTCTCTTTTCTTCTTTTTTTTTTTTGGACATGCACTGATGGGAAAATGACCGTTGGTGACTCAGGCGGCGGGACAGGCGATCAGGCCTGTACCTCACCGGAGTTGACCGGACCGGCTAGGGTTTCCTCATCGGAGACAAGGGGTCGCTTCTGGGGATCGTCTGTCTCCTCCGATGAGGGCTCGGATGTGGATGTGGATCTCGACGAGGAAGCTCCGATGGACTCTCTGTCCGCTCTGCGGTACCTCTGTAGATCGCCCTCTCCAGTAAGTGGTAGGCATCTACAATGGAGCAGCGGGGCGTCGCAGCGGGCATCACGAAGGCTTCATCGTCAGAGATTACAGCGAGATGCGGCGTGGACTCTGGCGTCACAGACGGAAGGTTTGGCTGAGGTATGTGATGATGTTTCTGTTGTTTTGACGGATCAGAAGAAGAAGAGCAAACATGCGGTACATCCAGTTTTGGAACCGTCTATGTTTCCCGATGATGGTCAGGGTGGATGGACTCTAGTTTGTCGGAGACGTCGTGCTCCGGTGATCACCGGATCTGAGGATGCTCAGATGCCGCGTGAATCAAGGATTTCAAACATGTGGGCTCGCGGGCCTGGTTCGCGCTCACGTGGGCCGGTGATGGCTGGACCCGTGAATGAATTTCGTGATCGTATGCGCGTTTGTCGAGGGGCAGCAAATCTGCAGCCGCCGATTCCCAATCTCGTCGCTGGGCGAGCCTTTAGACACCTCCTGGGGTACACTTGGCGTCGAAAAACCCTAGTAGACATCACAGATACGACTCGGCCTTTGGCGGCGATGAATCGCGGAGGAGGACGCGCGCCAGGCAGAGGAGGTGATGGAAGGGGTCGTCAAGCGCAGATGGGGGGCAATGGCAGGGGCAGTGGTCGCTACCAGGGTGCAAATCCCTTTGCCCAGCGGCAGCGCAACTTTGTCCAAGGTGAGTCTAGCGGATCAGGTGCTTGGGAGGAGTCTGGGAACGAGCGTTTTCACGAAGCTCAGGGAGAAGGGGGTTCGGCAATGGTGGTTTTGGGAATTTTAACCGTGGCTCTGGCTATGTCAATCCAGTACGTCGAACTTACACATCACAATATCCACGCCAAGGTGGATACCAGAATCGTTTTTCAGGGGGTAGTGGTTACGGTGGAGGGAATCGGTCTTCCACTGTCCAAAATAATGGTGGTGTTCGTCGTGATAGAGGAGTGGATCAGGAATTTTTGCAACAGACCGTGCAGGCTGTGGTGGCGGCGGTCACGGCAGCGACACAGAAATTAATACCACCTGCTGATACACCTACGGTAGTGGATGGGACTGCACAGGGAAATGTTCCAGTGCAACCTGCGGTGCAACCAACACTATATCAGACGGTGAACAGTGCCACAGAGGAGCTGGCCAACATTGCTAAGAAGAAGACAGATTATTGCTTTAGGTGCAAGCAACCAGGCCACTATATAGATGACTGCACAGTGCCTATGTGTGATATATGTGAATCTGTGAATCATATCTCCACTGCGTGCCATCTCTTAAATGCTCCCAAACCCACGGTGGCAATGTATGGTTATGCAGATGAAGCGTTGATGTTTTTTGAAACTCCCCTGAGAGGCACATATCGGCCCAAGATAGAAAATGCAAAGTTGGCCAAGTTGACTATACAGGGTAATGCTATGACTATACCAGAGATAGTGGAACAACTGAAGTGGATTGTTCCATCTGAAAATTTCCAATGGGAAGTTACCCGTTTTCACAATAATGTGTTCAAGGTAAAATTCCCTAGCAAGAATGAGGTCCAAAGGATGAAGAGGTTCAAGACTTTTCCAGTACCTAACCGTGCAACAGACATGGAGTTTGATGAATGGTCAGCTATGGAAGAGCCTACTTTTATGTTGCCGGAGGTTTGGGTAAGAGTATCTGGGATTCCTTCTGATGTGAGGAATGATTATCTGGCATTATGGGCTTTAGGATCTCTTTTTGGAAAAACTATGGAGGTGGACATGGCCTTCACAAGGAAGAATAAGATCCTAAGGATGAGAATTGGATGCATGGACGCAAGACTTATTCCGGCGACTTCTGATGTTTACATTTCACGAGGTTTTTTCCGTTTGGTTTTTGAGGTAGAAAATAAGCAAGTAGATGAGGAGGTTGATATGGTGGATGGTGTGCATTCTAATGGCAACAATGATGGAGAGGATGGTGGAGGGGATGATAATAGAAAGAATGATGGTCATAGAGAAGAGAACACCAATATGGAAATAGAGCAAACTATTAATACAGGGACCAACCAGGTTGTGATGGAGAATCAAAGAAACAATGCAAGTTTCAATCAAAATAATTTGGTGCTCACTTTTGGATCTCTTCCTTCATCTCCTATCACGGACACGGTGAAGCTGCCATGTGTTTTTGGTGGGAAGACAGGGTCGGCTATGGATATGTTGATGTCTGAAAAAAACAACTGTAAAAATAGTGCTCCAAATGATGCAACAATTACCATTTCAGTTTTGGCAGAAAACGACAAAAAGATTGTGGTGGCCGAGGATGATTTGGTCTCGGATCTGGTGCCAATCATTGGCAGCACCTGTACTGCCAGCAAATCTGCGGTGGGAAGTGGGCAGCAGTCCCTGGCCGTAGCAGAGTGGGTGACAGCGCCTGCGCTCTCGCAGACTGCCGAGACCCAGGGAGCATGCAGCCAGCAGGAAGAGGCCACGCGGCGCACCGTGGCTGTTGTTGTGCAAATGGTGGCCGGAGACCAGTCAGGTTGCGCCACGCGGCGTGATGCGGAGCTTGTGGTGTCCGGAACTGACACACTTTTGCTGGGATCTTCTGCATCACACAATGGTGTGGTGCCTACTGTGACACAGGTTGATTTAAATAGAAATACAAATATAGATTTTGAGGATGAGCGATCCTATGTTTTAAATTCAAATGTACTGCATTTTCAGCCAGAGGAGGGTCTTGATGAAGATTCTGCTGTACTTCATACCGTTGACATGGCTCAAAATGGCAAGGTACTTTATGATAATATTTTGAATAATGATCTTCCTTATTTTCGGAATGAGGCTAATGTAGTTCTTGATGATGATCAAATCTCTGATTTAAACTTAAATATACTTCAATTTCAGCCAGGGGAGGGGCTTGATGAAGCTTATGTTGGACCTCATGCTGATGAGGTGATTCATAATGACAAGGTGCTTAATGGAGTACTTGATGTTTCTCAGTCGGTGACACTTGAGAAGGAGCAAGTCCCTACGGAGGAAGAAGTTATTGCTTTTGGTGGTATTGCTCCCTCATTGGCTCGCTCGAGTGTGCGCTTACAACAAAAGGAAGATGCTGATGGTATGATCATGGGCAAGGCTATGAAGATGGCCAGCAACGCCTTGATCCTTTGGCGACAGGTAAACACCAGTCACCCAATCTCTCTTTTATTGCTAAGGATAGTTCGGAAATTTTAGGATTAGCTTCACGCTTAGGGGTTTCGTTGGGAAAGGATGAGCAAGAAGCTTTAGATACGGTGACAAACATTAAAAAAATTGAAGAAATCTGAAATGTTGTTTATCTACAGAAAACTATTGATTATGTCTTAGAGAGGGATGATGGTCCCTCAAATCTAGTCATGTCAAATGTATCAGCTCTATGTGACGATCTTGTGGATGAGGAAAAACAGAATAGTGATATTGAGGATCTTATAGGAGATCCTCTACCACCTATAAAAGAGAAAAAGACAAGACAAAGAAAAGTTTATGACCCTGCCAATATCCGTAGAAGCAATAGGAAGAGAACTAAGAAAATTTATTAGAAATGCAGAATTTAAAAGGTATGATTTGGAATGTAGGGGGTTTTGGGGATACAGCCAAGCACTTATTTGTTAAAGAATCTATTAGAGAACACAAACTTGACTTCATTGCCTTGTTGGAGACAGGGAGATCAAATTTTGCAACACCTTTTTTAAATCAATTGGCCGGTCCATTTAGTATTTCATGGTTCTGCCTCCCACCTCAAGGGAGGTCTGGAGGTATGTTAATAGGGGTTAATTCTGACACGCTTGATGTACTAAAAGTTACCACTGGGGATTTTTCGGTACGGATGCACATGAGATGCAAGCGAGATGGTTTTGAGTGGAATTTTGTGCCAGTCTATGGGGCTGCCCAGGACGCGCATAAACCAGATTTTTTAGCCGAGTTAGTAAGAATGTGCGAACATCAAGATCTCCCTATGATGGTAGGTGGTGATTTTAATATTATTAGAAAGAAGGAAGAAAAAAATAAGGACAACTTTAATGCAAGATGGCCTTTCATTTTTAATACAATAATCCAAACACTCAACTTAAGGGAAATTGCCCTTTCGGGGAGACAATATACATGGGCTAGTAGACGAGATAATCCCACGTATGAAAAGTTGGATAGAATTTTGGCGACGGTGGATTGGGAACAAAAATTTCCATTAGTGTCTGTGAGGGCCTTATCAAGGACAGGTTCTGGTTCTGATCATACACCTCTCCTTATTGATTCGGGCATTAAGTCACATAATGGAAACCATCCAAGATTCTCTTTTGAATTATTTTGGTTTAGACAAGAGGGTTTCTATGAGATGGTAGAGAAAGAATGGAATTCTGTTAATATTGGTCGAAGTCCTATTGAGCGATGGCAAAATAAGATTCGACATTTAAGACGGTTTCTGAAAGGATGGGCTAAAAATATGAGTGGCAACTATAAGAAAGAAAAAGAGAGATTAATAGCCATTATTGATGAATTGGGTATAAAAGCTGAGAATCAACCTCTGAATCAGGCTGAAAGGCTATCTCTAAAAGAAGCTAATGAGAAAATTTCTAAATTGAGGAGGGATGAAGAGACCAAATGGGCTCAACGAGCTAAAGTAAAAAATATTCAAGAAGGGGGAGGAATACTAGATACTTTCATTTGGTTGCAAATGGGAAAAAAGGAAGAAAAAAATTTACCAACTTGAGCAAGAGGAAGGAACAATTACTGGTGATGAAAATCTAAAGGTGTATATATCGGAATTTTATAAAAAATTATTTGGGGATCCGATTCAATCTAATGTTCAACTAAATGAAAATGAAAATCAAGATATTCCGCAGATATCAATTGAGGAAAATAATCTTCTTACTTCTCCATTCACTGAGAAGGAGGTGCATGAAGCTATTTTTCAAATGGAGCATAACAAGGCCCCTGGCCCCGATGGTTTTCCAGCGGAATTTTATCAAAAAATTTGGGAGGTAATTAAGAAGGATCTAATGGAGCTTTTTAGCAAGTTACATATGGGGAATTTGTCCCTATATAAACTAAACTATGGCATCATTACTCTACTACCCAAAAAAGATAATGCGGTACAAATCCAGCAATACATGCCGATTTGTTTGCTAAATGTGAGTTTTAAAGTGTTTACTAAAGTGGGAACTAATAGAGTCACGGAGATTGCTTCTAAGGTGATTAAACCCACTCAAACGGCTTTTATGCCTGGTAGACATATCCTGGAAGGGGTGGTGATCTTACATGAGACTATTCATGAGATTCATTCAAAGAATATGGATGGGGTTCTTTTTAAGATTGATTTCGAAAAGGCTTATGATATGGTTAAATGGTCATTTCTACAACAAACTTTGAGAATGAAAGGTTTTGCGCCTGAATGGTGTCGTTTCATTGAAGATTTTGTCCAAAACAGAAGCATTGCGGTCAAGGTAAATGACGATATCCGACATTATTTTCAAACTAGAAAGGGGTTGAGACAGGGTGATCCTCTCTCACCCATCCTTTTTAACATTGTTGTCGATATGTTGGCTATTTTGATTGAGAGGGCTAAGGCGGATGGCCAAGTTGGGGGATTAATTCCTCACCTTGTAGAGGGGGGTATTTCCATTTTACAGTATGCGGATGATACGATCTTGTTTATGGAACACGATATACAAAAGGCATTAAATATGAAATTAATATTGTGCATCTTTGAACAGTTGTCGGGCTTAAAAATTAATTTTCATAAGAGCGAATTATTTTGTTTCGGAAAAGCAAAGGAAGAGGAACAACAATATAAACAGATATTTGGTTGTGAAGTGGGATCCTTGCCGTTTAGATATCTTGGAGTTCCTATTCATTACAAAACACTTAGAAATTCAGATTGGTATCCGGTAGAAACTCGATTTGAAGGCAAATTGGGATGCTGGAAAGGCAAACTATTTTCCTATGGGGATAGACTTGTCTTGATTAATTCTGTTTTGACAAGTTTGCCAATGTTTATGTTATCTTTCTTGCAAATTCCGAAAGGAGTTCTGAAGAGACTTGATTTCTATAGATCGAGATTTTTTTGGCAAGGAGATGAAGAAAAAAGGAAATATAGACTAACTAGGTGGAATATAATTTGTAGGCCAAAAGATCAAGGAGGTCTCGGTATTGAAGTGCTTGATTTAAAAAATAAAAGCCTCCTTAGTAAATGGATTTTTAAATTGTTGAATGAGGAAGGGGTATGGCAGGAGTTGTTACATAATAAGTACCTATCACAAAAAACATTATCTCAAGTTCAAGCCAAACCATCTGACTCACCTTTTTGGAAGGGGCTTATGCAAGTGAAGGATGCTTTCTTTGCACGAGGCCATTTTAAGGTGGGTGATGGTTCTACTACTAGATTTTGGGAAGATGTTTGGTTGGGTGATAGGACTTTGGCGCAGCAATATCCATCTTTATATCATATTGTGCAACATAAGAACGTGCTGGTCGCGGATACACTAGCTCGGGTGGCTCTAAACATACAATTTAGGCGAGCATTGACTGGAAATAAGTGGACAACATGGTTGCATCTTTGTAGAACACTCATGGCGGTTAATCTTAATGATGAGTCTGATAAGTTTATTTGGAATCTTACTACATCAGGATCATTTACGGTAAAATCTATGTATGAGAATTTGATGAATGGCCATACGCCTTTCTTGCAGAAGTACCTATGGAAATTGAAAATTCCCCTCAAAATAAAGATTTTTATGTGGTTTCTTAATAACAAAGTGTTGTTAACTAAGGATAATCTGGCAAAAAGGAAGTGGAAGGGGTAACTAAGTGTTGTTTTTGTGGTGCACAAGAATCCGTTGAACACCTCTTCATAGCTTGCCCTTTTGCAAAACTAGTTTGGCGCATGATATATTTCGCCTTTAATCTCCCACCTCCAACTAATATTACCAATTTGTTTGGCAACTGGTTGAATGGTGTTGACAAAAAAGCAAAAGAACGTATACGCATTGGTGTATCGGCCTTGTGCTGGTCAATATGGAGATGTAGAAATAATATTGTGTTTAACAAATCAAATTCTTCGAATATTTTGCAGGTACTTCATATGGTTGTGCACTGGGTGCAACAATGGGCGTTATTACTCCCCCAAGACCAGCGAGTGTTTATGGATACTGGATGCACCCATCTTCAGACGGTCGCTCAGGATATCTTATCCCAGGCTGGTTGGTGTCACACTAGTCGACTACATGATGCTTAGTTGGCTTAGTTTTCAAGAGTTGATGTTTAGATGGTTGATTTATGTTGCAACCATGAGTGATCCGTGAACTTGTATTAAATATTTATACTGGATGTTGAAGTTTTAATAAATGCCGTGTGCATCACCACGATGCAGAGGCTGGGGTCATATTCCCCTTTTCGAAAAAAAACATCAATAGTTGTTGGACTGTAACATAATAAGCCTGCTAGTAAAGATGGAAGATGAAGAAATTGAGTACTTACAGAGCAGAGATTAACACCAAATAGGAACATAAGAGAGTAGAAAGGAAAATAGTAAAATCATTGGCAGGATAAGCATATTATTTTTACCAACAAAGAAGGTGAAGATGTGCATACGCGCTATTTTTTTGTGTCCAAATGGGGGACATCCCCGGCAACTGCCTACCACATCAACCTATATTCTAGCAAGCTCATCTTTGTCCGACCGAGTTAACCTATACCGGTGTCCTCTCCTACAACGGAGTACACCAATACATGTATTACCTTTATTTGTTTTTTATGTTTGATAAATTGGCAAGGTAAAACTAAAACATGTTGATATGAATTTTGACTTACCTTGTGAAGATTGGGAATTTTCGCCATGGAACCGCACCCACAAAAAACAGGATAACATGTGAGCTGGCATAACAAAGCACTGCAAACAGACTGAACAAATTAAAAGTTCACAGGGGAAGTGATATTCATCGTGTGCTTCACCAACACTGGTTGTGGCAATCTAGTACCCGATGGTCATGCCAAGAGCAGAGATTAGATGTGGATATGCAGTTGTAGAAGGAAGATTGAAGTTAAAGAAGGCACCTTAGAATGTCTTACCGGGAATTGATATATGCACATCTCTTTCACTCTCACAAAGGAAGATCATTGAACATTATCTTTCGAATCTGATTTATAAATCTAAACGTCGGGGTGCCCCGGATCAGGGAGAGGAAGCGCCATTGAAGGTAGGAAGGACTAAAAAGCAGTTGATTATAGATCAATGGTGTTGGCCAGCAATATCCATGACAGAAGTGTATTAGCAGAATTGAAGCAATAAAGTTGAGAGGCAGCACAACTCCTGCAATGTATCCAGATTGAACTATGAGTCTCACCAGAGGACAATCAAAGCATACAAACCCTCAAGAATCAATTTGATTCTAACAAAAAAATCGCAGATGCAAGATCACCTGTACACGAGCAGAGCTACTGCCATGAGCCTTCAAATAGTCTATGCGATATGGGGACCGAAGCAACAGAGTCATTGCTCAAATCCACTTCACATGGCGTACACCTCGATTGAGGAATCAACAATTGCAAGGATTCTTGCCGATTTGCCGATGCCTATGTCCTGCAGCACAGAGCTCGCGATGGTCGCGTTTGGATGATTTTGAGCACACAGATGGTATTAGCCGCCTAACCGGCAACCGTGCATGGATAAATCAAATGCCGATGAAAGGTGGAGGCAGAGTGGGTGAGATGGAGGCGACTCTTGATACGTCCAAAACGTATCTACTTTCCCGAACACTTTTGCTATTGTTTTGCCTCTAATTTGTGTATTTTGGATACAACTAACACGGACTAACGCTGTTTTCAGCAGAATTGCTCTGGTGTCTCATTTTTGTGCAGAAATTCAACTTTCAGGAAAATCCCCGGAATTTATGTCGAAGGTCTTATTTTTCCAGAAGATTTACGGAGCCAGAAGGGCAAGCCTGGTGGAGGCCCGAGGCCCCCACACACTAGGCCGGCGCGGCCCAGGAGGGGGGCGCGCCGCCCTATTGTGTGGCCCCTCGGCTGGCCTCTGACGCCCTCCTCTGGACTACTTTAGGGTTTCGATCTAAAAACGCGAGACGGGAAGTCGAAGTCGCCAAAAACCATCCAGTACGCCGCCACCGTCGCGAAACTCCGTCTCGGGACCAGAAACTCCGTTCTGGCACTCCGCTGGGACGGGGAATTGGAGGAGATCATCGCCATCATCACCACCGACGCCTCTCCATCGACCAACCATGTTTCCCCCATCCATGTGTGAGTAATTCCCCCACTGTAGGCTGAAAGGGATGGTAGGGATTGGATGAGATTGGTCATGTAATAGCACAAGATTGTTAGGGCATAGTGCCTAGTGTCCGTAATTGGTACTTTGATGATATTGTTGCAACTTGTTATGCTTAATGCTTGTCACTAGGGCCCGAGTGCCATGATCTCAGATCTGAACATGTTATTGTTTCATGATGATATGCATTGTTTATGATCTTACCTGCAAGTTGTATACACATATCGCTGTCCGGAACCCGAGGCCCCAAAGCCAGAAATTGGGACAACCGGAGGGGAAGGCAGTGATGTGAGGATCACATGTGTTCACGGAGTGTTAATGCTTTGCTCCGGTACTCTATTAAAAGGAGTACTTAATTTCCAGTAGATTCCCTAGAGGCCCGGCTGCCACCGGCTGGTAGGACAAAAGATGTTGTGCAAGTTTCTCATTGCGAGCACGTACGACTATATACGGAACACATGCCTATGGATTGCTTAGTACTTGGACACCGTTTTATTATTATCTGCAAATGCCCTGCTTTGATTGTTACATGAGTTTCTCTCATCCATGCAACTCCCGTCATCCATCCCTGTGCCTACAGTATTTTAATCCTGTTGTTTACTATAATCACTACTGCTGTCTTTATTCCACTGCTGCTGTTATTTCACTACTGCTACTGCTATAAAATTGTTACTACTGATAAACTCTTGCGAGCAAGTCTGTTTCCAGGTGCAGCTGAATTGACAACTCCGCTGTTAAGGCTTTCAAGTATTCTTTGTCTCCCCTTGTGTCGAATCAATAAATTGGGTTTTACTTCCCGCGAAGACTGTTGCGATCCCCTATACTTGTGGGTTATCAAGACTATTTTCTGGCGCCGTTGCCGGGGAGCATAGCTTTATTTGGAAGTTCACTTGGATTGATATTGTTCGCTGCAAATTCTCCATCATGGGTAAATCTCGCGATCCTAAAGTCGCCATATTACCATCCACTACAAGAAAAGGTACAACTCTGAGTACCTCTGCTGCTCTTGATTCACCATCTGTGATAAGTCAACTTGTTTCACCACCACAAGCTTCACTTGCTGGTACTTCTGCTGAATCTAAAAACTCTTATAATATTGATGATGTTTCTGCTGTGCTTGATGATAGTGGTTCATTGGGATCCTTTCTAGATGCTACAATTGCTAGGTCTAGATAAATTGAAAATACTGAAACTCCTAATGAAAATGCTGCTACACCTGTTAATTCACCTGAGTCTGTTGAATACTCTAGTGATGATCCTGATGAGGATTATGTCGAACTTGATGATGATTTTATTGATAAATGCAATGCTACTGCTGATGCAAGGAAAATTTAAAAGTTTCTTGCACAACATACTGTTAGATATAAGCTGTCTCCTGATCCTAAATTTGCCACATCTCCTATAAACATTAAGGATAAAGATTATGATTTTTCTCTTGATCTATCTCATATAGCTATTGTTGAGAAAACACCTTTTTGTGGTACTGAAAAAGAAAGTGTTGTAGAACACATGAATGAACTTTCAACTTTGAGTAGCTTGTTTTCTGATGATGTCAAGATGCGTAATTATTTTGTTGCTAAAATTTTCCCTTCCTCATTAAAGGATGATGCTAAAACTTGGTATAATAGTTTGCCTCCTGGTTCTATTGATAGTCCAAGTGGTTTGCTTGATGTTTTCTTTCGGAAATATTTTCCTGCTAGTGCTCAACATATTGATTTGCAGAAAATTTATAGTTTTGACCAGGAAGATGGAGAGAAATTGCCTGAAGCATGGGCAAGATTTTGCTCTGTTATCAGAGCTCGACCTGGACATGATCTGGAAAAGCATGATTTACTTGATATATTTTATAGTGGACTAACTGTTGAGTCTAGAGCATATTTGGATAGTTGTGCTGGTTGTGTTTTCAGGAAAAGAACTCCAGACGAAGCTGAAGAATTATTGGCTAAAATAGGCCGGAATCATGATGATTGGACTACACCTGAACCAGCCCCGACGCCAATATTGAAGAAGAGGGGTTTGATTAAATTAAATGATGAAGATATGAGGGAAGCCAAGAAATCTCTTAAGGAGAAAGGTATTAAATCTGAAGATGTGAAGAATTTACCTCCCATAGAAGATTTATGCAAGATAGTTCCCCCTTCACCCATGATTGAGGTAAACTCTCTTCAACGCTTTACTAGGGAAGATATTCCGTATTCAAAACCTCCTGCTCAATTCTTAGATGAGTTTGATAATTATATCGTTAAGCAAGAAAATTTTAATATGAGAGTAGAGAATCATCTAATGGAAAATTCTAAAGCTATTAGTAATTTGCATGATATTGTGGAGAGAACCTCCAATGATGTTAAGATGCTTGTTAAACATTTTCATATGATTCAAACTCAAATTGATCAACTCACTAAAGTGCAAAATGACTTGTTAAAAAATAGTTCTAAAGAAAAACATGCTTATGAAGTAACAACTCGAGGTGGTGTTTCTACCCAGGATCCTCTATATCCTGAGGGGCATCCCAAAAGAGTTGAACAAGATTCTCAACGAATTGAACCTAGTGCTCCTTCTAACAAAAAGAAAAAGAAACATAAAAATGTTGTAGAATCCTCTGAGCCTGTTAATGATCCTAATAGTATTTCTATTTCTGATGCTGAAACTGAAAGTGGTAATGAACATGATAAAGATAATGATAAGAATGATGCTTCTGATGAAGAAAAAGTTGAAGATGAACCTGAAAAGCATGCTAAAAATAAAAAGTATACTAGAGAAGATTTTATTGCTAAGAAACATGGTAATGAAAGAGAACCTTGGGTTCAAAAGCAAATGTCTTTTCCTGCTAAGAAACTAAAATCAAAGGAAGAAGAACACTATAATAAATTTTGCGATTGGATGAAACCTTTATTCTTGCAAATCCATTTGACTGATGCTATTAAATTGCCTCCTTATTCAAAGTATATGAAAGATATTGTCTCTAACAAAAGGAAAATTCCTAATGAGGAGATTTCCACTATGCTTGCTAATTACTCTTTCAATGGCAAAGTTCTAAAGAAGTTGGGCGACCCATGTATACCAACCATTCCTTGTTCTATCAAGAATAATTATGTTAGAACTGCTCTATGTGATTTGGGAGCAGGTGTTAGTGTTATGCCTTTTTCTCTTTCAAGAGACTTTATTTAGATAAGTTGATACCGACTGATATATCTTTGCAAATGGCTGATAAATCTACTGCTATTCCTGTTGGTATATGTGAGGATGTTCCTGTTCAAGTTACTAATAACTGCTTGATATTAACTGATTTTGTTGTGTTGGAAATGCCTGAATATGATAATATGTCTATTATTCTTGGGAGACCTTTTCTTAACACCGCAGGGGCCGTTATTGATTGCAATAAAGGAAAAGTTACTTTCAATGTTGATGACAAGGAGCATACCGTTTATTTTCCCAAGAGGATTGATAAAGTATGTGGAGTTAATACAATTTCTAATGTGAGAACTATCAAAATTGGAGCTATTGATTGTCCTATATATGAACCTAAAGAAAGATATCAAAATATTATGATTGGATCCATATCAATACAATTCAAGGTAACATGATTGATTTGAGGTTTATTTCTTCTGATGCTATGTAAAATTTATTTGGTGGCAAGACTTGATCAACCTTGTTAACAAATACTTTTTATATGCATAGAGGAGCTAAACAATATTTCTTTCTTCCTACACTTGTTCTACTTGCTGTAGCATTTTTGTGCAAAGTTCTTTTGTCAATTAGAGATTTCAAAATCTTTTTCTGCCCAGTAATAATAAATTTAATACCCAGAGATGTGCATTTTTCAAAGTTTTCAAAAATTCACAAAAATTATACCGTTGGTCTTATTTTTCGAAGAGGCACCTGGGAGCACACAGGGATGACCGGTGGGGCACCCAGGTGGCACCCCTGAGGCCGGCGCGGCCGACAAAGGGGCGCCACCCTGGCGTGTGGGCCCCTCCTTGCCCCACTACTTCATCTCTTTCTCCCATTCTCTTCTCTCTCCCGAAAAAACCAGCACCAGTTTTCTCTCACTCGCGTTTCTGCTCAAGAGCTCAAGATTTCTCGATCTCTTTGCTCAGCCCAGATTTCTGTCTGAAATTTGGCACATTTGCTCTCCGGTATGTGACTCCTCCGATTATCCAAGTAGAATTTTGTTTGGTTGAGTATATCTTGAATATTTTGCTGCTGTAGATAACATGTTTAGTGACCTTGCATGCTTGTTCTAAGTTGTAAAAACTAGTTTTGATGCATGATTAGTACTCTAGCAAGTTCCTATAGTAGTTCCCCTCAATTATATGTCACCAAATCAAATTTTATAATGTTTGTTGAAAATTTCAGAAAAGGAAGATGGATAATTATAAATTTGGAGAAGTGTTTGAAAGAGAGTCGACAAGCACGGGGAGGCCTTCTAGGACCGCCACCCGATTCAGGCGATCCTATAATGAGGACGTCATCGCACCGAGCTTCGAACCCGAAGAGGACAATGGAGTCCCTAACGCTTCATCTTTCCCATGTTATAAATTTTTGAGTAATGCAGGGTTGCTGAATGATTTCTTGACCCTCGTCGGTAAGGCGGGCTTAACCACCTATATGGGAGATGAGAGGGAGCAATACCACATGCTCACTAAAATCTTTGTTGAGAGCTTTAAGTTCAACAACAAGCACTATCACCCGACAGTTGCATTCAAGATCTATGGTAATCCTGTTACTATGAAGTTGGAGGATTTTTGTATTGCATTGGATATTGCCCCTGTAGGTACAGCGAAGAAGATCGAGGACAATCCCAAGGCTTTGCTGGAGCTCTATCGAGAAATCACCAATGATGATTGCCGCACCATTCAGCGTGGCAAGATAAGAAATATCCAACTCCCCGCCATTAAGTATTTTGCTTATTACCTTGCTACTAGCATTCTTGGTAGGGAGAACACTAGTAATATTTCTAGTTATCATCTTGCTTTCTTAATTGCTGCACTCAATGGAGAGATACCTTATCATCTTGGTGCTCTTGTTGCTCGCCGTTTGTCTAACAAGGGGCCCATTTTTGGAGGAATTATTGCATCACGCATTTTAGCGTATCTAGATCTTCCTCTTGACCCTACTGATGTGAAATTAACTCCTGTAAGACTTGATATTGCTGCTATGAAGAGTCATCAATTTGTTACAACTGACTCTAGTTTAGATAATATGGTCTATAGAATGTTATTCACTGACGGGGATGAGAGGGAAATCCCTTTGCCGCAGCCAGATTTGTTCAGTATTGACAGGAAACCATGGTCGCGCTCTAAGGAGGAGGTGGATGAGCAACTGAAGATACATGGTTTCCACCAGCAACATGACTCCGAGGATGCCGAGCCCTCCTACGACTACACCATCACGTATCTGGGTGCTTCTTCCAGCACATACCACTACAAGAAAAGTTGCCATGGCCGACGAAGTTGAAGTCGCGCCGTGGTTGCTGGTGTACCATGGCCGACGATTTTGGGTCTGTCCGTTGTGCATGTCAAAACGTTTTTTTTCTCGTTTTTGAGGCCACCTAGCCCGACGAAACCGGCCAAAACGTTGCGTATGGTGGCCCGGGACGTGGTGCATCTCGAATTCTCGGGTTCGCCGAGCGAGTCAACGCAAATCCGCACCGCCGAGGGATGTAGGGCCCAGATGGCAGCCTCTCTGGCATTGTTTCTTTTCTCGATCGCGCCATCTCGTTCAACGTTCTCCGATCGAGCTGTTTACGATGCAGGATCATGGGTCCCGCATGTCATCCTCTATGAACCAAAATTCTTTCTATTCTTGGATTTTTTTGACCCCCTGATTTCTGGCTACTTCCTTTTTCTTTTGATCCCTTGCCGCCTTGGAAACGTTGAGACCGCTGCTGCTAAATGGGACCCGCATGTCATCCTCTATGTGCAATCAACTTTCTTTTCTTGGAGTTTTTTTTGGCACCTCAAATTTGGTCACTTGCCTTTTTCTTTCGATCCCCTGCCGCCTCTCAAATGGTGATACCGCTGCTGCTAAATGGGACCCGCATGTCATCCTCTATGTACTATAAAACTTTCTTTTCTTGGATTTTTTTTGGCACCTCATATTTGGTCACTTGCCTTTTTCTTTCGATCCCCTACCGCCTCTCAAACGGTGATACCGCTGCTGCTAAATGGGACCCGCATGTCATCCTCTATGTACTATAAAACTTTCTTTTCTTGGATTTTTTTGGCACCTCATATTTGGTCACTTACCTTTTTCTTTCGATCCCCTGCCGCCTCTCAAACGGTGAGACCGCTGCTGCTAAATGGGACCCGCATGTAATCCTCTATGTACTATAAAACTTTCTTTTCTTGGATTTTTTTGCCACCTGATATTTGGTCACTTGCCTTTTTCTTTCGATCTCATGCCGCCTTTGAAACGTTGACTAAGCTGCTGGCTCATGGGTCCCGCATGTCATCCTCTACGACAATAAAAGTTTTCTTTCTTGGAGTTATTTTTGACCCCTAATTTCTGGCTATTTGCCTTTTTCTTTTGATCTCCTGCCCCCTCTGCAACGATGAGGAAGCTGTTGGCAGGTCGGTCCCACATGTCATCCTCTATGAACAATAAAAGTTTCCTTTGATGGATTTATTTTGAACCCCTAATCAATTTCTGGATATTTCCTTTTTTTCTTTTGATCCCCTGCCGCCTTGAAATCGCTGAGGATGCTGCTGCCTCATGGGCCCCGCATGTCATCCTCTCAGAACGGTAAATGTTTTCTTTTCTTGGATTTTGTTGACCAAACGATTTTTGGCTTATTTTTTCTTTCGATCTCCTGCAGCCTTTAAAACGTTGAGGACGCTGCTGGCTCACGGGTCCCATATGTCAGCCTCTATGAACAATAAACGCTGAGGATGCTGATGCCTCATGGGTCCCGCATGTTGATGCGCGTGGTTGACGTATTGTCTTTTCGTTCGACACGCGTCCGTTGGGAACCCCAAGAGGAAGGTGTGATGCGCACAGCGGCAAGTTTCCCTCAGTAGAAACCAAGGTTTATCGAACCAGTAGGAGTCAAGAAGCATGTTGAAGGTTGATGGTGGCGAGATGTAGTGCGGCGCAACACCAGGGATTCCGGCGCCAACGTGGAACCTGCACAACACAAACCAAGTACTTTGCCCCAACGAAACAGCGAGGTTGTCAATCTCACCGGCTTGCTGTAACAAAGGATTAGATGTATAGTGTGGATGATGATTGTTTGCAGAAAACAGTAGAACAAGTATTGCAGTAGATTGTATTTCAGTATAGAGAATTGGACCGGGGTCCACAGTTCACTAGAGGTGTCTCTCCCATAAGATAAACAGCATGTTGGGTGAACAAATTACAGTTGGGCAATTGACAAATAAAGAGGGCATGACCATGCACATACATATTATGATGAGTATAGTGAGATTTAATTGGGCATTACGACAAGGTACATAGACCGCTATCCAGCATGCATCTATGCCTAAAAAGTCCACCTTCAGGTTATCATCCGAACCCCTTCCAGTATTAAGTTGCTAACAACAGACAATTGCATTAAGTATTGCGCGTAATGTAATCAGTAACTACATCCTCGAACATAGCACCAATGTTTTATCCCTAGTGGCAACAGCACATCCATAATCTTAGAGATTTCTGTCACTTCCCAGTTCACGGAGACATGAACCCACTATCGAGCATAAATACTCCCTCTTGGAGTTAATAGCAAAAACTTGGCCAGAGCCTCTACTAATAACGGAGAGCATGCAAGATCATAAACAACACATAGATATAAATTGATAATCAACATAACATGGTATTCTCTATTCATCGGATCCCAACAAACACAACATATAGAATTACAGATAGATGATCTTGATCATGTTCGGCAGCTCACAAGACCCGACAATTAAGCACAATGAGGAGAAGACAACCATCTAGCTACTGCTACGGACCCATAGTCCAGGGGTAGACTACTCACACATCACTCCGGAGGCGACCATGGCGGCGTAGAGTCCTCGGGAGATGATTCCCCTCTCCGGCAGGGTGCGGAGGCGATCTCTGAATCCCCGAGATGGGATTGGCGGCGGCGGCGTCTCGGAAGGTTTTCCGTATCGTGGCTCTCGATGCGGGGGTTTCGCGACGAAGGCTATTTGTAGGCGGAAGGGTAGGTCGGGCGTCGCGAGGGCCCGGGGAGACAGGCGGCGCGGCCAAGGGTGGGGCCGCGCCGCCTGCCCTCCTGGCCACCTCGTGGCCCCACTTCGTTGACTCTTCGGTCTTCTGGAAGCTTCGTGGCAAAATAGGACCCTGGGCGTTGATTTCGTCCAATTCCGAGAATATTTCCTTACTAGGATTTCTGAAACCAAAAACAGCAGACAAAGAATCGGCACTTCGGCATCTTGTTAATAGGTTAGTTCCAGAAAATGCACAAATATGACATAAAGTGTGCATAAAACATGTAGATATCATCAATAATGTGGCATGGAACGTAAGAAATTATCGATACGTCGGAGACGTATCAGCATCCCCAAGCTTAGTTCTGCTGCCCGAGCGAGTAAACGATAAACAAAGATAATTTCTGGAGTGACATGCCATCATAACCTTGATCATACTATTGTAAGCATATGTAATGAATGCAGCGATCAAAACAATGTATATGACATGAGTAAACAAATGAATCATATAGCAAAGACTTTTCATGAATAGTACTTCAAGACAAGCATCAATAAGTCTTGCATAAGAGTTAACTCATAAAGCAATAATTCAAAGTAAAGGTATTGAAGCAACACAAAGGAAGATGAAGTTTCAGCGGTTGCTTTTAACTTATAACATGTATATCTCATGGATATTGTCAACATAGAGTAATATAACAAGTGCAATATGCAAGTATGTAGGAATCAATGCACAGTTCACACAAGTGTTTGCTTCTTGAGGTGGAGAGAGATAGGTGAACTGACTCAACAATAAAAGTAAAAGAATGGTCCTTCAAAGAGGAAAGCATCGATTGCTATATTTGTGCTAGAGCTTTGGTTTTGAAAACATATAGAGAGCAATAAAAGTAAAATTTTGAGAGGTGTTTGTTGTTGTCAACGAATGGTAGTGGGCACTCTAACCCCCTTGCCAGACAAACCTTCAAAGAGCGGCTCCCATTTTATTTTATTTTTGTGTGGCACTCCTTCCAACCTTTCTTTCACAAACCATGGCTAACCGAATCCTTCGGGTGCCTGCCAACAATCTCATACCATGAAGGAGTGCCTTTTTATTTTAGTTTTATTATGATGACACTCCTCCCCACCTTTGCTTTCTCAAGCCATGGCTAACCGAATCCTTCGGGTGCCGTCCAACAATCACATACCATGGAGGAGTGTCTATTTTTATTAATTAATTTGGGACTGGGAATCCCATTGCCAGCTCTTTTTGCAAATTTATTGCATAAGCGGATGAAGCCACTAGTCCATTGGTGAAAGTTGCCCAACAAGATTGAAAGATAAACACCACATACTTCCTCATGAGCTATAAAACATTGACACAAATCAGAGGTAATAAATTTTGAATTGTTTAAAGGTAGCACTCAAGCAATTTACTTTGGAATGGCGGAGAAATACCATGTAGTAGGTAGGTATGGTGGACACAAATGGCATAGTGGTTGGCTCAAGTATTTGGATGCATGAGAAGTATTCCCTCTCGATACAAGGTTTAGGCTAGCAAGGCTATTTGAAACAAACACAAGGATGAAGCGGTGCAGCAAAACTCACATAAAAGACATATTGTAAACATTATAAGACTCTACACCGTCTTCCTTGTTGTTCAAACTCAATACTAGAAATTATCTAGACCTTAGAGAGACCAAATATGCAAACCAAATTTTAGCATGCTCTATGTATTTCTTCATTAATAGGTGCAAAGTATATGATGCAAGAGCTTAAACATGAGCACAACAATTGCCAAGTATCACATTATCCAAGACATTTTAGCAATTACTACATGTATCATTTTCCAATTCCAACCATATAACAATTTAACGAAGAAGAAACTTTGCCATGAATATTATGAGTAGAGCCTAAGGACATATTTGTCCATATGCTACAGCGGAGCGAGTCTCTCCCACACAAAGAATGCTAGGATCCATTTTATTCAAACAAAACAAAAACAAAAACAAACCAACGCTCCAAGCAAAGCACATAAGATGTGATGGAATAAAAATATAGTTTCAGGGGAGGAACCTGATAATGTTGTCGATGAAGAAGGGGATGCCTTGGGCATCCCCAAGCTTAGACGCTTGAGTCTTCCTGATATATGCAGGGGTGAACCACCGGGGCATCCCCAAGCTTAGAGCTTTCACTCTCCTTGATCATGTCGTATCATCTCCCTCTCTTGATCCTTGAAAACTTCCTCCACACCAAACTCAAAACAACTCATTAGAGGGTTAGTGCACAATCAAAATATACATGTTCAGAGGTGACATAATCATTCTTAACACTTCTGGACATTGCACAAAGCTACTGAAAGTCAATGGAATCGAAATATCCATCGAACATATCAAAACAGGCAATGCGAAATAAAAGGCAAAATCTGTCAAAACAGAACAGTTCGTATTGACGAATTTTATTGAGGCACCAGACTTGCTCAAATGAAAATTCTCAAATTGAATTAAAGTTGCGTACATATCTGTGGATCAGTCACGTAAATTGGCATAATTTTCTGAGTTACCTACAGAGAATTTTTCCCAGATTCGTGACAGCAAAGAAATCTGTTTCTGCGCAGTAATCCAAATCTAGTATGAACCTTGCTATCAACGACTTTACTTGGCACAATAAAACACTAAACTAAGATAAGGAGAGGTTGCTACCGTAGTAAACAACTTCCAAGACACAAAATAAAAACAAAGTACTGTAGTAAAAACATGGGTTGTCTCCCATAAGCGCTTTTCTTTAACGCCTTTCAGCTAGGCGCAGAAAGTGTGTATCAAGTATTATCGAGAGATGGTGCATCTACAGTGGGGTGTGGAGTTTTCTCAACCATGCATAGTATGTTGGATACATAAGTTTTAGCGTCTCCCTTTTCATTAGTCTTGGGCTTGCTACTCTCATCAAACAAATTTTCAGGAACAAGCCAAGCATAGTTATTTTCTAGTGCATCATTCATCGCTAGGAGCTTGCATGGTATTCGTGCTTTGATCTCCCCACCATCATTAATATTATTAGTGTACCTTATTCTCTCCATATCCATTTTTTCAAGGAGACTAACAAAATTGGTATAAGAACCAAGCATATTATATTTAGCAAAGACCTTTCTAGCCTCTCTTGCTATACCACCAAATTCTCTAAGAAGGGTTTCTAAAACAAAATCTTTCTTTTCCCCTTCTTCCATATCACCGAGTGTAAGAAACATGTGTTGGATTATAGGATTGAGATTAACAAATTTAGTTTCCATCATACGAACTAAAGCAGCAGCGGCAATTTCATAAGTAGGAGCAAGGTCTACCAAGTGTCTATCTTCAAAATCATCAACGGTACTAACATGGTTGAAAAATTCTTCTATATTATTTCTCCCAATTATAGACCCGCGCCCTACCGGCATGTTTTTTACGGTAAAATTAAAAGGAATCATAATGAAATAAGTAAAGTAAATGCAAGTAACTAATTTTTTTGTGTTTTTGATATAGCAAACAAGATAGCAAATAAAGTAAAACTAGCAACTAATTTTTTTTGTATTTTGATTTAGTGCAGCAAACAAAGTAGTAAATAAAACTAAGCAAGACAAAAACAAAGTAAACAGATTGGGATGTGGAGACTCCCCTTGCAGCGTGTCTTGATCTCCCCGGCAACGGCGCCAGAAATTTGCTTGATGCGCGTGGTTGACGTATTGTCTTTTCGTTCGTGTGATGCGCACAGCGGCAAGTTTCCCTCAGTAGAAACCAAGGTTTATCGAACCAGTAGGAGTCAAGAAGCACATTGAAGGTTGATGGCGGCGAGATGTAGTGCGGCGCAACACCAGGGATTTCGGCGCCAACATGGAACCTGCACAACACAAACCAAGTACTTTGCCCCAACGAAATAGCGAGGTTGTCAATCTCACCGGCTTGCTGTAACAAAGGATTAGATGTATAGTGTGGATGATGATTGTTTGCAGAAAACAGTAGAACAAGTATTGCAGTAGATTGTATTTCAGTATAGAGAATTGGACCGGGGTCCACAGTTCACTAGAGGTGTCTCTCCCATAAGATAAACAGCATGTTGGGTGAACAAATTACAGTTGGGCAATTGACAAATAAAGAGGGCATGACCATGCACATACATATTATGATGAGTATAGTGAGATTTAATTCGGCATTACGACAAGGTACATAGACCGCTATCCAGCATGCATCTATGCCTAAAAAGTCCACCTTCAGGTTATCATCCGAACCCCTTCCAGTATTAAGTTGCTAACAACAGACAATTGCATTAAGTATTGCGTGTAATGTAATCAGTAACTACATCCTCGAACATAGCACCAATGTTTTATCCCTAGTGGCAACAGCACATCCATAATCTTAGAGATTTCTGTCACTTCCCCAGATTCACGGAGACATGAACCCACTATCGAGCATAAATACTCCCTCTTGGAGTTAATAGCAAAAACTTGGCCAGAGCCTCTACTAATAACGGAGAGCATGCAAGATCATAAACAACACATAGATATAAATTGATAATCAACATAACATGGTATTCTCTATTCATCGGATCCCAACAAACACAACATATAGAATTACAGATAGATGATCTTGATCATGTTCGGCAGCTCACAAGACCCGACAATTAAGCACAATGAGGAGAAGACAACCATCTAGCTACTGCTATGGACCCATAGTCCAGGGGTAGACTACTCACACATCACTCCGGAGGCGACCATGGCGGCGTAGAGTCCTCCGGGAGATGATTCCCCTCTCCGGCAGGGTGCCGGAGGCGATCTCCTGAATCCCCCGAGATGGGATTGGCGGCGGCGGCGTCTCTGGAAGGTTTTCCGTATCGTGGCTCTCGGTACTGGGGGGTTCGCGACGAAGGCTATTTGTAGGCGGAAGGGTAGGTCAGGGGGCGTCGCGAGGGCCCAGAGACAGGCGGTGCGGCCAAGGGTGGGGCCGCGCCGCCTCCCTCCCCGGCCACCTCGTGGCCCCACTTCGTTGACTCTTCGGTCTTCTGGAAGCTTCGTGGCAAAATAGGACCCCGGGCGTTGATTTCGTCCAATTCCGAGAATATTTCCTTACTAGGATTTCTGAAACCAAAAACAGCAAAACGACAAGCGGCACTTCGGCATCTTGTTAATAGGTTAGTTCCAGAAAATGCACAAATATGACATAAAGTGTGCATAAAACATGTAGATATCATCAATAATGTGGCATGGAACATAAGAAATTATCGATACGTCGGAGACGTATCACATGTCATCCTCTTAGAACGAAAATGTTTCTTTTCTTGGATTTTTTACCAACAGATTTTTGGTTTATTTTTTCTTTCCATCCCCTGCCGCCTTTAAAACGTTGACGACGCTCCCGATGTCAGCCTCCCCGTACAACAAACATGTGATATCTTGATTATTTTGCAGACAATAAACAGTGTATTGCGCTCTGAGCTATTTCAAACGGATAAAATCAATCTTTATTTTTACATAAACAAACTTATATGTTGAATCTCCTTGTTTTTTTTGTTTTTGCGAAGCATAGGACTTTCTTGTTTTTTTAGAAAATTCCGAACTTTCCTGTTTGGGAGTGGGCTGAAATTGTACGAGTCAAAAGGCCAAGCAGGATAGTTCGAAGTCCAAGATGTCCAGATGCAGCCCAATTGAAATCTTTCTTCTTGGATTTTTTTTCACCCCCTGATTTCTGGCTACTTCATTTTTCTTTCGATCCCCTGCCGCCTCTCAAACGGTGATACCGCTGCTGCTAAATGGGACCCGCATGTCATCCTCTATGTACTATAAAACTTTCTTTTCTTGGATTTTTTTGGCACCTCATATTTGGTCACTTACCTTTTTCTTTCGATCCCCTGCCGCCTCTCAAACGGTGATACCGCTGCTGCAAAATGGGACCCGCATGTCATCCTCTATGTACTATAAAACTTTCTTTTCTTGGATTTTTTTTTTGGCTCCTGATATTTGGTCACTTGCCTTTTTCTTTCGATTCCGTGCAGCCTATCAAACGTTGATACCGCTGCTGCTAAATGGGACCCGCATGTCATCCTCTATGTACACTCAAGTTTCTTTTCTTGAATTATTTTTGGCTCCTGATATTTGGTCACTTGCCTTTTTCTTTCGATCTCATGCCACGTTTGAAACATTGAGGAACCTGCTGGCTCATGGGACCCGCATGTCATCCTCTATGTGCTATAAAAGTTTATTTTCTTGGGTTTTTTTTCACCCTCTGATTTTTGGCTATTTCCTTTTTCTTTTGATCCCCTGCCGCCTTGGAAACGTTGAGTAAGCTGCTGACTCATGGGACCCGCATGTCATCCTCTATGTACAATCAACTTTCTTTTTCTTTTGATCTCAAGCCGCATTTGAAACGTTGAGACCGCTGCTGCTAATTGGGACCCGCATGTCATCCTCTATGTTCAATAAAGTTTTTTTCTTGGATTATCTTTGGCTCCTGATATTTTGTCACTTGCCTTTTTCTTTCGATCTCATGCCGCCTTTGAAACGTTCGATGAGTCTTTGGCTCATGGGTCCCGCATGTCATCCTCTACGAACAATAAAAGTTTCCTTTCTTGGAGTTATTTTTGACCCCTAATTTCTGGCTATTTGCCTATTTCTTTTGATCTCCTGCCCCCTTTGAAACGATGACGACGCAGCTGGCAGGTCGGTCCCACATGTCATCCTCTGTGAATAATAAAAGTTTCCTTTGATGGATTTATTTTGAACCCCTAATTAATTTTGGGATATTTCCTTTTTTCCTTTGATCCCCTGCCGCCTTGAAATCGCTGAGGATGCTGCTGCCTCATGGGTCCCGCATGTCATCCTCTCAGAACGGTAAATGTTTCTTTTCTTGGATTTTGTTGACCAAACGATTTTTGGCTTATTTTTTCTTTCGATCTCCTGCAGCCTTTAAAACGTTGAGGACGCTGCTGGCTCACGGGTCCCATATGTCAGCCTCTATGAACAATAAACGCTGAGGATGCTGCTGCCTCATGGGTCCCGCATGTCATCCTCTTAGAACGAAAATGTTTCTTTTCTTGGATTTTTTACCAACAGATTTTTGGTTTATTTTTTCTTTCCATCCCCTGTCGCCTTTAAAACGTTGACGACGCTACTGGCTCATGGGTCCCCGATGTCAGCCTCCCCGTACAACAAACATGTGATATCTTGATTATTTTGCAGACAATAAACAGTGTATTGCGCTCTGAGCTATTTCAAACGGATAAAATAAATCTTTATTTTTACATAAACAAACTTATATGTTGAATCTCCTTTTTTTTTGTTTTTGTGAAGCATAGGACTTTCCTGTTTTTTTTAGAAAATTCCGAACTTTCCTGTTTTGGAGTGGGCTGAAATTGTACGAGTCAAAAGGCCAAGCAGGATAGTTCGAGGGCCAAGATATCCAGATGCAGCCCAATTGAAATCTTTCTTCTTGGATTTTTTTCACCCCCTGATTTCTGGCTACTTCATTTTTCTTTCGATCCCCTGCCGCCTCTCAAACGGTGATACCGCTGCTGCTAAATGGGACCCGCATGTCATCCTCTATGTACAATAAAACTTTCTTTTCTTGGATTTTTTTTGGCACCTCATATTTGGTCACTTACCTTTTTCTTTCGATCCCCTGCCGCCTCTCAAACGGTGATACCGCTGCTGCAAAATGGGACCCGCATGTCATCTTCTATGTACACTCAAGTTTCTTTTCTTGAATTATTTTTGGCTCCTCACATTTGGTCACTTGCCTTTTTCTTTCGATCTCATGCCACGTTTGAAACGTTGAGGAACCTGCTGGCTCATGGGACCCGCATGTCATCCTCTATGTGCTATAAAAGTTTATTTTCTTGGGTTTTTTTTCACCCTCTGATTTTTGGCTATTTCCTTTTCCTTTTGATCCCCTGCCGCCTTGGAAACGTTGAGTAAGCTGCTGACTCATGGGACCCGCATGTCATCCTCTATGTACAATCAACTTTCTTTTCTTTTGATCTCAAGCCGCATTTGAAACGTTGAGACCGCTGCTGCTAATTGGGACCCGCATGTCATCCTCTATGTACAATAAAGTTTCTTTTCTTGGATTATCTTTGGCTCCTGATATTTTGCCGCTTGCCTTTTTCTTTCGATCTCATGCCGCCTTTGAAATGTTGAGTAAGCTGCTGGCTCATGGGTCCTGCATGTCATCCTCTACGAACAATAAAAGTTTCCTTTCTTGGAGTTAATTTTGACCCGTAATTTCTGCCTATTTGCCTTTTTTCTTTTGATCTCCTGCCTTCTTTGAAACGATGAGGACGCTGTTGGCAGGTCGGTCCCACATGTCATCCTCTGTGAACAATAAAAGTTTCCTTTGATGGATTTATTTTGAACCCCTAATTAATTTCTGGATATTTCCTTTTTTTCCTTTGATCCTCGCCGCCTTGGAATCGTTGAGGATGCCGCCTCATGGGTCCCGCATGTCATCCTCTCAGAACGGTAAATGTTTCTTTTATTGGATTTTGTTTACCAAATGATTTTTGGCTTATATTTTATTTCGATCTCCTGCCGCCTTTAAAACGTTGAGGACGCTGCTGGCTCACGGGTCCCACATGTCAGCCTCTATGAACAATAAACGCTGAGGATGCTGCTGCCTCATGGGTCCCGCATGTCATCCTCTTTGAACGAAATGTTTCTTTTCTTGGATTTTTTACCAACATATTTTTGGTTTATTTTTTCTTTCCATCCCCTGCCGCCTTTAAAACGTTGACGACGCTACTGGCTCATGGGTCCCCGATGTCAGTCTCCCCGTACAAGAAACATGTGATATCTTGATTATTTTGCAGACAATAAACAGTGTATTGCGCTCTGAGCTATTTCAAACAGATAAATTAAATCTTTATTTTTACATAAACAAACTTATATGTTGAATCTCCTTGTTTTTTGTTTTTGCGAAGCATAGGTCTTTCTGTTTTTTAGAAAATTCCGAACTTTCTGTTTTGGAGTGGGCTGAAATTGTACGAGTCAAAAGGCCGAGCGGGATAGTTCGAAGGCCCGAGATGTCCGGATGCGGCCCAATTGAGATATTTCTTCTTCGATTTTTTTCACCCCAGTTTACGGCTACTTCATTTTTCTTTTGGTCCTGTGCCGCCTTGGAAAAGTTGAGACCGCTGCTGCAAAATGGGACCCCCATGTCATCCTCTATGTACAATAAAATTTCTTTTCTTGGATTATTTTTGGCTCCTGATATTTGGTCACTTGACTTTTCTTTCGATCCCGTGCAGCCTCTCAAACGGTGATACCGCTGCTGCTAAATGGGGCCCACATGTCATCCTCTATGTACAATCAAGTTTCTTTTCTTGAATTATTTTTGGCTCCTGATATTTGGTCACTTGCATTTTTCTTTCGATCTCATGCCACGTTGAGGACCCTGCAGGCTCATGGGACCCGCATGTCATCCTCTATGTACTATAAAACTTTATTTTCTTGGATTATTTTTGGCAGCTCATATTTGGTCACTTGCCTTTTTCTTTCGATCCCTGCCGCTTCTCAAACGGTGATACATTCTTGCTAATTGGGACCCGCATGTCATCCTCTATGTACAATCAAGTTTCTTTTCTTGAATTATTTTTGGCTCCTGGTATTTGGTCACTTGCCTTTTTCTTTCGATCTCATGCCACGTTGAGGACCCTGCTGGCTCATGGGACCCGCATGTCATCCTCTATGTGCTATAAAAGTTTATTTTCTTGGGTTTTTTTTCACCATCTGATTTTTGGCTATTTCCTTTTCCTTTTGATCCCCTGCCGCCTTGGAAACGTTGAGTAAGCTGCTGACTCATGGGACCCGCATGTCATCCTCTATGTACAATCAACTTTCTTTTCTTGAATTATTTTTGGATCCTGATATTTGGTCACTTGCCTTTTTCTTTCGATCTCATGCCACGTTTGAAACGTTGAGTAAGTTGCGGACTCATGGGACCCGCATGCCATCCTAATTTCTGGAGTTTTGTTTACCCCCTAATTTCTGGATACTCTTTTTCTTTTGATCTCAAGCCGCATTTGAAACATTGACACCGCTGCTGCAAAATGGGACCCGCATGTCATCTTTTATGTACAATAAAGTTTCTTTTCTTGGATTATTTTTGGCTCCTGATATTTGGTCTCTTGTCTTTTTCTTTCGATCTCATTCCGCCTTTGAAACGCTGAGGAAGCTGCTAGCGCATGGGACCCGCATGTCATCCTCTATGAACAATAAAAGTTTCCTTTCTTGGAGTTATTTTTGACCGCTAATTTCTGGCTACTTCCTTTTTCTTTTGATCCCCTGCCGCCTTGGAAACGTTGAGTAAGCTGCTGACACAAGGGGCCCGCATGTCATCCTCTATGTACAATCAACTTGCAAGATCTTGGAGCGGAAGAGCTTGTATAAGTGGGAACCATATGCCATCATCTATGTACAATAAAAGTTTCTTTTCTTGGATTATTTTTTGCTCCTGATATTTGGTCACTTTCCTTTTTCTTTCGATCTCATGCCGCCTCTGAAAAGTTGAGTAAGGTGCTGGCTCATGGGACCCGCATGTCATCCTCTATGTACAATAAAGTTTCTTTTCTTAGATTTTTTTTACCCCCTGATTTTTGGTCACTTGCCTTTTTCTTTCGATCATATGCCACCTTTGAAATTGAGGTCGCAGGTGGCTCAAGGGTCCCACATGTCAGCATCTATGAACAATAAACCATTCCTTTGTTGGATTTATTTTTTACCCCTAATTTCTGGCTATTTGCCTTTTTCTTTTGATCCCACCTTGCCCCCTTTGAAACGTCTGTGGCAGGTCGGTCCCACATGTCATCCTCTATGAAGAGTAAAAGTTTCCTTTTTTTGATTTATTTTTGACCCCTAATTTCTGGCTATTAGCCTTTTTCTTGATCCTGCCGACTTCGAAATGATGAGGATGCTTTGGCAGATCGGTCCCACATGTCAGCCTCTATGAACTATAAATGTTTCCTTTCTAGGATTTATTTTTTACCCCTATTTTCGGGCTACTTGCCTTTTTCTTTGAAACATTGAGGACGCTACTGTCTCATGGGTCCCACATGGCATCCTCTCTGAACGATAAACCTTCATTTCTTGTTAACGACAGGTTTATCAGTATTATTTTTGCAGACTAATACAAGCTCTTTCGATCCAAGATCTTGCAAGTTGATAGATTAAATCATGGAATTATCAGCATATGTTTTAAATTTCAAATCCACTTTATGAATTTGTAAAAATACCGTTATCCATGTGGTTATGGAGCGATCAAGGATTTTCATATTGTGCATGAGCAGTTTCAAAAATTGGAACCCAATAATTCAAAATAAATAAAAACAACTTTTATGTAGAATCTCCGTGTTTTTTTTTGCAAATCATAGGATCTGTGTTTCATTAGAAAAGGGCCGAAATTGCATGAGCAGAAAGGCCCATTTGTGGTTATTGGGCTTCGACAGCCGGAGCAAGTAGACCGATAATAATTACCATGTAGATGTTCGTTGGCAACCCAAAAGTGAAATATTGGGCCCAACAGGGGAAGGTTGAACAGTACTTTTTCTATTGGGAAGGTGGTACATGGGGTTATCCTGACAAAAAAAATGGAACATGGGTTACTGAAGGTTGCCCATTTGTGCCCAATATGTTTGTCAGCAGGAGCTTTACCTTCCACCGCCGCCGCCATGGTCGAGCTAGCGGTACGGCGGCGTCTCGAGCTCGGGGTAGCGCAGCGTCCCCGCGCGCCCCAAATTAAGGTACCTATTAAGCGGAGATACGTACCGGCGACGAGCACGTCGGCCTCGCGACGGCACCTACGATAGGCTCGGCTGTCCTTGGGGCATTTACCCCTAGCCTCTTCCATGCTCAAGTTTTAGAAATGTTTCTGGCTCTGTTCAACACTGGATCAAATTTGTCAACATGACCATTTTTATGGAGTAGCAACAAGTTGAATCTCTCAAAACTCTTTAAGTTCTGCAATATAACGACTAACTGGGACTACCTTATACAAAATGATTACATATCCTTATTTTGGAAGCAAGCAATCACACACTTATAGTTTGCTAGTCAGCTGCACGTAATGTTAAAAATCGGCAATTATAATGAATAAACCTGTAATCTTCACTTAAAATGCATTAAGGAGCATCAAATTTGACAAATCAAACCATGTCTTACTGAAAATTGACATGTCTTTCTCATGCAGAAATTAAAATTATCCATGCATGTGCGTTTATACAGGTTAAGTTTTGCACGTATTATTTTTTGTACTAACTTTTCTGACTACCTTCAAAGCTCCAATTCTTCTTCATCATCTTTGTTGTACCGCACTGATGCAAGTGAATGCGAGCTGCTCGCCAGACGCGACTTCGTGTCCGATATGTGTATATGTACTATGCCTTCTCCATCTAGTGCTAGTTACGCCTCTGTGCTAATTAATTCTATCCCAGTGCCTACATCCAGCACAAACCTCTGTCATTGCAGCTGTGACTCACCTCGACCATTGGAGCCCAATCACAAGAGCGAGCTCGATCAGTCGTCTCAACCAGAGAGGCATGTGTCTCATGGTTAGCTATCTACAACTTGCTGTCTTACTAAAACCGTGCCTATCATAGAGATCACCTCACTGGTGTAGCAATGGCTGCAAGTAGCTGTTGTGGGGATAAGGAAGAAAAGATTTAAAAAATGGGGTGGGGCCAACAAGCAGGAAAGCTATCTATAGCTTTGTGGATGTTTCTGGAATTGGGTAGAAAATAGTAGATGACACTGTAGCAGCGAATCCTAGAGACCAAGGCCGTTGGATGATGTCTAATGAACGGCAGAACTGTGTTCAAGAAAAAAATGGCAGAACAAAATAGGCGAAATTAGCTTGAATTTTGATAATAAATCTTGGGCATTTTCCCTCGAACATGATGTACTACTACTACTGTACTCAACTTTGGGTAGTCTCTGGACTAGTCTCCCTCGTCCACCAATTATTATTATTATATTATATATAATACTGCGGAAAGTTGAGGGGAGTCCCTAGTCCCGAGCACTTAGCCCACTTCCCCTGGCCTCATCCCAGAGATCTCACACCAACCACCTCACCGTCGACTAGCCGCCAGTCTACACCCCTCCGAAGAATCCCCAATGGCGGCGACGCCCCTACTAGAGCGCTCCTCACGCGAGCACATCATCGAGTCTGGCCCACATGTCTTCCGTGCCTGCCGTGTGTCGGCAAGCACGACCGACTTCTCTGTCGGCGAGCCGCCGGCCGTGGGCGAGGGCGAGGCGTCCCCGTACACTATGACAGTGCACATCTTCTTCTCGAGGACGTACGAGCTCAGGAGGATGGCCGGCCCCCTCCCTGCCCCACTGGATGAGGACGATATCGCCACTACACCCTGCGAAGAGGTGGTGCTGGATCTTGGCTTGCCTCTGAGGGAGCTGCATAGTGGGGGCTATGTCGTGCGAACTATGCGCGAGATTCTTGCCCGTGTATGGCTGCTCAAGAACCTAAACCTCACGGAGGAGGAGTGGGACATCATCATGCCTTACGATGTTATGCACCTGATGTGGCAGCAGGCATGTCATCGGGTCGGTGGCCTCCACTTCGACCTCACCCTTAGGGTGGACCACCGACTCATCGTCAACTTGCCGGCGCTGCAAGACAGTTGGGTCCTAGTTGCGCCGTAGGACGGCCACTGCAACATATGCATGCAGGGGCTGCCGCGGCGCACAACGGTGCATCTCCGGGGATGCAAACACCCGTTCCATAGGAAGTGCATCTTCTCCTGGTTTGTAACGAACGCCAGCTGCCCTATCTGCCGCGATAAAGTGCTGACCCATCTTATTTTCGATTTGTAGCATAGTATGAATAAAAACCCTGTATGATAGGGATGCCATGCCAACTTGAATCCTATGTCAAGAGAAATTCTATTTGATTGTGGTTATAAGATATTTTGCATTAGTTTGATCTATTATCATTCTATTTTCCTATGGGATATGACCCTATGAATCAAACAGCCTGGGATTACTTCCACACAATTAAGTTTGACCAACTTTTAGTAGGACAACAAACATAAATAATTAGTCATCATGGGATTACAATCCAACAGATAATTGTCTTCAGGGCTCATACATTTTCCAAATAGAAAAATTAAAACAAATCATGGTTCTTCATCTCACAGCATGATACAGAGACAAGAGTCTAATCATCATCATCATCATCATCATCACCTCCGTCTTCATTCTGATATTCGTGCATGGTCTCATCCTGCTCGTCGTCACCAGGTAGCTTTAGTTTATCCATCTCTTTGTCGACTATACTAACCTCAACAGTGAAATCTACTTCTCCATCATGTGCAGGGATACCTGTATCCAACGAGGTTTCATCAATGTCAGCAACTTTAGTTTGCCTAGAACTAGCGAAATCATCTTGCTGGGCACCAATTATTGGATCCACATTCTCATCCAAATCATATATGTTCCTTGCCACAAACTTTTGCACATACTGCCATCCTTTTCTAGATCTGTCTTCCAAGAAAAGTACCTTGGCCGCTTGAGGTACCAAAATATAAGGATCATCCTTGTACCACTGAGCAGTAGTATTGACTGATATGAAATACCCATCATTTCTGGCACCTTTGCCCTTGTTTGGATCTTGGTTGTACCAGTAACACTTAAATAGAACCACAGATCGGACAGTAACCTTATCACTATAGAACAACTGAATAACCTCTTCTATGTGACCATAATGGTCAAATGACTCTGATCTCTTCTTTCTGGTTGTCAAGTGATCTCCACTGGTTGTGATGCCACTATTTCGTGTCTTCAAATGTTGTTCACGCTCATAGGAGCTGTAATGGACCCCATTGGCATTGCAAGCTGCAGCTACCAACACCCTCTTATCTGGACCACGTGATAGGACAAGGAGATCAGCACTAACAGCGCCTGGATTCTCCGCATGGAGTTTCGAGATCTACGATTACAAAATAGACAAGAGGTCATCTCATGTGAAAACACATAGACAAGTCAGAGTGCAATTGAACATCTTACATGTTTCTCAAACCGATCCTGAAACCCACTCCCACGTGCCGATAGCTTTCCATTCGTTTCCATGTACGACACTGCAAAACATAGCCAAGTCAGCTGAATATATTTCATTTTGATACAAGTTCATAGTATATGCGAGAACCGAGGATTTCTTGTGCATAGTACTCACTTAACATATTCATCACCTCTGCAGCATTATTCAGCACATACCAAGACAGCTGTTCAAATTCAGACTGCTCTAATATTTTTTCGGTCCTCTTTCCTATTAGCTCAACACCATGATTAAAAACAGATCCTCCAACTTCCAAAATTCTGCGACCCCGGTTGAATCTGGTCTCAATATCAGGAATATATCTTGATGCAAATGTATATGCTTCAGCAGCAATATACGCCACTGCAATGCAAGCCTCCGGTCTAGCTTTGTTCCTAACTGTATTCTTGAAAGTGCACAGTCGACGTTCTATAGGGTACATCCATCCATACTGTACCAGACCTCTTAAAAGTGCCTCATCAGGTAGATGAACAGCCAAATGCACCATCACATCAAAGAACGCTGGAGGATATATCAGCTCCAGCTTGCACAGGATTACTGCTATGTCCACCTTAAGACGTTTTACAACAGCTCTGCTTAGAGTTTTACTACATATTTCCCTAAAGAACCTTCCCAACTCTGCAATCACGTTGTACATATTTGGCTTCACTAAATCTTTAATGCCAATAGCTAAAAGCCTTTGTAGCAGGATGTGACAATCGTGATTTTTCAACCCTTGGAGCTTGTTTCCTTCAGCATTGAGACAATTTGCAATGTTGGAAGCAAATCCGAACGGGAACATCACACCTCGGAGGTACTCACAAAATAATCTCCTTTTAGGCATCGGCAATGTGAATTCCGCGCCTCGAAACTTATAATGTTTTTCCTTGCCTTTGTTCACTTTGTCATTACGATCCAGTTGCAAGTGCCTGTTAACATTCAATGTTGCAAAATCAATCCTAGCATTTGAGCTATCTTTTGTCTTGGATGGAATGTTGAGTAATGTGCCGACAATGCTGTCACATATATTTTTCTCCATGTGCATGATATCAATATTATGCCGAAGCTTCTTACCAGCCCAATACGGCAAGTCCCAAAGAGTGGCCCTGTAACAACCCAACTTTTGTGTATTTGTTTAAAATTTTGGAATACAAATTTTTGGGCCAACAAAAACTTTTTCTATCTTTAAATATTTGCATGCATATAGTTGATCTTGCATTTCATTGTTGGATGGGTGTGTTTGTCACTTGTGGAAATAACATTTTGTGTGTTAATGTCTAAAACCCCTTTCTTCATGTGACCTTGGTTATTATTTTTATTTATTTCTAGTTTTAATTAAAATTAATCATGACACAAACTATGTCACTCTTTTCTTCTTATTAATTGTGAAATTAAAATTCCCTTTCTCACTAAAACCTTAGGACTTGAATTTCCCCTATCACATAAGTGGATCTTACAAGATCACCTTTCTACTTTATTTGTTTCCGAGCGGCGTCCGCGACCTGTCGCCGTCGACCGTCGCCGGACCGTAACTGTTTTCGTCGCCGTGACCACCGGCCGGTAGCCCGCCCTCTCCCGCATCCATCGCACCCGACGCCGCCAGTTTCTGCGACCCCAGGTGAGCGTGCTGGCCGCCAGACGCCGCTAGGGTTTGCCCTGCAAACCATCCGCGATGAGCCGGGGAAGAAAAGCCCGTGCCCGTTGGATTTAGATCCAACGGATGCATGCGGGTGGCCGCGGGTCCCGCGCGCTGACGCGGACGGCCACGTCCCTGCCCTTTTTAAATCTCGGCCTCCCGCGCGTCGCGGATGGAGCTGGGCCACCCAGCGCCAAATCTCCTCCGATTTGGGCCGCACCGCCAGTCCCGGCCCATTTTCATTTCCTGTTTAAAACTAGTTCAAATCTGCCAGTACATATGTCTGTAGGTTTTGAAATTCCATAAATTCCTCGAGTGCTCAAATTTGTTGATTCAAACTTTTGTGTACTCATGAATAAAATCTCTACCATAGAAAGGTGCATGCATGTGATTTAGTGCTGTAAAAATGAGCTGTTAAATGAAAACCTAAAAAGTATCTGATTGTGTAATTTATTTAGTGTGAGAGATTTATGAAACCTTTTTGCATGAGGTTAGTTTTGTTGTGGAGTATTTGTAGATAGCTTCATTTTGACACTAGTGTAGCATGCAGGAGCTTCCTGGATTTTAATTGTTTTAGAAAATAAGATCTGTCCAGTGAGTCAGTAAATGTTTTTTAATTTGAAAAATAATAATGATTTTGAAACAAACCCAAGTGCTACTGGTAGGTATATCTATAGGGTAATTTTGTGCCAAAGGAAATATTTTTAAGAGTTATAGTTTAATTCCAAGAATTTAATTACTAAAACAGTATATCTTTTCAGTATTTGATTTTTATAAAATCTTTTACAAATCAGAAAAATGTCAAACCAGTGGGGTTAGTTCACATTTAGTCTCACCTATCCAGGGGTATGTTTGGTGTTGGTTGATGATGCTATGATACTGGTGTGGCTTGCTGTTTGTATGCTGTGGTTTCTGTCCCATTTAAATTGTCTAAATTAATTAAAATTTTATTTGAAAGTGATTCTTGTGTATGTGTGTTCTACATGTTATTAGCTTTCAGTAGGTATGCTGCATGCATTTTTGTGACTTACAGAAAGATTTAGACCATTTAAATGGTTCCTAAGTCAATTCTGGAAGTGCAAAAATCATATCTTTTGTTTTAAAAATCATAAATGGATGAAACCACTTTCAGTAGCTTGCATTAGTAACTCTTTACATACTGTAATTTTTCCAAATTTTTGTGTGAATTATTCTGGTGCGGTTTGTTGATTGGGTATGTCTTGTGGTTTTCTTTATGCGACGCTAGATTCGAACACCGCCGGAAACGAAGGAGGAGGAGACTTCGGAGGGATTGAAGAGGAAGACCAGGGGAACTTTGCTGATCAAGGCAAGCCACCTCTTGATGCATCTCTGATCCTATATATCTTATTCTTGCATTATTACAGATTTTATAAAAGTGCATGTCTTTTATTTATTTTGTCGGTGGTTAGTGCCACCCAGAGTTTTTATTGATCCACCCTTAGGGTGCAGCCCTCGTTGATACCTACAGATCACCTCTCTATTAGTGATATGGTGCTTATCACCTTGTCATCCTTGTCGCCACTTTTCGAAGAAGAATTGGACTATAGGTTGGGAGCCCTGGAAAAATGGTTATGAAAATGTTTTCCTGAAAATGAGCTTTTCGAAAACCTTGGAATGGGGTAGCCCTGCCCAAGTGTGGTTTATCAAAAGGCAAAAGTTTCTAAAAAGAAGATTTGCTGGAGGCAAGTGGAGGAAAGAAAATATTTTCGAAAACTTTAGCGCCTAAGTACTCACCCGGACTGAAAGACAGTGCAACCACATTACCCCAAAGTGGGCACGGGGCGTAGCGTAGTAGTTTGTCTCGCCTTAAGTTTGAGTCCTGCTAATGTAGTGGCAGTCCGACCATGGACGCTTCGACCGGGGTTCTTCCCATGAGAAGGGATGCAACCCATTTGCCTTTTCAGGTATGCGGGGTACAACCTATGAGCTCCCATTGAATAATGCCCCGCAGTTGGTCGCGGCATTCCGGAGGGTCGAGCTGGTCGGGGAAATTGCTACTCCTGGGTAAACGACCCCTCGGACTCTGGTGTTGGGAGGTACAACTCTAGGCGGCATGTCTTAGGCTAAGGCGAGCAGGCGAAAAACTATGATCGGGTATTTTTCGTGGCATATGTCATTATGCAGGGATGATGCCCACGCGATGAGTATTCGAATCTTGTGGGGAAAGTGTACAACCTCTGCAGAGAGAAAACTATTCGAATAGCCGTGTCCGCGGTTATGGACGGTCGGGAAGGCTATTGCTTAGCCTGAAGAGTTTTTGGTTTCGCAAAAGTGTGTCCTCAAATATTGTTTTGGGAAAGTGATGCCAGTGGTACTGGTGGAAAGTGCACCTGGGAGGTACGGTGGAAAGCTGAAATGTTTTGTGTTGGCCATATGAGATGGCCGGGAAAGAAATGGGGTCATCCTTACCTATTAGTCTGCAAAATAAAATGGTTTACAAAGAGTTTTCAACAAAGATATAGATATGTCAAACTCTCGAGAGGAACCACCTCTCGCTCCTTGTCGCCCTAGTTTAGTGCCTGTTCCTTGCTACTGCCATATTGCATATCCTTTACTTCTCTCTAAGGCGGTTTGCGAGTACATTCAAACGTACTCATTGGCATTGTTGTCCTGGCTATTTACTTGGCCAGACTTTGAAGAGGAGTACTACGAAGAAGAGGAGTACGACGCCGAAGACGCGAACTAGGTCGCTCTCCTAGTCACTCGCCTGTAGGGTAAAGGCCTGACGTGGGTTCCACCGCTGTTTGAAGTCAAATAAATTCCGCTGCTGTTTGTTGAACTTCGGCCTTGATGGCCTATGATGTAAGACTTCCGTATTAATGTTATTTCGGTACTGTAATGGATGATGTAATCTGGTATCAGTTCGGTTATGTATTCACGATGGAATGATCTTGGGATCGTGAAATTGTATGCATAACAGGAGTTCTGGACTGGTAAGTCCGGGACCCCATAGAGCTGGTATCAGAGCCATCCTGACTGTAGGAGACCTTAGTTAGCCTGGGCGTTAGCACAGAACAAAAACTGTTTTCTTAAATCAAAGAGGTTGACTAAATGCTAAAAATGCTTAAGTCCCTTATCTCCCTCTATTTTTATTCAAACTTTACTTGCATTAATGTTTTATTATGCATAAAATTTTGCACACTTTGATCACTAACTTAATCTACTCTAAAAATTTGTGTAGATGGAGATCGAGTACACGCATTTCCGTCAGGTCGGGGTGAGGCCGCCTCTCTACTTCTTCGAGCGGGCCTTGGCTGACCTGGCTGTTCGTTGCGGACGTCCGGTGCCCGAGGTGAAGGGCGTCCGTACCGAGAGGTCTGCAGACTCAGAGATGGCCTGGTTGGTCACTTCCGTCGTCAGGGGGAGCGGGATTGCCCCCGTTTCTGAGGAGTTCACCATTGACGTGATGGAGCGCACGTGGCTTGACGGGATGATCCGAGTCTTCCAGGAGGCTCTTGCTCGCCTTGCTTTTCTGCACCCGGAGGTTGTCGCCGGCACTGGCTACCAGTACCTTGGCCAGCGCGACCTCGCGGGCCAGCCCGTGGCAGGCGCCCCACACGCCGACACCACACACCAGCTGCACCACCTGGAGTACCTGCTTCACCACACTCAGACTCAGCAGGACCGCACCCGTGAGAGGTGCGACCTGCAGGAGGACGAGATTGTGGCACTTCGCGCTCAGCTTGCTGCTGCTCAGGCTGACCTTGTCAGTGAGCGCAAGCTGAGGTTTGCCGCACGCCGGAGGGTTACCCGCCTGAAGGCGAAGGTGGCTTCGCTGGAGGCTCTGACTGCTCAGATGGAGGCCACTATTGAGGAGCTTGAGGACGACGGTGAGGATCTCCGCAAGGAGAACGAGGCCCTCCTTAGTGACGACGACGACTACGAGGAGGAGGACTTCGATATGGAGCCTGATACTGAGGATGAGGCCTTCATCAACGATGAAGATGAGGAGCCTGAGCCACTGATGCCCGAGGAGGACCCCGAGGAGCCACCCTTCGACGAGGGCGCCCCACTAGCACCGGAGGGTCCCGTCGTGGACCTTGACGACTTCTAGAGTACTACCCCCAGACTCGCACCATCTTATCATAGGACGATGATATAGGTCCCCGTGCGATGCGAGTAGACTTATGATGATGGTTCTGTTAAAACCATCCATTTTGGTTGTGCTGTATGAAACTTATGTTGTGATGTTGTATGACTATGTTGTGCCTTCGGCACCCTGCTATGTTATGCTATCATTTGCCTACTTTTCATTTGCGAGTTTCCGTTTTCAAAGTTGCATTTTTAACAAGCCCTCCCCTTTTAAGTGGCTGCCCATCTCCTTGTTTCCCCATTAATATCTGATCCACATCTCTTCAGGATGGTTGAAACCCGTAGTGGAAACGCCAGCGGGTCCGACCAAAACCCCCCTCCACCTCCGGACCCAACCATGGCACAACTTCTGCGCCTTATGATGGAAGACCGTGAGGCAGCCCGTGCAGAGCGCCAAGCTAACCTTGCTACCCTTCAGCACCTCGCTCAAATTGCTACCGGAAACACCAACAACAATAATGGCGGGGATGGTAATGCAGACCCCCGCTCCAAGCTGAAGGATTTCCAGAGCACCAATCCACCTGTCTTCTCCAAGTGCACTGAACCCCTCGACGCCGATGACTGGCTTCGCACTATTGAGAACAACCTGGAAGTTGCCGGAGTCGGCGACAATGAGAAGGTTTTGTTCGCCACTCATTATCTTTCTGGACCTGCCCGCGCTTGGTGGAAAACGTCAAGGCTATTCAAGCTGAGGGACATGTCATCAACTGGGAAGAATTCAAGACCAAGTTCCGCAAGACCCACATTCCATCAGGACTGATTAAGCTCATGAAGGACAAATTCATGAATCTGAAGCAAGGAAGCATGACTGTGGTGGAATATATGGACAAGTTCACCACTCTGTCCAGGTATGCTCCAGAAGACACCGACACTGAAGAAAAGAAGAAGGACCGTTTCCTGAATGGTCTGCATGATGAGATGCAGAGTATTTTGGTCGCTGTTCCGTACCCTGACCTTGAGTCCCTTGTTGATGCCTCTATCATGGTGGAGAGCAAGCGCAAGAGTGCGTTTGAGAACCGCAAGCGCAAGGCAATGATGCAGCAAGGCAGCTCCAGCAATCAGCGACCCCGCAGCTTTCCTCCACCAAGGCCGGCGCCCCAGCAGCAGAGGACACCACCCCCTGCACCTCGCCCCAACAACCCCAACCGCAACTTCAACCCTCAGCGTTCTGGAGGAAGCAACTATAATCCCAACTACAACCGCCAGAACAACACTGTCCGCCCTGCCACCAATGGATGCTACACCTGCGGACAGCCGGGTCATTTCTCCAAGGAGTGTCCCAACAAGATGAACACTGCTCAGCGCCCCAACGCGCCCAAGCCAAATCAGGGTCAAGCCCGTACTGCCGCCGGAAGGAACCCGAACCAGAAGAAGTCTGCTGGACCAGCTAGGGGACACCTCAACCATGTCAACGCAGAAGAAGCTCAGGAAGCTCCGGATATTGTTCTGGGTACGTTCCCTGTCAACTCAGTCCCCTCGACTGTTTTGTTCGACTCTGGAGCCTCGCATTCTTTTGTTACCAAGCCCTTTGTGAAAAAGGGAGGCTTAACCCCCACCCCCTTGAAACGACCTATGCTCGTACAAATCCCTGGATCCACTAGCAGAACCCAGAGTTCCTGCAAAGAGGTTCCCATAGATATTCAGGGAAAGCGTTTCCACGCAAATCTGATAGTGTTGGGTGAGCAAGGGTTGGAAGTTATTTTAGGGATGGATTGGATGGTGAAGTACAAGGGGCATATAGACTGTGCTCGCCGAGCTATAACCATGACTGCTGAGGACGGGGAAGTAGTTGAGCACGTGGCGACCATGCCCTCATCTAAGGCCTTATGCAAGAAGAGTGTCGCTAGTCCAGCCCTGCATGAAGTACCCATAGTTTGTGAGTACCCTGATGTCTTTCCCGATGAGCTACCCGGTATGCCCCCTGATCGGGATATCGAGTTTATCATCGAGCTAGTTCCCGGAACTGCCCCCATCGCTCAGCGACCTTACCGGATGAACCCGCAGGAATTAGTTGAGTTGAAGAAGCAGTTGGATGACATGTTGAGGAAAGGATTGATTCGCCCGAGCGCATCACCCTGGGGATCTCCCGTTATCTTTGTGGATAAGCGGGACGGTACTATCCGCCTGTGCGTGGATTACCGAAAACTGAATGATGTCACCATCAAAAACAAATACCCCCTCCCGAAGATTGAAGATTTGTTCGACCAGATGAATGGCGCCCGAGTTTTCTCCAAGATTGATCTCCGAACGGGTTATCATCAACTCAAGGTTCGAGAGTCAGACATTCCCAAAACTGCCTTCACCACACGGTATGGCCTTTTTGAATATACCGTGATGTCCTTCGGACTGACCAATGCCCCTGCCTATTTCATGAATCTCATGAACAAGGTGTTCATGAAGTACCTCGACAAGTTTGTCGTGGTTTTCATCGACGATATTCTGATCTACTCCAAGAATGAAGAAGAGCATGCTGAACATCTGCGGATTGTTTTGGGAACTCTCCGAGACCATCAGCTTTACGCCAAGTTTAGTAAATGTGAATTCTGGCTGAGAGAAGTAGGATTCCTTGGTCATGTCATTTCTGCCGGAGGAGTGTCAGTCGACCCGTCCAAAATTCAGTCCATCATGGAGAAGAAAGCCCCTACCAATCAGACCGAAGTCCGCGCCTTTCTAGGATTGGCGGGTTATTACCGCAAGTTCGTTGAGGGATTCTCCAGCATTGCAAGACCCTTAATGCAGCTGTTGAAGAAGGATAAGAAGTTCGAGTGGACCGATAAATGTGAGGCCAGTTTTTAGGAACTCAAGAAGAGATTAGTCACAGCCCCCGTCTTGACCATGCCCGATATCACCAAGGATTTTGATGTCTACTGCGATGCATCAAAACTTGGTTTGGGAAGTGTGTTGATGCAAGAAGGCAAGGTGATAGCCTATTTGTCAAGACAACTTCGACCGCACGAGATGAACTACCCCACGCATGACTTAGAGCTTGCTGCTGTAGTTCACGCCCTGAAGACCTGGCGCCACCATGTAGTGGGAAATCGCTGTGAAATCTACACCGACCACAAGAGTCTGAAGTACATCTTCACTCAGCGGGAGCTGAATATGAGGCAGAGTAGATGGATGGAGCTCATCAAGGACTACGATCTCGGTATTCATTATCATCCTGGTAAAGCCAATGTCGTAGCTGATGCCCTTAGTCGAGAGCCCTGTTCATTGAACGCCCTGATAAAAATTGCTCAACCCAAGCTGTATGAAGAACTTGAGGAGTTCGGCCTCGAGTTGGTTAGCCACGGTTTCCTGGCAAATCTTGAGCTGCAGCCTACTTTGTTTGATCAGATCAAAGAAGCTCAGGTGGGACATGAAAGTATTGAAGGAATCAAACGGAGGATGGATAGGGAAGAAGTTCCTGGCTTCACCATTGATGCCAAAGGAGTTTTGTGGTACAAGGGATGCCTCTGTGTACCTAATATCGAAGACTTGAAACAACTCATCATGAAGGAAGCTCACGACACCCCCTACTCAATCCACCCCGGAGGAACCAAGATGTATCAAGACCTGAAGAAACAATTTTGGTGGCACGGTATGAAGCGCGAGATAGCGTTTTTCATTGCTCGTTGCGACGTGTGCCAGAGAGTGAAGGCTGAGCATCAACGACCAGCTGGATTACTCCAACCCCTCAAAGTTCCCGAATGGAAATGGGAAGAAGTTGGAATGGATTTCATTACAGGATTGCCTAAATCTCAGCGCGGTCACGACTCCATCTGGGTTATCGTTGACCGACTTACCAAAGTTGCTCATTTCATCCCGGTGAAGACCAACTATAATGGTACCAAGCTAGCTGACCTTTATATATCCCGTATTGTTAGTCTCCACGGAGTCCCCAAGAGGATAGTGTCAGATCGAGGTACCCAATTCACCTCGAAATTCTGGAAGAGCCTGCATGAAGCCCTTGGAACCAAGCTAGCCTTTAGCACTGCCTACCACCCACAGACCGGAGGCCAAACAGAAAGAGTAAACCAGATTCTTGAAGATATGCTTCGTGCTTGCGTCCTCGCCTATGGAGCAAAGTGGGAAGATTGCCTACCCTTCGCAGAATTCTCTTACAACAATAGCTACCAAGCTATTCTGCAGATGGCCCCCTTTGAAGCCCTATATGGTCGCCGTTGTCGAACCCCTCTCAACTGGTCCGAGACCGGAGATAGCCAAGTTTTTGGACCTGACCATCTTCGCGAAGCTGAAGAACAAGTTCAACTGATCCGCGATCGCCTCAAGGCCGCTCAATCCCGTCAGAAAAGTTATGCTGATTCCAAGCGACGTTAATTGACCTTCAAGGTTGGAGATCATGCTTATCTTCGCGTCACTCCACTCAAGGGAATGCAAAGATTTCACGTCAGAGGGAAGCTTGCCCCCAGATATATTGGGCCCTTCAAGGTTCTCGCTCGTCGAGGTGAAGTATCTTATCAACTGGAACTGCCTGCTGAATTAGCGGATTTCCATGATGTGTTTCATATCTCTCTACTTCGACGATGCCTCCAAGTGCCCGACAAGCCTGAGACGTTCAAGAACATCGATTATCGCACCCTCGACCTCAACACCGACCTAACCTATCATGAAGTACCCCTTCGGATTCTGGAAGAAACTGTTCGTCTCACCCGAAGAAGAAAGATTAAATTCTGTAAAGTCCAGTGGACTAAACACTCCGAGGAGGAAGCCACTTGGGAACGAGAAGATCAACTTCGGAAGGATTTCCCCGCACTCTTCAGTTCTTAGCCACCGAATCTCAAGGACGAGATTCATTTTAAGGGGAGAAGGTTTGTAACAACCCAACTTTTGTGTATTTGTTTAAAATTTTGGAATACAAATTTTTGGGCCAACAAAAACTTTTTCTATATTTAAATATTTGCATGCATATAGTTGATATTGCATTTGATTGTTGGATGGGTGTGTTTGTCACTTGTGGAAATTACATTTTGTGGGTTAATGTCTAAAACCCATTTCTTCATGTGACCTTGGTTATTATTTTTATTTATTTCTAGTTTTAATTAAAATTAATCATGACACAAACTATGTCACTCTTTTCTTCTTATTAATTGTGAAATTAAAATTCCCTTTCTCACTAAAACCTTAGGACTTGAATTTCCCCTATCACATAAGTGGATCTTACAAGATCACCTTTATACTTTATTTGTTTCCATCTTTTCTTTCTCTCTACTTAACCAAAAAAATTAATTTGAAAAATTCATTGGTCTAATAATATTGCTCTCATCTCACTACTACCCTTGAATTCACAAAAAAAATCAAAAGAGGTGAGTCATACCAAAATATTGAAGTTGTGCCAAAATTGGGAAATGGTCACATAGACCATGGGCTAGTTGAATTTTTGCCCTCCCTCTTTTTCTTCCCTTTTTCTTTTTCAGCCGACCATTTCTCTCTCTCTCTCCACTCACTCTCCACACACACTTGGACACATGCATGTACACTAACCCATCGAGTGTATGAGAAGGAAAGAGAGAGATAGAGGTGGCCGGGGGCTTGGAATGCGCATGCTGCCAATTCGCATGCCTCCACCCAGATCGGACAAAGCCTGGAAGAGCTGCATGCTCTACTCCCCCTCTCCTGTCCCTCCCCTACTCAAACCTAGAGGATCTCCCGTCACATATTCACTTTGGCAAGGCCCGCACGGTGCATCTCAACCTTCTCTCCTTTCTGCGGCACCAGCTGGCGAAACCAGGAGGCCTCGACGCAGATGCACCTCCCTACTCCTCCTAGACCAACCTACCAGGCACCCCTTCTCGTTATGCAGCAACACCGACCCCCAACCGGCGACGAACGTGTCACCCTGGACACGGCCACGCTGGCCACCCCACGCTCCCGTTCTGGTGGCCATGGTCGCCCTGCGGTGGAGGAGGAGACCTTCCCTATGACGCCCGTGCACGGACAAGACCTTCCCCAACCTCTTCTGCACGCACGCGGCCGAGCAACGCCACGGGAATTCCGTCGAATAGCTGGCAGGCGCGACTGGACGCAACCTTGCACGCCAAGCCGTGCGACCCCGACGCCGCACTTCCCTCCAAACCATGGCGCCGTCGCTCAGACACGTTGCCTCGCCGCCCATCGCGCCCAATCCCCTGCTGCCGCCCACCTTCTTTTCCTCGCCGGACCTGGCGCACCGTACGCCGGCCGTTCCACTATAAAAAGGGCACAGGCCACATCCGCTCAAACCACCTCGCCACCGTACCCCTCATTCACCACCAGCCCACCTCCCCAGAGGAGAAGATCCCCTCCTCTCCCTACTGACCGTGGCCGTGCTCGATGCCGGCAAGCACACGGGGAAGGTTGCCGACGCGGGAACCCCGCTGTTCTTCCCTTCTCCATGCTCCATGGTTACTCACGTCCATCCTTTCACTAACGCTCGCACCCATTTCTTCCAGGGACCCTGTAGAAGATGGCGTTCCGAGCGGCGTCCGCGACCTGTCGCCTGATGGCGTGTATTTCACACGTTCGTTGGGCAACCCCAAGAGGAAGGTATGATGCGCACAGCAGCAAGTTTTCCCTCAGAAAGAAACCAAGGTTTATCGAACCAGGAGGAGCCAAGAAGCACGTTGAAGGTTGATGGCGGCGAGATGTAGTGCGGCGCAACACCAGTGATTCCGGCGCCAACGTGGAACCTGCACAACACAACCAAAGTACTTTGCCCCAACGAAACAGTGAGGTTGTCAATCTCACCGGCTTGCTGTAACAAAGGATTAACCGTATTGTGTGGAAGATGATTGTTTGCAGAAAACAGTAGAACAAGTATTGCAGTAGATTGTATTTCAGTAAAGAGAATTGGACCGGGGTCCACAGTTCACTAGAGGTGTCTCTCCCATAAGACGAACAGCATGTTGGGTGAACAAATTACAGTTGGGCAATTGACAAATAAAGAGAGCATGACCATGCACATACATATCATGATGAGTATAGTGAGATTTAATTGGGCATTACGACAAAGTACATAGACCGTCATCCAACTGCATCTATGCCTAAAAAGTCCACCTTCAGGTTATCATCCGAACCCCCTCCAGTATTAAGTTGCTAACAACAGACAATTGCATTAAGTATGGTGCGTAATGTAACTAGTGACTACATCCTTGAACATAGCACTAATGTTTTATCCCTAGTGGCAACAGCACAACACAACCTTAGAACTTTCTCACATCGTCCTGTGTCAATGCGAGGCATGAACCCACTATCGAGCATAAGTACTCCCTCTTGGAGTTACAAGCATCTACTTGGCCAGAGCATCTACTAGTAACGGAGAGCATGCAAGATCATAAACAACACATAGCATAACTTTGATAATCAACATAACAAGTATTCTCTATTCATCGGATCCCAACAAACGCAACATATAGAATTACAGATAGATGATCTTGATCATGTTAGGCAGCTCACAAGATCCGACAATGATAGCACAATGGGGAGAAGACAACCATCTAGCTACTGCTATGGACCCATAGTCCAGGGGTAGACTACTCACACATCACACCGGAGGTGACCATGGCGGTGTAGAGTCCTCCGGGAGATGATTCCCCTCTCCGGCAGGGTGCCGGAGGCGTTCTGCTGGATCCCCCGAGATGGGATCGGCGGCGGCGGCGTCTCTGGAAGGTTTTCCGTATCGTGGTTCTCGATACTTTGGGGGTTTCGTCACGGAGACTTTTTATAGGCGGAAGGGCAGGTCAAGAGGCGGCACGGGGCCCCACACTACAGGCCGGCGCGGCCAAGGGGGCCGCGCCGCCCTATGGTGTGGCCCCTCCGTGGCCCCTCTTCGTCTCTCCTTCGGACTTCCGGGAAGCTTCGTGAGAAAATAGGCCCCTGGGCTTTGATTTCGTCCAATTCCGAGAATATTTCCTTACTAGGATTTCTGAAACCAAAAACAGCAGAAAAACAAGAATCGGCACTTCGGCATCTTGTTAATAGGTTAGTTCCGTAAAATGCACGAATATGACATAAAGTGTGCATAAAACATGTAGATAACATCAATAATGTGGCATGGAACATAAGAAATTATCGATACGTCGGAGACGTATCAGCATCCCCAAGCTTAGTTCTGCTCGTCCCGAGCGGTAAAACGATAACACGAGATAATTTCCGGAGTGACATGCCATCATAATCTTGATCATACTATTTGTAAAGCATATGTAGTGAATGCAGCGATCAAAACAATGTATATGACATGAGTAAACAAGTGAATCATATAGCAAAGACTTTTCATGAATAGCACTTCAAGACAAGCATCAATAAGTCTTGCATAAGAGTTAACTCATAAAGCAATAATTCAAAGTAAAGATATTGAAGCAACACAAAAGAAGATTAAGTTTCAGCGGTTGCTTTCAACTTGTAACATGTATATCTCATGGATATTGTCAACATAGAGTAATATAATAAGTGCAATAAGCAAGTATGTAGGAATCAATGCACAGTTCACACAAGTGTTTGCTTCTTGAGGTGGAGAGAAATAGGTGAACTGACTCAACATTGAAAGTAAAAGAATAGTCCTCCATAGAGGAAAAGCATCGATTGCTATATTTGTGCTAGAGCTTTGATTTTGAAAACATGAAACAATTTTGTCAACGGTAGTAATAAAGCATATGCATCATGTAAATTATATCTTATAAGTTGCAAGCCTCATGCATAGCGTACTAATAGTGCCCGCACCTTGTCCTAATTAGCTTGGACTACCGGGTCATCACAATGCATTGTTTTTACCAAGTGTCACAAAGGGGTACCTCTATGCCACCTGTACAAAGGTCTAAGGAGAAAGCTCGCATTGGATTTCTCGCTATTGATTATTCTTCAACTTAGACATCCATACCGGGACAACATAGACAATAGATAATGGACTCCTCTTTTATGCATAAGCATATACCAACAATTAATAATTTTCTCATTTGAGATTTGAGGATTGTTGTCCAAAACTGAAACTTCCACCATGGAGCATGGCTTTAGTTAGCGGCCCAATGTTCTTCTCTAACATATGCATGCTTAACCATATGGTGGTAGATCTCTCTTACTTCAGACAAGACGGACATGCATAGCAACTCACATGAAATTCAACAATGAAAAGTTGATGGCGTCCCCAGTGAACATGGTTATCGCACAACAAGCAACTTAATAAGAGATAAAGTGCATAATTACATATTCAATACCACAATAGTTTTTAAGCTATTTGTCCCATGAGCTATATATTGCAAAGGTGAATGATGGAATTTTAAAGGTAGCACTCAAGCAATTTACTTTGGAATGGCGGAAAAATACCATGTAGTATAGGTAGGTATGGTGGACACAAATGGCATAGTGGTTGGCTCAAGTATTTTGGATGCATGAGAAGTATTCCCTCTCGATACAAGGTTTAGGCTAGCAAGGCTTATTTGAAACAAACACAAGGATGAACCGGTGCAGCAAAACTCACATAAAAGACATATTGAAAACATTATAAGACTCTACACCGTCTTCCTTGTTGTTCAAACTCAAAACTAGAAATTATCTAGACCTTAGAGAAACCAAATATGCAAACCAAATTTTAGCATGCTCTATGTATTTCTTCATTAATGGGTGCAAAGCATATGATGCAAGAGCTTAATCATGAGCACAACAATTGCCAAGTATCACATTACCCAAGACATTTATAGCAATTACTACATGTATCATTTTCCAATTCCAACCATATAACAATTTAACGAAGGAGAAACTTCGCCATGAATACTATGAGTAGAAACCAAGGACATACTTGTCTATATGCTACAGCGGAGCGTGTCTCTCTCCCATAAAGTGAATGCTAGGATCCATTTTATTCAAACAAAACAAAAAACAAAAACAAACCGACGCTCCAAGAAAAAGCACATAAGATGTGATGGAATAAAAATATAGTTTCAGGGGAGGAACCTGATAATGTTGTCGATGAAGAAGGGGATGCCTTGGGCATCCCCAAGCTTAGACGCTTAAGTCTTCTTGATATATGCAGGGGTGAACCACCGGGTGCATCCCCAAGCTTAGAGCTTTCACTCTCCTTGATCATGTTGCATCATACTCCTCTCTTGATCCTTGAAAACTTCCTCCACACCAAACTCGAAACAACTCATTAGAGGGTTAGTGCACAATATAAATTGACATATTCAGAGGTGACACAATCATTCTTAACACTTCTGGACATTGCATAATGCTACTGGACACTAATGGATCAAAGAAATTCATCCAACATAGCGAAAGAGGCAATGCGAAATAAAAGGCAGAATCTGTCAAAACAGAACAGTTCGTATTGACGAATTTTAAAATGGCACCAGACTTGCTCAAATGAAAATGCTCAAATTGAATGAAAGTTGCGTACATATCTGAGGATCATGCACGTAAATTGGCTTAATTTTCTGAGTTACCTACAGGGAGGTGGACCCAGATTCGTGACAGCAAAGAAATCTGGAACTGTGCAGTAATCCAAATCTAGTACTTACTTTTCTATCAACGGCTTAACTTGGCACAACAAAACACAAAACTAAGATAAGGAGAGGTTGCTACAGTAGTAAACAACTTCCAAGACACAAAATAAAAACAAAGTACTGTAGGTAAAAACATGGGTTGTCTCCCATAAGCGCTTTTCTTTAACGCCTTTCAGCTAGGCGCAGAAAGTGTGTATCAAGTATTATCGAAGGGTGATGCATTCTCAGCGGGGTGTGGAGTTTTCTCAACTAGGCATAGTATATTGGATACATAAGTTTCAGCATCTCCCTTTTCATTAGTCTTAGGCGTGCTACTCTCATCAAACAAATTTTCAGGAACTAGCCAAGCATAGTTATTTTCTAATGCATCATTCATAGCTAAGAGCTTACATGGTATTGGTGCTTTTATCTCCCCTCCATCATCAATATTATTAGTGTATCTTATTCTATCCATATCCATCCTTTCAAGGAGACTAAAAAAATTAGTAGGACAACCAAGCATATTAAATTTAGCAAACACCTTTCTAGCTTCTCTTGCTAGACCACCAAATTCTCTAAGAAGGGTTTCTAATACAAAATCTTTCTTTTCCCCCTCTTCCATATCACCAAGTGTGAAAAACATGTGTTGGATTATAGGATTAAGATTAACAAATTTAGTTTCCAACAGGCGAACTAAATGCGCAGCAGCAATTTCATAAGTAGGCGCAAGGTCTACCAAGTGTCTATCTTCAAAATTTTCAATAGTACTAACATGATTGAAAAATTCTTCTATATTATTTCTCCCAACTATAGACCCACGTCCTACCGGTATGTTTTTTGTGGTAAAATTAAAAGGAAACATGATGAATAAAGTAAATGCAAGTAAACTAATTTTTTGTGTGTTTTTGATATAGCAAACAAGATAGCAAATAAAGTAAAACTAGCAACTAATTTTTTTGTATTTTGATTTAGTGCAGCAAACAAAGTAGTAAATAAAACTAAGCAAGACAAAAACAAAGTAAAGAGATTGAGAAGTGGAGACTCCCCTTGCAGCGTGTCTTGATCTCCCCGGCAACGGCGCCAGAAAAAGAGCTGTTGACGTGGGAGTTGAAAATCTTTGTGGTGTAACTTTTCTTCGTTCCCAAGAAACGGCGCCGGAAAAAAGAGCTTGATGGCGTGTATTTCACACGTTCGTTGGGCAACCCCAAGAGGAAGGTATGATGCGCACAGCAGCAAGTTTTCCCTCAGAAAGAAACCAAGGTTTATCGAACCAGGAGGAGCCAAGAAGCACGTTGAAGGTTGATGGCGGCGAGATGTAGTGCGGCACAACACCAGTGATTCCGGCGCCAACGTGGAACCTGCACAACACAACCAAAGTACTTTGCCCCAACGAAACAGTGAGGTTGTCAATCTCACCGGCTTGCTGTAACAAAGGATTAACCGTATTGTGTGGAAGATGATTGTTTGCAGAAAACAGTAGAACAAGTATTGCAAGAGATTGTATTTCAAGAAAGAGAATTGGACCGGGGTCCACAGTTCACTAGAGGTGTCTCTCCCATAAGACGAACAGCATGTTGGGTGAACAAATTACAGTTGGGCAATTGACAAATAAAGAGAGCATGACCATGCACATACATATCATGATGAGTATAGTGAGATTTAATTGGGCATTACGACAAAGTACATAGACCGTCATCCAACTGCATCTATGCCTAAAAAGTCCACCTTCAGGTTATCATCCGAACCCCCTCGGTATTAAGTTGCTAACAACAGACAATTGCATTAAGTATGGTGCGTAATGTAACTAGTGACTACATCCTTGAACATAGCACTAATGTTTTATCCCTAGTGGCAACAGCACAACACAACCTTAGAACTTTCATCCTTTGTCCTGTGTCAATGCGGGCATGAACCCACTATCGAGCATAAGTACTCCCTCTTGGAGTTACAAGCATCTACTTGGCCAGAGCATCTACTAGTAACGGAGAGCATGCAAGATCATAAACAACACATAGCATAACTTTGATAATCAACATAACAAGTATTCTCTATTCATCGGATCCCAACAAACGCAACATATAGAATTACAGATAGATGATCTTGATCATATTAGGCAGCTCACAAGATCCGACAATGATAGCACAATGGGGAGAAGACAACCATCTAGCTACTGCTATGGACCCATAGTCCAGGGGTAGACTACTCACACATCACACCGGAGGCGACCATGGCGGCGTAGAGTCCTCCGGGAGATGATTCCCCTCTCCGGCAGGGTGCCGGAGGCGATCTCCTAGATCCCCCGAGATGGGATCGGCGGCGGCGGCGTCTCTGGAAGGTTTTCTGTATCGTGGTTCTCGGTACTGGGGGTTTCGTCACGGAGACTTTTTATAGGCGGAAGGGCAGGTCAAGAGGCGGCACGGGGGCCCCACACTACAGGCCGGCGCGGCCAAGGGGCCGCGCGCCGCCTATGGTGTGGCCCCTCCGTGGCCCCTCTTCGTCTCTCCTTCGGACTTCGGAAGCTTCGTGAGAAAATAGGCCCCTGGGCTTTGATTTCGTCCAATTCCGAGAATATTTCCTTACTAGGATTTCGAAACCAAAAACAGCAGAAACAAAGAATCGGCACTTCGGCATCTTGTTAATAGGTTAGTTCCAGAAAATGCACGAATATGACATAAAGTGTGCATAAAACATGTAGATAACATCAATAATGTGGCATGGAACATAAGAAATTATCGATACGTCGGAGACGTATCATCGCCGTCGACCGTCGCCGGACCGTAACTGTTTTCGTCGCCGTGACCACCGGCCGGTAGCCCGCCCTCTCCCGCATCCATCGCACCCGACGCCGCCAGTTTCTGCGACCCCAGGTGAGCGTGCTGGCCGCCAGACGCCGCTAGGGTTTGCCCTGCAAACCATCCGCGACGAGCCGGGGAAGAAAAGCCCGTGCCGTTGGATTTAGATCCAACGGATGCATGCGGGTGGCCGCGGGTCCCGCGCGCTGACGCAGACGGCCACGTCCCTGCCCTTTTTAAATCTCGGACTCCCGCGCGTCGCGGATGGAGCTGGGCCACCCAGCGCCAAATCTCCTCCGATTTGGGCCGCACCGCCAGTCCCGGCCCATTTTCATTTCCTGTTTAAAACTAGTTCAAATCTGCCAGTACATATGTCTGTAGGTTTTGAAATTCCATAAATTCCTCGAGTGCTCAAATTTGTTGATTCAAACTTTTGTGTACTCATGAATAAAATCTCTACCACAGAAAGGTGCATGCATGTGATTTAGTGCTGTAAAAATGAGCTGTTAAATGAAAACCTAAAAAGTATCTGATTGTGTAATTTATTTAGTGTGAGAGATTTATGAAACCTTTTTGCATGAGGTTAGTTTTGTTGTGTAGTATTTGTAGATAGCTTCATTTTGACACTAGTGTAGCATGCAGGAGCTTCCTGGATTTTAATTGTTTTAGAAAATAAGATCTGTCCAGTGAGTCAGTAAATGTTTTTTAATTTGAAAAATAATAATGATTTTGAAACAAACCCAAGTGCTACTGGTAGGTATATCTATAGGGTAATTTTGTGCCAAAGGAAATATTTTTAAGAGTTATAGTTTAATTCCAAGAATTTAATTACTAAAACAGTATATCTTTTCAGTATTTGATTTTTATAAAATCTTTTACAAATCAGAAAAATGTCAAACCAGTGGGGTTAGTTCACATTTAGTCTCACCTATCCAGGGGTATGTTTGGTGTTGGTTGATGATGCTATGATACTGGTGTGGCTTGCTGTTTGTATGCTCTGGTTTCTGTCCCATTTAAATTGTCTAAATTAATTAAAAGTTTATTTGAAAGTGATTCTTGTGCATGTGTGTTCTACATGTTATTAGCTTTCAGTAGGTATGCTGCATGCATTTTTGTGACTTACAGAAAGATTTAGACCATTTAAATGGTTCCTAAGTCAATTCTGGAAGTGCAAAAATCATATCTTTTGTTTTAAAAATCATAAATGGATGAAACCACTTTCAGTAGCTTGCATTAGTAACCCTTTACATACTGTAATTTTTCCAAATTTTTGTGTGAATTATTCTGGTGCGGTTTGTTGATTGGGTATGTCTTGTGGTTTTCTTTATGCGACGCTAGATTCGAACACCGCCGGAAACGAAGGAGGAGGAGACTTCGGAGGGATTGAAGAGGAAGACCAGGGGAACTTTGCTAATCAAGGCAAGCCACCTCTTGATGCATCTCTGATCCTATATATCTTATTCTTGCATTATTACAGATTTTATAAAAGTGCATGTCTTCTATTTATTTTGTCGGTGGTTAGTGCCACCCGGAGTTTTTATTGATCCACCCTTAGGGTGCAGCCCTCATTGATACCTACAGATCACCTCTCTATTAGTGATATGGTGCTTATCACCTTGTCATCCTTGTCGCCACTTTTCGAAGAAGAATTGGACTATAGGTTGGGAGCCCTGGAAAAATGGTTATGAAAATGTTTTCCTGAAAATGAGCTTTTCGAAAACCTTGGAATGGGGTAGCCCTGCCCAAGTGTGGTTTATCAAAAGGCAAAAGTTTCTAAAAAGAAGATTTGCTGGAGGCAAGTGGAGGAAAGAAAATATTTTCGAAAACTTTAGCGCCTAAGTACTCACCCGGACTGAAAGACAGTGCAACCACATTACCCCAAAGTGGGCACGGGGCGTAGCGTAGTAGTTTGTCTCGCCTTAAGTTTGAGTCCTGCAAATGTAGTGGCAGTCCGACCATGGACGCTTCGACCGGGGTTCTTCCCATGAGAAGGGACGCAACCCATTTGCCTTTTCAGGTATGCGGGGTACAACCTATGAGCTCCCATTGAATAATGCCCCGCGGTTGGTCGCGGCATTCCGGAGGGTCGAGCTGGTCGGGGAAATTGCTACTCCTGGGTAAACGACCCCTCGGACTCTGGTGTTGGGAGGTACAACTCTAGGCGGCATGTCTTAGGCTAAGGCGAGCAGGCGAAAAACTACGATCAGGTATTTGTCGTGGCATATGTCATTATGCAGGGACGATGCCCACACGATGAGTATTCGAATCTTGTGGGGAAAGTGTACAACATCTGCAGAGTGAAAACTATTCGAATAGCCGTGTCCGCGGTTATGGACGATCGAGAAGGCTGTTGCTTAGCCTGAAGAGTTTTTGGTTTCGCAAAAGTGTGTCCTCAAATATTGTTTTGGGAAAGTGATGCCAGTGGTACTAGTGGAAAGTGCACCTAGGAGGTACGGTGGAAAGCTGAAATGTTTTGTGTTGGCCATATGAGATGGCCGGGAAAGAAATGGGGTCATCCTTACCTATTAGTCTGCAAAATAAAATGGTTTACAAAGAGTTTTCAACAAAGATATAGATATGTCAAACTCTCGAGAGGAACCACCTCTCGCTCCTTGTCGCCCTAGTTTAGTGCCTGTTCCTTGCTACTGCCATATTGCATATCCTTTACTTCTCTCTAAGGTGGTTTGCGAGTACATTCAAACGTACTCATTGGCATTGTTGTCCTGGCTATTTACTTGGCCAGACTTTTAAGAGGAGTACTACGAAGAAGAGGAGTACGACGCCGAAGACGCGAACTAGGTCGCTCTCCTAGTCAGCCGCCTGTAGGGTAAAGGCCTGACGTGGGTTCCACCGCTGTTTGAAGTCAAATAAATTCCGCTGCTGTTTGTTGAACTTCGGCCTTGATGGCCTATGATGTAAGACTTCCGTATTAATGTTATTTCGGTACTGTAGTGGATGATGTAATCTGGTATCAGTTCGGTTATGTATTCACGATGGAATGATCTTAGGATCGTGAAATTGTATGCATAACAGGAGTTCTGGACTGGTAAGTCCGGGGCCCCACAGGCCATGCGCTTATAAAATATTCTCGGTCTATCATTTTCCATTTCCTTCCTCTTGGTACATGCTGCTATTTCACCTCCCATCTTCCTTTTGGTGGCTGCTAGACTCAGTTCATCTCCTCTCTTCTTCCTTTTTCTACCTGCTACTACTGCTGCTGCATCTTCTGTATTCTTCTCTGCTGTACCTGCTGTGGCGGCTGGTGGTTTTCCTGGTTTAACATTTCTGACCGCTTCTAGGTGCGCCTCCAACTCGTGACTCGTAAAGTGCTGCGGTTTAGTCTTTGCACAGGCCTGATCACCAATAAATTGCAATTTTTTATTATTTTTTCGGAAACTGTGACATATTGGAAGGAAACGGCGATGGCCCATATAGCATATCTTGTTTATTATCCTCTTGCCACTGATGCGTATCACGGTGAACACATGCATTATAACCTGATGTTACTACGCTCGACATAGTGCCCAAAGCTGGATAATCATGGGTGCAATACAAAGACAAAGACACGTAATAGAAAATTTTGTTCTTTAGGTTGACACACATCCCGTGTAGGGACACCCTTCCATAATGTTTGCAAGTCTCTAATAAGAGGCTGCATGAACACATCAAAATCCTTCCCAGGAGATTTGGGACCTGGGATGAGTAAGGCCATCATACTGATTCGGCGATCGGTGCATGTCCAGGGAGCCTGGTTGTATGGTGTAACTAGTACGGCCACATGCTATACGAGTTGCTCATGTTGCCAAATGGGTTGAATCCATACGTAGCAAGGCCAAGTCTCAGGTTCCTTGGATCTGCAGCAAAATTTGGATGATCCAGGTCGAATTGCTTCCATTCATCGCCATCAGCAGGATGCCTCAGTAAATCAGGGTCGGGCGTGAGAATCTCTTTGTGCCATCTTGTTTCCCGAGATATTTGTTCTGAAGCAAACAACCTCTGCAATCTTTGTACAAGTGGAAAGTATCTCAGAACCTTCCAAGGAATCTTTTTCTTACCACCAGCTCCATCATGTTTCCATATTGATTCCTTACATACTGGACATTCATCGAGGTCATTATACTCCATCCAAAACAGTGCCTGATTATTTTTGCAAAAATCAATCTTCTCATATCCAAGTCCTAGTACCTTGATGTACTTGCTTCACCTCATAAAAGGATTTTGGCGAGTCCAGCCCCTGTGAGTGCATCATTGTATGTCTTCGCAATCGCATTGAAGGCTTTATTGGTTATCCCCTGGTATGACTTGTCATGAAGTAATTTCACAATTAATTCGAATCTTGACACAACAGAACCAGGGGCCACTAAGCGCTTAGCATCTTCTATCAGGTCATGGAAAAGAGGCTTTTTGTGATAACCATGGGGTTGTTGGCTTGCATATGGATACAGATCCCATAACAAATTAGCAGTAGCCTCATCCTGGACGAGATCTTCAGGCTGATAACCATCAGAATAAAGAGGATCAATAATCTCAGGCTGATCATAGTGTTCACCATGGTTAATCCACCTGATATATGTCTGGTCCATCCCATAAACGAATAAATGATCTGAGACTACATGTTGAGGCTTGGACCCAATATTCAAACATATGCGGCATGGACAAATCACTTCCTTTGTTGTGTCGCCATCAGTAAAATCACTAACTTGCTTCATGAAGTCTTCAATACCACTCAAATATGTTGGTGTGTTTAATGAGTGAAATAATATCCAAGTTCTGTCCATCTGTTGAGGGAATAGATGGTCAAAGAAGCGATAAACTATTTCAACAAACAGGTCACCTACGAATGTAAGCAAACATACCTGAGCAAACAGGTCGAATATAAAACTATAAATGCTACATTATTTGAGCCGATTTCAGCAAACGAACTGAGTGCAAAACTACGGCTACCTAGCGAACAGATTTTATTTTAGGCTGACCAGTGAGTTTCCCCACTTTGTATTTTTTCTTTTTATTAATAAAAAGAGGGAAATATGTACAAAAATTGCTGGAGAGCAGCAACTAAAAGGATCATAGATCCCAAACAGCAAAATATATATAAAATGTTCTACCCATGATATGATTTCCTCTTTGCCATATGAACAAGGAGAGCAATTTCATCCTTGAATCTCTTGTGCCATCTGTAAATGCTTGGGGGGGGGGGGGAACAGATATATCGAAAGCAATACAATACCAACACATTCTTTCTTCTTTTTTGCCGTAATTCCGCCAATATATTAGCAGTGCAAAGAAGTCAAAAGTAATAAGATTACAAACAGGTCCATAGACCACCAAGGCCGTACCTGAGAATACGGAGGGACTGAGCAAAACAAGAAATAGAGGACCTCAACATGATCATTGGCAACTAAAATGATTTTATATATACTACTCACTCCATTTCAATAAACAATGCACCCTTGTTTTTCGTTTTTTATCTTCGAAAAAATATTAATCTATATCTCTCTATTTAAAAATGATGTTTCAATTTTATGTAGATATACATGTATTTAGATGAGTTTAGTTTGCAGATACATGCAAGTTTTGATGAAGTTGAAACATATTTTTCAGGATGAAGTATATAAAAAAAATTGATATAAAACTGCTATCATTAGAAAGTATTTTCCATCACGGTTCTAACAATGCTGCTTATGTATTATATGATCGTGATATTGTTGTCCTATTTATTTGGTCAAGGTTCACATTGAAATGTGGTAAAATAAATTAAAAGAAGTGCATCGTGTGAAAAAGCAATCTAAGAATTCAAAAGTGCTAATTGTTAGTCGAAACATGACATCTTTCAAAAATGAATCTTCAATTAGTACTTCATAAAAATCACTGAGACAAAATATTAATATTCATTGGAAGACTAACTGAATTAGCTGCACTCGCGATGAAAGAGAAAGAAAAGATACGGGTAAGAGCAAGTACAATAAGGTACAGTCTTTTGTATGTTTGTTTGGGTTGCTCATCAAGCTTATCGCTCGATACAATAAGTTACAGTCAGCGGGAGTGGTGTTTTGGAACATGGGTGCATAGTGGGTGGTATCATGGAGTACTATAATAGGTATGCTATATCTATACTCCTATATAGTGTAGCAATTTTGATAGTTTGAATCCAAGCATCATAATGCAATCTCTACTGTTGATTGTGCACCATCGGACGGTCTAAAACATTGGGATTCGCAGCTACAGTAGCACCCATCATTCTCTACGTCATTCTGGAAACATCTATATATTTGTTCTAGCCAATTCACGCTCCCTCCATACGCGACGCTGCTGGTCACGGCCCGACAACAAAACTCACGGACGCCTATGCTCTCCATAGATTAGTCAGAGTTGAATGCGATGCATGCGAATGGTAGTCACGCTCAAACTTGATCGAACCGAAAGTGTGGCGAGTAGGTCGGTAGCACTGCACGGACATGCAGTTGCATAAGTGCTGGTACGTTCCCTATAGGTGGCACTGGGCATGGATGGGCGGATAAATTATTGAAGATCTGAATTTTGACAGCTAAAAATAAATAAGTACAAAACCAAAGACGTGCAAAATTCAATAGTATATTCAAGAGCACATACATGGCAGAAAATTGCAATTCTACATGAGAAATACAATTCAATGTTAGTAATACATAGTTTTCCCACATTTTACGCTATGCAAGCTATTTTGAGTTGAAATTGTAACGACTGATTTTTAACGTGCAAAGCACATGAAGCTGACTAGTTTATTATAGTGGAGTATAGAAAATGGCATAGAAGGGGATATTGCGAATTGAGAGTGGCATAAACACAACTTCAGTTTTTGTAATGGCATAAACACAACTTGTGAATTGAGGAGTGGCATAGAACCAATTAGCCGTTGTTTCAATAACAGCCATCAAAAGCCGATCGAACGCACGAGGATGGATCCAAAATTTACCCATTTTTAGTTTCACAGGAAAATTTTAAACTTAAAATTAAATCGCCTAGAAGTATTTGAAACAAAAATCCAAAGTAAATCTTATATGTTGGGTTATGCATTCTGGGGAGTTTCATCGATTCAGCCATATTGTTTATCAATAAACCTCATTTTATGTTTTACAACCAACTTTAAACTTAAAATTCAAACTGTCCGTAAAAAAGAACAACATTCCAGTAAATCTTATACTATATTTCTTCTGCATTCTGGGAAAGATTGGTCGGATTCAAAAAAATAGTTTGGGAATAAACATTGTTTTAGTCTGGACACGACTTATTGTAGAGTGATTTTTGGTTGGATACATTCATGTGCGTTCGATTGGCTTTGGATGGTTATAATTGAACCTAAGTCAACGCTGGACTTCTGACCTGAACGTCACTGGAGCTGCGTCAAAAGTCCAGCCATGACTTTGTCTCAATAACAGCCATCAAAAGCCGATCGAACGCACAGGAATGGATCCAACCAAAAATCACTCAACCGCTGGAATTTTGACCTGAAAGTCACTGAAGCTGTGTGCATACTTGCCCAACAGGTTGTGTATGAATTTAAACCAACATATCTGAGCAAACAGGTCGAATATAAAACTATATAACTAAATGCCACGTTATTCTTTATCGGAAAAAATGCCACGTTATTTGAGCCGATTTCAGCAAACCAAGTGAGGTCTATTTTTTTTAGGCTGGACAGTGGTTTCCTCGCTGTGTATTTTTCACTGTAATAAAAAAGAGGGAAAAGGTTACTGGAGAGCAGCAACTAAAAGGATCATAGATCCCAAACAGCAAAATCTAGCTAAAAAAGTTCTACCCATGATGATAAGCCATGATATGATTTCCTCTTTGCCTTACAAACAAGGAGAGCCATTTCATCCTTGAATCTCTTGCGTCTTCTGTAAATGCTTGGGGGCGAACAGATCAATCGAAAGCAATATAATACCAACAAATTTTTTCTTCTTTTTGGCCGTAAATCCACCGATGTATTAGCAGTGCAAAGAACCCAGAAGTAATAAGATTACAAACAGGTCCATAGAGGACTGGCACCAAGCAACGACTACAGACATTGGGCAATGGTGAGCAGTACAGTGTACAGTACGAATGAATTCGAGCAAATAGGTAAAGCGGAAAACAATGCCTGCCTATGTTTATGTTATCTTTTTTTGAGATCCCGGTGGGGTTAAGAAAAAGGCTAGACTATTATAGATCGCGTTTCTTTTGGCAGAGTGATGGTCATAAGCGTAAGTATAGGTTATCGAGGTGGGATATCTTGTGTCGCCCTAAAGACCAGGGAGGGTTGGGAATTGAAGTATTGGAACTAAAGAATAAGAGTCTAATTAGTAAGTGGTTGTTTGAACTTTTGAATGGAGACGGGGTGTGGCAGGAATTGCTTCGTAACAAATATATTCAATCTAAAACATTATCTCAAGTAAAAGCAAAGCCACTTGATTCTCCTTTTTGGAAAGGTTTTATGAAAGTGAAAGATGATTTTCTTAAGCGTGGATCTTTCAAAATTGGCGATGGAAAGAATACTAGTTTCTGGGAAGATAAGTGGTTGGGGAACGCACCTTTGTCACATCAATACCCATCTCTTTTTAACATTGCTGAATGAAAACATGTCTCAGTTGCGCATGTTTTAGAGAATAACCCTCTTCAGATTTCATTTAGAAGGATTCTAACACCCAACAAGTGGGTTCTCTGGTTAGAATTAGTGGAACGTCTTATGCATGTTCGGTTGTCTAATGAAAATGATTCCTTTGTTTGGGATCTAAATAGTTCAGGCAATTTTACTGTAAAGTCATACTATCTTGATTTGTTACAAGATAAAAGGAACTTCTTAAGGAAATATATTTGGAAAATGAAGGTACCGTTGAAGATTAAGATCTTTATGTGGTTTCTCTATCGGAGAGTTATTTTAACCAAAGATAACCTTGCAAAAAGAAATTGGCAAGGATGCAAGAAATGTGTTTTCTGTGATAAGGATGAATCTATTCAATATTTGTTTATTGACTGCCCTCTAGCTAAGGTTGTTTGGCGCATAGTATATATGACTTTCGGTTTATCCCCACCTGCAAATATCACTCATCTTTTTGGTACTTGGCTTAGTGGTATTGCAAAGAAAGATGTACTGCAGATTCGTGTGGGTGTATGCGCTTTGATTTGGGCTATATGGAATGTGCGTAATGAAGTGGTTTTTAACAAGCCGAAACCTCAACCTTTCTTGCAGGTAATTCCTTTGGCTATTCATTGGATCCGTACGTGGTCTTATCTCCAACCAGTGGATCATCGGGCTGCCATGGAGTCTGGGTGCAACCGACTGGAGATGGTCGCACGGGATTTTTACAACCAGTGTGGTCAAGACATCGCCTTAGATTAAATCTTTGATGTTTTCTTGGAGACAACTTCTTTGTTTATTTAGATGGTTGATTTTAGTCTCGACTTTAGTCGATGAGTGAGATGTAATAAACTGTAAACGCTGGAGTCTCTTTTAATAAGGTAATAAAGCAGCCATATGCATCATTTTGATGCAGAGGTTGGGGTATTATCCCCATTTCGAGAAAAAAGAAAAAAAACACATCGAGAGGAAAACAATATCAACCGATCGATTCGAACGAACTAACGAACTTATAAGGGCTGGGCGACGGCGACTGACTTCGATTGAGCTATAATGAATCGTACTTGCCTGTGCCCGAAGATAGCATGCATACCGTGAGGATCTACAGCTGACCGCGCCGCCGGTGCGGCTGGAGAAGAACAGCGCCACCATAGCCGCCGGCTGACGCGGCTGATAGACAGCGTGGGGAAGTTTTGGTGCGCGGCCTGGTTCACCGAGGGTGTGTCTAGAGAAGAACAGGGCGCCGAAGGAGGTGTCTAGAGAAGAACAAGGTGGGCTGGGTGCTGGGTTAAAGGCGAGCGTTCGAAATATTGGGCGCGCGTTCGAAAGTTTAGGTGCGCGAGGGTGGTGTCTGCTGGTGAAAATTTCCCCGTCCTCTACTTCTTCTTTTTTTTTCTTTTGAGAACACAGTACAACGCAGACGCTCACAAACACACACGTACAAACACCCCTATGAACGCACGCACGCACGCACACCCTACCCCTATGAGCACCTCCGAGGGACTGAGCCGGCATATCTTGAGGTTGACGAAGTCACCACTGGCGCCTCCTCTTCTATTTTGGGCTAATCTATTTATCTATAATATCTATCTATACCTCTATCTATCTACATGTTTTTTAATTTTTTTCTATTCTATACATGAGTTTTTGAATTTGAATTTTTTCACTCTGTCAGCCTTCCCGGCCAATGCTCATTTGTAGCTTAAAGGTGCTATCTACCGCTCATCATACAAGGACTCTTCAGATCTAACGGCTGTGAATGCACGGATTCGTCACCCATGCTTCCCCTTGGACTGGCGATGCTGAAAGAAAGCCTGAAACACTGGAACCCTCTAGATACTTCGGGGTACCTCACTGCTCCACATTATTAAACAGGCCTTTTCCGACATGGGAAGTCAAAAGTTGGGGGCTCCATCCAGTACATATGAATGCTCGCTAGCTGCATGGTCTAGAAGCAGACTAGAGTAAATCATCAATTCATCAAATCAATTGGTGTATATTTTTTTTAGGAGCAAAGAAGCCGGCATGAACCATTTTCAAGCGTTTAAATTCCTCCTACCTGAAAAATGATTCTTTAGATTGACATCAACAAGAGAACTCTTTTAGAAAGAGTGAGAGAAAGGGAGATATGATTGCATACACTATTCTTAGAAGGGAAATCATGTACTTGTTCATGGAGAGATACAAGTATATCGACTATCTACACTAAAATTTTGAAATAAAAGAAACAAAATTGCAAATGTCTATTCTAACTAGATATATTGATATTTCTAAATAGTACCAAAGCAATACTTATTCTAAGCTGGGCACTCAACTTCTGAAATGCGCGAGTATTCGTAGGTCGATTTTTTTTTGTTTTTATTATTATTACTAGGCAGCACATGTGTTTGCCCGTCCAGTGAAACTCTTTCATTTCATTTTTCTTTTCCGCAAGGTCAGGAGTCGGAGGAAGAGGGATCACACGGGAGGAGACGAAGGGAGAGCAGTCACGGGGCCCCACTTATTTATGGTGTCTACATTTTTTCGGGTGATGCTGATCACAGCAGGGTTGTCGGTGCCATGTTAGGTGCCCCAATTATCCAATTGTTGGATAATTGGAGAGATGGAGAGAGAGAGAGTCTTGATGCCTCTCTTGACAAAGAAGATGGCTGGGAGTTTGCCTACCTAGCGTACGTGACTTGTGCTCAGTGAAGTGTGGGACCTCACGCATGGGAACCACACGTAAGTGACAGACTTGTTGCTCTAATAACTCGGGTGATTATTATATTGTATTAGTACATAGTTTCCTATGGATCCTTCTTAGTCACTCCAAAATGAAGCTTTTGGGAGGTTTTTGAAATTTCCATGTTTGAAACCAAAACGACTTCTCTTCATGCATGCTTGACTTCATAAGACAGAGTTTAGCTAGGGGTATGGGGTAGATACATGATTTTCCTGGTTTGAATATGTCTATACCTTGTTTATCAACTTAATTGAATGCTTACTATATGACATAAGAACACTATGTGCCTTGTTTTTTCATTTTTTTTAATTTTTTTCTAAAATTTGTATACCCATTTGAATCTTGGTCAAATTCTAGGTTTCACCAAGATTTGAATAAGTTTGAAACATGAATATGAAAATGTAAGCATGTATGCTTCTTAGTCACTCCAAAATGAAGCTCTTGGGAGGGTTTTTGAAATTTCCATGTTCAAAACCAAAAACCACATATCTTCATGCTTGACTTCGTGAAACAGAGTTTAGGGTTAGGGGGAAGATACATGATTTTTCTTGTTTGAATATGTCTAGACCTTGTTTATCATCTTAATTGAATGCTTACTATATGACATAAGAAGACCTTGGTTTTTCATTTATTTTTTTTGAATTTTTATGCCCATTTGAATCTTGGTCAAATTCTAGGTTTAACCAAGATTTAAACAAGTTTAAGACATGAAAATGAAAATGGAAGCCTGCATCCTTCTTAGTCACTCTAAAATGAATTTTTAAGAGGTTTTTGAAATTTCCATGTTTAATTTGAAACCCAAAACCACTTCTCTTCATGATTGACTTCATAAGACAGAGTTTAGGGTTAGGGGTAGATACGTACGTACATGATTTTTTCTGGTTTGAATATGTCTAGACATTTTGTTTATCAACTTTAATGCTTTACTATATGATCGACATAAGAATGCTATGTGCTTTGGTTTTTCATTCTTTTGATTTTTTATGAATTTTTATGCCCATTTGAATCTTGGTCAAATCCTAGGTTTGACAATGATTTAAACAAGTTTAAAACATGAATATGAAAATTAAGCATCTATCCTTCTTAAGTCACTCCAAAATGTAACTCTTGGGAGGGTTTTTGAAATTTCCATGTTTGAAACCAAAAACCACTTCTCTTCATGCATGCTTGACTTCATAAGACAGAGTTTAGGGTTAGGGGTAGATATATACATGATTTTCTAGTCTGAATATGTCTAGACCTTGTTTATCAACTTGAATGCTTACTATATATATGACATAAGAATGCTATGTCCTTTGTTTTTTCATTCTTTTGATTTTTTCCTGAAATTTTATGCCCATTTGAATCTTTTGGTCAAATCCTAGGTTTGACCAAGATTTAAACAAGTTTAAAACATGAAAATGAAAAGGGAAGCCTGCATCCTTCTTAGTCACTCTAAAATTAACTTAATTGAGAATGCTTACTATATGACATAAGAAGACTATGTGTGCCTTGGTTTTTCATTTTTTGATTTTTTTAAAATTCTTATGCCCATTTGAATTTTGGCCAAATCCTAGGTTTGACCATGGTTTAAACAAATTTAAATCAAGAATATGAAAATTAAGCATCTATCCTTCTTATTAGTCCCTCCAAAATGTAAATCTTGGGAGGGTTCTTGAAATTTGCATGTTTGAAACCAAAAACCACTTCTCTTCATGCATGCTTGACTTCATAAGACATAGTTTAGGGTTAGGGGTAGATATATACATGATTTTCTAGTTTGAATATGTCTAGACCTTGTTTATCAACTTGCATGCTTACTATATATATGACATAAGAATGCTATGTCCTTTGTTTTTTCATTCTTTTGATTTTTTCCTGAAATTTTATGCCCATTTGAATCTTTTGGTCAAATCCTAGGTTTGACCAAGATTTAAACAAGTTTAAAACATGAAAATGAAAAGGGAAGCCTGCATCCTTCTTAGTCACTCTAAAATGAATTTTTTAAGAGGTTTTTGAAATTTCCATGTTTAATTTGAAACCCAAAACCACTTCTCTTCATGATTGACTTCGTAAGACAGAGTTTAGGGTTAGGGGTAGATACGTACATACATGATTTTTTCTGGTTTGAATATGTCTAGACATTTTGTTTATCAACTTTAATGCTTTACTATATGATCGACATAAGAATGCTATGTGCTTTGGTTTTTCATTCTTTTGATTTTTTATGAATTTTTATGCCCATTTGAATCTTGGTCAAATCCTAGGTTTGACAATGATTTAAACAAGTTTAAAACATGAATATGAAAATTAAGCATCTATCCTTCTTAAGTCACTCCAAAATGTAACTCTTGGGAGGGTTTTTGAAATTTCCATGTTTGAAACCAAAAACCACTTCTCTTCATGCATGCTTGACTTCATAAGACAGAGTTTAGGGTTAGGGGTAGATATATACATGATTTTCTAGTCTGAATATGTCTAGACCTTGTTTATCAACTTGAATGCTTACTATATATATGACATAAGAATGCTATGTCCTTTGTTTTTTCATTCTTTTGATTTTTTCCTGAAATTTTATGCCCATTTGAATCTTTTGGTCAAATCCTAGGTTTGACCAAGATTTAAACAAGTTTAAGACATGAAAATGAAAAGGGAAGCCTGCATCCTTCTTAGTCACTCTAAAATGAATTTTTTAAGAGGTTTTTGAAATTTCCATGTTTAATTTGAAACCCAAAACCACTTCTCTTCATGATTGACTTCATAAGACAGAGTTTAGGGTTAGGGGTAGATACGTACATACATGATTTTTTCTGGTTTGAATATGTCTAGACATTTTGTTTATCAACTTTAATGCTTTACTATATGATCGACATAAGAATGCTATGTGCTTTGGTTTTTCATTCTTTTGATTTTTTATGAATTTTTATGCCCATTTGAATCTTGGTCAAATCCTAGGTTTGACAATGATTTAAACAAGTTTAAAACATGAATATGAAAATTAAGCATCTATCCTTCTTAAGTCACTCCAAAATGTAACTCTTGGGAGGGTTTTTGAAATTTCCATGTTTGAAACCAAAAACCACTTCTCTTCATGCATGCTTGACTTCATAAGACAGAGTTTAGGGTTACGGGTAGATATATACATGATTTTCTAGTCTAAATATGTCTAGACCTTGTTTATCAACTTGAATGCTTACTATATATATGACATAAGAATGCTATGTCCTTTGTTTTTTCATTCTTTTGATTTTTTCCTGAAATTTTATGCCCATTTGAATCTTTTGGTCAAATCCTAGGTTTGACCAAGATTTAAACAAGTTTAAAACATGAAAATGAAAAGGGAAGCCTGCATCCTTCTTAGTCACTCTAAAATTAACTTAATTGAGAATGCTTACTATATGACATAAGAAGACTATGTGTGCCTTGGTTTTTCATTTTTTGATTTTTTTAAATTCTTATGCCCATTTGAATCTTGGCCAAATCCTAGGTTTGACCATGGTTTAAACAAATTTAAATCACGAAGATAAAAATTAAGCATCTATCCTTCTTATTAGTCACTCCAAAATGTAAATCTTGGGAGGGTTCTTGAAATTTGCATGTTTGAAACCAAAAACCACTTCTCTTCATGCATGCTTGACTTCATAAGACAGAGTTTAGGGTTAGGTGTAGATATATACATGATTCTAGTTTGAATATGTCTAGACCTTGTTTATCAACTTGAATGCTTACTATATATATGACATAAGAATGATATGCCCTTTGTTTTTGCATTCTTTTGATTTTTTCCTGAAATTTTATGCCCATTTGAATCTTTTGGTCAAATCCTAGGTTTGACCAAGATTTAAACAAGCTTAAAACATGAAAATGAAAAGGGAAGCCTGCATCCTTCTTAGTCACTCTAAAATCAACTTAATTGAGAATGCTTACTATATGACATAAGAAGACTATGCGTGCATTGCTTTTTCATTTTTTCATTTTTTTTTAAATTCTTATGCCCATTTGAATCTTGGTCAAATCCTAGGTTTGACCATGGTTTTAACAAATTTAAATCATGAATATAAAAATTAAGCATCTATCCTTCTTAATTAGTCACTCCAAAATGTAACTCTTGGGAGGGTTTTTGAAATTTGCATGTTTGAAACCAAAAACCACTTCTCTTCATGCATGCTTGACTTCATAAGACAGAGTTTAGGGTTAGGGGTAGCTAGATACATGATTTTTTGGTTTGATAATGTATAGACCTTGTTTATCAACTTCATTGAATGCTTACTATATGACATAAGAATAATATGTGCACTGGTTTTTCATTTTATCGATTACTTTTTGAATTTTTATCCCCATTTGTTGAATCTTGGTCAAATCCTAGGTTTGACCAAGATTTAAACAAGTTTAAAACATGAATATGAAAAAGTAAGCCTGTATCGATCCTTCTTAGTCACTCCAAAATGAAGCTCGTGGGAGGTTTTTGAAATTTCCATTATTTTTCTTGTTTGAATATGTCTAGACCTTGTTTATCTACTTGAATGCTTACTATATGACATACAAAGACTATGTGCTTTGGTTTATGATTTTGTTGTTGAATTTTTATGCCCATTTAAATCTTGGTCAAATCCTAGGTTTGACCATGACTTAAACAAGTTTGAAACATGAATATGAAAAAGTAAGCATGTATCCTTCTTAGTCACTCCAAAATGAAGCTCTTAATTAGTAGGGTTTTTGAAATTTCCATGTTTGAAACCAAAAACCACTTATCTTCACCATGCATGCTTGACTTCATAAGACGGAGTTTAGGGTTAGAGGTAGATACATGATTTTTCAGGTTTAATATGTCTAGACCTTGTTTATCCATTTAATTGAATGCTTATTATATGACATATATAAGATGACCTTGGTTTTTCATTTTTTTTTGAATTTTTATGCCCATTTGAATCTTGGTCAAATCCTAGGTTTGACCAAGATTTGAACAAGTTTTAAACATGAATATGAAAAGGTAAGCATGTATGCTTCTTAGTCACTCCAAAATGAAGCTCTTGGGAGGGTTTTTGAAATTTCCATGTTTGAAACCAAAAACCACATCTCTTCATGCTTGACTTCATAAGACAGAGTTTAGGGTTAGGGGTAGCCACATACATGATTTTTCTGGTTTGAATATGTCTAGACCTTGTTTATCAACTTAATTGTATGCTTATTATATGACATAAGAAGACTATGTGCATTGGTTTTTCATTTTATTGCTTTTTTGAATTTTATCCCATTTGTTGAATCTTGGTCAAATCCTAGGTTTGACCAAGATTTAAACAAGTTTAAAACATGAATATGAAAAGTAACATGCATCGATCCTTCTTAGTCACTCCAAAATGAAGCTCGTAGGAGGTTTTTGAGATTTCCATGATTTTTCTAGTTTGAGTATGTCTAGTCCTTGTTTATCAACTTGAATGCTTACTATATGACATACACAGACTATGTGCTTTGGTTTTTGATTTTTTTCTGAATTTTTATGCCCATTTGAATCTTGGTCAAATCCTAGGTTTGACCATGACTTAAACAAGTTTAAAACATGAATATGACAAAGTAAGCATGTATCCTTCTTAGTCACTCCAAAATGAAGCTCTTGGGAGGGTTTTTGAAATTTCCATGTTTGAAACCAAAAACCACTTCTCTTCACCATTCATGCTTGACTTCATAAGATAGAGTTTAGGGTTAGGGGGTAGATACATGAATTTTCAGGTTTAATATGTCTAGACCTTGTTTATCAACTTAATTAAATGCTTACTATATGACATAAGAAGACCTTGGTTTTTCATTGTTTTTTTTGAATTTTTATGCCCATTTGAATCTTGGTCAAATCCTAGGGTTGACCAAGATTTGAACAAGTTTAAAACATGAATATGAAAAAGTAAGCATGTATGCTTCTTAGTCACTCCAAAATGAAGCTCTTGGGAGGGTTTTCGAAATTTCCATGTTTGAAACCAAAAACCACATCTCTTCATGCTTGACTTCATATGACAGAGTTCAGGGTTACCGGGAGATACATGATTTTTCTGGTTTGAATATGTCTAGACCTTGTTTATCAACTTAATTGAATGCTTACTATATGACATAAGAAGACTATGTGCCTTGGTTTTTCATTTATTTCGATTTATTTTGAATTTTATGCTCATTTTTATGCCCATTTAAACAAGTTTAAATCATGAATATGAATAATTAGTCACTCCAAAATGTAGCTCTTGGGAGGGTTTTTGAAATTTCCATGCTTGAAACCAAAAACCACTTCTCTTCATGCATGCTTGACTTCATAAGACAGAGTTTAGGGTTTGGGGTAGACACCACGCGCCGACGCGTGGACGCAATTTATTCTCTGTCCCCCTGACATGCACTTGCCACTGTCTTCAACAGTCTGACACGAGCAGTGAAGCTTTTATTGGAGCCCAGCAGAGAGGGCCTCCATTTCTCGAGCGGTAGCGAGGTGACATGCACCCCGTGTGATATGCGGCCTAAATCCAAATTGAAACATTGCAAAAAAATCTGAAATAAATCATGCACGTTCACAACACATATTAAGATAACCCCTAAAAATTTCAGATCAAAATTCGAAATATACATCGAGAAACAAAAAAGAGAAACTCAGATGTGAATAGTCTACATAGGAACTCAGATTTGAGTTCGGGAACTATTCATGACAGATTTCTCTTTTTTTTTCTCGATGTATGTTTCGAATTTTGATCTGAAATTTTTAGGGGTTATTTTAATATGTGCTGTGAACATGCATGATTTTTTCCAGATTTGTTCGCAATGTTTAAATTTGAATTTAAACCGCATGTCACACGGTGACATGCAATAGGTGCATGTCACCTGATCTGCGGTGACGCTGGGGCTAAAAAGAAGATTTTTTTTCTCCATCAAGTCAATGAAAAAAATACCCCTTTTTTCACCTTGCGTGACATGAGGAGCAGTTCGACCGGGGGGAGTACTGTTATCGGGTCTGGTCGTCGCCCTCCTCCTCCCCACCTCATTTCCTCCACTGTTTCACATATTTTAGCTTCTATTTATGCGGTGCCGTGGAGGTGGGGGTCTGGTCGTCACCCTCCTCCTCCCCACCTCATTTCCTCCACTGTCTCGCAACTCCTTTGATCTACTACTCCTATCCATATACATGCCACTCAAATGGATGTATTTGTAGATACATCCATTGTAGTGGCAGTTAATATGGACCGGAGGAAGTACAAATAATATGAGGCATGTTTTGGAGTTGGCCCTGTTTAGTAGAGTTTACATTGAAGAGTTTACATCTTTCTACCACCATTATTTTTGATTTAGCTTGTCTTTTGTGCCCACCATTTTATCGAGCAGGGTTAATGCAAGATCCATAGCAAACTAGCTTGTCACATTTTTTTGGTGGAGTGCATCGTCTCATGGCGAGCTAGCGACTTTGCCTACTAGAGTTTTTTTTTGTTGAACTACATTTTTTGGATTTTCCCATTTTATTTGTGCACAAGCTATGAGCCGCCCGCAATTCAGCACCATATATTGGCGGGATTTTCTAGTTCAATTGTTTTGTACTAGGATATTAGCAGGATGCTATCTTCTAGGGCTTTCATTTCCCCTATATCCAGCCACACCCACGGACAAGCAAGGGCCTCTCTCCCTACCTCGCTCCTAGTCCGTCTCGCTCCCTCTCAGTCCTCCATCCGTAGCCGACATCCACCGCGCCGGAGCCAGCTCAGCGACGCCGTCAACCACACTCCGTCCGCTTCGTCGGATCTGCTTCCCCGACTCACTGGTTCATCGTACCGGCCGGCGAGATCGGTACACAAAGCGCCACCATGATCCACCGAACCAAACCGAACGGCCAACGCGCCACCTCCCCAGTCGACCAAGGTTGAACACTTTGTCCGGCAGGTTTTGTTATGTATTTAATTTCCGAGACTAGTTTATTGCTTGCTTCCACTGCTTGTTATTAGCATCTGTTTTTTTTGTAATGCCTGCTAGATATTCCACTCGAGAATGCCTACGAAGAATCTCGGAGGAAAAATATCTTGCAGAATAAGATAATTGCAGCCTCGATCGGCATACCGTGGAATGGGACAAAATCACCGCACCCCAAGTCGTTGCCGAGATTTTTCACCCGTGTGATGTGCCGCCAAAAGGACGATCCCGTGGGGCTGCTGCTGAGGAAGGTATTTAGCCGCACTGCTCAAATTTCATATGTGTTGTTTGATGATTGATTTGATGAACTTTGATTTGCAGCAGCTAGCCACTGCTCATGTTCCTAACAAAGACAGTGAGCGCGCCAGTGATGCAGACATTGGTAGAAAGGAGGCGGGATTTGGTCCTATTGTTCTAGCAAGCAATCATTTGAGGGGCCACCTAGGATCAGCACATCTGGATCCTCCTGAGCTCAACATTAAGGAGGTAATTTTATAATAGTGTTTTAAACATGACATAATCTAATGTACTGAAAGAGATCAAATTGTCAACAGGAGTGGAGTGGTATAGATGGTAGAGATATAGATATAGATTTCAGATTTCCTAATTTTTTCGTCAAAATAGGGTCGCCAGCCTCGCATCCAAATGATGCACCCACCCTTTTATTGCAATGTTTTAGACTCCATTTAAGGTTTAGAAACTCATGGGTTGCTCAAAGTGGTGACATGAATCAACCAACATATTTCCTTTTAATCTGGCCGATTGATTTAATGCATGGCAAATCGCGAAGCAAGTGATTGCTCATGTCCCCGCCAAGCAGCATTGTAGCACAAATGTCCGTAGTTCCGTTGATGCAAACGTTTGTAGGAACAAAACAGAAGGATGTGGCATGGGGAAGCTAAGATTAGGCGTCTTCAAAAGGACTTGGATGTGGCCACTTGGCGGAACAAAGAAATGAACCGAGGATGGAATTCTACAATTCAAGATGGCCTACATGTCGTTGCCGATCTCAGAAGCTAGTGGTGGCAACTTGGTTACCGCTTTGGCTGATGCAGATGTCCCGGAGAGCAACTGGACGATCTAGGAACAGGTGAAAGCACGAGCAAACGCTGCACTCATCTTTGCGGGTAGATGATTTTCAAAGGGTGATGCAAGAGCCGCTATATGAATAGATTGTTGTTTCAGTTGATGATGTCCCTGGTTCCTTTGTTTACTTATGTGCTGGTAGTACTTAGGGGAACTAGCTTGTACAAGTAATTATTTTCTGATAAAGTTGTACAAGTAAATGGCACATGCTTCGCATGTTTGACCAATTAAGTTAAAAAGCTTCACAAAATCCTGCTATCATGTAGGCGGGCTTGCATTGGCTTTCAACCCAAGTGACTGTTGACTGCAATCTGTAATATGTACCCCTCTGTTGCACTTAATGGTATCCAAGCCCTTGGCCCCCCCCTCCTTTGTTAAAAAAAGATCGAATTCTTATTGCATCGAAGTTGTTTCACTAAAAAAAGAGCTCTCACGTGCAAGGCACGTGCAATTTACTAGTATATACTACTACTAGTAGAGATGTTACACCTAGACATTAGAGATTTGTTTGTTTTAAAGATATTTTTAATTTTGTACAAGATGGAAAATATAACTTTAGCAAATTCCTAGTATTTTTCATGGTCGATGTAAAAAAAGTATTTTTCATGGTTGATGTAAAAAAAACAAGTTTTTTTCATGGTCGATGTAAAAAAGGAGAGAAAACATGTCTCATAAAAAGCCTTATGGTTAGCACAATTTTTTTACGGAGTAACTCTTTTTTACATAGCCCAAATTACTATTCGATTTTCCATTGAAATATTTTATGTGTATATAGCAAGCGAAGAAGTACACATGCATTTTTCGTTTTATTCTTTCTTGACATTTCAAAATGTATAGAAGATGAATTTCGAAATAAAGAGATCATATGCACCCAAGAACCAACAAGCATATCCCCTTGACCCCGAACCTACTCAGGGCCCTTTTGTTGTGGCTTTTTTTTGGCTTTTTGGCTTTTGGATTTTGGAAGCCATAAACAAAGATCCTATTCTTTTGGCTTCTAAATAGGTGCTTTTTTTGGCTTTTGCCAAAGCCAAAAAGCCAAAAAAAGCCACAACAAAAGGGCCCTCAGCTTCAGACCTGGGATTTCGTAGGCTAGGGTTCAACATTTTTCCACCAACCAGTAATAATTTTCAACTCTGCCCCAAAATTCCCGCCGAAATCCCCCCCGCTTCCAAAATTCAAAGCGATGTGAAATAAGTACAGTGCCGATCTTATCCCCCCGGACCGCTCAATTCAGACCTATCACCGGCGGCGCCGAACCCCGCATCTCTCTCTCACGCTTCCACCTTGCATGACCCACCGGATCATCTCACACGCCGGCGCCGGCGCCTGCCCACTGTCCCATTCCCACACCAGCACTACTGCCTTCTCATCGGCCACCGTAGTGACCGACGACGTTCCACCGTCTCCCTTGCTTTTTAGCAAGCCGGAGTAGCTTCCACCTCCCCCCACCCCCACCGACGACCACTGTACCATATGAGCTCCTCCGTAGCCGACTTCCACCGCCGCCTTGTCAGCGACATTCACCATCATCGGGTTCTCGTATCTTAATCCCCGACTCCTTCCGTCCACCAGACTGGAGAGATGGGTACACAAAGCGCCTCCATTGTCCACGGCAGGAAAACAAAGCGTACACGCGCACACTCCCAAGAAGGTTGATATGGCCGCTTTCCTTATGCAGGTGATTTCGAAAAGTATTTTTTGCTTACTTGCACCGCCATCTCATTAGCATTTTTTTGTAATGCATGCTAGATATTATTGCACTACAGAATGAATTAAAAGAGAAACGGAGACGGAAGATATGTAGCAGATTTGCAAGCCGTGTGGGCACAAACATCTGTAACGCTATTGCCTCTAGTGCAAACCTGAACAAAATCGGAGAAGAACCCTTTCCCCTCCCCAAAGATAAAGAACAATGTTATGATTCACAATTTGATCCTGCTAAGCCTCTTGGAGAGCTGACTCAGGAGGATGCCTTGCCTGACCATTCTCCTCAACCCCACCAGGTGATTTCTGTTTTTTTACTTGGAGATATCTGTTGCAACTTCCATGTGTTGTATACTTGTATCCTGAATCCCACCAAACATGTTCACATGCCACCTCTAGGTCTCCTTAACGCATCATATATATGTTTCAGCATGCACGTCATCCTTTACTGTTCTTCATTCTATTCCATTTGCATATCATCATATATGAGACTTCTGTAGACTGAAATATTGTTTATGTGTGCTAGGAATCTGCAGCTTCAAGTAAGAATTTCGCAGGAACCACCAATGAGAGGAAGACCTTTCAACAGGTACCTGAATTGGTGATAGAACAGCTGCAACCAAAAAAGAAATCTGCTTCTGCTACTAGACAGTCTCAGCGATTCATGGCACTAGCTGAAGAAAATAACGCAAATGCTAAGAGTACTGAAAAAAAAAACGCGGTGAACACCCCAAGCGGTTGAATCAGCCACCTGTTACCAATCCATTCAACCAGCGACAATCGGCAGCAGTAATCCGCTTCACAAAGAACTTCTCAGCCACAATTGGCAGCAGAACCAGTTTCCACAAAGCAACTTCTCAGCCACAATTGGCAGCAGAACCAGCTTTCCACAACAACTTCTCAACCACAATTGGCAGCAGAACCAGTTTCCACGGCAACTTCTCAGCCACAATTGGGATCAGCGAGCTGTGGTAGGAAATACTGCCCAAGGACACACCGTACTAGTCCCACCGACACAACCACAATCGGCCAAACATCGCTAGCACATCAACAAACTGTTGATGATCTCCCACTGACCCATATTAGTCCTGCCATAGACAACTCCCCTGAGGATGAGCCCCACACCGAAGAAGGTACATTTTCCAATGCTTATAGTTTCATTCTCCGTTATAAAGTTATACTTTATGATAGTTTGATGTAATGCTTAACTTTGTAGTTGCACCACGATCAAGAAAAACGAGGGGCCCAACAAAGAGGGAAAATGTTCGTAGCTAAGCTTGTCGGGAAGGAATCAAGATTTCGCCTTTCATCTATCGTAGGTGGCAGAAGGCCACTGGACCCAGAAGAATCTTGTAAATTAGCATCGGATGTAGGAATTTTCGTCAGGAATGAAATTCCTATCTTCCCAACATGGAAAGAGCACGTAGACACCTCTGCGCATTTTGAAAAATTAGTGCACAGGTTACACGTAAGTCATCTTTCTCTTGGTAATGTTACTCATACTAGTATACCACATTGGCACGTCCCGTTCCTTCTAGCTTGTTGTTGGCTCTATGTATATCGCACCAACGGTTTATATTGTTGTGAACAGTTAAAGTTCGAGTTCGATGAGGACCAAGAGGAAGTAAAGCATGTTCTCAACAGTCTATTCTCAGACTGTCTGCGCCAGTATCGCAGCAGGCTAAAGAAGAAATACTTCACTGGAAAGATTACTGGGAGTGTTCCAACTAGATCTCCTCTTAAGCAAATGACTGACAAACAGTGGGGAGATCTTGTGAAGCACTGGTCTGATCCAAAGAATATGGTATGATTTGTAAGACCGAGACCAGATCACATCTTGTATTCTTATTTATAGCAGTGTCTCACTAGTATCCTTTTTGCAGAATTTGGCTAAACAGAATTAGAAAAACCGCGGTAAACTACTTTTACCTAGCCGTACGGGATCTCGTAACCTTATAGTGCACATTCGGCAAAAAGTAAGGACATGTTGTTTTATACTGCTATTTAGAAATATTTTAGTAAAAGATCATGCAGAGTATATACACCAAAGCAGTGCAGCTTATATTATGATCCTCCATTTCAACCACGTTATTCGATTTATAAATGGTAGTACTAAAATGCAGATGTTACATAATGCAAGTAAAAGGGAACCAAACAAAGAGATGACTCTGCCAGAGATTTTTGAAGCATGCCAGAAGAACAAACTTGAAGTGATTGGAGAAGTCGCACAGAGTGTTCTTGTAAGTCTTCTCTAAGATTGAAATTTTGTGACGACTCACATCCCAACTTGTAGGAGTAGTAAAGTACATGTCAATATGATATTATAGATGTTTATTAAAATTCATGTGATGTGAATCAGACATGCCAAACAGTAGGAATAAAAGTAGGTCATACACATGATAAATCTACTATCAACAAGTTTCTCTGTAGTAACTATCATGTTTACACATGTGTACAAACTGAATTTTTTGCAGGAAGATATGAAATTAGAGATGGCAAAACCCGATAAAAACGGTCTGGAAAAAAACCGATGAAGAATGTGTGAAGGCATTTTCCATGGCAATAAAAAAGAAAGGCATTGCCAAAAACACTTTCTTACGAATCGTCGGACCGGTGAAGTGCAAGTCCATGTCCAAGTCAAAGTATTTGCATGCTCAAGTTCTAGAGGAGCAACTCCAAGTAGAACGAGCCGCATCAGGCTGCGCTAAGACTAGAAGTCGACAATTTTAGAACGATAGCAGCACAGAAGGAGGCCCTACTGGAGCAGGTTAGGAATGCTAGTAAGTAGTAAGAAGAGTATCTGCTAGATAATTGGAGATGAACGGGGACAGCGTGGCAGGTCAGTATCTTGGTCTTGTAAAATGGTTCCTTAGTCTGAGCATATTTCGTAGGTGCATTTATCTGCAATTGCTATGATCTTGGTGGTCGTTTCCTTGTTGTGATGTGGATTTTTTTTGAACCGGAACCCTGCTGATTGTTAATATTATAAGTGGATTACCTAGCTCTTTCTATCGATTCGACTTGTGGTTCCGTTGGCTTGTGGATGAAGCTTTGACATGGTATCAGTAGCCCATAGTCTCAAGTTCGAGTCATCGCTTTCGCAAACCTTCTCTTCTCTTCTCCCGGTCTAGCCCTTTTCGTCGCTTTGGACTTTTTGTTGCGTTGGCTATGTTGAGATGTATAAAGTGGATTGCCTAGCCCTTTCCATCGCTTCGTACTTTTGGTCGCGTTGGCTAGTGCATTAAAGCTTGACACCGATGATTTTCTCGTGATCCATTAATTTCCAGCTTTCTACATATAGCCCAGGTCTAGAAGCTTGTCAACTCGGTCTAGTTCATTCATTGTCGTATTGAGTGCAATGAACGGAACGATGGCTTCTCCTTTGTGTTGTGTCGCAACTCAACAACTGTTCTCGCTTCGTAGAGGCGAGTTGTGAACAGAGATACTTATATATGCTACAGTACCAAATTTCGACTGCATATAATCAATAGTTTAACAACCGTCTAATTCACAATCTCGAAAATGTAGCATTTAGTACCTCCTGCCTATCGAATACAATTATTTCACACACTGAAATATTTTGTACGCGTTTTGAATTGGAGAACATGGGAACCGACTTTGGTTCTGATTATGACTTGATGTGACCCTAGACTCGTTTTGGCGCGCGCAGTTCCCGAGCGAATCAAATGAATTTTGACCGTTTTATTAAAAAAGGGAACTTTGACCGTTGGATCAAGCATTGGAGAACTGATGTGCCAACGGCCAATAATTGCTTGTGCATCATGGTGATGGCTTATCTGATTTCAAAAACTGAGATTTTTTCTATATATAGTGGATAGGTGGACAAATATAGATATAGATGGACAGATACAGATATAGATTCGACTGTAGCCACACTCAAACTCAAAATCAGTTGAGCTGCAAAACCACTAGCCAATTAAGTCCGAAATATTTCAGAGGCATTTTTTAATTGCAGTTCGGAGGACATGGGAGTAACTGATTTTGTTTGTGATAATGGCATGATATGACCGCTGGGAATAAATGCCTGAGCAGAGCTACTTCGCATGGTCTACCATTTTTATATTAGACTAGTCATAGTGGTAAGTACTACCTCCGTCCCAAGGAATAAGGCCCACGTGTATTCCAAGACGAACTTTGACAATAAAAATTGAGCAACACAATCTTGATTATATTATATGTAATTAATATCGTTGGATTCGTATTGAAAAGCACTTTCTAATGATGCTAATTTCATACAAACAATCTTTATATATTTAAAGTAATTCTTTGTCAAACAAAAATCACTTTCTAATGATGCTAATTTCATACCCACTATAGGAATAGTATCATGTAGTAGTATCATAGTCATGCTATATTTATTATTTTTTAGAATCTCAATGCCAATTTGTGTACAAGATTTGTTTATCATTAACTTTTCTCATTGTTTGCGATATGATATAGTATCTACCTATGTTACTCTAATCTCCTCTCTCCTACTTAATTAGCTGCCACATGAGCATTTTTGTGAGACCAATGCGCATGATACTAGCACTATGGCTAGCCTTAGTATTACTACTCCTGGAGTAGTATATTTCTCTCGTGTACTTGGCTATTTTCGGGAATAAATAATAAATGGTGGGGTTTTCCCCTCTGTCCACCTCCAAAAATAATATTAGTATTATATTACTTGGACCATAGTCATAATCAAAATCAAATTTCAGTTCGTCGGCAAAATGTCCCGCCAATCCTGAAATATTTCAGACGCGTTTTCAATGGGATTTTGAAGATAGATAGTGATCATTGTAACCGATATTCAAGGTGATGATGATTTGATGTGTAACTCGGCCTTCAACATAGTACTAGTACGGTCTTACAATTTATTGTTATTATATTTGGTCCTTAGCCAAATTCAATATCTCAATCTTTGTAAAACTTCCTGCCCACTAAATACAAATGTTTCAGACGCTTCCAAATTCCCATTCTACCCTCGTAAAATGACATCAATGTCCATGTATAAGTCGGTTGGTGGGGGGTCTGCCCGTCATTTTTTCGATCACCGCATCCCTTGCCAAGGAAACTCCTCGAAAATCCAAAATTGAAAATCTCTGTCAAGCGCTACAATCTCCCGCCAATAAATTCCAAAATATTCGCTAAGCGTTTTCAAATTTAAGTTTTTTTAGGAGATAGTACATGGGAACTGATTTCGGTTGTGATTATGACTTGATGTGACCGTAGGCCTTGGATTCTTGAACAGAGGCACTACGACGGTCTACCATTTTTCTAGTACTAATATTGCTTCTACTGTAGCAAAGTTCAAAGTTCAAAATCTCAGTCGAGAGGCAAAACCCCCCCTCAAAATGAATCCGGAATATTTCAGACACGTTTTTGGATTGAACTTTGAAAGAACTTGGGTGTAAATGATTTTATGATGATGGCTTGATGTGACCCCTGGCCTTTTTTTTTTGCTGAACAGGGCTACAAAGTAGCATGGTCTACCCCTGGCCTTATATATTACAGTCACGAGTGTATTACTTGCACCATAGCCGTATTCAAAATCAATTTTCACTCAAGCTGCAAAATCTCCAACCAATCCTGAAATAAAGGGCTTTTCAAAATGGATTTTCAAGATACATCATGATTATGATCGTGGTAACCGATTTTCAACGTGATGATGACTTGATGTGACATTTGGCCGTACTAGTACGGTCTCATATTTTTGTATTACTTGGACTATAGCCAAATTCGAAATCTCATTCCAGCGGCAAAACTTCCCGCCCGAAAAATACAAATATTTCACACACTTCTAACTTCCCATTCTACCCTCGTAAAGATGACAACAATGTCCATGTATAAGTCGGTTGGTGGGGGGTCTACCCGTCATTTTTTTCGATCACCACCTCCCTAGCCCCGGAAACTAACCGAAAAAATTCATTTCCCTCAGTCTCTCCTCTGAGACCACACCCACCGGAACTTCCCAAGTCCCTCTCTCTCTCCCACCTCCACGACCACCGCACTGGAACATCCCCGCCGGACTTCCCTGGCCTACCCGAGGCCTCGCGATCCTCGTCATCCGGCTGCCTGCCGGAGCTGCTTCATCGACGCCGTCATCAACTGGACCGGATCATCCCCGCCGAACCTCGAAACCATATGCTCATCCAGCAGTCTACCGCAGTCGCTTCAGCTGAGGTATCGTCCACCCCACCGGAGCCGCTTCGCCGGATCCGTCGTCCACCGCATCGGATCTTGCTCACCGACACCGCTGTGCATGGACCGGATCTGCTTCACCGGCGCCGTGCAAGATCTAAACTCTTCTACTGTCGCTTTTCTATTGCTTGCCTGCAAGTTCTTGTTTAATCTTGGGGGAACCTGTTTCTGCTAACAACGCGCCGTTACGTTTTTGCAGATGAGAGGAGTAACCATGAAGTGTAATGGCCGTCTCTCCAACCCCAAGTAGCACATGTAGCGTACTTCATCACCGGATCTATCAACCCCAGGAAGATCTGCTGTGACTCCCACAGAGTGCTTCTCCTAATGTAAGTCCCTTGTTTTAGCGCCCTGTTCTGGGTTCAGATGCTTGTTTGTTTGAAGCTCTTTTAGTTCATTCCTAGCTATGACCGTAACACCTTGCTATTTTCTAGTTCATTGCTAACTTTAAGCGATTGAACATTTTGGTTTGCATTCCCTGCTCTGTACATGTAGCCATCATAACTTCTATTCTTGCTTAGTCGTTGTTACAAAAATTATAGGTATTATAGTAACATCCTGCTATTATTTAGTTCATGGCCAATTTTAAGTAATTGCACATGTTGGTTCGCATTCCCTACTCTATAGCTTTTGGCATCTTAACTTCTATATTTGGTTTACATTGCCTGCTCTGTAGATCTAGCCATCATAACTTTATCTCGCTCAGTCGTTGTTACAAAAAATATGGCCTGCTACTATGTTGTTTGTGCCAATTTTTTACTCCATGAACATGTTGGCTTGCATTCCCTGTACTACAGGTGATGCCATTGTTTTGTATCTACTTCATTGTAAGCTAACAAAGTAAGGACTTAGTTTGGCATGCTATCACTCTGCTATCTAGCCTGTAGTACAAATAAACTTGTCATATTACTAGATAATAATTTTGCGTGCCATCTTGTTCTTCAAAAGCTGCATTATTGACTTGTTTCTCTGACTTGGCATGACGCTCACATATGGAATGCTGAACATATTGGTTTGCATTCTCTCTTATACAAGTTCACAGGTGATCCCACTATATTCTGTATCTGGTCCATCCTAAGCTCCAGCATTAACTATACTCTATGTGTTGCTCATTACAAGTTTATATCCCGAAACATCTTGATTTGCATCCCCTTCACTATAAGTTCAGGAGTATTATTTAGTTCACGGCCAGAATGAAGTAATTGCACTTGGCACATGTTGGTTCACATTCCCTCCTCTTTAGCTTTTGCCATCGTAACTTCATCTTGCTCAGTCGTTGTTACAAAATTTATAGCCTGCTACTATGTTTGGTTTACATTCCCTGCTCTGTAGATGTAGCCATCATAACTTCATCTTGCTCAGTCGTTGTTACAAAATTTATAGCCTGCTACTATGTTGTTCATGCCAATTTTGTACTCCTGAACATGTTGGTTTGCATGGGACTCGACGGTAGTAAGTCTGTTTGTTTCATTCTAACATGCTCGTTATATTGGTCGTTGGTATGCGGCATGCACTCTATGTTTGCTTATTGTGCGCATTACAATGATCTAGTAATAACGATGAAAAGATGAGTTCCAAATTCTTTGGCAAACAATATTGTAGTGTATTTGACTTTCCATTTATGATGTCTTAACTTGTAATGTCTTTGTTTCAGATATAGGTGCTGCATGGACAACTTAAAAGATTGTCGGATCGCTTCATTGTATTGCTAGGTTTAATTACCATTCAATTTCTCTGGGTTCTGTAATATTTTTTCAAAGCCGTGCAGCTGATGTAATATTTAGTTAGTTTTTATAGTTCTTTCACGCATTTTTTCTTTGTTGCTTGTGGTAAGTGAGGCTATCCGACAGAAATCATTGCTGTGTAAATATTCTCAGTATCTAAATCACGAATTCCCATCCCTTAAACGGCCCAATTAACCGAAATCACATATGTGCCGGCCCGCAAAATCCCAAAGCGCCTATTATGCCGGCATATAAACAACAACTAAACGGGCTGGCCCACTTACTTATTGGGCCAGCCCACTTGATTTACGGGACCCCACACTCTAATTGGGCCGGCCCACTTGCTTTAAGGTGGACCCCACCCACTACTGGGCCGGCCCACTAACTAGTTGGGCCAGCCCAATTGCTTTTGTGGTGGATCCCACATACTAAATGGGCCGACCCTTTAAGAGGAAAGTGGGACCCACCTGTGCTTTTGGCCCGGCCCACTGTCTTGTTGGGCCGGCCCACTTGCTACATGACGGACCCCACATACTAAATGGGCCGGCCCTTTAAGGGGAAAGTGGGACCCACCTGCGTTTTTGGCCCGGCCCACTAGCGTGTTGGGCCGGCCCACTTACTATATGGTTGACCCCACATACTAAATGGGCTGGCCCTTTAACTGGAAAGTGGGACCCACCTGTGCTTTTGGCCCGACACACTAGCTTGTTGGGCCGGCCCACTTGCTATATGGTGGACCCCACATACTAAATGGGCCGGCCCTTTAACTGGAAAGTAGGACCCACCTGTGTTTTTGGCCCGGCCCACTGTCTTGTTGGGCCGGCCCACTTGCTATATGGTGGACCCCACATACTAAATGGGCTGGCCCATTAACAGGAAAGTGGGATCCACCTGTGCTTTTGGCCCGGCCCACTGGCTTGGTGGGCCGGCCCATTTGATCTAATGTGGACCCCACGCACTAAATGGGTCGGCCCGATTAGCAGGAAAGTGGGACCCACGTGCTAATTGGGCCGGCCCAATAACTTCTTGGGCCGGCCCACTTGCTTTAAGGTGGACCCCACTTGGTAAATGGGCCGGCCCGATAACATGAAAGTGGGTCCCACATGTTTTGTGGGCCGGCCCTTTTGCCTGTTGACCGGTCAAACGAGTGCATTCGGCCCGGCCCACATGCTAAGTGGGCCGGCCCATTAATGTTTTGACCAGTCAACCTTAGAGGTTAGGCCCGGCCCACGTAACTAATGGACCAGCCCAGCTATATAGTTGACCGGTCAAACTAAGTCAGCTGGCCCGGCCCGCAAAATTAATGGGCGGGCCCGCTTAAGACGTGGCAGGCCTCGTGTGGGCCTACCATCTACCACGGGGTTTCAGCGGTTAACGCCGTTAACTGCCAGTTAACGACGTCTGCCACGTGTCAGTTTGCATGACGTCAGCAGTCAACGGGCTCACGGAAACACTTCTGCAACGGTCCGATTTTCCGTGGCGGAAGGGCACCCAAGCGCGACGGACCGGAAAAAACGTGGTAGGACTTTGCCTGACGCAGTTTCGACAACAGAAACCATATCGTCGGGTTAGGCCCATAGGCGACGAAAAACACCCCTTAGCGGACGATTTTGGGACGTTGCCTATCAGAACTTTTCTTGTAGTGTACCCGGAATAAGATCCATCTTAGTCGTACTACGGAGGTGCTAGTTCATGGGCACCATGGGGTTGATCTCCACTTAGGCCAAAAGCCTAAGCTTGGGGGGAGGTATACCGACATCACTCATTCTTTGCATATTATGGTTGCTGGATACTTGTATATACTTGTTTAGCTTCTTGGAGTGGTTTTCTAATAAGAGGGAGATGATATTTGGGGAAGTGCTGCCTGAAAACAGATTCTGGACTGATAGCAAAAAAATTCTCAAAAACAGCCAGAACGTTATTTTGCGAAGCCAATTTTTGTGCATGTTCCCCAGGTTGTTATCTAACTTTCATTAGATGAACACTTTTCGAGCTGGGCAGCGGAAGAATTTCTTAAAAATCAATTACTGTACTGCTGTTAAGTTTGACGAATTCCTGCTGCTTTGTGTTTATGTGACTCTTCTAGTTCCATTTTCTTGTTTTTGCTTTGTTTCTTTCCTAAAACACAAAAAAGACCAAAAATATTTCTGTTGTTTCTCTTCACCATTTGCTTATTTTGGTTTCTTGCTTTTATTTTGCTTTATTTGCTATAGTTGGTTTGCTATAAGAAAATCCAAAAAGATTTTGCTTTGTTTGCTTGTTTCCTTTTGTTCTCGTTTCCAACTCGAAAACACCAAAATATTTGCTGTTCTTCTTTGGTTTTGTAAATTTCATTTTGGAATTCAATGGTCTTCGGTGGCTGGAGCGTGGTTTTCATTCCATATTATTCAAGCTACACAAGTGAAAGGCAATAATGACGATCTACGACAATTCGACTGTGGTGAGAGGCTGCTATGAACTCTATTTGTTTTCATTTTTGTACATATACTCATCCATGTGAGCATGCTTAGTTGGTTCATGTGAGGTATATGTCATTTAAGAAAGTCTAGTAGTTCATGATCTCTCATGTTTAGCTCCAGTTTATTAATATGAGTAGCATGTCATGGATGTTTGCTTGCATTGTTTTATTCATAAATAGGTATGACATTGTGGTATCCTCCTCTGAATAATTCATTCGAATCGACTTGGAACATGCTCACGCATGCATATGACTGAACAAAATTCAATTAAGCCTTGATGATTTACTTTGGATCAGAGGTCTTGTATCACTTTTATGCCTCCGTTAATTTATTTTGCCGCAAGCATGATTATGACAGTGACTGCTCTCTTGATTGTCGCTCCCCAGTCTATTGCTAGCCTTCACTTGTACTGAGCGGGAATGCTGCTCGTGCTTCCAAACCCCTGAAAACCAAGTTGTTCCAAAGTGTCCACCATAAATACCTATGCATGGCATTTCAAACCATTCCAAGTAAATTCTCATGCGCTACCTTTAAACCTTCAAAATGCTTCTCAATTTGTGTTAATGTTTTATAGCTCATGGGGAAGTATGTGGTGTTTATCTTTCGACCTTGTCATTTATTTTTGATAGACTTGCATAATAAGAGCTGGCAACGGGGTGCCCAGCCCCAACTAATAACTTCATTAATAATTCTCTTCACACGTTTTGCTCTGATTTATCAGTAAGCAACTTAATTTTGCAAATAGACACTCCTCCATGGTATGAGATTGATGGAAGGCACCCGAGGATTCGGTTAGCCATGGCTTGTGTAAGCAAAGGTTGGGGGGAGTTTCACCCATAATAAAACTAAAGTACGTGTGTAAACAAAAGAGAAGAGGGATGATCTACCTTGCTGGTAGAAATAACGTCCTTCATGGGAGCCGCTCTTGAAAGTCTGGTTGGCGAGGTAGTTGGTGTACCCATTACCATTCGTTGACAACAACAAACACCTCTCAAAATAATTTTACTCCTGTTTTAAAAATGAAAAGCTCTAGCGCATGTTAATCCCTGCTTCCCTCTGCGAAGGGTCAATCTTTTACTTTCATGTTGTGTCACCATCTTTTCTTTGAGCACTTTCTTGTGAGCACAACTGTCATTCTTAGTATAATATGCTTGTCCCAAAATGTGATTGACTGTGGTATAACTTTGATGCTTTTATCTTTGACAATCTCTATTTCTAGTCTTTCCATGAACTTCAGAGGTGCATGGGCATTTATGTTTTGCTGTTCAATTACGGGCAAGCGAGATACCACTTTATCATATCCTTTTATGAACATTGCAATCATGCTGATAGACATGATTCATGATGCTTATTATTAATTTGTTGGTATCTTTTCCATGATTGAGATAGCTATTAGATGATCTTATTTGCATGTATCTTATTATGAATTGCCTAAGTACTCGTCCATATCATGAGAATATTTACATCATATGAACAAATGTGTTCGTGAAAGTTCTTTCATCGCACTCAGTTGTTAACTGAATTGCTTGAGGACAAGCAATAAGCTAAGCTTGGGGGGAGTTGATACGTCCAAAACGTATCTACTTTCCCGAACACTTTTGCTATTGTTTTGCCTCTAATTTGTGTATTTTGGATACAACTAACATGGACTAACGCTGTTTTCAGCAGAATTGCTCTGGTGTCTCGTTTTTGGGCAGAAATTCAACTTTTAGGAAAATCCCCGGAATTTATGTCGAAGGTCTTATTTTTCCAAAAGATTTACGGAGCCAGAAGGGCAAGCCTGGTGGAGGCCCGAGGCCCCCACACACTAGGCCGGCGCGGCCCAGGAGGGGGGCGCGCCGCCCTATTGTGTGGCCCCCTCGGCTGGCCTTTGACGCCCTCCTCTGGACTACTTAAGGTTTCGATCTAAAAACGCGAGACGGGAAGTCGAAGTCGCCAGAAACCATCCAGTACGCCGCCACCGTCGCGAAACTCCGTCTCGGAACCAGAAACTACGTTCTGGTACTCCGCCGGGACGGGGAATTGGAGGAGATCATCGCCATCATCACCACCGACGCCTCTCCATCGACCAGCCATGTTTTCCCCATCCATGTGTGAGTAATTCCCCCGCTGTAGGCTGAAGGGGATGGTAGGGATTGGATGAGATTGGTCATGTAATAGCATAAGATTGTTAGGGCATAGTGCCTAGTGTCCGTAATTGGTACTTTGATGATATTGTTGCAACTTGTTATGCTTAATGCTTGTCACTAGGGCCCGAGTGCCATGATCTCAGATCTGAACATGTTATTGTTTCATGATGATATGCATTGTTTTATGATCTTACCTGCAAGTTGTATACACATATCGCTGTCCGGAACCCGAGGCCCCAAAGTGACAGAAATTGGGACAACCGGAGGGGAAGGCAGTGATGTGAGGATCACATTTGTTCACGGAGTGTTAATGCTTTGCTCCGGTACTCTATTAAAAGGAGTACCTTAATTTCCAGTAGATTCCCTAGAGGCCCGGCTGCCACCGGCTGGTAGGACAAAAGATGTTGTGCAAGTTTCTCATTGCGAGCACGTACGACTATATACGGAACACATGCCTATGGATTGCTTAGTACTTGGACACCGTTTTATTATTATCTGCAAATGCCCTGTTTTGATTGTTACATGAGTTTCTCTCATCCATGCAACGCCCGTCATCCATCCCTGTGCCTACAATATTTTAATCCTGCTGTTTACTATAATCACTATTGCTGTCTTTATTCCATCATTGTTATTTCACTATCGCCATTGCTATAAAACTGTTACTACTGATAAACTCTTGCGAGCAAGTCTGTTTCCAGGTGCAGCTGAATTGACAACTCCGCTGTTAAGGCTTTCAACTATTCTTTGTCTCCCCTTGTGTCGAATCAATAAATTGGGTTTTACTTCCCACGAAGACTGTTGCGATCCCCTATACTTGTGGGTTATCAACTCTTTTTGCAGAATCCCGATTGAGCGGAGGACATTGGGGGTGCTAATAAAGAGAAAATAGGCTTACGGTCAGTGGGCAACATTAACTGCATCGGTTACAGATGGGAGGAGAACCGAGAAGCTGCGCTACTACAGGAAGAGGAAGAGAAACTGATTCGTCAGACGGGGAAAATAAATAAATACAGAGCACATTTTAACTTTCTCATGAAGTAGCTAAAACCTGGTGACGTGGCTCAAGGAAATTGCAAGAAAATAGGGTAGTGGGGGTCTCCTATTTAGAGATAGAAGATTATTACTATGCACAAAGAACAAGGCAAAGACTATAAGTTGCATAATAATCTCACCTTTCTATTTGTTTTAACCATGATTGGTTATTAATATTAAGTTTTCTGTATTTTTACTATTCACCAACTTTAAAATAATTTGTGTGTTTTTTCCTGTCCTATGTATTACCCATGCAATCCTATTATATTCCAACGCTTTTCCTATTCCTACATTTCAAAGATTCTATGAATCAAAGAGGCCCTTAGCCTGAATGATCGGGGAAGGATGCCCTTAGTTGTGGTTTGAACTCAATGGAGATGAGCAACATGTAGATCTCATCCTCATCGAGTTGCATGTAGAACCGCGAAGGGGTTCGAGGATCGTCAAAGTGATCGACCTTTGGAGGAACACTTTGCCCTCTCCCTCTTCTCGTGCTTGCTAGGAGCATGGTCTTTGTGTTCAAAAAGCTCATCTCAATGATGAACTCTAGACCTAGGGGCCAAGATATAAATTACGGAGAATCAAAGTCCTCTTCAATCTTGGCTGCCACTTGCTCCTAGATCAAGCACGTTACATGTCAAGAGCATACAAGTCAAAATTTATTCCACATCTAGCAACGATCGGATACTAAAATGGTCACCTACATTGAATGTATCATCATGGGAGCATGATACGTCCAAAACGTATCTACTTTCCCGAACACTTTTGCTATTGTTTTGCCTCTAATTTGTGTATTTTGGATATAACTAACGTGGACTAACGCTGTTTTCAGCAGAAATGCTCTGGTGTCTCGTTTTTGTGCAGAAATCCAACTTTCAGGAAAATCCCCGGAATTTATGTTGAAGGTCTTATTTTTCCAGAAGAATTACGGAGCCAGAAGGGCAAGCCAGGTGGAGGCCCGAGGCCCCCGCACACTAGGCCGACGCGGCCCAGGAGGGGGGCGCGCCGCCCTACTGTGTGGCCGCCTCGGCTGGCCTCTGATGCCCTCCTATGGACTACTTAAGGGTTTCGATCTAAAAACGCGAGACGAGAAGTCGAAGTCGCCAGAAACCCTCCAGAACGCCGTCACCATCGCGAAACTCCGTCTCGGGACCAGAAACTCCGTTCTGGCACTCCGCCGGAACGGGGAATTGGAGGAGATCATCGCCATCATCACCACCGACGCCTCTCCACCGAGCAGCAATGTTTCCCCCATCCATGTGTGAGTAATTCCCCCGTTGTAGGCTGAAGGGGATGGTAGGGATTGGATGAGATTGGTCATGTAATAGCATAAGATTGTTAGGGCATAGTGCCTAGTGTCCGTAATTGGTACTTTGATGATATTGTTGCAACTTGTTATGCTTAATGCTTGTCACTAGGGCCCGAGTGCCATGATCTCAGATCTGAACATGTTATTGTTTCATGATGATATGCATTGTTTTATGATCTTACCTGCAAGTTGTATACACATGTCGCTGTCCGGAACCCGAGGCCCCAAAGTGACAGAAATTGGGACAACCGGAGGGGAAGGCAGTGATGTGAGGATCACATGTGTTCACAGAGTGTTAATGCTTTGCTCTGGTACTCTATTAAAAGGAGTACCTTAATTTCCAGTAGATTCCCTAGAGGCCCGGCTGCCACCGGCTGGTAGGACAAAAGATGTTGTGCAAGTTTCTCATTGCGAGCACGTACGACTATATACGGAACACATGCCTATGGATTGCTTAGTACTTGGACACCGTTTTATTATTATCTGCAAATGCCCTGCTTTGATTGTTACATGAGTTTCTCTCATCCATGCAACGCCCGTTCATCAATCCCTGTGCCTACAGTATTTTAATCCTGCTGTTTACCGTAATCACTACTGCTGTCGTTGTTACACTGCTGCTGTTATTTCACTACTGCTACTGCTATAAAACTGTTACTACTGATAAACTCTTGCGAGCAAGTCTGTTTCAAGGTGCAGCTGAATTGACAACTCCGCTATTAAGGCTTTCAAGTATTCTTTGTCTCCCCTTGTGTCGAATCAATAAATTGGGTTTTACTTCCCGTGAAGACTGTTGTGATCCCCTATACTTGTGGGTCATCAAGACTATTTTCTGGCGCCGTTGCCGGGGAGCATAGCTTTATTTGGAAGTTCACTTGGATTGATATTGTTCGCTGCAAATTCTCCATCATGGGTAAATCTCGCGGTTCTAAAGTCGCCATATTACCATCCACTACAAGAAAAGGTACAACTCTGAGTACCTCTGCTGCTCTTGATTCACCATCTGTGATAAGTCAACTTGTTTCACCACCACAAGCTTCACTTGCTGGTACTTCTGCTGAATCTAAAAACTCTTATAATATTGATGATGTTTCTACTGTGCTTGATGATAGTGGTTCATTGGGATCTTTTCTAGATGCTACAATTGCTAGGTCTAGGCAAATTGAAAATACTGAAACTCCTAATGAAAATGCTGCTACACCTGTTAATTCACTTGAGTGTGTTAATTATTCTAGTGATGATCCTGATGAAGATTATGTGGAGCTTGATGATGATTTTATTGATAAATGCAATGCTATTACTGATGCAAGAAAAAATAAAAAGTTTCTCGCACAACATACTGTTAGATATAAGCTATCGCCTGATCCTAAATTTGCCACATCTCCTATAAACATCAAGGATAAAGATTATGATTTTTCTCTTGATCTATCTCATATAGCTATTGTTGAGAAAACACCCTTTTGTGGTACTGAAAAAGAAAGTGCTGTAGAACATATGAATGAACTTTCTTCTATGAGTAGCTTGTTTTCTGATGATGTCAAGATGCATACTTATTTTGTTGCTAAATTTTTTCCTTTCTCATTAAAGGATGATGCTAAAACTTGGTATAATAGTTTGCCTCCTGGTTCTATTAATAGTCCAGGTGATTTGCTTGATGTTTTCTTTTGGAAATACTTTCCTGCTAGTGCTCAACATATTGCTTTGCAGAAAATTTATAGCTTTGACCAGGAAGATGGAGAGAAATTGCCTGAAGCTTGGGCAAGATTTTGCTCTCTTATCAGAGCTCGACCTGGACATGATTTGGAAAAGCATGATTTACTTGATATATTTTATAGTGGACTAACCATTGAGTCCAGGGCATATTTGGATAGTTGTGCTGGTTGTGTTTTCAGGAAAAGAACTCCAGATGAAGCTGAAGAATTATTGGCTAAAATAGGCCGGAATCATGATGATTGGACTACACCTGAACCAGCCCCGACGCCGATATTGAAGAAGAGGGGTTTGATTAAATTAAATGATGAAGATATGAGGAAAGCCAAGAAATCTCTTAAGGAGAAAGGTATTAAATCTGAAGATGTGAAGAACTTACCTCCCATAGAAGATTTATGCAAGATAATTCCCCCTTCATCCATGATTGAGGTGAACTCTCTTCAACGCTTTACTAGGGAAGATATTCCGTATTCAAAACCTCCCGCTCAATGCTTAGATGAGTTTGATAATTATATTGTTAAGCACGAAAATTTTAATATGAGAGTAGAGAATCATTTAATGGAAAATTCTCAAGCTATTAGCAATTTGCATGATATTGTGGAGAGAACCTCCAATGATGTTAAGATGCTTGTTAAACATTTTCATATGATTCAAGCTCAAATTGATCAACTCACTAAAGTGCAAAATGACTTGTTTAAAAATAGTTCTAAAGAAAAACATGCATATGAAGTAACAACTAGAGGCGGTGTTTCTACTCGGGATCCTCTATATCCTGAGGGGCATCCCAAAAGAGTTGAACAAGATTCTCAACGAATTGAACCTAGTGCTCCTTCTAAGAAAAAGAAAAAGAAACATAAAAATGTTGTAGAATCCTCTGAACCTGTTAATGACCCTAATAGTATTTCTATCTCTGATGCTGAAACTGAAAGTGGTAATGAACATGATAAAGATAATGATAGGAATGATGCTTCTGATAAAGAAGAGGTTGAAGATGAACCTGAAAAGCATGCCAAAAATAAAAAGTATACTAAAGAAGATTTTACAGCTAAGAAACATGGTAATGAAAGAGAACCTTGGGTTCAAAAGCAAATGCCTTTTCCTGCTAAGAAACTAAAATCAAAGGAAGAAGAACACTATAATAAATTTTGCGATTGGATGAAACCTTTATTCCTGCAAATCCCTTTGACTGATGCTATTAAATTGCCTCCTTATTCAAAGTATATGAAAGATATTGTCTCTAACAAAAGGAAAATTCCTAATGAGGAGATTTCCACTATGCTTGCTAATTACTCTTTCAATGGCAAAGTTCCAAAGAAGTTGGGCGACCCAGGTATACCAACCATTCCTTGTTCTATCAAGAATAATTATGTTAGAACTGCTCTATGTGATTTGGGAGCAGGTGTTAGTGTTATGTCTTTTTCTCTTTATAAGAGACTTTATTTAGATAAGTTGATACCGACTGATATATCTTTGCAAATGGCTGATAAATCCACTGCTATTCCTGTTGGTATATGTGAGGATGTTCCTGTTCAAGTTACTAATAACTGCTTGATATTAACTGATTTTGTTGTGTTGAAAATGCCTGAAGATGATAATATGTCTATTATTCTTGGGAGACCTTTTCTTAACACCGCAGGGCTGTTATTGATTGCAATAAAGGAAAAGTTACTATCAATGTTGATGACAAGGAACATACCGTTTATTTTCCCAAGAGGATTGATAAAGTATGTGGAGTTAATACAATTTCTAATGTGAGAACTATCAAAGTGGGAGTTATTGATTGTCCTATATATGAGCCTAAGGAAGGATATCAAAATATTATGATTGGATCCATATCAATACAATTCAAGGTAACAAGATTGATTTGAGGTTTATTTCTTCTTATGCTATGTAAAATTTATTTGGTGGCAAGACTTGATCAACCTTGTTAACAAATTCATTTTATATGCATAGAGGAACTAAACAACATTTCTTTCTTCCTCCACTTGTTTTACTCGCTGTAGCAATACCTTTGTATCGTTACTTTATTGCATTATTGTGCCAAGTAAAGTCTCTAATAGAAAGTTGATGCTAGATTTGGATTTCTGCGCAGAAACAGATTTTTAGCTGTCGCGAATTTGAGTTTTTCTCTCTGTATGAGAATCTAAAAATTCTGTAAAAATTCACGTGTGATCCTCAGATATGTACGCAACTTTCGTTAGTTTTGAGTTTTCTGATTTGAGGAACGGAAGTACCTCGAAAAAAATCGTCTTTACTGACTGTCCTGTTTTGGCAGATTATGTCTCTGTTTTTTGCATTGTCTCTTGTGGACTTTAAGTAAGGCTTTCTAGACGTGGAGAGCTGTAGCTAATGTTTTATTGAGTTCTTGCAATGTGTCACTACAAGACTAAAGTGGATTAAAGTTTTTGAGTACTAACCCCTCTAATGAAGTTTATGAGAAGTTTGGTGTGGCAGAAGTTTTCAAGGGTCAACAGAGAAGGGTGATATAATGTGATCAAGAAGAGTCAAAAGCCTAAGCTTGGGGGGAGGTATACCGGCATCACTCATTCATTGCATATTATGATTGCTGGATACTTGTATATACTTGTTTAGTTTCTTTAAGTGGTTTTCTAATAAGAGGGAGATGATATTTGGGGAGGTGCTGCCTGAAAACAGATTCTGGACTGATAGTAAACAAATTCTCAAAAACAGCCAGAATGTTATTTTGCGAAGCCAATTTTTGTGCATGTTCCCCAGGTTGTTATATAACTTTCATTAGTTGAACACTTTTCGATTTGAGCAGCAGAAAAATTTCTTAAAAATCGATTACTGTACTGCTATCAAGTTTAACGAATTCCTGCTACTTTGTGTTTATGTGATTCTTCTAGTTTTCATTTTCTTGTTTTTGTTTTGTTTCTTTCCTAGAACACAAAAAGATCAAAAATATTTCTGTTGTTTCTCTTCTCCATTTGCTTATTTTGGTTTCTTGCTTTTATTTTGCTTTGTTTGCTATCGTTAGTTTGCTATAAGAAAATCCAAAAAGATTTTGCTTTGTTGCTTGTTTCCTTTTGTTCTTGTTTCCAATTCGAAAACACCAAAAATATTTACTATTTTTCTTTGGTTTTGTAAAGTTCATTATGAGTTCAATGGTCTTCGGTGGCTGGAGCGTGGTTTTCATTCCATATTATTCAAGCTGCACAAGTGAAAGGCAATAATGACGATCTACGACAATTCGACTGTGGTGAGAGGCTGGTATGAACTCTATTTGTTTTCATTTTTGTACATATACTCATCCATGTGAGCATGCTTAGTTGGTTCATGTGAGGTATATGTCATTGAAGAAAGTCTAGTAGTTCGTGATCTCTCATGTTTAGCTCCAATTTATTAATATGAGTAGCATGTCATGGATGTTTGCTTGCATTGTTTTATTCATAAATAGGTATGACATTGTGGTATCCTCCTCTGAATAATTCATTCGAATCGACTTGGCACATGCTCGCGCATGCATATGACTGAACAAAAGTCAATTAAGCCTTGATGATTTACTTTGCCTCAGAGTTCTTGTATCACTTTTATGCCTCTGTTAATTTATTTTGCCGCAAGCATGATTATGACAGTGACTGCTCTCTTGATTTGTCGCTCCCCAGTCTATTGCTAGCCTTCACTTGTACTGAGCGGGAACGCTGCTCGTGCTTCCAAACCCCTGAAAACCAAGTTGTTCCAAAGTGTCCACCATAAATACCTATGCATGTCATTTCAAACCATTCCAAGTAAATTCTCATGCGCTGCCTTTAAACCTTCAAAATGTTTCTCAATTTGTGTTAATGTTTTATAGCTCATGAGGAAGTATGTGATGTTTATCTTTCAACCTTGTCATTTACTTTTGACAGACTTTCATAATAAGAGCTGGCAACGGGGTGCCCAGCCCCAATTAATAACTTCATTAATAATTCTCTTCACATGTTTTGCTCTGATTCATCAGTAAGCAACTTAATTTTGCAAATAGACACTCCTCCATGGTATGAGATTGATGGAAGGCACCCGAGGATTCGGTTAGCCATGGCTTGTGTAAGCAAAGGTTGGGGGGAGTGTCACTCATAATAAAAACTAAAGTACATGTGTAAACAAAATAGAAGAGGGATGATCTACCTTGCTGGTAGAAATAACGTCCTTCATGGGAGCCGCTCTTGAAAGTCTGGTTGGCGAGGTAGTTGGTGTACCCATTACCATTCGTTGACAACAACAAACACCTCTCAAAATAATTTTACTCCTGTTTTAAAAATGAAAAGCTCTAGCGCATGTTAATCCCTGCTTCCCTCTGCGAAGGGTCAATCTTTTACTTTCATGTTGTGTCACCATCCTTTCTTTGAGCACTTTCTTGAGAGCACAACTGTCATTCTTAGTATAATATGCTTGTCCCAAAATATGATTGACTGTGGTATAACTTTGATGCTTTTATCTTTGACAATCTCTATTTCTAGTCTTTCCATGAACTTCAGAGGTGCGTGAGCATTTATGTTTTGCTGTTCAAATACGGGCAAGCGAGATACCACTTTATCATATCCTTTTATGAACATTGCAATCCTGCTGATAGACATGATTCATGATGCTTATTATTAATTTGTTGGTACCTTTCCATGATTGACATAGCTATTAGATGATCTTATTTGCATGTATCTTATTATGAATTGCCTAAGTACTTGTCCATATCATGAGAATATTTACATCATATGAACAAATCTGTTCGTGAAAGTTCTTTTATCGCACTCAGTTGTTAACTGAATTGCTTGAGGGCAAGCAATAAGCTAAGCTTGGGGGGAGTTGATACGTCCAAAACGTATCTACTTTCCCGAACACTTTTGCTATTGGGTTGCCTCTAATTTGTGTATTTTGGATATAACTAACGCGGACTAACGCTGTTTTCAGCAGAATTGCTCTGGTGTCTCGTTTTTGTGCAGAAATCCAACTTTCAGGAAAATCCCCGGAATTTATGTCGAAGGTCTTATTTTTCCAGAAGAATTACGGAGCCAGAAGGGCAAGCCAGGTGGAGGCTCGAGGCCCCCACACACTAGGCCGGCGCGGCCCAGGAGGGGGGCGCGCCGCCCTACTGTGTGGCCGCCTCGGCTGGCCTCTGATGCCCTCCTATGGACTACTTAAGGGTTTCGATCTAAAAACGCGAGACGAGAAGTCGAAGTTGCCAGAAACCCTCCAGAACGCCGCCACCGTCGCGAAACTCCGTCTCGGGACCAGAAACTCCGTTCTGGCACTCCGCCGGGACGGGGAATTGGAGGAGATCATCGCCATCATCACCACCGACGCCTCTCCACCGAGCAGCAATGTTTCCCCCATCCATGTGTGAGTAATTCCCCCGTTGTAGGCTGAAGGGGATGGTAGGGATTGGATGAGATTGGTCATGTAATATCATAAGATTGTTAGGGCATAGTGCCTAGTGTCCGTAATTGGTACTTTGATGATATTGTTGCAACTTGTTATGCTTAATGCTTGTCACTAGGGCCCGAGTGCCATGATCTCAGATCTGAACATGTTATTGTTTCATGATGATATGCATTGTTTTATGATCTTACCTGCAAGTTGTATACACATGTCATTGTCCGGAACCCGAGGCCCCAAAGTGACAGAAATTGGGACAACCGGAGGGGAAGGCAGTGATGTGAGGATCACATGTGTTCACGGAGTGTTAATGCTTTGCTCTGGTACTCTATTAAAAGGAGTACCTTAATTTCCAGTAGATTCCCTAGAGGCCCGGCTGCCACCGGATGGTAGGACAAAAGATGTTGTGCAAGTTTCTCATTGCGAGCACGTACGACTATATACGGAACACATGCCTATGGATTGCTTAGTACTTGGACACCGTTTTATTATTATCTGCAAATGCCCTGCTTTGATTGTTACATGAGTTTCTCTCATCCATGCAACGCCCGTTCATCCATCCCTGTGGCTACAGTATTTTAATCCTGCTGTTTACCGTAATCACTACTGCTGTCGTTGTTACATCGTCGTCGTTATTTCACTATCGCATCGCTATAAAACTCATATCATTGATAAACTCTTGCGAGCAAGTCTGTTTTCAGGTGCAGCTGAATTGACAACTCCGCTGTTAAGGCTTTCAAGTATTCTTTGTCTCCCCTTGTGTCGAATCAATAAATTGGGTTTTACTTCCCGTGAAGACTGTTGCGATCCCCTATACTTGTGGGTCATCAGAGCACAAATCTCCCGAACCCAATCAAGCATCATGAAAAGCACAAATCCCCACCTAAATATGCATGCACGATAGATTTTGAGGGACCCTAACCCAATATAGTATTCAAAACCGCCAAGCCAACACACATTCATCCTACGAGTTTGGGACGACTTACAACCGTAGTAGGAGAAGATGGTGCCACCACCAGAAAAGATGAAGGATTATAAAAAAAGCGGTGAAGGTCATGTCGTTGTTGAAGATCTTTCTACTACCGCTCGAATAGGATAAGACCGAATTCGCTAAGGGCAACCAAGCGATAGCCTCGGGCGAGAAACCGATAACAAGACATCCAGAGTAGACACATGTTGTTGAAGCTCATGAAATTGTCAGTACAAAACGATCAAACCCGTGAGTTCGGCCTTGGCTATTGTTGAACAAGAAGAAGGAGGTGAGCGGCTAATGAAAGTGTGAAGGATGAGAGAGAGCATGGATCATATATATATAGAGAGAGATGCAACAATACCAGAAGGAGTGCATGGTCTCCCGTACTTATCAACTTGGCCACCCAAGTGCTCCTTTACACCCTAACAAGGCCAACCTTGTGGGAATAGCCAAATCGAGCATTTGGGTTATGAGTAGCATTTTAAGCAACGCACGGACTTGCCTCAACTCCTCGTACAAGCCACCAAACGCACTAAGTGTACCATTTGGCGGATTTGGTTAGCCCTCATGCCCATAGCCAAATTGCACACGGCGTGTTTACATTGTAGTTCGATAAACTATGAAATAATCAGAAAAATCCGTGTGAGACATTTGTCTTTGCGAATGTCCATACACGTTAGCCATTGATCCGTTAGATCTAGATTACTACTACCTTTATTCCAAATTAACTAAATAACACAACTTCACATAGATAGAGATGTATCTAGATGTATTTCAATGTGTCATATCTACGTGAACTTAATTTGGAAGTTGGAACGGAGGGAATACATACTAGCCAGTTTTTTATATGTATTTCTGATCAAGGTACAAAGACCATTCTCTTTTTTTTTGAACAGATAAGGCTTTGAAGGGCCTGGAGTTTCTATTACGGCGGTGGGCAAAGCTTTACAAGTAGGACACTGGAAGAAAAGGAAATTAGAACAAGGTCCTTGACATATCTATTCTTCACCCTAAAGAAGATTGCAAAAACGCAATCGGGTCCAAACTCTCCGCCGGCGACGAACAGCCTGCAACCACGACCACCTCTATCCAGACCGGGAACGAAACCACTTGGCCGAGCAGAGGCTTGAGCGGACGCGTCAAGGCTGAGGATATTCCTCTCGCAGAGGAAGAAGACGCTCTGGCAAGCTGGGTTGCCGAGCGAGGCGGGGTCATCCTCCTGACCGAAGATAGCGGCGGCGAATAGTGGCCGTCGCTTGAGATCCGCCCAGGGGAGATGAAGCTCCAAACGCTCCCTAGAACAGCGCTGGTGCACCATCAGCTTGAGGTATTCCTCATCCATTCCCTCGCCACCATGGCATGCCAAGAGGAGGAAGAACACCGTAAAGCCACTGGTACGGCCAACCATTTCACTCGAATATGTAGCTTTGCTACCTTCGCAACTAGAGGCAATGAAGATTGTATTCCTTTATTTATCTTTCTTGGCATCAATAACAAAAAGAACCATAGGTGCACGCTGAGGAAGGCTTCTTCTTGATCTTGGAAGCAGCAGCAAAGGCTTCTCTTTCTCCTCGCCACCCCGGCCGGCTAGAAGGAACCACTCCTTTGCAGATGCAGGGCTCAAGAAGAGATCCAGACCACACTTATTGACTTCCCTGTCCAGGATGCTCTCAGAAGCGACCTCCCACCAGAGGAGCTCACCTGAGAACAAGCCAGACCATCGCCTGCCGCCATGTGAGAGCGCCAGAGAGGAGGGAACCTCCAGGTGACGAACTTGAAGTTACCGAGTGCTGCTGCCTCCTCTTCCCTCGCCGCCACGGCAGGCCGAAGAAGAAGCGAGCAACCATCCGCTGTTGTCGCACCTGGGCAAGGCCTTATTGAAGGCATGGCCGGCAGACGTCCACCCCACCACCGTCCCATGGACAGCGACGGAGAAGAACAACCACCACCGTCGGATCTGGCCGAGAGACACTGACGGAAACCATCCGACAGAACGCCACCTACTGGATAAGGCCGACCCCTACAACTACTATGTACAAGAAGGACTCCGGTGCCGCTCCTCTGCCTCCCTCGACCGGCCTCGCCGGCGAGTTTGGCCTTGGATTGGCCCGACGAACTCGAGAGCTCCCTCGCAGGAGAGAGAGAGAGAGAGGGGGGAGGATAAGAATCCAAAGACCATTCTCAACACTCAACAAATGAAATTTACTTATGTTGTCGAGTCATTTTCTGATCGATGCTGGATGTGCTTTTAGACGCGTTCAGACCGGTCGCGGTCGCGGTCGCGGCCAACGGCGTGAAAAGTCAGACCCGCGGGCGCAAGGTAGATCGGGCTCGTCTCCGCTGTGTCGGCGCCGATTGGGCAAGCAGATCCCCGCGTCGTCGTCTCGCCCAAATCGGAGAATAATTCCAACGCCTCACGCACCGCGCACACCAAAAGCTACGGAGTACTACTACGCGTCCCCTTCCCACTGGTAGGCAGGAAGGAGGAATCAGCAGCAGCAGCCACTGGGGACCAGCCGGCGATGGCGTCCATCTCGCGGAGCCTCCGGCGATCCCTCGCCCCCGACACCTGCCACCGCCTCCTCCTGCAGGCGCGGGGGTTCGTCACGGCCGAGTGCCACCGCCCCGTCGTCCTCCACAAGCGCGGCCCAGACATCCTCCACGACCCATGGTTCAACCGGGTACGTACGCACGCGCCTCGGCCTCGTCTCCTGCTCCCTTCGGAGGCTGTGTTTTTATTCCCCCCTCTTCCCGCGGCGGTGGCCTGACGCGTGCTGCCTCTGCAGGGCACGGCGTTCTCGATGACGGAGAGGGACCGCCTCGGCCTCCGCGGCCTGCTCCCGCCCAGCGTCGTCTCCTCGCAGCAGCAGATCGACCGATTCAGTACGACATGATAACCCAGTCGATTCCTTGCTTACTCTGTATATTGTTTGCTGCTTGCTGGGGCCCAAATTGGATTGATCCGTGCTGCGCAGCGAGGTATTTTGGTTGACGATGACCAGATCGATCCATTTTTAGGGGTCTGGAGGGTGAGGGATTTTAGCTAGTAGTATTACAATTGATAGGAACTGGAGTGGGAACGACACTAGTGTTGTCTATACGTTGCTGAATGCTGAGGATCTGCTGGATAAGTTGTTGGTTTGAATTGATCACTGCTGTGTTCAAGTGTGTGTGCTTTGTGTCAGTCCCCAAGCTTAAGCAAATTTCATAATCAGCTTGTAGGGCTTTACAAGCCAGGTCAAACAACTTTTCTAAAACTTACTTACTATGTAGTATAGACAACTGCCTAATGTGTCAGTTAAAGTTGAAACATCCATGCGACCCCAATGCTGAAGCTGCAAGTTTCACTGGAATTTCGTATGGGGGTTTAGCACTAGGTTAGCCGAGGCACACACATGTTATTTGTGAGAAGCGCCCTAGCTAATGGAATGGAAATGGAAATATACATGACAATGTGTTCTGCAAGTTTTGGTCTACCTCTTATTTCGCTCCACTTTGATAATAGTGGGCGACCTGAAACGGCTGGAGCAAAATGCGAGAGATGGGCCATCTGATACGTACCAACTCGCGAAATGGCGTATTCTTAACAGGCTGCACGACAGAAATGAAACAATGTACTACAAGGTGTGCAACTCCACAGCCCACACATTCTGTTAGGCGCAAACTTATTTCTGTTGATGGTATTTCTCTCAAGCACATCTAATATGCACAGTATCGAGCGCATACTCTCAATCTATGCTTATGCACCTGCTTTGTTAACTTTCTTGTTATTGCAGTCTCAGACGTAGGAACCCTTTCACACTTGTTACCTTATTTAACCCCTGTTTGATGCTTTGATAGGTCTTAATAGATAACATCGAGGAGTATGCACCTATTGTTTACACACCGACTGTTGGTGCTGTTTGCCAAAATTACAGTGGCTTATTTAGACGGCCTCGGGGAATGTATTTTAGTGCAGAAGATCGTGGGGAAATGATGTCCATGGTGTACAACTGGCCAGCTGATCAGGTATATGCATTGCTTCTTGTCCTTTTATTGAATTGATCTTCTGTAGTTGAGATCTTTCGTCGTTTTAGAGGTATAGAGCAATTGCTAAGAACCTAAGACACGCTATCTTTGTACTCTCAAGATCCCTAGGCCTGGAAGAGAATATCGCTGACAAAAAGTTTCTTATATTTCAAATAAATATTTGTGGCTAATCTTTTGCAGGTTGATATGATAGTGGTGACTGATGGAAGCAGGATATTGGGCCTCGGTGATCTAGGGGTGCAAGGTATGGGGATTTCTATCGGAAAGCTGGATTTATATGTTGCTGCTGCTGGAATAAATCCCCAGAGGGTATGCTTTTATGTTCTTTTGAAAACTATTAGACTTACCTTATTCTCTATCTGCTATTTTTGACATCTCTAATTTCATGAAAATATAATTTTATATTTGACATCTATATGGATTTTATAAAAATGACGTTCTGCTACTTAATCTGATAATTTTCCGTCATAATTCAGGGACATAAAAAACCGCTTCTAGAATGTTACCAGTTTAGCTTACTTTTGTACCAAACCAAGATGAATGATGTTTATCGAGCTGTGAAATTATTACTTCATATGGCGAAAGAGACAAAGCTTTAATATGAGACTGGGTGATCATGTTTGTGTGGAATCACCTTACAGTGCTGGTTTCTTAGATCTTATGAAGTTTCAAAGTGCTCTACTGCTATTTATTTACTACTCCATCTGTTTCTTTTTGTAGCCATATTTTGATTTGTTAAGACAAGGCTATGACCAATATTTATTAATAGGTGGTTTATGTGATACAAAATCACAATCGGAAGCAAGTACTTTTGAATTATAATTAGAATCTAATGACACCAATTTATGTCACATAAATTGCTTAGTGATTGAATAATTGTTGGCCAAAGCCTTCTCTCAAAATATAATCTACAAAAAGCAGCGGATGTAGTGTTTCTAAGTGTTATTATAATTTATATTTCTGCTCACTTCCTAATTACACTATTATATTATTATAGGTTCTTCCAGTTATGATTGATGTGGGAACGAACAATGAGAAACTCCTCAAGGATCCTCTTTGTAAGATCTTTGACATTTCCTATTTTGGAGTTCCTCTATATAAAGTATACATTTGTCATTTAAGTGCATGGTCAAATTTATAGTTATGAACATTTGTCATCTAAATCACATGATTGCCCTTATATTCTCTAGATGGAAAGAGAAATAGTTGTCATCATCAGTGTTACTGTTACCTACTCACCATTATGGTTGTCTTTTAGATTACTTGAGACATTCCAAGAAAGTTGAGTATGTGTCATGTTGTAATCTTCACTAGCTCTTGAGAATAGATTACCTATTCTGTTAGTTACTCTCAAGCAATATTCTATAATTTTCCTTTGAAACTGAAGCAGATAACGTCACCTTTTCAGTTTCTAAACTAGATACCCAACACGTAATGGAGTAGGTTTTTATGCTATTATTTGTCTAAATATTTTTCTATACAGATCTTGGGCTACAGGAACACCGTCTTGAAGGAGAAGAATATGTTGAAATTATTGATGAATTCATGGAAGCTGTTTTTTCTCGTTGGCCCAATGTGATTGTACAGGTGCTCTTTCGGTGTTCAGAGCTTGCTCAACTTTTTTCCTGCATGTGACTTTACCTGGAACATTTGTGAAATTACTTTTCTTATGTCTTCTAGTTTGAAGATTTCCAAAGCAAGTGGGCATTCAGGTTGTTGCAGCGTTATAGGAACACATACCGCATGTTTAATGATGATGTGCAGGTACCTAGTTTGACTTATGCCGGTTTATATATTTTTCCACTATCTGTCTTGTGCTATGATATGCACATGCCTCCTTCTGATACACTGACAGTTTTCATTATATAAGTTACCTAAAAATACCCGCTCCCCTTTTATTCATATTGCTCATTACTCCCTCCGTTACAAAATACAGGCCTATATGGCTATATTTGTTTGTTTGTTTTTTGGGAAAAAGGGGTTAATGTAGAATTAACGACCATTTCTTTATTTTGCCCTCATTTACCTGTCATCTCTCTTCATCATTTTTATTTATGGTTCAACAAACATACTAACTATCCTCTCTCCTATTGGCTATTGCCAACAACATTTCTACCATGGTAGTTTCCCTCTATTATTTAATGGCTTCCTTAATCGTCGTGCTGCACCAAAATACACCTTGTAAAATTGAATGGGGCAAGTACTGCTTATGCTCATGTAAAGGCACCTGTCTGTGCTTCACTGTAATACTAGTTACACCACACTTGTAATGTTCACAACATATCATTATGCTCAGTTAGTTGCAGGCTTACAGTCAAAATCAAGTCTTTCAGTATGTCCTTCATTAACGATTAGAATAGCACTTATGTTTGTTTTTATAGGCCCATAGTTTTTCACATATTCTATCAGAATATAATGCATGCATGTGAATTTACTATTTTTTTAGTTCTTACTGGAAGTTTGCTGAAGTTTGCTGAAATTTTTGTTAGTTTATACAATTCTTAATCCTTTTGCTCACTAAAAATAAAATATGCCAGTTATTTGGAAATTCACAGAGTAAAATTATCACACTTGAAATGACCAATTGACCATTGCTTATGTCCAAAGGGAACTGCTGGTGTTGCAATAGCTGGTCTGCTAGGAGCTGTACGTGCACAAGGAAGGCCGATGATAGACTTCCCAAAGCAAAAGATTGTTGTTGCAGGTGCTGGCAGGTTCGGAATATGTACATTTTTTTAGAACTCGTTATAAAACTAGAGTATAAATAATTCATCATTGATGACTAAATTGATCTTATATACTGACTATGATGTTACTAAAACCCGATTTTGTTAATACAGGTCAACAAATTATCATTACTTTTGGTCAGGTGCATTTCAGAAGTATGACGCAAACTAACATTTCACTTTTTGCAGTGCTGGGATTGGTGTTGTGAATGCTGCAAGCAGGACAATGGCAAGGATGCTGGGAAACAATGATGTTGCTTTTGAGAGTGCCAGGAGTCAATTCTGGATAGTCGATGCTCATGTGAGTTGGATTCCTAAGACTTTTTTCTTATATTTTGTGACAACAGTTTTAGGAAGGATCACACTACTCTGTTGTTCTATCAATATTAACTGCATGTTATATCAAAATTAGCTGCACTATCCCATTTCCTGCGAGAGTATTGATCATGCTTTTCAAATCGCGAGCTGAATAATTTGGCAATCTGTTGACCCTGTCTAGAATTTTCCTATCTTCTCTATCGATTCTACTACATACTCTTATGAAATCTTACTACTCTGTTTTGTCCAGGGTTTAGTAACAGAGGAACGTGCAGACATCGACCCAGATGCACGTCCTTTTGCTAGGAGAAAGAGTGAACTGACTCACCAAGGCCTAAGCGAGGGGGCAAGCTTGCTTGAAGTGGTATTTATCTAACTTTTCTGTTTAGATGAATAGATGGTTCTTTTCATAGCATGTGTACTGTTATAGGCATGCCATCTTACTGATTACCAGGGTCCATGTGTCTCAAGGGACATGCCTTCCCAAAGTTGGTTTGAGTTAGAAAATTTATTATCATGACACCTTTTCTAGATATTCCATTTGCCTTGTAGTTTTGAGTCCAAGTTCTGACACTGCTGATGCTGAACTGTTTTATATTGTACCATCTGTATCGAGCAGGTTAAAAAGGTGAAGCCTGATGTCATACTTGGACTATCTGCTGTTGGTGGTTTGTTCTCAAAGGAGGTATGATATCTTACAATAACTGCATACCAACCTCAGTATTGATTCCAAGCTAGTTACATCAAATCTGAAGCCATAATGCTAATTCATGACTTGTGTTCTACTGTTGCCTCCACCAGTAGTTTGAGTGACTGGTTATGTGACAAGACATTTAATATGTTGCAGACGAGAGAGCCATTAGCTTCCCAGTTATGTGGGGATTGTTACTGGTTAAATACTCACATGCTTGCGGTCTCAGCTGTTTGTCTTCTATAATAAGCTTGCAAAAAATTAATATTCCTACGTTATTATTGCCTTGGTGGTAATTTTATCTTCCCTCCAAATCCTATGCTTATCTCAAATTATGGATCTGCATTACAACCAGTTCGATACCAATTGATTAGATTAAACTTAAACATTGACTGCATTGCGTTGAGCATTTTGAGTTTTTGATAATGATCAACAATTGAAGCGATGCCGATTGTGGTGGTTTTTTGTACCTTCAGGTTCTGGAAGCACTAAAAGATTCATCCTCTTCCAGACCAGCAATTTTCGCAATGTCCAATCCAACTAAGAATGGTTTGTGATATTGAATTTACCATAAAGTTAATTTTATGATGAGTGTCATCTAATTTTGTTCTTGTTCCATTTTATAGCTGAATGTACACCTGAAGAAGCCTTTTCAATTCTTGGTGAAAAGGTTGTGTTTTCCAGTGGAAGTCCATTTGACAATGTGGATCTTGGTATGTCTGTTCATACATATACAGTTGTGTGTTCTTTTGTGCAATTATTTTGAAGTCAGCTGAGCCTTGCTATCTCCTAATGTATAACTACGATAGTTTGATTAATTGTGAAATACTCCCTCCATTCCGAATTAATTGACGCGGGTTTGTCTAGGTTCGCATGTATCTACACACTAAAACACGTCTAGATACATATCTAGGCAAATCTGCGTCAATTAATTTGGAACAGAGTAAGTACTGAATCTGTAAGGTGTTACCTTGGGTGCAGCTTTAATTTTAATGGTTATCTTTGCAGGTGATGGGAAGATCGGCCACTCTAATCAAGGAAATAACATGTATCTCTTTCCTGGGTTAGTCCTGTTACTATTTTAAACTATATCCAACTGGACTTGGTTCTTGTGCAAATTGTGATTTCATTTGATTTGCTTCACTCTGCAGAATAGGACTTGGAACCCTGTTGTCTGGTGCACAGATTGTCTCTGATGGGATGCTTCAGGCCGCAGCAGAGCGGTGACTAACTTGGCTTGTCATCTTTTAACATAATCGTATCACTTTTTAAATCTTCTATATATTCTTAACCATGGAAATTGTTTAGCTTGGCTTCATACATGAAAGAGGAAGAAGTTCTCCAAGGGATAATTTACCCTCCAACCTCCAGGTTCTGTACTCCTAGAATCAATGTATCACTTTCCGCGTTATCTTTTTGTGTGAGTTTTCCATGCTATTCCTATTGATATATCATTACACACGCAGAATACGTGAAATCACTCAGGAGGTGGCAGCAGCAGTTGTGAGGGAAGCTGTTGCGGAGAACATAGCTGAGGGATATCGTGACATGGATGCACGTGAACTTGCAAGACTCAGTGAGGTAGTTAATCACCTTACTACCCAGTCCAGGTTGTATTATTATGAGTTTCTTCTTCTTTACTTAATTATTCTTGAGCAATGTATGTTACAGGAAGAAACTGTCGATTATGTCAAGAACAACATGTGGAATCCAGTATATCCAACAGTAGTGTACAAGAGGGACTAGAGCTCTACTTTTGATGTAACATGTTTGTTCATTGATCATGCACAATTTACTTTAGACTACCTTCTCGATCTTTGGGAATGTAGCCATCTGCCACGAGTGTGGAATCTCGATTATTTTAATGCAGCCGCCACACGATAGAACACAGCATTGATATCAGTTTTAATTGAATCTACTGCTATGAGAGGTACACTTTGTAGTGCAAGGTTGGCTCCCTGTCTGTCACCTTTGAAGTTGGTGTATAATTTTTATCTCAACTATTGGGTTTTCAATAAATGAGATTTGCATTCCAGTTGTCTCCAAATGTTCATACCTGTAACGGTCCCGGCTATACCCCTATTATATTTTGTTTGTTCTTTTCTTTTTGTGCATCCTCATATCATCATGCATCATACCATCCATGTTTTTACTAAGTAAAATTATTTTTATAAACCTCATCTATTTTATCTCTTTTCATATGTGTTTTATACTAAAACCTCTTCTTCTCTTTCTTTTATCAAAACTCTAGAAAACCTAATCTAAGCTAGCCACCTGGGCTTCTACTCCTCTTTTCCTCCTAGCCCATTAGCATCCAGCCTGCAGCTCTCATCTCTCTTCCCTCTGGCCTCTTTTCTTCTCCCCCGGCGGCCCACCTTCCCTCTCCCCTTTCTCTCTTTCGGCCTCGCCCGACCCACACCGAATCGGTACCCCCTCCCCTTTCTTCCGTCGTCTTCCCCAGCGGGTCACGAGGATGGCGTGGAGATAGTGGTCCTCCACCCACGGTGCGCTCCACCTGCTCCCCCCCTTTTAATCCCCACTGAGGCTCTCCTGGAACCCTAGCCTTCCCCCTCCCTTGCGCCGCCATCTCTCCTGCTTCCCCTTCTTTTTCTCTGTGTAGCCTGAGCTCGCCACCGTCGGCCTCGCCATGGCGCCGCCGCTCTATACCCTCCCTCGCCAAACCAAGACCACCGGCATAACCACCTCGTCGTACTTGTTCTCCTCGTGCCCCTAATCGAGCCGGGAGAGCTCCTGTGCGTCGCCATCGTCGCCTTTCCTCCACAGCACCGGCGGCCAATTTCTCCGATTCCGGCCACAGCGACCCCTCCCCGGCAACCTCGACCTCACCAACGCGTCCCTGGTGACCTCCTCTACCTCTCGGTACCCCTCATCTCCTTCGTCCCCTGGTTCTGTCTGCCGACGTTGACTTCCTCTCCTCCGCCGCAGATGGTCGTCGCCAGCACCCTCCGGTGGTTCCCTGAATGGAGCGCCGCCACTTCTTGGTTCGCGGCGATGAGCTGCGCCGAACGCCCCACCCGCGCTTCCCGGTTCACCCTGGAACGACGGGAGCTTCGACGCCGCCCGCGGTGACCGCCGTCACCGGGAACGCGCACGACATCCCCCGCATCGAACAGCTTTCGTGCGCCCCGCACGCTGGCGCCACGTCGACCCGCTGGTCCCCACCCGTCAGCGACTGGGGTAGAAACCCGCTCGGTGAGTTTTTCTCCCCAGATCCAGATCCGGATCTTTTCTGTTTAGGCCCCTCCTTTATCTTCGACGTCAACCCGGCGCCCTGCCTCCTGCCCTTTACAAGAAAACCCCCTGGATCTTTGCAAAATCAACCAGGGTCCCTCCCCTGGTCAAACCTTATTTTCGGGTCCTTTCCCCAATAAAACAAATCATGTATTTTCTATTTCAACTAATAAAATCAATCGGTTAATAACTTTTAAATGGTATTTCGAAATAAAAGTGTTGTATATGAAAATTGATCAGAAAAATGTGCTGAACATGAATATGCCATTCATACATCTGTTTCCATCTCGCATCATGTCCTGCCGTGATAGTTTGTGCATGTTCACCCCACATATATGCGGAGTAATTCGGAATTCCAACTAGGATTTCCCCGCTCCGTTTAATATTGAATTAGCTCATCCATGCCATGTTGTGACATGCTAACAACCACTTAAATTTGACGGTAGAAAATGTAACTCAAACCTTAATTTGTTTGTCCTGGGTTTCGACTCCGATTAATATGGATAAGCTGCATTGCACCATTGATGCCATGTCATGCATATCATCTTGATCATGTCGATTCTTCTTCCGTAGTAGTAAGACTTGCATATGTTGTGTGTTCCAGCATTTGCTTCTTCTCGGATAGGATCACGAAGTGGTGTGGTGAGATACACCAAGTTCTCGGCAAGCTTTAACAGGCAAGCATTTCCCATACTTCTGCCTCTGCAGAAGTCGCTCACCTATTTTATTTTGCCTTCTCCCTCATGCTATCCTTAAGTTGTGTTCTTGTCACGTGTCCTATCCACTTGTTACCTCAAGCAGCCTATATTGCCTCCACCAACCTCCTGCAGCTGTTGTTTGATTATCGGGTCTGCCTTGCGAGTCGTAGTGCATGCTAGTGATGTTTATATCTCGTTACCGTTACCGCTATCTTATCGGGTTATCTGTTGGAAATCATGACACATGGTTTATGGATATATTTTTTGAGGGTATCATGATTACTTGTTAATAGTTGTTAGCGGAGGCATCGATGGGTCAGCTATCATTTTGTGACAGCTCACTTGTGTTTCCTAAATATCTTAGGACCCCGAGTTCTTGTTATCTGTTTCGAGACCGAGCGCTCTTACCACACGTGGGTATGCCTATGGGTCTCCCCTCGACGACAGCCGGAATCTACAGCTTTGTCCAGTGGCCACAACTAGTTTATATGTTTTCCTTTGGTTATTGCGTGCATGCCATCTTGTTACTTATTTACTTTGGGAATCCCCTGAGTGCCTTGTATCCCTTGTTTCTGGTATGCACGTATAGGATGCGGTACGTTCGTTCATCGATGCTGAAGCGGGTCATTCGCCCCAGTGTGTGTTCTGACCCTCGGAAGCCGTAGGCGCAAACAACTAGGTCCGTCTCGGAGATTCGGCCGGACTTCGATTCGGGTTCAACTTAGTTAGGTGACTTTCTGGATATTGTTGTCGTGAAGGAGAGTGCGTGTCGTGATATCCTTCCCTTGATCGGTTGGGTTGATCGTGCGTGTGGGCACCCCTGCAGGGTTACATCTTATCGATAAGCCGTGTCCGCGGTTATGGATGACTTGGAGCTGTATGAGTCGACCATAGAAAACTTACACATGTTGTTTCAATACTAATAACTTGCATAGTAATATAGAACAACTTAAATAATAACTGGTTAAAACTTGTCAACCGTGTGAGTGCCCTTGTAAGTACTTCCTTGCGAGGGGGGAACACATCAGCTGTGTTATGTTTGCAGAGTATAGAACTGTTAGTTGTGCGCTCTCTCATCTTCTCAGATTAAACGAATGTTGTAGAGTGTCTCTATAGGTTTTTAGTGCTTGCGCTGTTGTCGGTATACTTTATGGGTATATCAACGGCATGTCCTAGATCCGGCAAGCCCGGGTGGCCCACAGTTGGTGAGGAGGCATGTGGCCCATCGGGCGGCCCAGTTGTTGTAGATCCTGAAGGATGAAGTCCAGCCCAGGAACAGGAAGCCGGATCCCAACCGACCTACTAAGGAGGCCGGATCTGTGAAGGCCCATGAAGTATTCTTATCCAGTACGGCCTTGATGGAAGGCGGATCCTTGACGTACACGGCAAGATATTGTACCGTAATTAGGCAACTTGTATTCCCGCTAGGACTCTCCATGTAAACCCTAGATCCGTGCGCCTTTATAAGCCGGATCCCGGGAGCCCTAGAGGAACAACCACAACTCATTGTAACAACGCGAAAGCGCCCAGATAATTCCAGACAAGCAGCAGCAGGCCTTGTCTTTGAGCAGGTGTTCCGAAGCTGGGTAAATCGCGTACCACCGTCCTGAGTGCTCTCCGCCCTATGGCCCCTACTTCTTCTCCCCCTCGTGAGGATCCCTCCTCCGAGGTATTATCGAATAGGCAACGACAGTTGACGCCCACCGTGGGGCCTGTGGCGTCTGGAGGCTGGAACCGGGAGGGTTCCGCCATGGGAAGCTACGACGACTCCATCGCTGTGGGGCGTGTCCTTTACGCCGGAAACTTTCCGATCGTCCCTCTGGACGAGTGCTAGATTCCGTCTAGGACCAACCCCACCAAGCTCTCCATCGTCCCAGTTGGCGGCATACACATCTTCATCGGCGAAACCGTCGATTCCGACGGAAACGCCCTGGTAAGTAGCGCTGACGCGACCGCCGCTGAGCAGGACGCAGTCGCGAAGATCCGTTCTGAGATGCCGGAACTCCCTAGGGAAGTTTCCGCCTTGGATCTGGAAAATTCAAAACCCACCCAATCCGCCCCTGAGCAGGAAACAACGGTCGAAGACCAATGCAGATCCTCCTGGGTCTCCTAGGTGTTGGAAAAGCAAAGGTGTCACTTCGTGCACTACCTCGCACATACCGCTGGGACCGCTCCTCCTCCGGAAGACGCAGGACCCATGCAGGTTGATGATGCCGGAACCGGCGACACCCCGGAACAGCATGAGGCTGCCGGAGATAGCAGCGCACCGGATCAACAAGAGGAGACCAGAGACGTCGAAGAGTCAATTCTGGGCAACCTCAGTCCAGCTTCCAACTATACTTCATCCATGAACACGGAAGAATTTGACCAAGCTTTGAAGGATCTAGAAGGTGAAAAGGAAGCTGATGCGGAATCTGCCCCGCCCAAGCAGGTCCTAGCGACCATAACTGGGTTAGGCGAAGACGCTGACGAAGAAACTCCCGCTCCTGCAGCCCTCCCGATAATTTCCAATTCGGATACTCCGCCATCGCGACCTCGTCGCCGCGCTGCGTCGGAATCCGGAGAAGACAACTTTTCCGGGGAAAAGTATTACCTGTCCTGGAAGAGCTCGTGGAGCAAGCAGACATAGGATCCCTAGTTCACACAGAAGTCCTGAATAAGCCTATAACCCCGGAGGAAGCCGCAGACCCAGTAGCTCTAGAAGCAGCAAGAAGGGAGATGCTGGCTACTGCCAAGAAAATCTCTACCACCGCAGCTACGATGTTGGAAGAAAGGCAAGAAGCTCGAGAGGTAATGGAAAACTTCCGCCAACGTGAGCAGGAAGCTATCGAATCCTTGCAGAAGGCCAAACAACTCCGAGAGCATTGGGAGGCCAAGATAAGAGAAGCTGATAAGATCCGGCGGGAGGCCATTGGCGCCCGCAAGATCACTTTCGCAACCCCTCCAATCTACAACCGCTCACAACTCTGAAGGAGAAAATGCAGAAGGCCGCAGAGATCCTGAACAAGAAGAATGAGGAAATCGACATCAAATACCTCCGCACGCTCGTCGCTTCAGCGGTACAGCAGCAGAGCAAGGCAGACACTTCGCGCAAGCTGGAATCTAATCCAGATATTTGCATATCCACTGCGCAAAAGGAGGCCTCAAAAAGCAAAAAACCGCGACGACGAATCGCGCACCGGATCTTCGGAGCGCAGAAGGAGAACCAGAGAACACCCAAATCCAATCCCTATACCGTCAAAGACACCTCCGTTAGATCCGAGGAAGGGAAAGGACGCGATGTACACTGGTAGAGATAAGTACCGAAATCCATCACCTCCGCCCAACGGGTACCCGCGTCCTCCACCTCCTCGCCGCCGTAGTCCAGCCGGAAACCCCAGGCCCCACGGGCCTGGTGGAATTAATATCCGCGACAACGTGGCCCCTCAGAGGAACAGGACCAAAGAGCGTACGCCGGAGCCGTGTCGGAGCAGGAACGATGAGCGCGACCCGGAGCCTCGCAGAAGCCGGAACGGCGAAGGCGACCACCACCAACGTGCAGGTAGCCATCGAAGCCGGAGTCAGCACCGAGAGGGAAGGGGAGAATCTGAAGGCGGAAGCAAGAGATCGTATCGGCCCCCTCGGAGATCTCCATCCCCACCACCCAGCGGTGGAGGCGGAAGTGGAGGCGGAGGCGGCGGCCGGAGATCTCGCTCGTGCTCAAAATCCCCCGCAATGGCTCGCGTGATGCGAGGGAACGTCTCAACGAGTACAGATCTGACTACATTGGCCCAAAGTGCTTCGGCAGGATGATTCGAGAGGAACCAAAGCCAAGGATGAACCTCAAGCTACCTGGAAATCTGAAGAACTATGATGGCACGGAAAGGCCGGATACCTGGATTGAGGATTACTATAATGCAATAACCTTCACCGGAGGAACCCCTAATATCGCCTGCCGCATGCTTCAGCTGTACCTTGTAGGCCCAGCCCGGATCTGGCTCAGCGACCTCGAGAAGAATTCCATCTTTTGCTGGTTCGACCTGAAGAACGCCTTCAAAAAGCACTTCAGGTGCACCTACAAGAGGCCTGCCACGACAAGCGACCTGCAGGCCTGTATCCAGAAGAAGGGTGAAACATCAAGGAACTTCCTCACCCGATGGTTAACAACCAGGAATGAGTGCGAGAATGTTGATAATACCACAGCTATGCACGCCTTCATAGGTGGACTGCAGAGGGGAGGACTACTGCGGCACAATCTCACCTGCTTGGTTAACACAAACAAACTGACTTTGGATGACATGATCACCATTGCCAGCGATCATACTGCCGCCGATGACGACGTAGGCGGAGATCTCGCAGCTACATCAATACCCCTGCATCAGCAAAAGAAGAACCGTGATAACGGTAACAGCAGCGGCAGCAAGCGGAAGAATCCCCCCGATGACCAGAAAAGTGGAGGATCCGACATGGTCGCCATGGCTTTCCAACGCGGAGGTCAAGGAGGCGGAAGAGGCTGCAGCCGCGGAAGCGGAGCCGGCAGGGGCCAGCAACGTGGTGACGAGGTCACCGTTGACGGAACCCGCGCTCCTCAAACATATGAAGTGTACAGAGACATGCCCTGTTTGTCCCACATTGATCCGGCTACTGGCAAGTCCTCTCACACCAATCGTAACTGCAAATGGGTCAACGATCTCAAAACCGACCCGGAAGCAGGATACAAACGAGCCCGCAAGCACCGCCCACGCGGCAAAGGAGGCAAGGGCAAGAACAAGGACAAGGAGGAAGACAATTTCGAGGCGATGGATGAGGACGACACTTCGCCGGATCCCAAGGAAGGATCTGCAGCTAAACCCAACCCCTTCGTCAAAAAGAGCGTGGGCGCATACCACACCTTTCTCGGAATCCCAACAGTCCGCGCCAGCAAATCAGCTATCCGGATCCTGAACGCCACAGTTCCGGCTGTGCCGCAGTATGTCAGGTGGTCGGAAACTCCGTGTACGTTTCATAGGCAGGATCACCCTACTATCAATCTGAAAGAGTGCTATGCCTTGGTTGTGAGTCCCCGCATCGACGGATATGACTTCTCCAAGTGCCTCATGGACGGCGGAGCTAGCTTGAACATCATGTACCTGGAGACTCTGGAGCGGATGAACCTCACCAAGGAACAGCTCAAGCACAGCACCACTGAATTTCATGGTGTAGTTCCGGGTAAAAAGTCGAATTCCCTTGGCAGCATCAGACTTCCCGTGGCCTTCGGTGATATCCATAATTTCCGCGAAGAGATGATCACGTTTGAAGTCGTGCTCTTCAAGAGCTCCTACCACGTCATCTTCGGCAGGCCCGCCTACCACAAGTTTCACGCAAGAGCATGCTACATCTACAACAAGCTCAAGATTCCGGGTCCTAACGGTATGATCACCGTATCTGGAGACTACCAGAAAGCTCGGGAGTGCGAGATAGGCGAAGCCGCCTTCGCAGAGTCTGTGATATCTGGAGAGGAGCTGCGAGGCTACAGAGCCGCGGTGGATCCAACAGAGATGCACACCACCAAGAAGCAGGTCTCCGAACATAAAACCTCGTTCAAGGCCGCGATAGAGACCAAGAAAATCGACTTCAAGCAAGGAGACACCACTAAACAGGTCTCGGTCGGAGCCAACATGGACGCCAAATAGGAAGACGCGCTCGTCGAGTTCCTCCGCGCTAACATGGACATCTTCACATGGCAACCTTCTGACATGTCGGGAGTACCAAGGGAACTCGCCGGGCACTACCTTAACATAAATCCGGGGGCTAAACCGGTGAAGCAAGCTATGCGACGCTTTGGAGATAAGAAGCGCCGCGCCATAGGAATGGAATTAGCAAAGTTACTAGAGGCAGGTTTTGTAGTAGAAGTTATCCATACTGATTGGGTCGCAAACCCCGTCCTTGTACCCAAAAATAATTATGAAATACTAAGAATGTGCATCGATTACTCCGGCTTGAATAAGCATTGTCCAAAGGATCCGTTCCCCTTGCCGCGCATTGACCAAGTCATTGATTCCACGGCAGGGGCGGAACTTCTGTGTTTCCTTGACGCATATTCCGGGTATCACTAGATCCGGATGAAGAAGTCTGACCAAAAGGCGACCTCGTTCATCACTCCGTTTGGCACTTACTGCTATGTCACCATGCCTTTTGGTTTGAAAAATGCAGGTGCCACCTACCAGCGTACGATGCAGCGGTGCTTGAAGGACCAAATTGGACGAAATGTACACGCTTACGTCGACGACATCACGGTCATGACCCGGAAAGGATCCGACTTGATCAGCGATCTCACAGAAACCTTTGAGAACCTCCGACAGTACAAGATGATGTTGAATCCGCTGAAGTGCGTCTTTGGCGTTCCAGCCGGAAAACTCCTTGGCTTCATTGTCTCTCACAGAGGCATTGAAGTTAACCCAGAAAAAATCAAGGCAATCCTGTGCATCAAAAGGCCAACTTGTCTCAAAGATGTGCAATGACTAACTGGATGTGTTGCAGCAATCAGTAGGTTTGTTAGTTGTCTTGGCGAAAAGGCGTTACCTCTGTACAAGGTGCTGAAGAAAACAGACAAATTTTTCTGGGACGACACAGCCGATGCATCACTCCAAGGGTTGAAGGAAATACTCACCTCCCCACCTATCCTAGCATCTCCAGAAGAGTCAGAACCCATGCTCCTTTACCTCGTAGCCTCTAAGAAAGTCATCAGTCTCGTCATCGTGGTGGAGCGAAAGGAAGAAGGTCACGAGTATGGAGTCCAAAGACCAGTCTATTATATTAGCGAGGTACTGACGGAATCCAAACAAAGATATCCTCACTTTCAGAAGCTAGCCTACGGTGTATTTCTAGGTAGCAGGAAGTTGAGGCACTACTTCCAAGATCATCCAGTAACGGTTGTGAGCAAGGCTCCACTGTCAACGATACTTAACAACGCTGACGCAACAGGACGCATAGCAAAATGGGGCATCGAATTATCTACCTTTGACATCAATTACAAAGCCAGGACTGCGATTAAATCCCAGATCTTGGCGGACTTCGTCGCAGATTGTAACATCCAGAATTTTAAAACAAAGAGAAAATGAATTTCCTTTTTCCAAAAGTGAGAACCAACAAAAACTTTTCTTACATAGGGTGCTATGCATAGTACTCATCCCTAATCCTTGTGTATTGCCATGATTGTTTGTTTGTTACTTTGAACATTCTTCCTAAACCCTAAACCCTAACCTTCTCAAAATCAAATAGGATCAAATATGAAGAGACTAAAAAAACAAAAACAAAACATGTGGGCATATAGCCCTAATATGAAAATCTTGACCAATACCCTTCTTACTTTTCTAAATGGTGGTGAACCATTGTAAACCCCACTAAACTCTAAACCTCACCCCTCTTATCACATCCTTTAAAAACCAAATAAAAGGAGATGATATTAAATAAGAAAAAGGCTTATGCAAGCCTATGGCTATATTGGCAAATAATAAATTTTGCCATGGCTACCTTGTGTAGATGATTTGAAATACCTCAACAAACCTAACTTAGTACTTACCAATAAATCCAAGTGAGAAACCAAAAATAAAATGAACATATGCATAGAGGCATATGTGGCACTTAGCCATAATACCAATTCTTGACCTATGCACCCACACTTTCCCCAAATGGTTTGGAACTCTTATCAAACTCAATCTAACCCTAAATAGATCCTAACACATGCCCAATTGGGTCAAGTGAACCAGAATGGAAAAATAAGAAAAATTGCAATTCTACACACACATGTGCTTATGGACATTTTGCAAATCTTTGACCTAGACCAATTTGGCTTTCACCATTAGTTGTATTATGTTACTAAACACTTATTACAACTTTTGGAATCAAAGAAACTCAAATCAAATCAAATTTGAACTCAAATTATGATCACATGCAATGATGGTCAATTTTGCCATCTGCAATCTGGTCACTACTTTGAGCCCCTGTATTTCAAGATTTTCAAACCAAACAATCTCAATTCTTTGCACCACCTCCAAGTACACATCAAGGTGAACAACTTATGTAAAGACCACCATATCAAATTCATCTTGGATCAAAAACTATGCTCAAGCAAAGTTGGGACTTTTTAACAATTTCAACATTCTCCCACCTTGCAACTTTTGCATTTCTTTTATTTTTGCAATGCCACCACCACCAATGTGTGTTGTTGAGCATCTGAAGCAAGTCCAATTCATCTCATCCACATTTTTCAAATAATTTGACATGAAGCAAAATTTGGCCAAAACTTGAATTTGCAACTATGCACCAATCTCAAAAACACTATTCTAAATAGTGTTTGCCTAATTCTTGCCCACCACCTTGCCTCTCCATGTTCCCTGGTCCCCTCTACACCCAACCCTAGCATAGCAACCCTAGATGGAGGCCAAACATGGCATAGCCATGCCATGCCGGCCATGGAGCATCTAGCCCTTGCCAACCCTAGCTCCTCCCCTCTCTAGCCCTGGAGACCTTGTCCCTCTGCTCCCCCTTGGTCCCCTGCGTCCACTGGTAGCCGCCATTGCCGGAGGAGAAGGCCACAGCGACGGCACGCGTCGCGCCCATGGCGCCCAGGGCCATGCCGAGGACGTCGTGAGCGCGCCCACGGACGCGCGCAGTGCACGCGTCGCCTCGATGTTCTGCGCCTCCCCCGGACCCCATTCCTTCACCGTGAGCCTCGCCGCCGCAACACGAACCCGCCAGACACGCCCCGTTGCCCGCGCGAGCACAGCCACCGTCGACATCTTCGCCGCTTCTCCGCACCCGTGCCGCACGGCATCGACATCGCCAGCGCTCACCCGACCGTCCCCTACCTCGCCCGCATGCTCCATAGCTTCGCCTTGACGCTGCCTACCTAGCCCTACTCTCGCCTGTCCCCTTCGCTCACCGGAATCGCCGCGCCGCGGTCGACCTTGCCAGTACCCCACGGCCACCTCGCGCTCCTATAAAAGGAGAGCTCCTCCTCCTCAATTGCTCACACCATTCCACTTCCCTCTCTCTTCTGCTTCTCCTCGCACCCTCTCCGCTCCACATTACTCACCACCGCCGCCCAATTGCACCATCGCCGCCCGTGAGCCGCCGTAGATCAAGCCGACGAATTAGTCCATCCCCGGAGCTCCCACGACCACCGTTGAGCTCGCCGTCGTTGACAACGACCAGAAGCATCGACGTCGTTGATCGCCGGAGCCCCTGATCGCCGTCGACCCCCTAGCCTCGCCGCGCCCGTAAGCTCTTCTCACTGGAGAAGACGACGATCGTGCACCGCACGATCGCGTTCTAATCCGACGGCCCGCACCCTCCCGTACCGTTTCGGGAATTATGAGGCACTGACAGGCGTGCCCCACCTGTCAGGAGGACCGTGTGTGCGAGACGCACTACTGGGCCGGCCCACTTCTCTCTCCCTCGCTGGCCCGTTAATTTTCCCGCGTGGCCTGTTAATTCAAAATTGGTTTAAATCAAATCTTTTAAAATGCAAACTGGTGTCCAATTCAAATTCAAATGGTTTCAAATCTACTGCACCAAATTCAACAAACTTTATATCTTTGGAAAGCCTATGAAATTATCTAAACAACCACACTGGTCTCACATTGAAATTCTTTGTAGAATAAATGTGACAAAAATAACAAGTCAGAGACTTTTACAACTTCAAATATTTATTAAAAATCAACCAAAAATGCTTTTGAGTTGATTTCAACTCTCATAGCTCACATTTCACTTACTCTAATAGTTTATGCAAAAATATGGCAGGGTTACTTTGAGTGATCATGGCCTAAAGTAAATAAAGGACTATATGGCTATTTTAGTCAAATGATATTGTCCAAAACTATTATGTAAATTTTATGAGAGGCTTGCTCTCATTTAAATCTTGTCCCAAGTACTTTCATATGAAGTTGTGACCCTGGTCTAAATACTCTCACATGGAATTACTTGGTGATATTAAATCATAAGTGTTAGTGTTAAATTGTATGAGGTACTCTACCTCATTTAAATCATTTTCCCAAATGATGATTATGAATGGTTGACCTTGGTCAACATGGATTCATAGGTTATTAATTTGAGGAGATTAAATCTTAACAAGATTCAATGAGAGAAATTATTTCCTCCAAAGACTTAAAGAGAAACCCTAATCCACTTTTCAATGAGAGGAAATTGTTTCTCTAACACTAAGTAAGAAAACCCTAGTATCATTTTTAGGTAGCAATGTTAAGTGATGATGCTAGAGCATTTTGAGTGAGCCCTAAGACTACTTAAGTATTGTTTGGTGATTGTATCCTCGTATTCGTGTATAGACGCTAGTACCGGAGACTATCAAGAGGAGGAGGTATTCTACCAAGAAGAAGAACAAAACTTTGATCACCTCAACAACCAAGGCAAGCTAGACTAATGCAAGTTATATTGTTGCAAGCTGATATTCTTGCAAGTTTAAAGCTCTATTTGAGCAAGGCAACATTATTTTTACCTTATGTGCAACAATCCCATCCCAAGTTTTTACCCTACAAGTTTTACTTGGTTTATTAAGAAGTTACTTTTATAATTAACTTTGGTCTAAGTTTAGAATGTACTAGAGTAGCAAAGTTAGCCTCAAGGATGGCCAAGCAAGATAGCACCCCTCATGATTAGTGCTAGTGCTAATAACTAAAATTGAATACTCTAGATGGGAACTTGTGTTTTGAAATAAATTTGAAAACTTTGGAATGATGAGTCATTCCATTGAAAGATCTTTGAAGGTGAATATGACCTGAATGATATGGTGAATTTTGACTAAAACTAATATTGGTTTGGATGCGATACCTTTCCAATTTTTGAGTACCCCCACAATACCTGATTATGGGTAGGGCTTAACTGGAAGTTTATACATCTTAGTATGGGTTCCCTCTGAACAAGCATCATAGGGGTTATGCCGAGGCTGCCTCCGTTGTATGAGAAATGATGTGAATGAGGTGAATGTACGACCCAAGCCCTGTGCAGTTCCCAGGTTGACAGTTGGTCTTCACTGGGAGGCCAAGCTCATGGGGAGAGGTACCTATACTAGGGTATGTAAGTGAAAGGTTATGGTTGATGATCCGCGTACTGAGTTACAATGATTCAGGGTTATCCCTGACGGATGAAATCAAATGTTGTGGCACAAGTGTGCAACCTCTGCAGAGTGTAAACCTATTCAAATAGCTGTGTCCACGGTTACGGACGGTTGGAAAGGCCATACTGTTACCGGTGTCAGATATTTCTTGAAAATATTGATGAAGTGAAAGGTGACTTGACTTGAATCACAACTAAGTTGTGGGAATGATACTAATGTTCCCACTTGAGCTAGTTAGCACATGAAGAGTCTTTTATCAAATACTTGTGAACTAAAATTGGCTTTATGCAAAATAAACTAGAGCTTAGCACCCCTTACTAGAATTGATAGTACTTACACTAGTATTAGTTTGCGAGTACTTTAAAGTACTCACGGCTGTGTCCCTGGCTATTCAAATGGCCAGACTATGAAGAGGAGCAGAACTACCAGGAGGACGGACAACAAGATGTTTACGACAACTAGGGAATCTTCTGACGTCAGACGTTGGCCTGTGGATTAGATAGTCCACTTTCGTTACGCTTCCGCTATGTAATATGTTCGTTGATCCTTAAATCAACTATTTGTGTAATATTGGATCATGTGATCTCTACTTGTAAGAAGACTATGGTATGTAATGAATGATGACTTATGATATTCGACTGTTATGTCTCGCAACAACAATATTCCTGGGATTGCGATGAATGGCATGATAGTCATCTGGACTTAAAAATCCGTGTGTTGACACAGATTGGACAGAAGCTCCGGATGCAAATCTGGAGCCGAAACCTGAAACATGGGTCATGCACTTCGACGGATCCAAGCAGCATCAAGGCTTAGGAGCCGGAGTCACCCTGAAGTCCCCTACCGGAAAAGAACTGCAGTATGTCTTGCGAATTCACTTCGAAGCTACAAATAACATGGCGGAATACGAGGCTCTACTACACGGTTTGCGCATTGCTAAGGAAATTGGGATCAAGCACATCATCTGCTGCGGAGATTCCGACTTAGTAGCACAACAAGTGGCCGGAACCTGGAATGCCAGAAACTCCATCATGGCGGCTTACAGAGACGAAGTTGACGAGATCGCCAAATGCTTCCTCGGATACGAAGTCAAGTACGTCAGGAGAGACGATAACACAGCGGCAGATATGGTATCCAAGCTCGGATCCGGTAGGAAACAAATTCCGCCTGGCATTTTCCTTGAGCACCTACGGATACCCTCAGTAAAGGGCGCTAACCCGGAAAACCCGGACCTGGCAGTATCTCCGGCTAGGGAAGTGATGGCTATCATTCCGGCCTGGACACAGCCGTTCCTGGATTACCTCATTGATCAAAAGTTGCCAGAGGACGAGGTCCTCGCACGAAAGATCATCAAACGAGCAAGATCCTACACAATCGTTGATGGATAGCTCTACAAACGAAGTGCAACCGGGGTATTTCTTAAATGCATCTCCAATCAAGACGGCATTGAAATCCTCAGGGAAATCCATGCAGGGGATTGCGGGCATCATGCCGCCCCCAGGTTCCTCGTTGCAAAAGCTTTTCGGCTCGGATTATATTGGCTCACAGCTAAAGAAGATGCTGATAAACTGGTAAAGACTTCCTGAGGTTGTCAGTACTATGCTACTCAACCAAATGCTCTAGCCCAAGAGCTGAAGACCATCCCTATCACCTGGCCGTTTGCGGTCTTGGGACTCAATATGGTTGGAAAGTTAAATAAATCATCTCCTGGCGGTTTTGAGTACCTCCTGGTCGCTGTTGACAAGTTCAGTAAGTGGATCGAGGCAAAGCCAGTGAGAAAAGCCGACGGTGCTACGAAACTAAAATTCGTCTGCAACCTCGTTGTGAGATATGGCATCCCACACAGCATAATCACAGACAATGGCACGAACTTAGCACAAGGAGAATTGAAGGATTATTGCTATGACGTAGGGATCCGGCTTGACCTCGCATCTGTGGCTCATCCACAATCCAATGGTCAGGTCGAAAGAGCCAATGACATCATATTATCCGGAATTAAACCACGCCTTGAAGAGCCACTGCGACGCGCAGCTGGAGCTTGGGCTTAGGAGCTAGACTCTGTTCTGTGGAGTTTACGAACAACCCCTAACAGGTCAACCGGATTCACTCCATTCTTCCTGGTATACGGATCCGAAGCTATGCTCCCCTCCGACATCATCCACGATTCACCGCGAGTCTCCGCCTACAATGAAGAAACTGCTGACGAGGCCAGACAGCTTCTGTGGACTTGATCGAAGAAGCTCGGAATCTAGCTGACCAGCGTTCCACCATCTACCAGCAGAAGCTCCGACGCTATCACAGCCGTCGAGTTCAGAATCGCTCGTTCATGGTAGGAGACTTGGTCCTCCGCCTTCGGCAGGTGAAAGATCACAAGTTGCAATCTCCATGGGAAGGACCCTTTGTCATTAGCAAAGTGCTTCATAACGGATCATACTACCTTGTCGATTTCCAGGAGCTAAAGGATAGACCTGATAATTGGTACCGGAAACGCAAGCGAGAGGATCCGGATGACATCTATGACGAGACAGATCGTCCCTGGAACATTGCACAGCTACGTCCTTTCCACACTTAGAAATTTTTTCCGAGTCACATACTTTGTAATAATTATACATGATCAATGAAATAAAGCATATGGTTCACTCTTTGAGTCTTTTACCTCCTTTACTTGTTCATTTTTTAGATCGTGTATGTTTTTTCCGACTAAAACCGCAGAGTTGGATATATCCGCCTAGGCGTGTATGAAAGTTGAGATTTTCAAAAATCGTCCTTTAGGACATAAGCTTAAGTTTTCTGGTGGAAATATTTTCTGTTGCGAACTCATGGATTCCTGGTAGCGACTTTCGGCACCTAGGCCGCGGGCTTGTTTCCGCGGTTATTGATGGACTGCTATTGGGCTTCGTCGCCGCTGGCGAGCATTTCCGGCTAAAGGTCTTCCGGCTCGTGGAAGGTCAAGTGAGCAAGCCGGAAAACATCAAAACCATCACTTGCTTTCAAAAAAACGAAACATGCAAATAATTATAACGGATAGCAGGATAAGTTTCTTCTGCCCATGCATAAAGTGTTTTGTCCCTAGCTACTTAAGAATTTAAATTATATTACAAACCCTCTATGGGGCCAAAATGATGCATTATTTTTCTTCCCGCAGGAATTAGTTTTTTACTTCTCCTTAGCCGGAGAAGCCCCGCCCTTATCATCAACCTTTGGATCAGTTTCTTCTGCGCCCTGTGTTGGAGAGGAGACATCATCATCGCTCTCTTCATCATCCTCAGCCGGAGATGCTGCACCACCCTTGTCCTTGGAGCTTGTCCAGGTGTACTGGCTTCCGGATTGAGCAGGTCGGGCTTCCGCCTCGCGTTCCTTTTGGAGCTCTGCTTCAAGAGGTTCATCGGCTGGAAGAACCACCTTGTCGTAAAACTCTTCATGGCGGATTCTCCGGGCGATGCGGGTGTCGTAGCCGCTAACTGCGTCCAGCAGCGCATTGACATCTGAGCTCGGAGGAACCCCGGAAGTCACTTGGTAAAGGTCAAGATCTGGGTTATGTGCAAGGCACATAGCCAGGGACATGGCAGCAGCACCTCGAGCCGATGACGCTTGCAAATCCACCACCAGCTCCGGAAGAATGTCCATCCTCTGGATAAGCCTTCGAAGTTCGCAAGTTCGGCTCTTCTTGATAGATAGGTTATGACAAATCTTCCGGGCGGAGGAAATGAGATCCTTGCAATCTTCTCCGGCCAGTTGAAGCAGATCATCCCGGGGGAACTGGCTCCGACGCTCCTCATTATATCCAAGAGGATCTGGAGGAAACAATTTTCGATAAGCATAACAGATTGAGTTTAACACATACGCTAAAGGTTGGTTCCTTGAGTGGCCTTCCCACATCTGGCAAC